>NC_137891.1:181658923-182351773 GCF_963455335.1 Martes martes | reverse complement strand
GAAGATTAGGGGTTTCTCTCTCCACCTCCTCACATTCTCTTTTCCAAATCATTTGTATCTATAGCGAGTTATTCTGTCTGCTTTCTGTCAATATCTCAGAGAGGAGTGTTAAAATCTCCAATTATTATTATGGATTTGTTGATTTCTTTTGGTTCTGTCAGTATTTGTTTCACGAATTGAAGCTATATTATTAAGATTATCAGTGGGGCACAATGAGGATTATTATGTCTTCTTGCTAAATTGACTCTCTTCCATTATGCAATGTTCCTCTTTATCTCTGGAAATAGTTTTTGTCCAAAATTCTTCTTTTTCTGCTATTAACATAGCCCTTTTGACTAGTGTTTTCATGGTATACTTCTTTCCCAACCTTTTTCTTTCTTCCTTTGGTGTCCATATATTTAATGAACAGCATATTGTTGGTTTTTGTTCTTGTATCCAATTAGATGCCCTCTGTTTTTCACTTTGAGTATTTTGTCCATTTACATTTAATGTAATCATTGGTGTGATTGGGTTCTGTCCACTATTTTTCCTCTGTGTCTTCTATTTGTTCCATCTTCTCTCTGTTCCTTTGCTTTTCTTTCCCTTTCTTAATTTGGATTGAATATACTTTAGAATTACATTTTACCTTCTCTCAACTTTTTTTTAAGTGACTTTATTTTTTAGAGTAGTTTTAGGTTCACAGCAAAATTGAGTGAAAAGTACAGAGTTCCTATATACATCTTGCTTCCAACATGGTACAAACTCCCTCACTATCAACTTCCCACACAAGAGTGGTACATTTGTTATAAGTGACGAAACCGCATTTGCACATCATTATCTTCATGGCTTTTAGACTACCTCCCCCAACTTTTTAAGTGTTACTTTAGATTAAAATACTCATCCTTAACTTACCACAGTCTACCTTGAAATAATCATACCACTGCTCATATTATGAAAAACTTTGAACAGCGTATACCTTTCTTCCTTTGTGCTTTTGCTATTATATATTTCATTTCTATACTGGTTATAAACACCATCATACATAGTTATTATTTTTGCCTTAACTAGTCAAAAGTCTTTTAATTAAATTTTTGTAAGCACCCACCATATTTACTATTTCTGATCCTCTTTATTTCTTCTTGCAGATCTATGATTCATCTGGGATCATTGGTCTTTAGCTGAAAGCATCCTCAGTATTTGTTGTAGTGAAGTTCTTTTAGAAAATAAATAAATATTTATTTATTTGAACAAATAAATATTTAAAAAATAAAACAAAATATTTCATTTCTGTGCTGAATTTCCCCATTTGTACAAGTGTTTTGATCGCTTTTTCCATTAAATCCTTCAATACACTTATATATTAAGTATATATAATGTGTTAGTCTTTATTTATTTATTTATTTTAGTCTTTATTTATTTATATATTTTAGTCTGCCGATTCCACCATAAGGATTATATTGATTTTAGGGCCATTGGCTATTCTCTTGACTATGGGTCACATTTCCTGCTTCTTTGCATGTCTAGTAATTTTTTGTTCTATGCTTGACATTTTGAATGTTATATTGTGGAGACTCTTAATTACGGACATTCTCTGAAGAATGGTGTATTGTCGTTGTTGTTGTTTTCTGGTAGGCAGTTAAATCACAGGAGGATTATCTTGATCTTGTCGAGAACTGACTTTAGACTTTGTTAATGTGAGTGTATTTCAGTTTTGCCCATTGTCCTAGGGTGAAGCCCTTACTTGTAGGGTGTAGCCCTTTTAAACAATAAACTTCCTGGTTTTTTAGTGGAATTCTCAGGGTATTCACTAAGATTTCACCTCTCTGGATGCTCCAGAACTCCAGTATCACTTTAGCACTAAGACCTCTGAAATCTCTGTTCAGCTTTCAGCCCCCAAGCAGGTTTTCTCCTAGGCCTGGTGGAGTCTTATCCTGTACATGCAGATCTTAGGATTCAGCTACAGACCCAAAGGGAATCTCTATGAAAATTTTGGGGGGCTCCATCTCTGCTGCCTCTTCTCTGTGGTTCTCTCTTCTTTGGCAATCTGCCTCCTAAATTTTAGCTGTCTTAGGAGCCCTAAACTCTGAACTCTCTTTTCTCCACCCAGCGAGACCAACTCTCTGCTTAGAATCTACTTCCCTGTGCCACAGTTTGAAAATCACTCCCAGGCAGAAAGTCAAGGTGAGTGTGGAGCTTAGCCTTGTGCGCTCTCCTTCTCTCAAGGATCATAGCTTTTCACTGACTGTGGTTCAATGGCTGATCACTATTGCTTCATAGATTTTGTCCAGTTCTATAGTTATTTATGACAGACAGATAAATACAGCTATTCTTCTCTGGACAGAACCTGAAATTTCTTCTGTTCTTTGTTGAGCCATTTCCAGTTAAGTTTTCATCCTCAAGGCCCCATCCTTGGAGGCGCCTGGCTGGGTAAGATGAAAGAGCATGCAACTCTTGATCTCAGGATCTTAAGTTCGAGCCTCATGTTGGGTATAGAGATTACTTTAAAATCTTAAAAAAAAAAAAAAAAAAGACCCCATCCTTTTTCAAGGTTATCATTGACCTCCATTTTGTGAACTCTCATCTTCATTATAAAGTCTCATCTAACTCATCAGCAACATTCTTCACTGTTGATCACTTTCTTATTCTGAAAGCACTTTTTTCCTCCACTTGGCTTCCCAGAAACCAGTTGTGTCTTGGTTTTCCTCCTACCTCACTGACAGCTCCTCTCAAATTTTCTCTGCTGGTTCCTTCTCGCCTTCTTGACCTCCAAACGTTGGAAAGCTTTGGGACTATGAGAACTCTTCCTTTCACCCTCCACACTATCCTTGATTATCTAATCAAGTCCCAAAGCTTTAAATACCATCTACATACTCGTAATCCTTAGATTTATATCTCCAACTTGGGTCGGTGCCCTGAAATCCAGACTTGAAGCCCTAACTGCCTTTTCTACATCTCCACTTGGAAGTCTAGAAGGCATCCCAGGCTTAACACGTCCACAACAGAACTCATGATTTTTTCCTTCATAGGTCGGCCTCTTCTCTTTGTTTTACCTATCTTAATAGATAATTCTGTTCTTCCAGTTGTGTAGACGAACCATTTTGGAGTCATTCTTAAAACCTTTTACCCACATCCAACCCACCTTAGGAATCTACCCCCCTGGATTATTGTGAGAGTCTCCTGGACTGCTTCCTTGCTTCCAATCTTTGCCCATTGTATCAGCCAGGGGCACAGCAGGATAGAGAGGGCACACTTAGAGGATATGATTGCAGAGGTTATCAAAGGGGCTTTGTAATTAGTTATGGGTGGGTCAAGGGCACCAATAAGAAACGTGAAGCATCCTGTAACCACCCCTCGGAATCGATGAGAGTTATAGATTCTGGAAAGGGCCACTTGCTGTAGGTCATGGCCTTTGGTAGAAAAAGTCAGTTCCTGCCACACTACAGCCCACCAGAGAGAGGGTGAGGGGAATCTCTGATCGCTGGCCACTATCCCCCACTGGCTGAACCTAACCAGAGGCTAGATGGTTGGGAGTCTATGGAAACAGTCCACGGAGATAGCCTCTCAGGGAAGAGAGTAGGACAGAGACACAGAGAGTGGATTAAGGCAAATGGGGAATGTCCATCAAATTCCATCCCCCTCCCCACATATGCACACACTGTGGTCCATTCTCCACATAGCAGCTAGAGTAATGTGTTCATTCTAGCAGATCTAGAGGACAGCAGAGCCACAAGATGGGTGGGACCTGGGTCAGTGAAAAAGCAAATGGAGAAGAGCATTCTTTCCACCAGCCATTCTCATCTTGGTTAAGTGAGTGAGAAACAAACTTCTACTGTGTTGGAATTAATGAACGTCTGGGAGTCTATTTGTTACCATTTACCCACTGAACTGATACTTCCATTAAACAAGGACCAGAAGAGTTTCATTTCCATTTCCGTATGGTTGCTGGGGAAATCAAATGAGATATCATTGCTAGGGCAGTGCTTAGTGTATTGTAAGTTCCCAAGCAAAGGTGCCAATTAAATTGTTATTTAATTTTTGAAATGAATACATCATCATGCCATTAATAATTTTTTTCAGATGCCTTGTTATAGGCTTTAGGCAATTCTTCTAGAGAATGGATGAACTATGGAATATACATATTCCATAGTTCATATATATATATATTTAGAGAGAAAGAATTACAACCTCCCCCCACCAAGAAGCTTCTGGTCCACTTGGCCTCTAGGCCTTCAGAGAACCAAGAACAAAAGAAAACTTGTTCACTTCTTCTCCTGAGCCGAGCACCAGGCTGGGATCACGTGGTGCCCGGTAGCCAGGCTCCAAAGATGGTCTTAAAGGACCATGCCTCCCAGCGTCTGCTGCCCTGGGTAAGTCCCCCCCACGCTGGATCTGGCTGAGCCATGCCTCAGTTTAGAATAGCGCCGAAGTTACTCTGTGCCTGTTCCAGGTCAATGCCTTAAGAAACCCTAACACCTTCCAGTCTTGTCCTTTTGGGAGCCCTAAGACATGATAAATAGTCTGGCTACCCTGGGGAAGAGACCCCAAGACTCCATGGAGGTGGAAAGAGAGGGCCGGTCGCCCAGCGAGCCAGGTGAGCCCAGCTTTCCAGGGGTCCCCCCCCAAAGACAGCCAGTACATGCGTGAGTTACGTGGAAGTTCCTCCAGCCGAGAAGAATGCCAGATGACATGCCATGGAGCCGGAAATTCACCTCGTGGAGTCCAGGCAACCCTCCGATTCAAGAAAGATTAAAAAAAAAAAAAAAAAAGGTAGTTGTTTTAAGCCACTAAGTTTTGGGGATTTGTCGTGTGGCAGCAGGTAGCCAGACCGGGACCCAAGTGACCCATGTGAGCAGCATTTGTGGCCTTGAATTTCCAGCCCTGCCCCCATCGAGCACGGCCCCCCTTCCCCCCCGCTGTCACTGCAGAGAAAACCGAAATCCAAGGGCGATGTTGCAAGCAGGAGCTTGCAGGCGGGGTGGAACTCTCTGTACTCTGGTTGGGGGAGTCCGACCCTGCCCCCTCGGCCACTGGCCACCGGGAGGCTGAGCTCACTCCACTGGGCTCCATTCCTCTTCTTGATTGGCACTTTAATGAGGGCAGAGGGGGCTGACCCCCTGCCAGGGGGCCAGTTCATGCCCCGTTTATCTCACAGCTCCACGCAGACTGGAACAACACTGCAGGCGAGCAGCCGGCCAGGAGCCCCCGCCCTCGGTGATGGATTGAGTGACCGCGGCGGGTTGGCAGCTGAAGCGTGTGGTGACCGCACTGTCCTGTCAGCGCCCAACAAAGGGGCCAGCCTGCCCCTCCTGCTCGCCAAGCTGCTCCCCCGCTCCACCACCCCCGGGGGGGAATGTGACAGTGACTCCCTCTGAGGGGCCGAGTTCACTCTGACTGCCCTCCCCCCAATGCCAATGCCAAGTTTCCAAATACAGGCCCGAGGTTGGAGCCCCAGGGGCCGGAGAAACTGTTCTGGGGGTGGGGGGGGGGTGCAGAGAGGTTGGGGAATTCTGGGCTTGCAGGAAGAGTTGGCACAGAAAACTTCCTCTCGGGCTCCCAGCTTTGGGGTCTGACACAGGGCGGGCTTCTCAGCAAACACCCTTCCTGGCGGTGCTGGGCATTTTACTTGCTGTGCAACCTGGAGTGAGTTTCATAACCTCTCTGAACCTGAGAGCCCTCATCTGTAAGAACCACCACTCCCTAGAGCTCCATGACCAGGTCCCTGTGCAGGTGACATGAGACCTGTTGGCAGAGCCTACCCCCCTCCCCCCACCAAAAGCAGGGTCCTACAAGGGAGGCCTCAGTTTACCTGGCTGTCTCCAGCATCTCCATTTTCCATATGGAGAGACAAGCTCAGAGAGGAAAATCTGCCCAGGATCCCACAGAGAGAAGAGGCGGATCAAGGATTCCGACCCAGTGTTGTCTGGCTCCACAGTCTATGCAGCCGTTCCCAAAGCCCCAGCTTCTGGGCTGGAATTTCCCGGTAAGGAAGGGTGGGAAGCCAGTGACATAGCTCCTGGGCGTCTGCAGAGGGAAGGAGCCAAAGCCTCTTCTGGAGAGCTCTCTTTGCAAACCATGGAGGGCTCAAGGTGGGGGACACGCTCTTTGAGGATGAGGTCTGAGCCGTTCCCTGCACCTTGAAGGAAGTCCCTCCAGCTCAGGGGAGTCACAATGGCCTGACACAGCCCCAGGGTCCCTCGGTCCTGGGGCCTCCCATCAGGACCCAAGCCTGTGCCGGGGATAGGACCAGCGCGAAGTCCGTGCGTCTTCGCCCCTGGAGCTGAGAAGTGGCAAGGACAGAGCCGGACAGATGATTCTTTGGGTCCCAGTGAGCCCTGGAAGGGACGGAAGGGGCCTTCCTGGGCCTTCCCAGGCCTCCCTGGAGGGGAAAGACCCAGCCTCCTCTTGGAGGAGACCTCACCTCCCCGTGAACTCGCGGAGGCAGGAGGCCAAGCTCCAGCTAAGGTCAGAGAAAGTAGCAGGGCGACCGTGGGGCTCTCCATGGCCTTCCTTGCTCCCCGCTGTCCGACGAGGTGGGGCAGGGCAGATGGGGCCCTGGGGGTGGGCTGGACCAGGAGACGGTCCCCCTGAACCCTGACCCGGCAGGCCAGGAGGGACCCAGGCTTTCAGCCCGGAATCCCAGCGCCAGACCTGGGGTCCAGCTGTGTGGAAGCCTGCCCCGGGCGCTCTGTGTGCGCTGTTCCTTTTGTCTCAATAAGTCTTGGCCCCTGCACCCGGTTAAGTCCCAGCCAGCCTCCAGAAGTCACCCGAGATGTCACTTCCTCTGGGAAGCCTTCCCTAACTGCCACCCCTGCCACCCCCAATCCGAATAAATCCCACCGCGGTGTCATCCAGTCCTCTAGCTCCGTGACCCCTCCCCTTGTAGTTCATCCCTATTAAGCGGCACCTTCCATTTATTAGCTAACGATGGTTATTTGGTTCATGAGCCAGAGGCCGTCTCTGCTCACCTGGATGTCCCCAGCCCCCAGCGGACAGGCTGGTACGCAGTAGGTGCTCAGTAAATATTCACTGACAACATGATGTTAGCCAGTGTGTGTCCCCTCATAAACTGTGGGTTCCACTGGGGCAGGGATGCGTCCGTTCTATTTACCGTTGTAGCCCCCAAACTCGAGACTGGCCCATAGAAGGCTGCCAATGTGCTTCAAAAGAAGAAAGAAAGAAAGTGAGAACCACCACCAACACAAAAATCAAGAAAACTAACCCAGTTTGGGGGCAAAAGCCACCCAGAACGGGGAGATTCTGAGTCCTCTCATTTCAGAAGAATGATTCCACGTACTTCAGTAAGCCAAGGCCCTGAAGGAACTGTGACATCAGGGAGAGCTGACTGAGCCCGACACAAGATCAACTAACTTACTCCAACTGGTAGACCTCCAGATTCTAGCTTCTGCCCACTTGGGTCTTCGACAACCGAAGGAGAGGGGGGCACTCTAATGCGACCCAGGACAGCTCTGGGGAAGGAACAGATGTCAAACCCCAGAAATTTTCCAATGTTCTAAATTTTGTGGACAAAGGAAAATATCAGGAAATAGGATGTAAAGGAAGAATGGTTACAATATATAAAAAGCTCATTAAAATAAATAAGAAACATCATGAGTCCAATATACGTGAACGAAGGAAGTGATTGTTTACGTACGAAGAAATTGGAGTGAGGCAGTTGGCATACACTGAGTGCTTATCCTGGGGGTAGGCACTTGTTAAGAGTTTTATATCTCATTTAATTATCACAGGAAGTGCCATAAGAAAATCCCACCAACAAATGTAGAGTTTCGTGACTGTGACACGTTTCTGACTTTTCCCTATATTATCTCTGAAATGCAGTAACCCTTTTATTTGTCCCAAGAAAACCCCTGAATTCCCCTCTTAATTAAGTCTCTCCAACCAAGCAGATTTCTGATATCATCCATTCATCTGGTGTGAAAGACTGGAAACTATTTTCCACATGCACAACCCTAATAGCTGTGTCTGGGATAAAGTTAATTTATTTCTGAGCTGTCTGGGTTCTGCCGATAATGTAACTACTATTGTCTCCCCAAGCTACTCCTGAAAGACTCACTTAGGGCAGTTCTGAAAAATACTAGAAAGACAAAAATACATTTTAAACTCTCGGGGCAAAGAGCATGATTTAATATAGGTACTCTGAAAATGCTGTGCGGGCCTAACGCTCCTATAAATACGCAAAGGAAAAGAAAAAAAATTGGCTGAGCTGGAAAAAAGAAATGATCACGACAAGGCCATGAGGAGGTAAAAAGGTGTTATCCCCTTCCTATGGGACGGTCTGGGGCTCAGAGATGAATTTGCTGGTCAGGCTCACTGGTTGCGAATCACCAGATCATAAAATGTTTCTTTACACTTAACGATCTAAAATGAGCAGATTAAGGAGGAACTTCGAGACTGTTTTATATTTACTATGTTGGCAAAAAAAAAAAAAAAAAAAAAAAAAGATGTTTTGAAGGTCACACCCAGCATTGGCAGGCATGCAGAGACATTCACATCCTTACCCTCTGCTGTTGATGGAATTGCAAATTGTCGTCACCCTTTTTTTGAAAAGCAAGGGGCTGACACCCAGAATAAAAGCCATAAAACTCTTGTGTCCTTGGTTCTTGTACCCCCCATTGGAATCCATCCCCAGGAAAAGGCTTAAAAGGTGCAAACCCGCACAGCTGCTAAAATATCCATTGACCTCAAATTACCAACGGCAGAAAACCCCAACGCAGCCTCTATACCCATTAGGAAAGGAATTTGCCAGAACGATGGGAAAGACGCAGGGAAAAAGAGTCTAAAGCCATGGAAATGATCTTGAAAGTGAGAATTCTGAAGGTCATGCACAGAAAACATCTATGAGGGCGGTAAATAAAAATTGAGAATCACAAACAGAAGGAAAAAGCCTGAGCACGTACAAATTTCATGTGTGCTGAGCCGAGTCCCAAGGACCATTCACAGGCAGGAAGAGGGTATTTGCTTGGCGACTGGTAAGTGCCCTGTTTTGTTTTTTTTTTTTCATTCTCGTCTTTCTTGACATGACACCATCTTTTTAATAATACTAAAGAAACACTTCAAAACAATGAGCCCATGGGCGGGCCATGTGCTCCGGGAAGCCCCTGGCCCAGGAACTGTGGGAAAGACAGGAAGCAGAAAGGTCAGCGCGCCCCAGGGAAATCCCACTGTTGGACAGGCCGGCACGCAGGAGAACCTGTTTCTGGGGAAGCAGGACGCTGATGGCCACGACACCCCATTCTTAAAGTCGTCAGCTCTCTTTGAAGGATCCCCTAATTTTCTTCCCCCTTCCTTCCTGCCCTCACTCCTTTGACACATTTGCCTGGGTCACCTGCCCCATGACAGACGCGGCTGTCCTAGGGCGGTCAGGGAAGGCAGCCCTCACGCCGCCACATCGATGCCGACCCCTGAATGCCTCTTAACAGCATTTTAATTTTTTTTTAAAGACTCTATTTATTTATTTGACAGACAGAGATCACAAGCAGGCAGAGAGGCAGGCAGAGAGAGAGGGGGAAGCAGGCTCCCTGCTGAGCAGAGAGCCCGATGGGGGGCTCGATCCCAGGACCCTGAGACCATGACCTGAGCTGAAGGCAGAGGCTTAACCCACTGAGACACCCAGGCGCCCCAACAGTATTTTAATTTTTACAAATAGTGAGTATATATTATTCTTATAACCAGGGAACACCGCTGATTTCATGTCAGGAAGTGCAAGAAAGGTGATGCCTTCCGGAAGCCCAGGATGATCCCCTGACACCAGGGTCTCCTTGTAGGAGAGCTCAGCTCTCCTCCTTCCCACGCCTGGCCCGGGTGCTCTGCCTCGGTTGGCCCCTGCCTTGGTGAGATCCGCACGGCCCATCCCCCATGGCACCTGTGCACCGCCGCTGGGCTCCTGAGCCCCAGAAGCCCCAGGTGGGAGGGAATGTCTCCATCGGTGCCGCAGAGCCCCCTCTTGGGAAAGCAACCCAGGGGGACCAGAGGCTCCACATTATTTGGCCGGAAACCAGATAAACACTCGCTGAGTGGGAAGGATGGTTCTGGGTCCAATGGAGGAGCAGCAGCTTCTCGGAGGCCTTGGTCCGGGAGACGATGTTGGCCTTGACAGAGCCCTAGGGCTCCTCCGGCCCACCCTGGCTACAGACAGCTCAGCTCGGGCCTTTCTGCCCTCGGGGCCCAAAGCAAGCCGGTCCTCATCTCCCCCTCGGGGTTGGGGCCACGTTTCTCCGCAGAGGAGGAACACCAGTGCTCACGCCCTCCGGCTGGGGTTCCGGTCACCCTCCAGCCTCTCTCCGGGGGAGGACCGACTTCCAGGCCGCTCTCCTCTTCCTCCGTCCCCCGGAGGGTGTGCCTTGAGTTCCCACCTTGCAGGACCGCCACCGAGGCTTGGGAGGCCGCCGTCAGGGGCTCCGGTCCATCCAGACCACGCACCTCCACCCACAGGGCCGGTCACTGCCCAGCCCTCCGCGGTTCCCGGTGTCCCTGTCACCTGTTGCCTTGAGCAGACAACAAAAGATAGGCTACCAGAAGGGCCAAGGGCAAATCTAATGTCCTGGCCTTGGCCCCGCCTCCTCTGCTGCCCATCAGCCCTGCGCCCCGGGCCGGCCCCGGCCTCCGCCTCACCCCACCCCTCTCCCTCTACGGGGGCATCTCCTTAAGATTGTGACCTCAGCTCCCAGGGCACGTGCTGCAGGAGGCCTTCGCTGACCACCCCCATGCCGACCACTACTTGCCTTTCGGGCTGGTCCGTGTCCTGGTCTGTCTGTCCATCCACCTGCTGGCGTCCTGTCTGCTCAGCTCACTCCCGGCCCAGCTCATTCTGTGTCCCCGGGCCCAGGCCCAGCGCTCTGCTCGCAGCGGGCCCGTCTCCGCACATGCCCGGGGAGCGAGCGAACCCCTGGCAACATCCAGCCCCTCCCCTGCCGGTCTCCTGGCCCCTCGTACCTGCCCATTAGGGTCGTGCATGTCTTCCGAGCACCGTCTACACGTCCAGCTGGATGGGAGAACGGGACAGTGGGAGGGGACAGTCAGGTGATGGTCCTCAGGACCTCCTCCAGCTCTTCTGCCAACTCCCTTCCTGGCGGTGCTCCCTGGGGTCTGCCCAACACCGGTGGCCTCCCTGGCACACACTTTGTAGCCTGATGACCCGTGAGGTTTCTGTCCTTGGGAGCTGGCACAGAGAAGGCTCTGGTGCCCAAAGGCCATGTCTATTTGCGGCACTGAGCCTGGGGCTATGGCCATTGCTTGGGGGACCCCCTCAAGCCCACTTCGCCATAGAGAGGTCCTCTCACCTCAGAAGGTGGAGCTGGTCCCATCAGGTGTGGCTCGGTCCAGAAGCAGGCCAGGAGAAGGAGGTCGAGGGTGCGGGGTCCCGCTGGAGATCCTGCCCTAAACCTCTAGGGCCAGTTTCAGGAAAGACAACTCTGGCCCCACCGTAGTCATCTCCGGCCCCGTCGAGGGCAGCTGCTGGGTATGCCAAATCGAGCGACCCTCTTGGGGGGAGGCTGTTGGGTGAGGGGAGGGGAGGGCAGGGGGTGCCCGAGTTCAAACTTCGGGCTGGGCAGGCTGGGTCAGATCCCCAAGTTTCTAAATGAGGCGAGAGCAGCTCCTCGCCGGGCCCATGGCCTGGGAGCCTGAGGGCTCCGTCCTCACCCTCTAGGCTCGGGTGGTAGTGGTGGTGGCTGGGGGGGAGGAGGCAGGTGACAACCCCCCCGAGAGGTGACAGCCACGGGGCGGGAGCTGCTGCCACCCGAGTGGGCGTGGAGCAGGTTAGCTGGGTGAAAAGTTCACCGAGAGGGGAGCTGTCTGTTTCCCTCGCTTAATTTATCCACTATTTGGCTAACCTTGCTCTGAACCCAGGCCCCGAGACCCCTTCCTCTCTCCCCCGCCTCCCCACTGGGCTCCGGAGCCCCGCCACCAGACCCTCCCGCCCTGTGCCGAGAGGCGGGGGACACGCTGGCCTGGAAGAGGCCTGGGCCCGCGGGCCGCCCTGGGGGAGAGGCTGGCTGCCCGGCCAGGCAGTCACATGTGACCCGAACCTTCCCATCCTTAGTAACCAAAATCAAGCCGGGGTGCTGTTGAGGTCCAGGCTCCAGACGCCAGACGGGGACGAGCGCGCGCTCCGAGGGCGCCCCACCTGCCCACCCCCGCCAAGCACGCAACTGCCGCTCCAGAGACGGTGACCTTTCCTTCGGGGCCCATCTGTCAACCCGGCCTGCGGCGGGAGCCGGGTGCGTGGACCAGCTGGTCGTGGAGAAGAGGCCGGCCTCCTTCCCTGGCCCTGGGGTGGCCCTGGCCTGGCCTCCGGTCTTTCTTGGCCTCTCTAGGGGCTGGTGGCACGACCCCACCCCCCCATCTGAGGCTCCTTTATTCCCAACACGTGCAGGGAGATGGTGGGGGGGTCAGCAGGGTGGGACGGATGGGGGGACAGGAGAGGACAGCCATAGCAGCAACAGCTGCCCCTGGCCCTTGACACGTGCGATCTCCGGGACCCGCTTGGTGGCCCGGGTCCTGGCTGGCAGAGGGGGCTGGGCTGCGGCGAGTGGCCATCCGAGCCCTCCCAGTCCTCGGTGACCAACAGGCCAGCGCTCGGAGGCAGCGCCCTCCCTCTCCGGTTCTCCCCTTTCATTCATTAAATCTCTCTTCAGAATGATGAACGGGCCACGTGTGGCAGCCGCCGGTGACAACAGAAGACGCATAAGGCATGACTCGTCCCCCCGCCCTCCCCACCATCTCAGGCGCCCTTCCTCCACTCGCTCTGTGTGTACACATGTGCACAGACACGGAGGGTGGGGGGGTGCGTGAGTGTGCTCGCGGGCACTGCGGGCAGCCGGGGACCCCCTCATTTGTGCAATCACGCGACCCCTCGACCCCTGTCACTTGGCGGCTGTTGTCTAACCCGTTGGGCATGGGGGCAGCCCCTCGGCCCCCCAATGCCTCCTCCAGTGAACTCACCTACCACCCCTTCCTGCTGGGGCCGACCCCCTCTCTCACCGGGATTACCCAACTGCTCCCCACAATCCATTCCCTGCGTGCAGGGAGACCTTTCTAAAAGGCAAGCCTGATCACGTCCCTGTCCTCGGGAGAGGGGCCCGGATCCTTGCCAGGGCCTAGCAGATCCTCCCTGATCTGGCCTCCCTGCTTCCCCGGAGCTCAGAGGGCACATCGCTGGTGTCCCCCACACACACCCCCAACCCGGCGGGCCGCTCCCACCTTCTTTCCCTGCCTCAGACACGCCTCTAGCTGGGCCTTCACTCTGGGCTCCTCCGGAGGGAGCAGGCCTGGCCTCAGCGTACGTGTCCCTTCTCTGGACGGCCACCCCCACCCTCATCGATCGGGCACATCTAAGTCCTGATCACACGAGCCAGGCCCCAACCGAGCGTCCATTCTCACATTTCCTGAATCCCTGCCTTCCAGGACCACTGTCCCCCGGCTTTCAGAGGCCACGTCCAGCCCTAAAAGTTCCTCTAGATCCGGCCTCCCAAACGCCATTTGCCCTCTGCCCACCTCTGGGGAGGGATGGTGCAGGGAGGGCAGACAGAGTGGGGCAGTGGCGAGGCCCAGGAGATTTCCCTGTCCCCCTCAGGGCAGCCCCACGAAGGACTGCCAGAGAGGACTGGTCAGCTGCCAAGCATGCCAGGGCCGACTGCCCACCGGGGGGCCTGCTGACTGCCAGTCAGGAAGGGCCAGGGGACAACAGGGGGCCGCCAACCGCCTGTCACCACGCTGGCCAAATGTCAGTCAGGAGAGGCCAGAGGCCCACGCTGGGAACTCAGGACAGCCCATCAGGCACAGCCCCAGGGCAAGTCCGCCAGTGCTCATTCTGCTGATCGCTGCTTTCGCTACCCAGCATCCTTTCACTTTTCTTCTGTCCGGGGCACCCCACTTGGACTTCGGGGGACCCAGCCCATTCCAACTCTCAGTCTGCGCCTTTCCATGGGCTTGATTCCCTTCCAGGCTGCTAGGACAGACCACGTGGCTCAGGTCTGGCCAATCAGAGCATTGTATTCCTCTGGCTCCTGTGATTGGATCACAATGGACACGTGCCTCAAATCAAGCCAATCATAACCCATCAAAACTAACTCTGATTGACTTGGGAAATCCAGTCGCGTTTTTTTCTGTTTCCCTTGGACCAGGGAGGGTGCGAGGCTGAAGCTGAACAGGCACCCAGCCCTCACTAGAACGAGATGTCTGAGAGTGAACCCAGCCCAGAGAATGTGGACTGAAGGACAGAGAAAGAGAAACTGGGTCCTGAACCAGTCTTGGAAACATTGCTAAAACCCCTGGATCCAGCCGTACCTGAAATCACTTACCGTTGGGCTTTCCAGTTATGTAAACTGATAAATCCCCCCTTTGGCTTCCACAAGAGTCCTTGTGGATGTCACGCGGGGAGTCGGCCGGTGTCCCACGCAGGGCCGTCTGCTGGGCAAGGTACCCGCTCTTGCGTGAAGCTCTGGGTGGCTCCCAGGGAACTCCTGACTAAAAGCCAGAGGCGTAGGGGTTGCTTGTGTGCTTTCCCCACTCCTGGCTGCTGAGGTGTGCAATCCTGACTCCCCCAGTCAGATCCTCCCTCAGGCTTGGACTCAAATAAGTGATGGAGAAGCAGGTGGCGGGGCTTCTCTTCGATGGTGGCCAGAGTGAGGCATGTACAGATGAGGAGACAGGCTCTGGCCAGGCACACAGAGCCAGGATTCAGATGTGGCTGGCTCCAGCATCCAGCCTCCTCCCCTGTGCGCACCCCAGTTCCCGGCTAGGTCAGCTCCCCAGGCCCTCAGCTGGCCCTCAGCCAGCGGGGACTCCGAGAAGATGTGGGCTACACCAAACCCCCCTGTCTGCCCCCCCCCGAAGAAGCACACTGCCACGGGGCGTCCATCATAGCATTTAGGGGGCATTTTGCTCTCTGTCAACACGCCAGGGCTACCCACTGCTCGCCCCCTGCGGGGCCCTGCACATGGTCCCCGGTGTGACCTCCCCAAGCAGGATCCCGTTACATCTACATCGCAGCCAGCAAAGGAACAAACACAGCTTGTGTCTTCCTCCAAGTGCTTATTTCCTTTGTCTTGTGAACACTGAAAAATGAAAGGAATGATAAGGATCTGGGGGCGGGAAGAAGCCCGGAAAATTCTGCAGTGTTAGCGGAACTCGCCAGGAGGGCGGCGTGAGGGAGTTTTCAAACCGAGTCCAAAGACAGAGAAACTCAAGTGTGCCGCTGCGGGGGGAGGCCTGAGGGGCCTGAAGCCTCCTGGGCTCCCAGCGGCTCCCGCCTAGGGGTCAGGGGTGCATCCTGGGGCCGGCGCTTCCCGTCCGCCCACTTCTGGAGCAACCTCTCCTCGGCCTGGCCGCCGAGCCTCCCTGGGCCTCCACCTCCCGGCCAGCAGGTGCCCTGGGGGACTCCAGGGAAATGGCTTGGTTGCCACAACTAGGAGGGTAAAGTGAGTGGAGACCGGGGGTGCTGGCAAACATCCTGCAGTGCCCAGGACGGTCCCCACGGAGAGCTGTCCCCAGCTAAACGTGCAAACGTCCCTAGAGCCTCGGTGAGACGCTGGTGTGGGGCCCTGAACATTTCATGGTAAATGTTGGTTTTATGACTCAGGGGCCCATCTGGAGTATAAGGGGAGGAACAGGGCGTGCTGTGAGGAGGGGAGCCCACCGTGGCTGGGCCTCTGACAAAGGCTCCACCGGGGCCCCGCGGCACCACGCGTTCCCCAGGGGGTGGGGGTGGGGGACAGGTGAACGTGGACGCTCATGGGGTGTCCGCTCCCGGGGAGGGGGGTGTGGGCGGGGGAGCCAGACCGACCCACGGAGCAAGGAGGCAGTAACGGCCCGGCCCGGAGCAGCGTCGCGGGGTGCGGAGGGGTGAACCCCGGTGGTAGACACACACGCTGGGGCGTCGTTCAGCCGCGCAAAGGCCCAGTTACCCTTGGCCCCGGGCAGGGCGGGCCCTGAGCACATTTGCTGAGGGAAAGAAGCCGGACACGGGAGGGCACATCCCGCGCGCACGTTCCCGAAGATGTCTGCGGTGGGGCACGGCCCGGTGACGGAACCAAGCGCCCCCGCATTGCGCCCCTGGAGCGCGTGGGCCGCGCACAGAGCGGGAATCGTGGCGGGACCTCCCGTCCCACGAGACAGGCGCGAAGGGAGGAAGGGAGAGGCCGAGGCCGGGCGGCCCCGGCCGCGGGGGTCAGGTGCGAGCCTCCAGGAGGCCCCGACCCGGCCCGGCTGGTGCGCGCTGGAGAGGGGGCTCTGCAGGTGCAACCCGGTGACCTTAGCGACCTGGCGTCCAGGCTTCTGGGCCCTGCAGAGATATTCCCTTCCAGCTGCTTCCATCCAGGGCAGTGGTGACCCCCTGGGTCGCAGGGCTGCCCTGTCTGGGGTTCCCCGCGCAGTGAGTTTGGGGGGGTGGCCCTTTCTCCGAGGCCTGCTGTCCACCTGAGGCGACTCACGCGCCGAGAGCAGCTTGCCAGCAGGACCATGGCCATCACGCCCCTCCCTGCGATGCCTTCCCTGGGGGACATCTGTGCTCTGCCCTCCCCAAAGGCCTCCTCCAGGCCCTGCACGTGCTGCCGGCGTTGGGGCCTCCGGAGCTAAGCTTTGCTCCACCCCGGCCTCGAGGGAACTATGGCCGGCCCCGAAGGACACTTCTGTCACAGAGCTGGCCAGGCCAGGCCAAGATGGTGACGCCAGGTACCCTGAGGGGCACTTGGGTCCTGGCTGGGAGCTGTGGGAGCCGCCAGCATCACACATGCCCTGGAGTTTCCAGAGCCTTTGCACTGGGCACTCACCCCTGCCCAGGAGGCCGGAGGGCAGGAACATCTCGTCCTTCCTCCGGGAGAGAGGGGTGACCTCACACACAGGAGACGATGGCACAGCCAGTAGAACTTCAGAGTCCGAAGTCCTCTGGGGGCCTCCTGCCTCTTGGGGAGCCCCCGGGCCATGATGAGCTGAGAGAAGCAGGGCGCTCGGGGGTCTACTGGGTTTCTAGAAGCTGAGGGTCTGGATGGGGGGGTGGGTAGCGTGAGAGGTGAGAGGCGACACCAGGCCCAGGCTCCGCGCCAGAGCTCGCAACCCACAGCTTCTGAAGAGAAGAGTGTTAACCAATGTTGGTGACTCGGACCCCCGGGGTGAGAGCCCTACGGGAGGGGAACGGAGAGGCTGGGGTGCCCACCGGCGGTTCCAAGCCTTCCTGCTGCGCCAAGGGACACGGTCGTCACCCCCTGCTTTGCCTGAAGTGAGGGGTGTGTCTGTATCGACGTTCTCTTCACAAACATAGACCTCTGAGCTCTTACGAATGATCCCCCCTTTACAAGGCCCTTCCTGAAAATGTGAGAAGCTCCCTCTGAGGGAGATGTCCCGAAGCACTCTGGTGCTTTTTTGGTCCCCCATCAGACTGGGACAACCCCGGGGACGTGGGCTGTCTGTCCCATCGGAGGGGCTCCGGGGGGGTCTCCCAGAGAGAGCCCCGTCTTCCCCCTGGTTCCTCCTGACCCTCGGTTTGGCCCAAGAAGAGTCGTCTCCACTTCTTAAAGTGTTCTGGCCCCGGGAGAGGGGCTGGGGCCACAGAATTCAACCCTTGGCCACTTGCCAGGCCGGATAGGCTGGTCCCTGGAAGCCTGCCAGGATGGGCTCGGGTCTGGCGCCTCCCTGGGCTTGGTGCCCACCTCTGATCTGGTTCTTTTTGGAGGAGCCCCTGGCATGGCAAGTAGGTCGTTTCCCAGGGCCCACGCCTTCTCTGCAGGGTCAGCATGCCCCGTCCCGCCCCTCGGGGGGTCAGGAAGCCAGAGTTCAGGGTCTGTCACTCTGTTTCCCTTGGCTAAGCTCGGGGACAGAATTAGCTCTCGTCCCTCACTCTCGAGGCTTTCCAAGCACCCAGACCGTCCCGGGGAGGGACCAGGCCAGGGCCTCCTGGGAATCTGCCCAAGGCTTTTTCCCTGGTTCCTCTGGGAAGAGATCCAGAGAAAGACTGAAAGTGTCCCAGCGGAGAGGGAGGGGAAGGGGTAGGACCAAGCCCTGCCTGGCTGTCAGGAGAAACCCCTGGGGTTCTGGAAAGATGTGACGTTCCACGGCAGCCAAGGCAGCTCCCATTCTCAGTGAGCCCTGGGGAGGGCCGGCCGGCCCTTGTCTCTCCCAGAGTCCGCTCAGACCCCTGGGGTGCTCACTGTGTTCCTGGCCTGCAGGCCGAAGGCGGAATTTCATGGAAACCTTAGGAGTCAAATCCCCTCCAAACGGTTGGTCTGGAGCCAGCTGGGAGCACAGAAATCTTCGCGCCGCTAAAGGATGATCAGAACATTCGGGGCTCAGCAGACAGGATCTCCCCTTCTTCTTCCTCAACTACCCCTGCCCATGAAGACGTGCCACCACCTGCAACCCACCTCCTGCGAGAACCGGTGACAGGCTCCTGGGACAGCAGAGGGGCAGGTCCAGCCCCTGGACCCCACACCATGTCGTCAAGACACGACGCAATAGGATGACTGATACGTGTGAACATGGACGTTCCAGGCCTGCCCTCACCGGGCTGGCCAGGAGGACACCTTAGAAGCTTTCTTTCCCACCCACCCCCTTACTTTGGGGACACATCTCAAGGACCAAAATGCAGGTGACACGTCACATGTTGCAGTGAGGTTCGAACTCTGCCTCTGGTGTCACAAGTCCTTGGAGCCTGGGCAAGCCATTTCCTTGCTCTGAGCCTCTTGGCTCACCTACCAGACCATCTTTCTAACAGCACCCCACAAATCGGTCCGTGCTTCTCTGGGGCTCCGCTCAGAACCTGGTGTGTGCACAGAGAGGCCACCACACCCCAGGGCGGCATCTGTCTGCTTCCCTCCATCCTCTGCGGACATTTCGATTTTTTTCTCACATTCTCGGGGACAACTGCCGTGGTGTGTGGCCGATTGCATTATAGTTCAGAACGACGGGCCACGATTCCACGGGGAGTGGATGTCCAGTGGCCGCCACGGCAGGCTTGACCGCATGACCTGCTCTGGCTAATGAAATGTGAGCTGAAGTGACGGGCTTTGTTTCCAGGCAGAAACCTTCAGGTGTGTCTACCTCCGCCCCAAGTCACCGGCCCAGATGACGGTTGCTTGCTCAACCAGGTCCCCAGCATGAAGAGGACACAGAGCCGAGCCACTGCCACTCTTGGCCGACAGGTGGCAATTCTAAGACAAGCCTCCATTGTCAGAAGCCATGGAGACCTGGGGTCACGCCCTGGCTGACATACCTTGCGGCTGTTGGAAGGGGTTCCCAGGGGCTGCTGCCAGGTGCAGTGGGTAATTTAACAGTTAAAATGTGATGTCCTCGGCCTGGCGGCCACTTGGCAGGTACCCCGTAAACAGTGACATAATCATGACTTGGCATGTCTGCACGCAGACCTGACTGGCGATTGCCTGGACCTTGAGATCGATCTTCCGCTAACGTGAATTTTGTATAAGGGCTGCCCTATGCAGAGCCTGGGGAAGCTCCTACCTTGAACTCTAGGCCTGTGACCTTCTCCTTCACCCCTGGGGAGCTGCTGCCCATCCCCTCCCCCACCTGGCCACCCACCTGTAAGAGCCATATGGCCAGAGGCCCCTGTCCCCCTGCCCCCCTGCCCGAGGTCACGTTGACAAGCTTGTTGCAGCCGGGGAGAGACACACACCAGAGGAACCCTGGGCATCTCTCCCCAGGTCTCCTTGGCCGTAATCCTCCCTGGTGACCGAGCCCGGGTCCACTGTGCCGTTCCAGGCCTCCTCCTTGCTTTCTATTTCCCTTCTAGCTCCTGCCGTCCAATCTGGCTCAGGGGGCTGCTTAGCAGGGGACCGCTGGAGCTGGTGGTCTTCAGAGTTTGGGCTCCTCGGCGACATGGCCTCTCGGTGCCCAGTCACGGCCGGGAGACTGACCCGCTGCTCAGTGGTGCTCACTAAGGACTGGTTCTGTTCTGAGCTGGTCGCTTTGCGGCTGGTGGTGCTAGGGGCAGGGCAGAGGGCAGCTTCCCACAGACAAGTTCATTCAGGCCGTGGATGATGAGGCCAAGTGCCCCCCAACGCATGGCTGTTGGAGGGGCCTGGCACAGGCGGCAAGGAACCACACACCCCAGGCGCGGGACCCAATCTCTCTCGCCATCTCTGCGCTCTTCTTGCCAGCTCCACTCCTGGTAGCTGGGGGCCACGAGCAGAACCACCATTTCTTAAAGGTTGGGGTTTTATGGTGGGGATCAGTCTCCTCCCCACCACCAAGGATGAGGGGTCAGGGATTTCAACAAAGGAGCTCACAAAAACCATCTCTTTATTTTTCATTCCTGCCATTCAAATGTGCCATTTGCACAAGCTGAGGATGGGTGGATTTCGGAGAAAAGAGACTGGAAACAGTCTATGCACACTGCTAAGGCTGGTTAGAAGCAATTTAACAATAAACTCTACAGAGTTAGAAATGTATGAAAGTGTCAAGGTGGCTACTGGCTGGTTTCTCGCCTCCCCATGGGGGTCAGAGTTACGCCCATCAGTCCTGTGCAAAGGTCCTGGGGCTGGCCAGGGGGAGGGCACCGGGATTCTTCCTGGGGCCAGGAGCAGTCCTGTTTACCCGGCAGAAGAAGTGTGCCAAGGGACAGGCGCGTGGGTGTGTGCCCAGTACCGTGACCCCCTCAGGTTCCGTGGCTTGCAAGCGTGTCTGTGCGTCTGGTCTTTATGTCCGCCCTTTGAAAGTGTTCATGCAGGTGTAGGTTCCTGAGAATTTGTAGATCTCCTCCAGTGCAGCCTGTGGGAGTATGCTGGGGAAGAGGGGAGGGAGAAGGAAGATGGTTAATGGGGACACCAGCAGCCGGTTCACCAACGGCCACAGAGAACCACACAGTAGAGCAGTGGCTTTGATACCCGCCCCCCCTACCACCCCTCCCATGGAGGAAGGGCTTTCGAGTGAGTGGATAAACAGTGTTTCCAAAGTAAAGGTGGGTGGTAGAAACAAATTTTCAAAACCACGTTCTTAGCATTTTGGGGTTGTTACCTGATCAGTCGTCACCTGATCGATCAGTTATCTGATCAATTAACCCCACGTTCCGCTTATTCAACAAATAGTTGCTGTGTGGGATGGAGGGGTTAGGCCCTGCGGCTCTCTCCAGGGAAACTTCCCAGACTCACCCCCAGGCCTCTCCTTGGGCTCCCACAGCCCCTGCGCTTCCCCAGTGGCCCCTGCCATGTCCCTGCTGTTGGCTTGTCAGGCCCATGCCCGCCTCGGAGGGAGAGACCTCATCGCTGGTCCAAGCCCCACAGGCAGGGCTCAGCATAGAGAGCTCCTCAGTCCATTTGTTAAATCAAATCGAAGGGCCCTGGCCTGCTCTCAGTGCAGGACGGGAAGGGCTCACTTCCACCCAGAGCAATCTAGAAGGCTCCCTGGGGTGCGTGTGGCGCTAGAGTTGAGCTTGTAAAGATTTTTCTCGGGGACGGTGAAAAGGGGGTGTTGTACAGGGTCTGAGGAAGGGGGTGGCCTCTGCTTCCTGTGGAAAAGTAGTGGGGGATAGAAGAGGGAATTTAGGCTAGGGGGTTTTGGGGGAAAACACTGACATGTTCTAGACAAACCAGCTTTTTTCTAGAATGTTCAGAAAGGCTTCTGAGAAGCCCCCTGCAGTGGAGGGTGGCAGTCTCAACTCTCCTAGGGTTCACAGAGGCAGCAAGGAGCATCTCAGAGCAACAGTCACAACGACTAAGGGACGCAGAGATGTGGCCCAAATGCCCCCAGGTGCCCCCTGCCCCTGCCCCTACTCGGTGTCTCTAAAAGAGCTTTGAGTTTGGGTGGACTGATGGGTCCCCTCTGTGAGGAGGTCCCCATGCCTGCCGTTAGAGGAACTTTTCAGCTGTAGACACACAGCCAGTGGGAACCTGTTTCCTGGGCCTTGATGTCTGATGAAGGCACTTGGGTCCTTCATTTCCTGAAAAGGCCTCTCCAGTCAGAGGGGTCCAGTCAGCTGGGGGCGGGGGGCCAGGAGACGAGGCCCAGAGGAGCTAGAAGTCCACAGCCACGGGGCTCCAGCATCCAAGCTCTCCCTGAAGCACCAGGTTTAGCTGGGTACCTGGAATGGCCCCTTCAGAGCAGGGCTGGGAGGGGCAGGGTGTGCTGCTCAGAGTCTAGAGAGTTCTAGGAAATGTGATGCGGGGCCGATTCTGAAGGAGGAGGATCTCCTCTTTAAAGCCGACCTCCTGGTACATCCCCTCTGACCAGCCCTGGAGCACTTCCGGGAATCCCAAACATTGAGATCCCTGTTTTCGCCCATTAGATTGAACTTCCTGAACAGTGGGGCCAAGTACTAGTCTCCGGAACAGTGGTTCTCAAAGGGTGGCCCAGGAACCCTTGGGGGACACCTGAAACCTCTTCAGAGGTCAAACTGTTTTTGTCATAAGACTAGGACGGTTTTGCCTCTGCACGCCTCTCTCCCACATGCCGCTGAGTTTTCTGGAGGCGACCTGCCACGTGGCATCGTAACCGATTAAAATCAGAAGCAGATCTAGGCGTCCAGTTGTCTCCAATTAAGTCAGGCAATAAAGAACTTTGCAAAAATGCAAAACAATGCCATTCTTCCTGCTACTTTTTCTTTTCGGTGGAAAATACCCTTTTTATAAATATCTCATATTTATGTGAACAAGGGATGGACATGGATTTATTACTGCTATTTATACATGAGCAAATATTTTAAATATAAACAAATACATAAATCTTGTAAAACTTTTTCTGTTTTAATGTCTCATACAGTAACTAAGACTAGAGACAACTCACATTAAAAAAAAAAAAAAAAGGAAGGGGGAGCTTTGGTTTCCCCTCATTTTTGAGATTGTAAAGGAGTCCCGAGACCCACAAGTTTCAAAACGGCGGCTCCCTCCTAAGTGTAGGAAATCCCCGGCACGCAGGCCGCCTGTGCTCCCTCACGTTCGTGCCCACGGCAGACATGACTAATCGATCACAGAGTCCTTCCTCCTGCCTGCCGCCTCCTCCCCACCAGGGTTCCCTGGCAGAAGGGGAATGGCCAGCAGGAGCCTGTCTCTGAATGTCCGCCCCCCAGCCCCCACCCTTCACCCCCAGCGCTTACCTTTTCAAGATGATGAGGGCGTGCATGGTCCACGGAAGGAGGAGGAGGGCCTGGTTCAGCTGCACGGCTTCCACCGTCCTCCGGGCCACCGTCTCAGGCTTCAGCGGCGGGAAGAGGTTGGGGAACCTGACGCAGGAAGAAGCCGTAGGGGATTCTGCTAGAGAGGCCCATGCTTCTGCTGACCTCCTCCGTGGCTAACAAATCTGGCCCCTCCCTCTGGCTTCTGCTGTTTGGAAGACCTGAGGCCCCTTTGGAAGGCTCTGCCCACCCCACCTGGTGCAGCGCTGGGAGCCCTCCCCCTCCTTTTCTCCCCCATGAGCCTGCCCTTGAGAATGGAGATCTTAGAGCCCATACCCTGGGACCCATTCTCCAAAATGCTTCCCAGGGATCTTTAAAGTGTCACTCCAGGGGTGCCCGGGTGGCTCAGTCAGTTAAGTGGCTGCCCTCAGCTCAGGTCATGTTCCCGGGGTCCTGGGATCGAGCCCCTCATCATGCTCTCTGCTCAGCAGGGAGCCTGCTTCTCCCTCTCCCTCTGCTGCTCCCCCTGCTTGTGTGTGCTCGCTCTCGCTCTCTCTCTGTCAAATAAATAAATAAAATCTTAAAAATAAAATAAAATGTCGCTCCGATCCTGTGTCTGCCTGGCCCAGCCCTTCCCAAGGGCTCCCAGGGCCCTCCACGGCCCCGTTCCATGTGGGCCCCGCTCACCCGCCGCCTGTCCCCTCTTCCGCGTCACTCCGCTCCGGCAATCTTGGCCGACCTTTCTGTTCTTGCCACTTAAGCTCTCTGCCGGCAGCCCCATTCGAGAGGGTTCTCGGCCCATCCACTCGGGATGGCCTCTGCTCTCCTCCCTCTGCTAATTCCCTGGACTGCACTGGCCACCTCGGGAAGGGCCTCTCCTGTCTGTCTGTCTCCTTGTTCATGGCCTGTCTCCTCCCTCGGACTGTGAGTTCCACAGGGGCAGAGGGCTGGTCCGTCTTGCTGTCTGTGTTCTCCCCTCTGTGCAGAGTCTGGTCCGCAGTGGTGCTCAATCAGTGCTCGCGGGACGGATGGACACGGAACAATCCGCTGTTCCCCAAATGTGTCCTGCTCATCCTGTCGGAGGCAGGGGTCTGTGGGATCGCCCCTCTCTGCCCGGCTCGCTGCTTCCCTCGCTGATTCACGGATTCACTGACGTGGCCTTCCAAACGCGGACAGAGCGCTTTCCACGGGGTTGGTAAGCGAACGGCTGAATGCGCCAACGCCGGGGAGCTTTCTCATGCCTGTTCGGAGGCCTGTGACCTGAGGCCCACATGGTGATGACACCCCGACCTGCCAGACCCGTGCGAAACGAAGCAGGAGTCATTTGCTCCAATTTATAGAGAAGGAAGCTGAGGCTTTGGGGAGATTAGGGGAGGCCCTAAGGACTCAAGCCAGGCCAGCAGGGGCCCCAGGCCAAAAGTCTGTCCTCGCCCCTGTGGACCCGTAGGCCCAGGGCTGACCGTGATCCCCCCGTAAGGGCTTGCATGCCGTTCGGGCCCCAGAAGCACTTAGGGCTTAGGTAAGTCACTCAGAGCTGACGTTACCTTGAACAAAGGCAACTCTTGGGACCCAAGCAAGGGCTGGGTTGGTCTCAGAGAACCCATGGGCGACCCCCACACCCATTCCCCACCAGGGGCTTCCTTTGCTATCCCAAGGTGCAGCCAAGATGCTCCCAACCCTGCTGCGATCTAGAAGGGCAGCCCCCGGGGGCCTGCGGGGATGACTGCGCTGAGGCGGCTCACCGAGGCCGGATCCCTACAGACACAGTGCACGGTCTGGTTTTCCAGCCCCGACCTGGGCCGGTCCTGCTCGCTCCTTGGAGAAAGGGAAGGCGGGGCGCATGGGCCAAGCTCCGTGGGTTCAGGGGGGCCCTTCCTAGTAAGGCCCCTGCAGGAGAACCCGACGGATGCCAGCACGGCCGCTGGGGGGGTCCTTCTCGTTTCCCCCCAGTGGGTGAGATGGGTCCCCAAGCCTTTGCCAGAAAGCCCATCAGTTTTTTAATGGTTGGGAGGGAAGCCAGTGATCTTCTTCTTCTTCTTCTTCTTCTTCTTCTTCTTCTTCTTCCTTTTTTTTCCTTTGAGAAGCGGGAGTTGGCTAGACAGCAATCAGCCTTTTCTGACCCTTCTCCCCGCTCCTCGGGGCTCCCCCACACACCCGCAGGTGACCAAGCTTCGCCTGGAGCTTACTACTTGTCGGGCAGGCTAGTGGAGTCCCACCTCGGGGCTCATCTAACCTGTGAAGCAGGGGCTACATGACCCATCCCTTATTAGCGATGAAACCAAAGCACAGAAAAGCTAAGGTGACTTGTCCAGGTCCCGCAGAGCTGGGGTCTGGCCCGAGGCTGTGCGGGTCCACGCTCGGAGCCACTGTAGAAACATGGCTTGGGGAACCTTGCGCTCCCTTCACGTGCTGGAGGGGAGACTGCCGGAAGGTGAGACAGACAGACACCCTGCCAGAGGCCTGCCGATATCCCACCCACTTCTGTGTCCTGGAGCCCAGCTGAAACCCCGGACTGCCTCTGTTGCTCTTCCACCCAATATGCATTTACAGAGCACCTCCTGTATACCCAGAAGAAAAGAAGCCGAACTGAGGTGTGATGGGGGGGGGGAGCCAACATGGGACATTAGCTGCCATTTAACCAACCTCCTCTACATACAGAATCTATGATGCTCCGCATGTCCAGCAGGTGGAAATTTTGGTGGCGCACGGAAGGGGTGATCGGCGAGGAAGATTAATCACATACGGCTTCTCTGAAATGCTCGCTGACGGCGAGGACAGGAGAGCAGCAGTTCGTTACTGGGGGTCTGTGGGCCAGGCTTTGCACCAGAACCTTCCGTGTGTCACTTCGACCCCTCCTCATGAGCCCCAGAGGGAGGTATGATGTCCAGTCTTACAGACCAGCGGAGTATGGCTCAGGGAGTCGGCAAAACTGGCTCAAGGTTTTGCAAATCCAGAGACCCGGGGGTGTCGCCAAACGACTCTTAGTACTAACACCTCGGGGGAGACGGAGGGACCCCACATGGCTCGTGCTCTGCGAAAGGCCCTCTGCCGGCCGACTCGTTCGACTCGACGGGGACCCTCCACTGTCATCCTCGTTTGGGGAAGAAGCTGGTGCGCCGGATTCGGGAGGGAAGTTTGTAACTGGGCGCTGTGTTGCAAAAAGCAAGGGAAGCAGCTGTTGGGTAATTCCGCATTTTCATTTCTCCAGGACCTTATGCGGCTTCACAAACCTTCATCATTGTAGCACCAATTATTGGGCTCTTACTGTGTACGTACGTGGTGTTGTGTGGCAGGTCCCATTTTATCCTTATCGAAGAACCTAGGTGTGGACATCCTCACCATCCCTCCCTCCCTTCCTTCCTTTCTCTCTTTCTTTATTTCTCTTTCTTTCCTTCCTCTCTCTTTCTTTCTCTCCTTCCTTCCTTTGTTTTTGGAGAGCGAGTGAGAAAGCCGGGTAGGGAGGAAGAGGCAAAGTGAGAGGGAGAATGTGTGGAGCCCAATATGGGGCTTGATCTCACGACCCTGAGATCCTGACCGGAGCCCCGATCCAGAGTGGGACGCTTAACCGAATGAGCCATCCCAGATGCCCCTCTCATCATCCCGTTTTATAGAGGAGCAGTGGAGGCTTGCAGTGGGCGCTAACTGGACCCAGGGTGGCAGGGGACATCACAGGTCGAGGTGAGCTGGCACGGAAGCCTGAGCTCTAAAGCCATGGTTCCCAATCCCTTCGATTGGCTTCGGTATTTCTTTAAATTGAGCTGTAATTTGCATATAATAAAAAGGCATACATCTTTAGTGTATAGCCTGACTCGTTTTCACCTACGTAACCACCGCTCAGATCGGGAAGAGAGAACATTTTTAAAAGCCTAGAAAGTTCCCTTGGGTCTCCTCCCAAGCTATGTCCCCAGCCCTCGAGGGACGGCCACTGCTCTGGTTTCCAGCCCCATGGCCGGCCTCTAGAGCTTCATATGGAGCGATCACACAGCATGCCCTCTCCCGCCTCTGGCTTCTTTCGATCCACATAAGACTTTTAAGACTTTTGGGATTCATCCTCGCTGTTCCTGGATGGACACTCCGTTCTCTCTGCTGGGGGCCGTGCCCGGGGTGGTGGGGGGGAGGCGAGTCCCCCGCTCACTGACCTCACCCTCATGCCCTGGAACATCTCGGTGCTGGTGTGGAAGGGCAGCACGGTGGTGGCACTGACCCCTGGACAGTCCAGCAGCCCCAGGGTCAGGCTCTCCATGAAGGCGAAGGCCGAGGCTTTGGACGTGCAGTAGTCAATGGCACCGGGGATGGCGGAGAGCGCCAGCACGGAGTTGAGACACACGATGTGGCCGTTCTGCAGCTCCAGCATCCGCGGCAAGAAGGCCTTGGTGGTCTGAGGGCGGGTGGGAGGTCAGTGTGGGGCCGCCGCCTCCAGCAGCCCCTCTACATAAGGCCAGCATGGGCACCCGTGCCCCCCGGATGATGAGCTCCCCTAGGACGGGAGGGGAGGCGGCCAGGGCCTGCCCGCTACAGGGCCTTGACCTCCACTTTCTCGGACATGACAAGCCCCAGCCCCAGTGAGCCTCTCCCCTCTGCCCAAACGGCAGCCGGGAGGGAAGGAATGGGTCACTGTCACACCCGGGGGCTGGTGGTGGCCCGGGATGGCCCTTACCCAGAACTGGCCCAGGGTGTTGATGTGCTGGGACTTGAGAAGGGCGTCATCGTCACTGTCCATGAGGCTCTTCCCGTGGACCACGGCAGCGTTGTTTACCAGGATGGTGATGTCGCCCACCTGCAGGCAGGGGGAGCCGCGGGGCCTTTAGGGCAGAGGGACCTGCCCCCTCCACGCTTACCGTGTGCCCCCGGATAGCCACATCGTCTCTCCAGGCATCAACCTGGATTCCTGAGACGGGGCTGCCTGCCATCCCGGATTGATCTGAGGGTCCGAAAGATTTTATGGCACAGAGCAGGTTTATGACAAGTGAGGTTATTGTTACACGGAAGCAGTTAACGCTAGCCGTGTGCCAGATACCAAATGGGGTGGGTTTTGCTCCCTGGGAGCTCCCTGAGAGCTCATTCAGTGCAAACAGATTGCTGGAGTCAGGACAAGGATTTTCCCAGAGGACAATGGAATGTTTGCCCCCAGACTCTGGGACAGAAACTCACAAGGTCTGAACTTCCAAAGGGGACAACAGGTGTTACGCAATCAACCCACACCCCTAATCCCCACCCTGAGCGACACACACGTGCACACACAGCATGGGCCAGCTTCCCGGGAGAGTCCCCAAAGATGTCCCGGAAACAGCCAGCCTGCCATTAGCAACACTCTCCCCCAGGCCAGATTGATCTCTTTGGCTGGCCTTCTCCTGGGTCCGGCTGAACTGAGTACAGACCCCTCCAGGCTACTTACCTTCTCCCGGACAGCTTTGGCCGTCTGGTACACCTCCTCCCGGTTGCCCACGTCACAAATGAAATAGTGGCACTCGGTGCCCATCTGCCGGATCTCTTCTGTCGTCTCCTTCAGGCATTTCTCAGTCCGGCCCCAGAGAACGATCTGGAAGGAGAGGATGACAGCCCTGAGTGAGTGGTCATTGAGTAAGCCATTGTGATTCAGTTGTTGGCATCAGAAGTCCAGCAATCTGCCCGAGGAATTGGCAAGTGAAGTAACCGGGCTCCCGGATTGCATCCAAAGAGGGTTTGCAAAGCGCATCGACAATAGGCTTTCCCAAAGGGATAGAGCCTATTCTGAAACGAACGAGTTCTTTCTGAGCCCACGGAGGACCGATCGGTTGAGCGTTATTTACAAGTCCTTCTTCGACGCTGCTTTCCACAGGACACCCCCCGCCAGCTCCATCCCGGAAGCCACAGCAGAGCTCCTTCTCTACAGTGTTCCGGAACGCTCCCAAGAACAAGCTGGTCTTCTCTCCCACTACAGTCAGAGCCAGGGTTATAAGCCCAACCTTCCAGAACGGACTGGAAGGTCCTGGCCGCGAGGCCCACGGAGGCAAAGTGGAGCTCCCCACCTAGCTGGAAGGAGGGCACGGAGAGAGGGGCCAGGCTCCGAATGAGCAGGAGATGCGGCCGCTCCCCTCCCCCACCCCCACCCTGGTAATGAACATGGGACCTGCTATACCAGGAGAAGACCCTGGCGGGGCCGATGAATGGATTCCTAACGGGGTGGGGCAAATTTATGAATGGCCGGCCACAAAAGGCGCAGAAGAGAAGGCCAGCTAATTCTCAACCTTGACCTAAGCAAGGACAACCCACCCACCTCCCCATGACATGACACGTCGTGGGTCCAGAGAGGCCCCTGTTGATAAAAGGGCCTGAAGAATGGGGCCGGACGGCATCAGAAAAAGGAAGAAGGGCATGTGGGAGGCTAAGTCGGTTAAGCATCCGGCTCTTGATTTTGGCTCAGGTCATGATTTTGGGGCTGAGAAATGGAGCTTGCAGCCAGCATGGGGTCCGCTTGTCCCTCTCTGCCCCCGCCCCCGCCCCTCCCCCCTCTCTCTCTCTCTCTGTCTGAAATAAATAAATACAATCTCAAAAAAAAAAAAAAAGGCAGAGATGAGGTTTTCTTCGGGATTAGTCTAATGGGTTTCTATCTTTGTTTCTTCTTCCTTTCTAAAATTAACAACAAAATTCCTCCTCAAGGGGCGCCTGGGTGGCTGTCGGTTAAGTGTCTGCCTTCAGCTCAGGTCATGATCCCAGGGTCCTGGGGTCGAGCCCCATGTCGTCGGGCTCCCTGCTCAATGGGGAGCCTGCTTCTCTCTCTCCATCTCCCTCTGTCCCTCCCCCCATTTAAGCTCGCTCTCTCTCTTTCTCAAATAAGTAAAATCTTAAAAAAAAAAAAAAAAGAAAAGAAAAAAAAAAAGAAATTCCTCCTTGAAAAATAAAACTCCACATAGAACCCAGTGTGTGAAACGAGGGAAAGGAAGAAATCACACGTCCAGCTGCATATTTCCTTCCTCTAGAAACAGCTAATGAGAAGGGAGAAGCCGCATTGGGCGGGCAAACATTTTTGAGTGGGAGTTCCAGAGGGGGCTCCCCATACACCAGCCCAGAATCCAGTGGATTTCTCCAGTCTGCTTTGTGACACAGGAGGGACAAAAGTCACACAGACAAGTAGTGGGAAGTGGGAACAGTTTATCAACCTTAAAATCTCAGAATCTTTACTTAAGCGGAAAGGGCCCCCAAAGGGTATAGCTGACGGGATACACAAGAGAGCTGGGGGGTCTCCCAGTGGATTTGCTCTTTTTATTAGTGTTTTTAAGGCTTTTGCAATATTTTTAAAAAAGAGGATAAAAGTATTTTTTTTTCCACCTCCGGAAACATCCCTGGGAAAGCCCAGTTTGAAGACCCCACCTAGTCGAAGCCCTTTACTTCTTGTAATTGAAGTCTTCAAACACAGGAAGGGTTTTAGAAGGAAGGATTCCATCCGTGGCTCTCCGTGACCACAAAAGCCCATCAAGGGCAAACCGTCTGCAATTAGACAGGCTCCAAGGAATACTTTCTCGTCTGTTGAACTAAAAACAGACTAAGAATGTGCCCCTGCAGGAGAGGCAGGGAGAGTCACTTCGGGAAGAAGAAAACAAACATCTGTTTTAGGAAGGCAGCTGGGTGTAAGCACCCTCCACGCCACCAAACCTCACCCTTGCCTTGAGGTCATTGTCACCCAGTTTCCTTCCATCCTCCCTGTTACCCCACCTGCCTGTCTGACCATCCATCCATCCATCCATCCATCCGTCCATCCATCCATCCATCCATCCACCCACCTATCCATCCATCCATCCATCCGTCCACCTATCCATCCATCCATCCATCCATCCATCCATCCATCCACCTATCCATCCATCCACCCATCCATCCATCCGTCCACCTATCCATCCATCCATCCATCCATCCGTCCATCCATCCATCCATCCATCCGTCCATCCATCCATCCTTCCCTTCTTCCATCCACCCACCCAATCCATCCTTCCTCCCTCCCTTCCTCCCTTCCTTCCTTCCATCCATCCATCTTCCTCTCCTTTCTCCCTTCTACTCACTCTCTCCCATCATCCAACCACCCTTCCACTGAATTTCTGAATATATCAGCCAGAGGGGATCCTTGGCCTCCTCTCTCCTGCTCTGGTCCCTGCCCAGCAGTATCCCACCTCCAGCTCCTATGGGGAATAGGATCTCGGAGCGGGCACCGTTCCCTAGGGTCTGGCAGAAGGCAATGCCTCTGGGGACTCTGAGAATTTCAGGACAGGTGGAGACAGAAGGGAAGCTTAAAGCTGGGGGTGGGTGTTGGCAAGTGCAGGGGTTCTAGGAGCATGAATGATCGCCTTGGAGGGTCTGGAGCAGTGGCACGGAAAGGGTGCCCTTCATTCTGGGAACCTTGGGTTGCTTCTCATCACAAGCAGGTGTGCATGGGGTTCCAGCAGAAGGGCCACCAAGGGCCCAGGGGCTCCTGGCCGGACTAACTCACTCTTCCTGACCCCCCAGTTCTCAGATCGGGCAAGGAGAGTAGGGTCTAAATCCCCCAACCCCTGATCTGCCCAGAAAACCACCAGCCAGAAACCAAGGAGGCCAGAACTGTCTACATGGCTGGAAGTGCGCCCTGCGGAGGGAAAGGGGCTGGAGTAAGGGGAGGGGTAAAGTGAAAGCTGGGTCCCCTCGTCTTCCATGGGCAAGGCGTATGCCCAGGCAGGACCCTCAGGTTTGAGCATTTCCTTTTTGGGGTCTGCTGAGGATGCCGTGGGGGGGGTGCTGGCTTCCTTGGGCTCTGTGCTCGGACCCCCATCTCTCCCCAGGCACTAGGACAGGCTTGCTCTCTGCCTGCCTCACCGCAAGCCCACCGGCCCCCTGTGGGCCTCAAGTCTGGCTTGTTCATTTTCACATTCCGGCGCCCAGGAGCGCACGTGCTGTTTGCTGAGTAAAAGAATGTTCAGGGCCACAGGTGGGATGGGCTGGGAGGAGGTTTAAGGCTGAGACCCTTCCATCCTCCTTGACTGAGCCATTTAGGGTCCCAGAGTGTGCTTGGACCAAGATTCAGTGAGATCCGGATTTAGCTGTGAGCTGTGAGCTAAAGAGTCACGTGAGAGTCTCAGGCCCTTGAAGGGGGCGAGGAGTCAGTCTCAGAGGGTGGCCCGGGGCTGGTCGTCTGGGGGTGGGAGGTTTGGGACAGAGCTGAGGGGAGGGACAGTTGGAGCTGCTCCTGCCACGGTCCCTTCCTGGTCTCTCCTCCTCCAGTCCCCTGCCCAGACCCCTCTGAGGACCCAGAGGCACCGAGCGGGCAACTCAGCAGGCCCGCCTGTGTGGTCCATGCCTCGAGTCACCTGGGGGTGACCTGGGGCAGCTGGGACAGGAGTCCCACCCAGCGCCAGAATGAGGGAGAGGACGGGCAGGCAGGTGGCGGGGGTCTGAGAGGAGCGTGGGGCGAGCAGCCTGAGGAGGGGGCAGATGTGTCAAGTTAGGGCTCAGGATGGCTTCACATTTGCGGCCTCCCGGCCCCTCTGCGGGGAACGGTTGCTCTCGTCCTTCGGGCTGTGTGGCTGGCCTGTGTGGGGGGAAGGGGAGCAAGGCCTCCAGCCTCCCAGGGGCGGTGGGCCCACACTGCCTGCCTCAGGGAGCCAGGGTTCCAGCCAGGGAAGACAGTGACCAGGCGAGAAAACCATCGGATGCAAATTACGGCAAGTGGGATAAAGAGTAAGTGGGGGAACTTCACTTAAATTGGGGGCTGGACGAGGTAGCCATATTATGCCCCTTGTACAGATGACGAAACTGTGGCCCAGAGAGGCTAAGCAACTTGTCTGCGGTCACACAGCAACTGAGTGACAGAGCTGGGATTTGAACCGAGGTTTCTCACCAGCGTTCACTCTCTCCCAGTAGGAGAAAAGCCGCTGCCTTTCTTCGTGGGGTCTCCTGGGGATTAAGCACGCAGAAACAGGCACCTGCTAAGGAACACTTAGGATCATTTCCCAGGGAGACAAAGAGCCGAGAACATCAGCACGGCCTCTTGATGGACCCTCACCTGCAGCCGTTAAAAGGATGAGTGTTCGTGACACAGGAAAAGGCTGAGGGATCTAACGCTGGGGGAAAAAGACTGCAGCCTTGTCCATAAAGAATAACCTCAACTCTAAAAACATAGCAGGTTTTTTTTTAAAGATTTTATTTATTTATTTATTTATTTGCAAGAGAGAGTGGGGGGGGGGCAGAGAGAGAGGGACAAGCAAGCAGACTCCCTGTCCCCACCCCTGCCAGCCCCGCCTGAGCAGGAAGATGGATGTGGCGCCCGATCCCACCACCCTGAGATCATGACCTGAGCTGAACTCAAGAGTCAGATGCTTAACGAACTGAGCCCCCCAGGTGCCCCTAAAAGCCTAACGGTTTCACAGAAGTCGCCAGGCCACGTAAGAGTGTGGGTTGTTTAGGGTGGGATCGTGGCTGACTGTGGTTGGCATCTTTATGCCCGGGTGTCCTGAGAAAACCGTCTCTAAAGGACGGCTACCATTATTTATGATCTTGAAGAAGGATGGCAGAAGAAAAGCTTCCGCACAGATCTTCCCAGACAGCTCCTTCACACACAGGTGGCTCAGCACTGTGGTCCCAGCCCTGCTTGCTTCCCCAGGCCCCCGGCGCTGCTCTCGGGAGCTCCCCTCCATCATGAGGTGCTGTCTATTTGGATCTCTCTCCCCATCATTGTGTGAACGAGTGAGGAGGCTCCCAGAGGCTCCACAGTCAGGGTTTACGCTCGCGCATGACACGCTGCCCTTGGCCCCAAGTACACTGTGGTCACCATCTCCCTTTTAGATCCCATCTCTTGGAGGGCAGGGAATAAATCTCACTCATTCTCAGTTCCCTCTTTCCCTCCCTAGTGCCCAGCACAGGCTCTTTTTCTCTGTTTTAAATGCCAAGCCTACTGTGGACTCCTATTCATCCTTCAGAACCCTGCCCGAATGCCCCCTCAGTTCTGAAGCTTCTCTGGTTGTTCCTGTCCATTCTGTCCATCTTGTAACCTTAGTACCCAGCACGGGCCAGCCACAGAGTACAAGCCGGCTGACGCTGTCACATGACGTTGGCCCGGGGAGGTCTCTAGAAAAATCTGCTGACCAGAGAATAGTGAGTGACTCTACCCCACCCAGCCCGGACTTCTTTGCCCAAAGTGGCTCGCTTGAGTGCCTGGACTTGGCATTCATTGTTGGAGCTCAGCAGCAGAGCACAGAAAGCACCCCTCCCCTACCCCCCGCAGTGACGTGAGCTGGGTGGTCTCTGGGTGGGTCCCAGGAGGACCATCTGTTTATAATTGGTAGCCCCGGAAAGATCCAAGTCCCTGGGAAGATCTTTAGCAGAACAGCTCATGTCTCATGGGTTCCACGTCTTGGAGCAAAATAGTGTGCTGAGTTGGTGCCTTCCTGAGAAGGAAGAAAACATCCCCGGGACCGAAAACCATGGCAGGGTGGCGGGGTGGGGGGGGGTGTGGGTCACCATTTGGAGGGTGCACAGCTCTCCTCCACTCTGAGCGCCTCCAGTGAGAGGACGTTAATTAGAATCCAGCCTTGTTAGATTAGAAGGAGCAAATGCCAAACTTCAGCATGGCCAGGAAGGGGTAGATGAGCGCAGGTGTGTGGACAGGTATGGCCGAGCGCGTGAATGGGTACTTTCCAGGGTGACTTAAATTTTGAGTTTTCCCCTCTTTCAGAGTCCTGTCCATTTCCAGAAAGAGATCCCCTACCTTTTGGGTAGAGTGGCCTAGAACAGGCTCGGGAGCCAGACGGGCTGGGCTCAATTCTCTGATCTACCACTTGGGAGTCCCAGGAACTTGGCAAACCCACGGAGCCTCTCTGTAAATCGAGGTCATTCATTTCAAAGGGTGGTTTGGGAGATGCAGAGAGGACACAGTCAATGCTGGCTCTTCTTCTTCTTCTTCTTAATCCAAGAACAGAAATAGCCCCGCCCCTTGCTCGCAGAAGATCCCACCATCCCCTCATAAAAGTGTAGTCATCGGGGCCACAGTGGCCTGGATTGACCCCAACCGGGGCTCGGCTGCCTTGCTTCTAGCCACAGCCTGACCCGGGGCAGAACTGCGGGATCTTAAAGACCTCTCTGTTTCTCTCCTTCCCCCTGACTTAGACCTTCCTTTGTCCACACCCCTGGCCCACGAAGGTGGAGACCGTGGTCAGTGCTGTCCCACCTCTCAGACGGGCTACAGGGCGCCCTGCGGGAAGATGTCCCGGGAGAGGTTTCCACGCCGAGCTCTGGGGACCCTGAGGAATCCGGGAAGGAGCCTCAAGGGCTGTTGAGGGGTGGGAGGCTCGGGAGGCAGGGTCCCAGAGCAGACTCCCTGCTGAGTGTGGAGCCCAACACGGGGGCTGGACCCCACGACCCCGAGATCAGGATCTGAGTGGAAACCAAGAGTCGGTGGGAGCTTAACTGACTGCACCATCCGGGTCCCCCAAGAACCGTGGCACTTCCCTTTTTTTTTTTTTTTAAAGATTTTTGTAATGTATTCATTTGATAGAGAGAGTGAGCGAGACCATGAGCAGGGAGGAGAGTCAGAGCAAGAGGGAGAAGCAGGCTCTCCGCTGAGCAGGGAGCCGGACATGGGACTTGATCCCAGGACCCCAGGATCGTGACCTGAGCCGAAGGCAGATGCTGAGCCACTCGGGCGCCCCAGTTGGGGCACTTTGATTCGTCTTCTAGAACAGCCATTTCTACAAAGATTCTGTTGCTAAAAATAAAATAAAGTTCGAAGGCTAGCAGTCCGGATCCTTACACCTTTCTTCTCCGGGACAGAAGCGTTTTCCTAGGAATGAGCCCCAGTGGGCTCCCTCTAGCTCCCACCCATTGGGAGTACCAGCCTGTGCCCCCTGCACATGCACCCAGCCGACCGCCCCTTCTTCCGAAGAAAACGTTTCAAAATAATGACAGTGAAAAAAAAATCAGCGACAGTGATGGGAAACCTCCTAGACACATTTTGGACGTTCTCATCTTTCCACCTTCCCTTCCAAAAGCCCCGTTTCCACACTGCTCACATCCCTGTCTATATCTTGCCCTTAGGCTCCTTACCCGTGTCCCACCACGGCCGCCTGACCCCAGAGAGTCAGAGGTGGCCGAGGCACCAGGCCTCTTCGCTAGGGACCCAGGCTAGAGGTGGCTCTCCCTTCCCGCTCCTGCACGGCCGAGCTGCCCAAGTGACAGGAAGGACAGGCTCGCGCTGCCTTCGTTCCCTGTTTGGGCCTGCCAAGAAGGTTCTGGATACTACTGGCTCGCTGCTGGAGAGGACTGTTACGGAGCTCCTCAAATGCGATCAGGCAGCACTGTCCCCTTCCCGCAAGTCCCTGGCCATAGCCTGGAGCTGGACGGACTTCCTCCCTCCCAGGTGCCGCCAGGAACTGGCCCTCGGGCGCCACGGGGATAACCACGAGTGTCACGAAGGACCCCTGCTGCAGTCTGTCACCTAGTCCTCTGACAGCTCTATGAGGGAGGTACTGTGTCCGTTCTAGGCACTTGAGAAGAGCGGTTGCTCACAGCTGTCCTGCGGGTGGGTGACAGCATGACTTGTGTCCCCCAGGAAGGCACATACAACTCTGATCCCTGATACCCATGCACTGGGAAAAAGGGTCTTTGCACATGTAATTAATTAAGTTAAAGCATCTTGAGATGAGATCACCCTGGATTAGGGTGGACCCTAAAATCCAATGACAGGTGTCCTTATAAGAGACAGAGGAGAAACACACAGAGAAAAGAGGAGACTCCTTCCAGGCGGCAGCCACAGAAGTGTGGTCCTGGAGAAATGAAGGCAGGAGCCTAGGGCCACCTCAGGGCTGGTGGAGTGGAGCCCCCAGGAGCGGGTGGCAGCGTGGACGGGTTGAAGCAGAGTCCAATGGCACATTGCCCTTGACCACTGGGACCAAGAATATGTGTCTGATCCATAGATATGGGGCCGCTGGAGGCTGGGTTTTTTTAGGTTCACAGCAAAACTGAGCAGAAGAAGATACAGAGATTAACCCCCTGCACCCACCCCTGCACGGCCTCCCCATTACCAACGTCCCCCACCAGAGTGGTCGACTTGGTACAGCTGATGAGCCCACGCCGACACATCCCCGTCACCCAGAGTCCGTAGCTGACATGAGGGCTCACTGCTGGCTGTGTACATTCTGGGGGTTTAGACAAATGTTTAATGACATCCTATCCCCGCTTGCAGTGTCGTATAGTTTCACTGCCCTCGGGGCACCTGGGTGGCTCAGTGGGTTCAAGCCTCTGCCTTCGGCTCGGGTCGTGATCCTGGGGTCCTGGGATTGAGCCCCACATCGGGCTCTCTGCTCAGCGGGGAGCCTGCTTCCCCCCCCCTGCCCCGCCGCCGGCCTCTCTGCCTACTTGTGATCTCTGTCTGTCAAATAAATAAACAAAATCTTAAAAAAAAAAAAAAAAAGTATTTTCCCGGCCCTCAAAATCCTCTGTCCTCCATCTGTTCGTCCTTCCTCCTTCCAACCCCTGGCAACAATGACCCTTGTAAGGTCTCCAGAGCTCGGCCTTTTCCGGAATGTCATGTACTTGGAATGACAGTCCACAGAGCCTTCTTCAGATCGACGTCTCCCACTTAGTAACACACATTTAAGGGTGTCTCCGTGTCCTTCCACGGCTTATAGCTCAGTTCTTCTCAGGGCTGAATGATATCCCACTTTCTGAATGTTTTGGTTTATGTATCCCTTCACCTACCGGCGGGCATCTCGGGGGCAAGTTTTGGCAGTTACGAATAAAGATGCCGTAAACAGCCTCGTGCACGTCCTTGCTTCCTTACTTTCCAGATCTCTCCCAGTCCCTGGGACACCCATGTCCCTCCATGACGGAAGTCTTCCGTCCCTGAGGATAGAGGGCACCTCCCCCTCCCTTACTTCCCACCTGCCAAGAGCCACGTCTTCTGCAACTGTTTGGAAACCATGTGTGACCATGGGGCTGAGTCCCCTCTCATGCCAGGGTGTGGTCCTTGTGAATCTCTTGGGTTCCAGGACCCCTGGGAATACCCTCCAGTGTTTTCTCGAAGGCTGACTCTACAGAAGAGCGTAACATCTCACCTCCAGGCAGACGCTCAGGGCTGACCGCTTTCAGAAAGCCGCACCGCTTTCTGTCGACACTTAGACCATACTTGGCAAAACCCGGGGGTGTGCAAACTCAGGCCAGAGGTGTTAGCTGAAGCCCCATGACCTTTGCCTCAGTTCCTCCCTCTGGACCTCTGGGTGGGGGAACGCCACCTAACCTTGAGCTGCAGGTGCTGAGAAGCGGGGAGGGGAGAGCCAGCTGCGTTCGCACGGTATACATCCTCAGTAGTACCAGCCTGAGAAGTGGGACCAAAAGTGCCGTGGATGGACAAAGCTCAGACAGGCCAAGTAACTCATGCAGGCTGTGCTACCACAAGTTTCAAAGCGATGCTGCAACCTAGACCCCAAAGCCAAGCTTCACAAAGCCAAGCTCCCCGTCCAGACTCACTCACTCACTCACACATTCAAGGGGGATTACTGAGTGGTGACTGCGCACCAGGCAGTGTTGGAAGCCCTAGAACACAGCAGGACATAAGTTCATCCCCCTCTCCTGGCATTTGCTTTCCTGTGCGAAGGAGGAAGATGGGAACAGTGAACATAGGAACAAGCTGACTATGTAATATATAAAGCAGGCAAAGTGCATGGGAGGGACAGGAAGCTTTGTAGGGGCGCTGAGTGGAATGATCGTGGGGTAGGAAGTGGGGGACAGGGAAACCCTCTCTGGTAGGGTAATCATTTGGGCAGACTTGAGGGAAGTGAAGGAAGGAACGATGCAGACATCTGGGGAAAGAACCTTCCAGGCAGAGGGAACAACCAGTGCAAAGGCCCTGGGGCGGGAATGAGCTCAGGGTGTTGGGGGAGGTCCAGGGGCAGAGCTGAGTGGAAGACACGAAGTTGGGAACTGCAGCTGGGAAGGGCGTGGGGGGCTGTGAATTCTATTCCTAGTGAGAACCGAAGTCCTTCTGAGGGTTGTGACTAGAGAGAAGACAGCCTCTGCCTTGGATTTCAGAAGCAGTTCTGACTGCTGGACCCCGCGTTTGGAATGAGGGTGGGAACCGGAGCAGGAGGGGTGGGGGGGGGCAGTCAGGAGCTGCTGTCCACAGGCAGAGGAGAGATGGGATGAATGGGGGGGATCCCCCCCCACCAAGCTGGGACAGTCGGGTAGAGCTGGTGGAGGAGGAGGGGGATGGGACTGGACTGCCAGAAGAGGGGTTCCAAGAGACCCCCCAAGGGTTTGGCCTAAGCAAATTGAAGAACAGTACTCATTCCCCGAGCGCCCCCCCCTCCCCCCCCAGCCTCCCTCTCCAGGAAAGGTCGGCTTTGGCAAGTCCCACGTATGCAGGGAGAGCAAGATCCCCGACTTCCATTCCCGGGTCCCTTCCACTTCCAGAACACTCCGGGAAGCAAAGTGCGGGGGAGGGGTGGCGGAGAGGGAGGGAACGGTTCCAGGTGGCAAGGGCAGCCTCCCCGGGAAGAGGGTGCCTGGATGCCCGCCAGGCAGGCCGGCGACCCACCTAGCGCGCCACCGCCGGTAAACACACCAGTTTCCAATAACAAAGCGCCGGCCCTCGCGGCCCTGCCCCGGCCGCTAACCAGCCGCCAGCCTGCTCCGCGCGGGGAGGCGAGTCTGCGCTCACATGATGGGGTGAGGGGGTGGCAGGAGGAGCCGCCGGGCGAAACCTCAGCGGGTCTGGCAGGAGGCTCCAGGAAGTCTTTCTGAAAGTGGGCCCAGGGGCGGGCGTCGGGTGGGGGCCCGCGGGGGTCCCGGGAGGGGGTGGGCCGGGGCTGGGCCGGAGTCCTGGGTGGGGATTGGGCCGGGATCCGATTTGGCCAGATTTGGCCGATGGAAAAGGAAGGGAACGGGTAGGGGAGAGGAGTGGGAGGAGATGGGGGTGGGGGCTGTGGTCCCGGAGGTGAGGAGGGTGAGGAGGTGAGGAGGGGCGTCTTGGAGGTGTCCAGAGCACGGCTGGGGCAGGGTCTGGGGGCGGGGACCAGGCTGGGCTGGGTTGAAGTGCGGGGGCGGGGATGGGGAGAGGGTAGGGGAGGCGGGGAGGAGGGCCAGGTTGGGGATAGGGGTGGGAGTGCAGATGGGGCGGAGTGGAGGGGCGGTGGGAGGGCCAGGGCGGGGTGCGGATTGGGGTACTGATGGGGAGCGGGGCCAGGTTGGGGACCGGGGTGGGGGTGCGTTTGGGGCGGGGTGGGGGGGAAGTTGCGGAGGAGGTCGGGCTGGGGATAGGGATGGGGGCTTGGGGGAAGCGGGGTGGGGGGGAGGCGGGGAGGAGGCCGGCTTGGGGTCGGGGCAGGGGCGGGGGGTGGACGGGGTCCCCCTCCAGCCGCAGGGACCGCCCGCGCTTCCTCCCCGCGGCCCAGCGGTAAACAAACCCCTGACGTCAGGGGCGCCGCTGGCCCCAGGCTGAACCCGGAGCTGTAAATGAGATGCGCGGTGCCAGCAGCCTCCAGGCCGCGAGGCCTGCGCGCCACACACGCTCGTCCGCGCCGGCCTGAGGTTACCCCAGCTGCACACACGGACAGGATGCTGCAAACGCCACCAGACATTGCAACACGCAGCCAGTCTGCTGGCCGCAGCGTGAACCCTCCGCCGCCCCCCCCCCACCCCAGGCAGGCACCGGCCCAGCTGGAGCGCAGCCTCCCTCCTCCGGAGCATCCCCGGGGGCTGGTAGCTTCCACCCAGCTGGGGTCAGCCTCTCCGCTGGGGACCCTGTCCCCTGCCTCCTCAGGGGGCCTCCAGCACGGAAGGCTGGGCCTCTGGGGTCAGCTTTGGGCCTTCCGCCTGACAGATTGGGGGAAATGCCTTGGTGCAAGGCCTTCTGGGAAGCTCATCCCTCTTGAAGGAAGCAGAAGTGCTGGGGGGCTGAGGCCCTTCCTCCAGGTGTCAGCCGATGCCAGCCGGTCCCTAGGGCTGCCCCCCAGCCACTCCCCACCTCCCCGATGAGCAGAGGACCGCCGTGGATTCCAGGGAGCTCCCGGAACAACCCTGGACTGCTTGCCCTTGGCAGTGCCAGATGTCCGAACTGCCCTTGGTAATGAAAGGCAGCCTGACCGGGGCCGGTGGGCCAGCGGTGCGCTCTGGAGTCGATTTGCTGTGTGACTTTTGGATGAGTCACTTGGCATCTCTGGGCTTCACCATCTCCCTCTGGGGGAAGCGGGGAGAATCGAAACTGGCCTCCCTGTGCTGGGGTGGAAAGGTCAAAAGTGCAAGAAGCCCTCATCAGGCCGCTGGGGCTGACCGGCAGCCTCAGACCAGCAGCAGCCTGACCTAGAACTTGGAGCCACCCAGAGCAACCGAGGCGGGGCCTTTCCTCACCCACCTACCAGACTTGCCTTCTGGGTTTACTGGGAGTGGTGGGGGCTGTGGGGATAGATGGGTAAACAGTCCCCCGGGGCCCAAGGAGCACCCCCCACACTGGCTCCCCTACTCGGACCCCACTAATTCAAGTCCTTGTGGGGCTTGGGGGAAGCTAGAAATGACCGCAGATGTTTAAAAAGGACCCCAGGAACACAGCAAGGCACAGCTTAACACCAGCTTCCCTGTCACTGAAGCTAACATTTAAATCTCTCTCCCTCACATCACCCTGTTTTATGGCCTTGACCGCATTTTGTCACTGTCTGAAATTTTAAGTTAATTCTTTGCTCCCCCAACACACATTCTAGAATGTTCTCAGGATGAATTCCCAGCACCTGGCACAGTCATTAGGTGCCTGCAAGTATGTGAATGAATGAATGAATGAAATCATGGCTATCACGAGGACCGGCCACGTCATTTGTGGGGCCCCATGGAAAATATAAATGCAGGGCCCCCTAGTTCAAAAATTATTGAGAATTTCAAGACAGCAACAGCAGGACATTCAGAACAGGACCCTCCTGAGTGTGGAGGCCCTGAATGCTGGCACAGGTGCCACACCCACCCAGGAAGCCAGCCAGGGCCATTCCAGAGAGGGTGCCCTATAGCAATACCCGGGGGTACTCAATGCCAAATCACCCCTCACCCAACCCCTCAGCCTCAGTTTTCAAATCCAAAATCTCCAAAGTCTGTTTTTTTTTTGTTTTTTGGTTTTTTCCTTTTAATTGCACCCATACATTTAAGCAAGTCCTCAAGGGGCTGCAGACCTGAGTTATGGGCCCATCTTACAGATGGGCCACCGAGGTCCTGGAAATGTCAAGGGCCTGGCCAGGAGTGGCGGAGCTGGGAGACCAATCCTGGCAAGGCTTCTGGGAGCTACGGGTGGAGGTGAGAATATGGCTGTTGTTTTGGAAAAGAAAAGGCAGATTTTTTTCACTGGGGTATCTCTTTCAGCATCCCATTCCCTCCAAATCAGACATTTGGAGGTCCCTGAGCTCCTGTGCCCAATAGCACACAGCTGCTGTGTCCCAGGAAAATCTCCAGCTAATTAAGCATTATTTATGGACCGGCCTCCTGAGGACAAGCTTTAAATTCCTTGCAAGCTATGCCAAGGTAACTATCAATCCTACAAGCTATTAATTAGGAATTGGTTTAATCTCTGCGGGACGAAGGTCAAACACCGTGGAGTTGACCCTCGTGGCTGGCTGGCATCGTGCTATCAGGCGGCGGATCTGGGCCGGAGGGCTCTGGGGGATTCGGGGGAGCAGCGGACACCGCAGCGGGAATCGGCCTGGCCCGGGATGCTGGGAGCAAACCTGCATGGGCCTCACGCGTGCGGTCCAGGAAGCTGGGCGGACGGGTTTCCCCTCAGCACCTGCCCTGCACAAAGTGGAGAATTCTGCCAGAAAACCAGCCTCCCCTCACCTTCCAGGAACCCAGTCTGGTCCTGCCCTGTGTAAATATCCTTCTGTGATTCCCTAGTGCTCTCCCCATAAGTCCCAACCACGCACCGCGGTCATGAGGTGTTGTCCTGCCTACCTCCCTCCTCCCTCCACCCTCCTCCCGCTTCCCTTCTAGCCAGGCCACACTTGTCTCCCGTCTTCCAGACACACTCTTCCCCTTTGCCTGGGGGTGTTTGCTTTCTGCGATCCGCCTGGCCTCCAATCCCATGACCAGGGGTGCTGTGTGACATAAGGCGAGGACTTAGCCTCTCTGAGCCTGAGTTTTCTCATTCCAAAAATGGGACAGGAATAGTTCCCACCTCATAGGGTTGCTCTGAGGAGCAAACGAGATTGTCCCTCTAAGTCACTTCGAGTACAGGAAGAATTGTACGGACAGCAAAGTCAGAGTCGGCTTGGCAAGCCCTCCCCCGTGCCCATCGCTGGCTCCCACCGTGGTTTGCCCATGCAAACACGCATCACACCTATGGTCGCTGAGGGCCCCTGGCCCATTTCCCCAGCTAGACTGAGGCTGGGACCCAGAACCATGTTTTTTCCTTGTCATGCCCTCCTGATCCCTGGGACCTAGGAGAGTTCCCTGCATATGTCCTTCCCTCGTATCAAATCTGCCCCCAGCGCGAAGCCTTCTGGGTTGACCACCCAGTGAAAAGAGTCGATAAAAGTCCCCTGTTTCTGTTTTGCTCTCCAAGGGCAAACCTTACACAACAGACTGCCCCAGTCACAATGCTAGCCTCTCTTCGGTGGGAGCTGTGACATCTTCCATCCCTGGTGACTCTGGGGGGCCCTTGGAACAGATCTTTGTATTCAACAGGTGTTCTGGGCGGGGCCAACCAGCATTTTCAGAGCCCTTGCCAAGCTTGTAGGACCATCTCTGGGAATCCTCCCAATGGCCCCCGGGGGAGAGAGGTTGGGATTAGCTCTGTCACTTTGTGGGTGAGAAAGCTTCCCCAGGACACCTGGTCCTAATCCCCAGAATTTGTGAATGTGTTACTTTCCGTGGGAAAGGAGGATTAGGGTTGCAGATGGAATTAAATTTGCTAATCAGCCCACTTTGAAATAGAAAGATTATCCCGGATTATCCAGGCGGGGCCCAGTAAAATCCCAAGGGGGCTTCAACCTGGACAAGGGGGACAGCAGAGGGGAGTAAAGGGAGGATGTAAGCAGGGAAAGGCCGGCCTTGAAGACGGAGGAAGGGGCCATGAGCCAAGGGACACAGGTGACTCTGGAAGGCGAAAAGGCAAGGATAATGATCGTGCCCTGGAGGGGAATCAAGCCGGACACCTTGACTGCAGCCCAGTGCGACCCGGGTTGGACTTCTGACCTCCAGAGCCGGAGGAGCATGAAGGCTTGCTGTTTCAAGCCACTGAGGGGGCGGCAGGGCTAGAGCCCGCACCGGAAGCACCGACACAAGAGGCTGAGGGACTTGACCAAGGCCGCGGGCCAGAGGGGCTGTGACTGAAACTCCATCTGTGTGCCGCGGTCGGAGGGCTCCCTCCACGGCTCACCCATCAGCATTGCTAACAACAGACCTGTCTGTCACAGGGACGCCGGGGTGGCTCTGTCCATTAAGTGTCCGGCTCAGGTCTTGATCTCAGGGTCATGAGATCATGAGATCAGGAGATCGAGCCTCGCACTGGGCTCCATGCTCAGCAGGGAGTCTGCTCGTCCCCCTCTCCTGTCCCCAGGCCCGCCCCCCGCCATGTACGTGCTTTCTCTCTCTCTAACGAATAGATTTTTAAAAATAAAATAAAATAAAAAAGAACAGTCATACCGCCGTGGCCAGCGCACCAAGCGATTCTGCGCTCAGGACTTTCTCTACATTGTCTCACCGAGTCCTCATTTTGCAGATGAGGAGCCTGAGGCTCAGACAGGACTCGAAGCTTGCCCGGGGTCCCTCAGCCATGTAAGCAGAAGAGCCAATGTAAGACATTCGGTGCGTTGGTTTTCAAGCTTAAAATCTGAACTACTCTTCTCTACTGGCTGCGGGAGCTAGCAGAACAAATGGACGTGGGTGTGCGTGCAAACATAGGTGCACGCGCCCCTCCCAACACAAAGGCTCGAGAGGTGCACCGCCCCCCACCAACAGGACAATGGATCTGCCAGCCCAGGGGGCGCTTGGGGTCCCGGCCCCCTCTGCTCCCAGCCGGGCCTGGAGGAGCCACTGTGCTGCGTGTTTTCAGGGAAGTGGCCTGGAGAGGTGAGGTGGGACCCACCCCCTCTGTGCCAATTGAGAAGTGAGGACAGGGGGTGTGGCGGCCGAGGGAGGCCCGAGGTCATGTGGGCGTGCTTGGCAGGACCGCCCGCCCGCAGGAAGGTCGCACTGCCCTTTGTGGTCACGCCGGCCCCGGCTCCCCTTGCTGACCTGCCCGCGAGGGGCAGAGCAGGCTGAGCTGGCTGGCTGGGCTCTCAGAGGACCCTGGTCCTGGGAGTTCATATCTCTAGGACCCCAGAGACTCTTCTTCCCGCCCTGGAAGGACCCAGTACGGGGTCCCTTCAGCTCACCTGCCCGTAGCCAGAAAGGAGGGAGAACCGACTCCTCACACCCAGGAAAACACCACCGCAAACAGTGACCCAGCAAAGGAGCTTGCTTTCCTTTCCTATCACGGTGGCCTGGAAGCTTCTAGAGAAGGTCACCAAGGAGGTCTGTTGACAACCTGCTGGGCTCCCTTGACTGGCTGCTCATTTTGCCTCTTTGTGAACTACACCCTCCCTGAGGGCAAGGAGGTTTCAATTCAACCCTGAAAGAACCATTTTGTCCTTTTAGCTCCTGAGTGTCAGGTAAATGACCTGATAATGTCTGCAGGGCCAGACTTGGGAGGACTGGCTAACAGGTGGGCCTGGATCTCCTGGAAGTTTCCACTTGAGATGACTAAAAGCTGGACTGGTCCTTCCCCAGAGAGTCCCAGACATCTGCTCCCAAAGCCCTTGGTCCTGGTAACAGCACTCCCACTGTCCCCACAGCAGCCCACTTCCCCACTCTCACACACTGTGACTTGGCTGGGACTGGTCCACCCCTGTCTCAGAGACAGGCCTGTGACCCATTGCTGGTGTCTGCTTCAGGCTCAACCCTGTCACAGCCAGGGAGACTCAAGTCCCTTTCCGGAGTTGCTGAGCAGATGATACAGGTCTGTCCCCTGGACTGGGAGCTGGGGCGGGTTGGGGGGGGGGTATTTAAGGCAGCAAGGGGCAGATGTGAGCAGCCCCGTTGCAGAGGAGGCTTGGCCAAAGAGAGACCAAATCCTGACATCGCTGTTTAAGCCCCGTAAGCCATGCCCAGAAGTAGACCTGCCCATAGACCTTTTGGTCACAAGAGTCTAAACCCGTCTGGAGGGCACCTCCAGACCCGCCATCAGGAAAGCTGTAGTTCCTGTGGTTTGACTCATTTAGACTGTCTCACTACCAAAGGCGCCAGCACAGAGTCCGTTAGGCACTGTCCACAGGACCCGTTCTGTTCCCATACAGTGATGACCGAAGAGACACCGAAACTCAGTGATTCAAGAGGACACCCTGGGTTTAAATCCTGCTTGTTCTCTTACTAGCTGAGTGATCGCAGTTACTAACCACCAGAGTCCTGACCAGCAGAGAGAGAGAGGGACAGGAACAGCAACACGGCTGGAGCTCACTGCGGGGAGTGAATGACTTTATTACCTCCACGGCGCTCAGAACGGTCCCTGGGCCCCGCACGTCCTCAGCAGACACAGGCTCTCGCTAGTAGCATGGGTGGGTCATGCCTTCGCTCAGGGAACCCCCACTTATTAAGCGCCTACCTTGTGTCTGATATTGCGCCAGGCTGCTGAGGGCACCTGGTGACTAAGAAGACCTGTCCCCTGCTCCCAGGGGCTCTTCCGGTCTTTCAGAGAAGACCCGTGGCCACAAGCAGCTGCAAAGCGGGCCGAGTTGCCATGGTAACCTGTGACTTTGGCCTCACCACTGCCCACCCCCGGCCATTTGAGCTACTTGGATGCAGAGATGAAAATGACTGCTGTACCCACGGAGGGGAAGCGGGCGGGTTTGCAGGCGAGTGGGCAATGGGGAGCGGGGCAGAGGCCCAGCCTTGGCCAGCCTCTACTCTTTGGCCGCAAAAGGGCCCGCGTTGGACCACCCCTGCCCATGAGGAAAGGGACGGCCATTACTGGCCATCTCAACGGGGTTGGAGGCCTCAAGGAGGAGAGAAAACCCCAGGCTTTAAGCCCTCCCTGCGGGAAGAGAGATCCCCTCCCACTGCCTCTAAAAAAGTCAGGAGCTGAAGTCACTGAGGGCTTCTGCGGCTTGGGCGGAATGACTGCCTTCCTGGGGAGTCAGAACCAGCACGGATCCGACCAGCACGTTCTTTGTCTTTTGCCCCCACCCCGTGCCCAGCAGTGCACCTGGTTGGGGAGTGTCCACTGTACCCCCCCTACTGCCCCTGACTCCCCACTCCCCCTCCGTCTGTCTCCCCGCTCCCATTTCCTGCAAATGATGGACCGGGAGGTTCACACATGCCACTCACACATGTTACTTCACTGAATCTTCACAGCCTCGTTCTTCAGATGAGGGAACTGAAGCCCAGAGACATACAGTCCCTTGTCTGAGGTCACACAGCAGTTTGCTGGGAGGCCCCCTACGTATTGATGGGATTGAATTTAGGCACCAGCGCTGCAGCCAGTGCGTTGGCCTCCGCCTCTCAAAACACCGTAGCAGCCGGGACGCGGCTGGGACGCGGCCCATGGATCAGCTCTGGGGCTGGGGTGGCCAAATCACATGACTTCAGGGCCGGAGGCTGAATTTGGGATCTCAATCCTGGTTGAGAAATTAGGGTCTCTCTCTCTCTCTCTTTTTTTTTTTTTTTTTTAAGATTTTAGTTATTTATTTGAGAGAGAGAGAGCACGAGGTGGGGAGGGTCAGAGGGAGCAGCAGACTCCCCACCGAGCAGGGAGCCCGATGCAGGGCTGGATCCCTGGACCCTGGGATCGTCATGACCTGAGCTGAAGGCAGACGCTTAAAGACTGAGCCACCCAGAGGCCCCAGTGAATAAAATCTTAAAAAAAAAAAAAAAAAAAAAAGAGCCGAAGATTGAGGACCCAATGAGATGACCCGTGGGAGACCCAATGAGGATCGACCAGAGAGAGGGGCGCGTCCCAAGTGTTTCCTAGAACAGCTATTTTTAAGCTCTATTTTTTCTTTAAAGTAATGGCATTCTTTCAAAATGCACACAAGAATTTTACATGGAATTCAAAAGTATTAAACAGATCGACGTGAAGCTAATCTAGTTAAGTGGTGGTGCGGGGCCCCTCTGAACCCTATTTTTTTCCACCTTCCATGTGGTCCCACCTTCTTGAAACACCTCAGATGCTCTGGAACTCAGTCTGAAAACTGGGTCCTAGAACCTCAAATAGTATTGGGGTCTGCCTCGGGGGCTGCTGGGGCCCAGAGGGGCCAGAGGCCTGTAGAATGAGGCATACAGATAGGACACCGTGATCTATAAACACTTCCCCGGGAATATGTTTCACATCTGAACAAAGTGATCATATCACTCATGATCAGAATGCTTTTCCAGCTGCTTCCCTGAAAGGCTACTGAAAAGGGAATTCAAGGTTGCATTCCCCAAAGCCGGGGACGGCCAACCGAGTCAGAACGGCTTGGGCCGGGTGGCCCGTTTCGGGTGACTAGTGTTGGCATTAAGCCAGCAGGCCACAAATCCATGCTGTCCCCCCCGGCTTGGCTCTGGCTTCTGAGTCACAGGACCCCAGAGGGGCCCCTGCCGGTGCTGGGAGCTCTAGTCCTCCACTGGAATCCAAGCCCGAGGGACTTAGATGGACTTTGATTAGATCTAGCACCAAATTTCTTAACCTGTGGCTGGGATAGGCATCAGGGACATCCAAAGACCCCGTAGAAGCTTAAACACGTATGTCGCGTGTGTTCTTAGGAGGGGGGGGTTATACCTTCTTCAGGTCCTCAAAGGAGTCTACAAACAGCAAAAGATTAAGACTGACTACAACTCCCTCAGCTGTCACTTCCTTCAAGAAGTCTTCTGAGATTTCCCCTAATACAGGGATTGCTCCCTTCACCATACGGTCAAAGCTCTGGGTCACTCGGGGGGGCTCCAGCTGGGTGGCCTTGGGATTAACTGGAGGCTGCCGGAGCTCACTCTTCCTGCAAGTCTGGCCCCTTGCATGTTTGAGGTGTTCCCCCGGTTATCCAATGAATGAAGTTCAACCGTGTTGCTGATTGTTTAAAGCAAACCCTGATAACCATGGACTACCCTAACCCTTTGGCAAGCATCCCGTTCATTGTATGCAAATACTGTTACTCGTGCTTAAAAACTATTTCTGTAAAGGGGACGTGAACTCCATCCCCCGCCCACCCTGCTGACTCCAGTATAGCTTATCAGTCCTCTGTCCAGTACCCTGAAAAGCCCAGCAGAGGAATGACAGAACCTCTGAAGGCCACTGGGGAGGTCAGGTGGAGAAGGGCTGTCCTCTTTTGAGCCTTGGCTGATGGAGCCTGGTATCCTCTCCTTCTGCCCCTGCCTGGGTCACTGTCCTCTGGGTCACTCTGCCAACAATGATGCACGAACCCTAAGGGGTGGAAGGGACCCAGGGGGTCGCCCAGAACCTAACCTCCCCGGTGCAGGAATTCTCAGCATACTCACTTAAAGAGCAGCCTGCTGGGTTGCAGAAAGTTCCAGACGGCAAGCAGGTGTTGCTGGGGTGGGAGCCTCATCTCCAGCCCCAAGCCCTCCCCACTGCCGGGCGCAGCTGGCCATCCCACCTGGACCAGGACCCTGAACTCAACACCCACAGATCTGTCACCCAACCTAAGCCATGGCTTCTCATCCTTGTCATCCTGACCCCGATTCCTGGACACCCTCCAGCTGCTCAAGGACCCTCTCGAAGTGTTGACCAATACTGACCACAGTTCTCCAGAAGCCCTTCGACCAAGTGGAACAGAAAAGTGTCTCCTTCACTCTGGGCACCAATACATTTGCTTTTATTTTATTTTATTTTTGCGGGGGTGGGGGGAGTTAATCTTTATTACCATTAAAGTCATCTTGCTGGGGCTGGCTTATCCTTCCAAAGCATCAGGGGCTCTGGCAACCTGGAGACAGTCGTCCCATCAGCCCAGAGGTGCCACCGGGAGAGAACCATGTTTATGTGCTTTTCTGCACCAGCTCCCAGGTCTAGCTCGCTGAGTCGGTGAGCCAGTCTGACAGAGTCACCATCCCCCGGAGCCAGATCACCCTAGAGCTGGTCGGCATTCTTTGCCTAAGGCTTCGGGAAGAACGGATCAGGACCTGGAGGAAAGCAGGTCTCCCCAGCGGACTCTGAGGCCCGGGTCCCAGATGACTCCCACCCACCCCACCAGGGGCACTCCAGCCTAGATCCCCCTTTGGGCCGATTCACTTCCATTTGACTGCAGAGATAGGGGAGGACATCACCAGCATCTTCCAAATCCCTGAGCTTGGGGAGGCTCTCAGAAGAAGGCAGGGCAAGTCTGGTGTGATGTTCTTAGTCTTAGCAGAAGTCTGCACTGGCCTCCTAACAGCCAGTCCCCCTACCCCTGGCCTGACAACGCCTCCCTTGCTCCCGGCAGCCCCTGATCCTGCTATGGGGTGGGTTAGATCTGGCGCTCTCTGCTCAAAACCCTCCAGGTGCTCCCAGCTTCCCTCCGTGTCAGAGCCAAAGCTAGTTCATGAGATTGTTGATTCCCACCTGCCCGCCCTGCTCCCCACCCCCCAGCTCCCCCCTCCTGGCCTTGTCCTGCACCTCCCCCTCCCCCACCCTGCACCCCTGCCCTGCCTGGAATGCTGCTGCTACGAGCTCCTCTCGGTCTGCTTTGCCTCTTTCCCCTTAGCCCTTAATACGACCCAATGTGCTCTTTTATGTCTCTTGTTTATTATCTGTCTACCCCCCTCACTAAACTCTCTGCTGTTTACATGGCTGGGGATTTCTGTCTGCTTTGCTCATTACTGCATCCCCAGTGCAGTATGGGGCACACAGAAGGGGCCGCCGTTTGTTGAGTGAATCAAGGAGGGAATGGATGAACGAAGGAATAAGTTCCCACCCACCATTCATTTTCTAGCCCGGTCTGGTATTTGGCCTCTCTTTTTGGGAATCCAGAGTCTTCTTTCTGGTTGGCGCTCAAATCCCTCCCGCACTGGTCCGACGGCGGACGTGTGTCCATCTGAGAATGCTAGTGTCTAAACACATTCTCTTCTCTCCTTTTCATTTGGCTTTAACTTTTCCTGACCTTCACGGTTCATCTGAATAATATGTTTCAAATGTTTCCTTTCAAATATCTTATATACTTGATGTATTTTTAGACTGTCTTTTGAAGGCGACAACAAGGCGAGCGTCTTCTAATGTTCTAGGTGCGGTCATGCTTTTGCACAGGATAAAGGAGAATATGTTGGGTCTGGAATCATTCCTGCACCGATGCCCAGAACTCTGTGGGATTTTGATGGTGGTGGCAGGTTGGGACAAGGTCCTTCCGGGACAAGTTGCAGTGACTGTGACAACCAGAGAGCTTTCCCAGGTAGAAAGAGATGGCCGGCCAAGGGCTACCTTCTCCTAAATCTGGCTGAGATCGTTTCTCAGTGATGACCTTGAGAAGTAACAAGCTGGAAATGAGGCAGGGAAAGTAACCATAAGGATAGAGAGATCAGAGGCCTCTGTGCAGGGATCAGAGCCAGAGGCTCTGAGAAGCTTGACACTCACGAGAGCCTGGAGTGTAAGGGAGAATTCGCAGACAGGCTATAGACTGAACGTGAACTTGTCTAGCGAGCATGCTCTAAAGCCCTCACAGACAATTTGGTGACGTTAGGATAAAAGCTGGAAGTTCTCCTTGGCATGATAGTTGGGGAATTTGGGCCCGTCCATGCCCTGGAAGCAACAGGTTGAAAATATTATCTCCTTTAAGAGTTAAAATAAACCCATGGCCGACAGCTAGCTGTCGGAGGCCGTGGAGAGGGCTGAGCAGTGGGAATGAGCCTCCCATCCACCGCAGGCACGTTTCCCAACACTGAGCTGCTGCTTTTTCTGTCAGTGGGATCTGAGGAGTGGCAAGAAAGGCTGAGATCAGCAGGGAAGAGGACAACCGAATTCTGAATCAGTCTTTCCCTCCCAGCTGGGGAGCTTGGTCATCTGTTGCTTTCCTGGGATGGCTGATCCGTGATGCGAGAACTCGAAGGCATGCCAGGATCTTAGGGGTCATTGTGGCCTCTCTCATTTTCTAGGTGCGCTGCTTAGCTGCCGCCCAGAGAAGGTAGTTACTTTCCTAGGGTTGTAGCAGAGCTGGGTCTAGGGAACCCCACGGAAGCCCGGCCACAGCTGGCATGGATTTAGAGTTCTGCCGCCTGGCTCCCCAGGGGAAGTGGGTGGGGCTGTAAGAGGGAGGTGTTGGCCCATTCATAACATGGTCCAAGTGCAAGGCCCATTGTTTGAAACCCAAGGTCCTGATGCCCCAAGCTGAAACACTTTCCCTAGATGCTGCCGGTAGGACAGGTGGCTACCTTCTTGCTTCAAGCCGCCATCAAATGGGAGCCCGTTCCTTTTCCCAGAAATTTCTAGCCAAGTCTGCATTCAGGGTGAGGGCAGGGGAGATGTGTCAGGACCCCCATAGCACGCCCTTTTTTGTGACCTCCACACATTATTGTTTAATAAGCTATTTCGTCCTGGTGGCTCTGGGTCCCACAAAAATCCCTGTCTGGACCCCTGTCCTCTCTTCCTCCTTTTTCCTGTTCTCATCTGTACTGGCCTGACACAGGGTCTGAGATGCCTCCCTGGCTCCCCAGCCCACTCTACGTACGATATTGTTCTTCTTTGCCTTCTGCCTCCCTTCCCTGGTTCCAGGGGGGGCACATAGGCTTTGCTCAGGTGTTTCCTTGCACCTGGAGTGACCTTTTCACATCCCTGCTACTTGGAACTCTTGTCTCAAATGCCACCTCCTTCATGAAGCCTTCTGTGAGCCTCTGTTAGAGATTAACATCTCCACGGGGCTCCCACTGTGTCGTGTCCCTCCCCACCCCCCATGAATGAGCAACTCAGGCCCACTTAGAACCTCTGACTGTGATGTCATTGGAAATAGGGTTTTTGGAGATGTAATTAGTTAAGGTTCATTACTGAATGAGGCTTCCTGACCCATTGCTGGTATCCTTTACAAGGAGAGTGCACAGAGTCAGACAGAGACAGAGGTTAAGGCCCCCTGAGGACGCAGAGACCGGGGAGGTCTCATCCCAAGCCAAGGAGCTCCAGGAGCCTCAAGAACTGGGAGAAGCAAGGACGGAGTCTCCCGTCGGGTCCTCCAAGGGAAGGGGCCCTGCTAACACCTCGCTTTCGGATTTCCGGCCTCCATAACGCAGAGAGAGTGAATTCCTGCTGTAAGTCATCAAGTGAGCGGTAATCTGTTATGGCGGCCCGAAGAAACGAACACACGCTGTAATTTGCGTCTTGACCCTGAGCACCCAGCCGTGTCTCTGGATCTTTCTTCATCTTTGTTGTACCCACCCCCCCCCCCGCCCCCCTCCAAGCCTAGCGCTGTGCCAAACACCTGACAGACCCCTCAAGCAGGTTCGGTGAACTAGACGGTCATCGTGGCATCGATGGGCCTGGGTCTGCCCCAGCGTCAGGAACGGGAAGGAGGTGGGACTTGCTGAATGGATGGGGCGGAACAGGACTCACAGATCGACGCAAAGGGCTAGTTCCCGGCTAGCTGCTTCAGGAACAAGACTCTCGACCCACATATTGTAAACTCAGTACCAGCCAAGCCGATGCAACTCTGAGCCAGCTCTCATCCTGCCTCCTGGAAAGGAATGGGTCCCTGAGTCCGGCCCGTACCCGTCCTTTATGTTTGGACTGGGCCCTCATTTGTCGCCCCTGCCTCCATGGGCCTACAACCACAGCACAGGACTTTCATCTAGCCCCTTGCCTGGAACAGCCACTGCAAAAACTTCCAAACCAACAGTCCACTTCTCCTCCTCCTCGGGGCCCCTGCTAAAACCCAGTCAAAGTCAAAGACTTTGGAGGCCGTGCCAGCTGACTAGCCAGCCAGGAGCCTTGAGGGGAAGAGCGAAAGGCCCAAGCTCTGTGGATGCTTTCTTGGGAGGAATTCCAGGGGAGCACGGAAAACAAAAACAAAAACAAAAATATTGTAGTGGGAATAACCAAGCCGGAGCTTTCCCCTTGGAGACCATAACCATGGCCGGCCCCGCCTCAGTTTACCTCGGTATGTTGTGGGTAAGGACAGATGTCTCCAACTTTCCAACTCCTGGAGACTTTGTGTCCCTTTAAGAAAACACTTCTCTGGGTCACCTCTGCAGCCTAAGGCACACCCCCCCCCCAACCACAAATATTGCCAAAGATCATTATGGGAAACTGGGTCGTCACTCTTTCCCAAGATGAACGGACATCTCTTCTGGGTGTGCCATCTGCTGGCAGAGCCTCTGGTCTTCCTTACTTCTTTCCCTTTGGGGGACATCCCCCTCCAGATCCAAACCCACCTAAATCCAGGTTGGAAGGGTTCTTAGAAGCAGCCTCTCCTTCTGCCACGGGGACAGTCATCTGTTGTTCAGCAAGTTCACCTGTCTCACTGGCATCCCTGCAGGCTGTGGCTGGTGCCACCCTCCTGGCTCTCTGTAGCCCATCCACCACCACCCTGAAGCCCACAGTTTGCACAATGCGCTCAGTGGGCCCCGTAAACTCCCCACTCCACAATACTGGGCCCTCTGTCCCCAAGCCCAATGGGCCCCCAAACACTCCAGGCTCAGGATCGTCCCAGGGCCCTCTCCACTGGCCCCGGATGGACTCAGGCAGATTCCAAATTCCCCACCGTGGCAGCAAGTGGAGGGCTCATTAAAAAGTAGCTTTAGTAATTGGTCAGACAGTTAAGAGTTATAGGGAGCGCTCTGGTTCATCCTGAGGGCTGATGACTAAACCCAGCATGAATGGCACTGGAAGTTTCACAGGCCCCCATGGATCCCGTTTCTGGAGACCCGGTACCAATTTGAGACATATTTCTAAATGGCCCTGAGTTTATCCCCTGGAAGAGAATGTCCATTCCAAGTCAGGAAGGACAGGGTTCCTAGTGCATGAACTTGCAGGGTGTCCCTCGGCGGCGCGATATTACTAACCCTCCCCACCCCCAGCCTTCACCGCCGCCAATGGCATATACTTCTTTAATTTAGGATTGTTTATAGTCAGTCAAGTTTTTCCAGATTGACTCAAAGAGTTCTTCGTAAGCCTACTGCAGCCAGTTACAAAAGCAGTAAAAGAGACCAGGACTTGGGCCAGCTGGAAGAGTCCGAAGAAAGTTTCTGCGGGATGCAGACAGCTAAGGAATGACAATCACACGCGACTGTCCCCAACCCCACATACCCCTACAAGGACACCTCCTGATCCCCCTCCACGAAGGGCTCTGGGGAGCCCTCGGATGGGGCATCACCCCAAGGAAATGAAACTGCTGAGAACAACTCCCACTTCTCCTTTTTCAGTGTGTCCAAGGGTTAAAAACACGTCCGAACTACTCTTCCAACTACAAGGTCAAGCAGCTGTCCAAACCACCCAAGGAGAAGCAGGAGCCAGGGACAGCCGGCGAGCTGGGCCACCGAGGTCCTCCCCTCCCCCCACGCTGGCCCGGCAGGGGAAGAGTTAATCGGTCATCGCTTTGGCTGATAGTGCAGGCTCCAAAGTTCAGTCCCAGTCTGAGCCACCCCAGAGGAATTGTAAATCTCAGGGCAGTATTTAACAAAACAAAAGCAACCTGGAATTACAGGCAGGTTTGTTTTTCTACAGTACATATTTACTTAATCCCCTAGGTATGTGGCTCCCTGTCAGATCAGCTGGCTTCTCCGGCCCTTTCACCCGCAGCCCCCCCCCCTCCTTCGCTCTCAACAGTTGAAGTTTCAAACTAATTCCCTGTTTTTGCTCTTCCTCCTCACAGGGCCGGCTGGAGACAGTCCGGCCTGCCAGCCTCCAATCTCTCTCTCCTTTGCTCTAGTCACCGGGTGAGTCAGCCTGGCTTGGGTCAGAGCTGGGTGACAGCCGGCTCACCCTCCCCACTCTCAGGCACCAGGTCTGGGAAAACCAGAGGAAGAGATGCTGTAACCAAAAAGCTAAAGGCAGCCCAGGGGCAGGAGGGCCCTATCCACAGTGCCGCCTCCTCCTTTAATGGGGAGGAATCCCCTCTGGGGCTGTATCTGGGGGGAGGGGGCAGGGTTGAAGGTGAGAACAAGGGCTCTTTATCAGCCGCTGGTTACCGCTGTCCCCCTCTCTCTAGATTTCCAAACACCTGGGCGTGGGAGTGCTTGTCAGGCCCGGCTAGACATCCAAGACCACTCCCCCTTTCAAACCCAAACCGAGTATCCCCTCTCTTCGTGTCTCCAGAGCCGCAGCCGCCCAGGTTGGGGCTGGGAAGCGGGTTGCCAAGGAAAATACGAAGCCAGCTAGCAGGCGGCTCCCAGCTCTACCCAGGAGCGCACACACCCTGCACTCACCAGGGTGGTGGCAATGGGGGGAAGGCGAAGGGGAAAAAACACACCACCTTCCTTGGGGAGGGAGGAATGTGGGAAATGGGTGGGTCTCCTCGGTTTCGGGGAGGGGGTTGAGCGGCCAGCCAGCCACCGACCCCAAAGGAGCGGACCGGCTCCGGACCTGCCAAAAACGACAGTCTGGTGCCCGGGAAATTTACAAGGTGAAACTGACTAGCTCAGCACTCGCGGGTGGCGCCGAGAAGTAGGGTGGCCGGCGACTCTCCCGGGCGCGGGTTCCGGCCGCGGCAGCAGGTGGGCGTCCCCCGCACCTTCAGCCCCCACCCCCTGGAGTCGCAGTGCCTGGTACCTTTCTGGCGCCGCGTTCTGCGAACTCGCGAGCGAGCTGGCGCCCGATGCCTCTCCCGCCTCCGGTGATGAGGACGTTCTCCCGCGACAGGTCCCGCAGCTTGGCGGGCAGCACCAGTCCGACGGCTGCTTTGGCCACCAGATAGATCATCTGCAGAGGGAACACCACCAACGCGCCCAGCCATTTCCACACCATCCTCCGCGCCGCGGAGCCGGGCAGGGGGGCGAAACTCCCCGGACCGAGCAAAACAGGAATTAAAAAAAAAAAAAAGAAAGAAAGAAAAGAAAAGAAAAGAAAACACCCCAAACAATAATAAATAAACTGAATGAAGGGGGGGAGGAGCGAGGCGTCCCACCTGGCCACTCTTGAAATCACCTCGTCCCAAATGCAAAACACCGGGTGAGAGAAAAAAAAAAAAAAAAGAAAAAAAAAAAAAAGAAAAAGATAAATCCTCCTCGAGAGGAGAAAAAGCGTCTGAGAAGGCTGGGACAGTAAGAGGGCTGGAGGGGAAGCCGGAGGTGGAAAGTTCTAACAAGAAGTTTCTTGCCCCAGCAGCCGTTTCGGCTGGGGAATTCTCAGGTAATGTTTACAGGCTGACAGAGGAGTTTAGGCAGGGGGGTGGGGGGGAGGCACCAACCACACGCGCGCACCCTGCTACAGTCCCGCGGTTTCAAAGTGCAAGATTTAAAAAAAAAAAAAAAAAAAAAAAAAGGCTGTTTCCAAATTGTAGCGCCCCCCCCACCCCTTCTCCAGGAAAAAAAAAAAAAAAAAGGCGGTGGGGGGGAGTGATTGGAGCTCCCAATTTCAGCCCGCGAAAGTCTCCCGACTCATTGCTATTCTTGGGCTCAGGAAATTGCTTAAACGCGATCTGATTGCCAGCAACGTGCAGGAGAAGTGGGGGGTCCGGGTGTCAGTTTCTTTACGTGCATGGCTCGCCCTCGCGCGCGCTCGCTCGCTCCGGCTCTCGCCCTCCCTCTCCCAGCAGAGGCCGGGAGTTGCCGCTCGATCCGGCTCCCTTTCTCTCCCTCGTTAGCATTTATTGCCTTCTTTTTGTCCTTTCCAACTTGGAGAGGGCCCGGGAGCGGAGCGCGTGTGGATCGGACGCCCTCGTCAGCGCCGCCTTATTCATTCGCTCCCGGGGCAGCAGCGGCGCGGAGCGAGAGGGCTGCCCTTTCCTCCACCCCCCCCCAGCCCCCCCATTTTTTAATACCCCATTAAGTCTGATTGACAGTTAAAGTTGTTCGGAGGCTTCACTACCGTTCCTCTGAGTGGCTGCCGCGGCCTCCCCTCCCCCTGCGCAGTGCGGGGCGCGCGCGCGGGCGCGCACACGGGCTCGCTCCGACTCGCGCTCTCCCGGGCTGGCTCCCCTCTCTGCAAGCCGGGACTTGTCGGCGGTGTCCCTGAGGGCTCGCAGCAGTAACACGAACACGCTGGAACCGACTCCTGCGAACCGGCTCCCTCCCCGAGACATTCCTCCCGGCCCGGGCCGCGGTCTCCCCTCCCCGAGCTGGGGGCGCCCGCGGGGCCAGGTGCCGGGTCCTGCGCGCGGGGCCGGCCCGGGGGAGCTCGCGCGCGCTTTGATCCAACCAGGTGGACCTGGGGTTATTTCAGGCTATTTGGTCAGTCCCTGCCTCCAGGTAGGACCAGGAAACCGCTCCCGCCCTTTGCCCAGACGCCTTCTGTCTTCACTTAGGCTGCACTTTCTTAGTCTTGCCGGAGCCCTTCTTGGGGCTGGGGGCGGGGAACAGCTGGGGAGCCGGATTTTGCTTTGAGGGGCGGGGGTGAGGAGGGTTAAAGGAACCTCTGCCCCCAAGGTGCCAATAAAATCCCCATAAGATTAGCTGGGAGCATATTTATTGCTCATCTGGGGTAGAATTACCTTGACTGACAGCAATTTCTTTAATAACAAAAGCCTGTAAACAAGATGTCCTACACGGGAGCCCCCTGCACTGGGCAGGCAGCGACTTCTGTCTTCGGGTGTCCTTGGGCTGCCCTAGCCTGGCACCCACCTTCTCACCTCCCGCCCTCCCCTCCCCGGGATAGCGTCTCCTCTGCGGCGGGGTGGGACCCTGCTATTTAGAGAGGTCTGTTGCAGGAAGTCTGGGAAGTGAGTCACACAAAAGCAGCTCCAGTTAGAAGTGCTGATGGGACTTGCCTCCCACTGCCCCTGACGGTCCCAGGCCAGGAGGCTGAGAGGATGAGCCAGGGATCTACTCTGTAATCTGGGGCAGGAGTTCTCCAGCCAGGCTTGTTGGGGCGAGGAAGCCGGGCCTCACCCCCAGACCTTCTGATTCAGCAGGGTTGGGTGCCCTGGAATTAGTAGGTTGTTCAGTGCTCCACCTGGGAGCCCTGCCGAGGTGAGGTGCCGGTGAGGGAGCCACTTTCGGAAAAGCTGATCTGGGGGAGGCAGTGGCTGGGGATGGCCTCCCCGCCCACGGTTCTCTAGTTCTGGGGAGAAGTTCTGCAGGCCAGGCGAGAATTGGGAAACTTATCGTCTGCAAGAGTGGGGTTGGACGAGAGCTTTCACACAGAGAGCGTGTATTAGGACATTTAATCCTCCCACGGACCTTATAGTAGTAGCTCCATTTTCTGATTACCCAGCCAGAAACTAGAGGAAGGAGGGATTCAAACACGGACCCGGTTTCTCCCCGCACACTACCCCACTCGTGCGCAAGGGGAGGAGAGTGGGGATGAGGCTCCCTCCCGTCTCCATGCAGCCCCCTCAAAAGTGCAGGCCATTGCCTTCATCTGACTCCTAGGCAGTGGCGAAGGGCAGGGCTCTGTCAAAGTGCCTGTGTCCTCCCACCTTGGAAGTCTCTAAAAATGGAAAAGAAATCCCAACCCGAGAGAGACAGGCCCTTTCCACCCAGCCACGCCTGGTGTCAGCCGGCCTGCTAATGAGACGCTGGGGAAATCTGGAGCTGGAACCCTGCACTCAGCCTGTCGTCATCTGTCATCTGTTATCCTCGGAGCCGCCTAGTGGCCCGCTTGCCACACTGCGCCTCCGGGCTGCCCCTGCGCGGCCTCCAGTGTTCCTGGTCACTCACCAGCTCTCCTTTTTCTTCCAGATCTTTCTCCTGCATCAGGGCAACACCCCAAGCCTAAAAAGGGCTGTGAAGATCATAGCCCCACCTCCACACGTGCCTGCTGCTTGACCCAGGAGACAACCAGCACAGAGATCTTAAGCCACTCACAAACACTGGCATGTTCACCTGTGTCCCCTGGTCCCCAATAGGCTACCTGCCCCCATTCTTTTTTTTTTTTTTTAAGATTTAAAAAGAATTCATTTGAGAGAGAGAGAGAGCATAAGCAGCAGGGAGGGTCAGAGGGAGAAGCCCACTCCCTGTTAAGCAGGGAATCCCATGCTGGACTCGATCCTGGGACTCCAGAATCATGGCCTGAGCCGAAGGCAGTTGCTCAACCAACTGAGCCACCCAGGCGCCCCTACCCGCCCCATTCTGATGCCAACCGGCTGGAGTTCCACTGGGTCCTGCTTATGTTTCCCCTGCACGTGTCTTTGGGATGGAAGGCGGGCAGAGGGTGGACAGGAGGTTGAGGACCCACATCAGCATCCAGGGTATCAGGCCCTTTTCACACACTGATTTCAGAGACGAGGCTGCCTGCCAGGGTGGGTGCCACCCCAGCTGTTTAATGCAGGAGGAAACAGAGACACAGCATATCCAAGTGACCCACGGAAGCCCACAACGGAGGGTCCCCTTCCCTCTTCCAGCCATCAGCTTTGGGCAGAAAGCAGAATTAAAAGGAGCAAGTCAGGCAGTCCTAAAAGGAGGTGGGGACTGGCTTCTGGCCTGGAAGCAGACCCCTCTTCCTACTTGTTCTACCTTCAGGATTTGGGTTTTGTGGGCCTGCTATCCCTGCGGGCCCCCAGGCTTCTATTATCAGCTGCCCAGAGGGGTATGGTCTGTCCCCTCTTGGTGACACCTCCCCCCCACCTGATCCCCAGGAAGACGAGGCTGAGGGGGCACTGGGCTGGGGGATGTCTGGAGGGTCCCTGTGGCTTGGCTTTAGTGAGAACTGCATGGACAGGATCCTCCCCTCCTGCGTCCCCCATCCCTTGTCCTTTGCTCTTGGTACCTCTCCTTCCTTAGTTTCCTTGGGGGCAAGGGGTGGGGAATTTAACTCCAGGGTAAAGTTTGAAATTTCACATCCCAGCCCAGGGAGAGGGCCCCACAGCCAGCCACCGCACCCCCTCCCCACCCAAAAACCATGAAAGGAGCCTTTGTGGGTTTGCTGGAGTGGGGGGTGAGCTGTAGTCTGGAGAACTAACTTTTTCCATGACTCAGCTCTCCTGGCGCAGGGCGGGCACAGGAGGTGTGAGGACCCAGCAGGGCAGTTCTAGAACTGCCTTCCAGCCCAGAGCCAGCTGGGGAGTCAGGGTTGGAGGTGGGGCCCCCAGGAGAGCCTCCCGTGAAACTAGCAGGGAAACTCACTGGCCTTGGATGGGCTACTGGGCTGTAAATGTATCCCTCCCCCCTCCCCCACTGGGTCCCCCATTCTTTACTCTTGTGGCCCCAGTGCAAGCACTTGACTGTTCATGGCATAATGAAGAAGCAGAGAGCTGGAAATATAAATGGGCATCAAGCGTAGGCTTTTATTAGGAGGCTCAGAGAAGTCAAGAAAGTCACCCAAGATCGCACAGCTCGTAGATGGAGGTGGGATTTGAACCCTGGTGGAATGCCGAGCTCTGTTTCCTTTCTCCCCAGAGGTCTCTCACAACATGTAGCATCACCTGGGGTTCTTGTCAAAATGCACATTCCCGGGCTTCCAGCCTAGACTGCTCGAACCAGCATCCTGGGGTGGTGGGGGCCCACAAGTGTGCATGCCAGGCCGGAGACCGCGGGGTACCCAATGTTTGAGAACCACCCAGTGCTGTGTCTCCGCGAAGAAAACAAGCTGGGGGAACAGAGGTATTTTATACTCGCCCATTCAGTCCATCCAGCAGCCAACCCACTCTGGTGGGCTCCTCTCCTGGGCTGCCCTGGACCGGCCTGGAAGCATGTGGGGTGGTGAGGGGCGACCAGTCAGAAAGGAACAGAGCCAGGCAGCTCTGGTTCAAGCCCTGGCTCCGCCAGCCCCTCATGCCCACCTTCCTCATTGGTAAAGGATGGATGATAATGAAGATAGATTTAGCTACTCAGAAAATCCCCTACCGGGAGCTCAGTGAGAGCCAGGTCTTGTTTTTATGGTGGTGTGGTCCCCGCCTGTCAGGCCCTTCCCATCTTGCTGAGGACACAGTTTGACCCCAGGCAGAGAGATGGGGGGTGGGGGGCTTACATTTTGCTGTGTTCCTCGACCACCCTGGGGGCATGGCTTCTGGACCGGCTAGCCAGGCTGCGCACTTACCCTCATTTCCTCCGTTACTTTCTACCCCCACACCCCCACCAACACACTTTCTCTGGGACCTTTTCTCTCTGGCCAAGGTAACACCCATTTGTTTTCCAGTGTTTCCTTTAGCTCCTATGCTAGTCCCACCGCACCCCCCCTCCACCCTGAGAAACTCTTCCTAGCTGCCCCCTCCATCCCCATTGTCCTTGCCTCAGCCAAGACTGGCCCCGGGGTCTCATCACTTGACCCCAGTATTTCCCTCCCTCCCAGCACACTCACACTGCACGATAACTGGTTCCACATCGAACTCTCACACCAGACTGGGAGCTTCTAGGGGTAGAGGCTGAACGGCCTAGGTGGGCATGGGGCCGACGCAGTGGGGCCGGACCCCCTCAGGGGTTAATGGTCTGTTGTTATCATCTTGAAATTGATCCCTTTTTCCTCCCACGTTTTGTAAGTGAAGTCGCACCTGCTCTCCCCCAGTGAAGAAATAGAGTCGCTAACACTAAGCCTCAGGAGCAAAGGTAGTGAAAGATTTCATGTGTATATTCATTCATTCATTCATTCATTCATTCATTGACCAGCTGTTTATTGAGCAGCTACTGTGCCAGGCCTTGTTCTAGATGTTGGAGAGACACAAGTGAGAAGGACAGCGAGGTCCCTGCCCTCACGGGGCGGGCATTACTGCTTTGCCAGGAGGTGAAAAGTACGAGGGAGGATGCAGGGCAGCTGCTCCTGCTGCGGGGTCTGGACCAGCCTGCAGGGACTGGGAGTGGACGCAGGGACGGCGGTGGTGAGGCTGTGTGGGATGGCTCCAGCTATCAGGCAAAAATGGGTGGGCAGTGAGACCCGGAGGCTCTGCTGCCATGAACACCCAGCTCGGGGACCTCAGGGGAGATCCCTTCCCTCCTCCAAGGGACCCTCCTATGGAACAGGATTTTACCAGCGTTAACTGGATGCGATCACGTGTGTGCACACATGCACACGCACACACACGCGCGTGCGCGCGTTTCACTTGACCATTGGCAACTTTGTCCTGAGCAGAACCAGTTGGCAGTGTTGAATGAGGCGGTTGGATTTGGAGAGAGCCTTGTGGTCTTCTGGAAATCAGCGTTCCATGAAGTTTAAAATGCACGGCTTTGTGTGTGTGTGTGTGTGTGTGTGTGTGTGTGTGGCGGGGGCATCTTTGTGGTGACGGACACCTGGGAGGACAGGAGCTGTGTGAGATGGCCCGCCAGCCAGGGGTACCTGCCCAGCCAAAGGAAACAGAGAGGACAGAACAGGCTTCAGACAGCGGAAGATCCCCGTGGGGAGGGGGACACTTGGCCTGCAAAGGCTAGAGACTTGTGGCTTAGTAGGTTAAGCCTCTGCCTTTGGTTCAGGTCATGATCTCTGGGTCCTGGGATCAAGCCCGGCATCGGGCTCTCTGTTCAGCAGGAAGCCTGTTTCCCCCTCTGTCTCTGCCTGCCTCTCTGCCTACTTGTGATCTTTCTCTCTCTCTGTGTGTCAAATAAATAAATAAAATCTTAAAAAAAAAATAAAAACCTAATAAAACACCCTTCTCTCCACCCCAGTACAGAACATTTACTGGGTGGGCCCCTTTCCTCCTTGGTGAGGACTGGATACATATATAAAAAACCCAAACCAAAAACCCAGAACAGACAGATGGCTTCTCTCATCCATGCAAACCTGTCCCCCACAGGTGAGTATTTTCTGTGGAGTTAGACCTCCCCCCCCCCCGTTCTCTCTGAGGATGTGGTTAGCTCGCACCGGCGAGTTTTGCTGGTGGGTTCTGCGGGCTCCCTGGGAGCGGACGCTGGGACCGGCTGTGTTTACTCTGGCTGCTGGGGCTGGGTGGAAACGCAGGCCACAGCCAAGGCAGGAACGTGGCAGGAACACAGACGGGGTGGGTGTGGTGGTGTAAGCCGAGAAATCTTGGGCAGAGGCCAGGAGGGTACCCAGCGGTTGTCGCCTACCTCCTGCCTCCAGGTGGGTCACATAATTCTAAATCAGGACATGGAGTATTGGTGTGAGGGTGACTCTGGGGTTGGCATGACTGGCTTCGAATCTGAGCTCTACCTAAGAGGTCGCTGTGTGAGCTTGGACTGGCTCTTTGCCTTTCTGAGCCTCTGGGTTCTCTTCCCTAAAGTGGAAATGTTACCACCTACGGAGAAGATGTTTTTGGAGGTCTTGGTACCTGGCAGGGAGAAGATGCTCAGCGGGTGCTCTTTTCCTTTGTCCTGGCAACACGTCCTCAGGGATCTCACAGTCTGGGTGGGGCGCCATGGATGGAGAGGCTGAGTGACAGGGTCCCCGTCCGTGGGGGAGGTGGAGGTGGGGGGTATCCGAGTGGCAGGGTGTGATAAGCCTTCCCTGGCACCGGAACGGGCCCAGAGTGGGCACCCGAGGAGCATTCCATCCTTACCCCACAAACATTTTCTGTAGATGGCTCTGTGGTCCATACAGCTTCCGTGGCAACAACTCGACTCTGCTGTCACCGCGATAGACATTCTGTAAACAGATTATACATAAAGAGCTAACGATGTGCCCTCTCTCGTGATTGTGGCTGTGTGTCGATAAAACTTTATTTATGGACATGGAAATGCGAATTTCATACCATTCACACATCGTGAAATGTCATTCTCGTCTTGATTGCTTTCCAAACTCTTAAAAACGTAAAAACGTCGGAACCGTCCTTAGACCCGCAGACTGTACGTAAAAAGGCGTGGGCCAGACTTGCCTGGGGGACTGTAGTTTGCCAGTTTCTGCCCTCGACCAACACCACTGAGCCAGCAAACGTCAGTCTTTCAGAGACTTAAGAAATACATGAAGTGCGAACCTCAGACAAGCAGAATCTGTTTTCTTGCCCTCATTCTGGAAATGGATCATAAGGATTGGTCCCCATTCATGTCCACTGTCAGAAGTAGAGAATCACTAGGGAGACTGAACGTACTGAGACGTTTAAAAAAAAAAAAAAGGCAGTAAGACATGAGGGTCTAGTGATGCATTTAGGTCCCCACAACTAGCTGACCTTTATAGAATGCTCACTATGCCCTGGGCGCTATTTGTAGATGCTCAAAGGCAGTGTCTCATTTATTCCTAAGAGACGGGACACTGAGACCCCAAATGTTGTCACTTGCCTGAGGCCATTTGTAAATTCTCAAGCAGGAGGTAGACCTCTCGGAGGAAGATCCTAGTGCCTCTCCTTCGTTGCCTCTCAACAATGGACCTGCCTGTAGATTTATTGCAATCTCTGCCATTTATTATGGGAGCGATTTTTATTACGATGACAAGGAGAGCCCAGTCCCCTGTCCCCTTGGCTCCACATATGCGTCCCAGATACTCCAGACTCTGTTTCTTCTGCTGCGTCTGGCCGGCTGTGGCTCAGTGGGCGGGGATGCAGGGCTCTATCCCGCAAGCTCTCGTTCCATCATTGATAGACTTTTGCTTGGGCAATTACTTCAGTGTTTTTTTTGCATGTTGCCCTCATCAGTTTATGAGATACCAGTAGAGAAATAGACAAATGGAAGCGCATATTCATGCTATGAAGATTATGTCTCTTACATATATGAAACTTATATATAACCCAGGGTTGCCTGGGTGGCTCAGTCGGTGAAGTGTCTGCCCTCAGCTCAGGTCATGATCCCGAGGTCCTGGGATCGAGTCCTGCACTGGGCTTCCTGATCAGTGGGGACATGCTGCTTCTTCTGCCTGCTGCTTTCCCTGCTTGTGCTCTCTCTCTCTCTTTCTCTGACAAATAAGATCTTTAAAGAAATCTTTATATCTTTAAAGAAAAAATCTTTAAAGAAATCTTTAAAAGATCTTTAAAGAAAATCTTTAAGGAAAAAGAAACTTAACAATGATCGTTATTATTTTACTTTTTCCTGAGCGCTTGTCAGACACAAGGTCCTGGGCTTTGTATGGATTTTGTCCCTTGGCTGTCATGGCCACCAGCTGCCGGGACACTGTTGCTGTCCCCATTTAACAGATGAGGAAACCGAGGTCCGCATAGGAGAAGCAGCCTGTCCCAGCTGTGCAGGCTTGGGTGGTGTTGCTGAAACACAGATGGGATAATCTGATCTTCTGGACATCGTGACTCTGTAGACTCCATTAGGGGCTTGTTGAACTTGGGCTGGGGTGGTCAGTTATAAAGGAAAAGAACACCCCCCTCCCCCCCCCCCCAGCTCCCAAATCATATGCACACTATTGACAATATATTACCTCGTTATAAAGTTAGTCTAATAAGCAAGGTATAATTAGGAATTGTATACTTTTTTTTTTTTAAGCTCCCTGGGAAGAGAAGTCTGTCTTCCCACACTTAGGGCAGTAATATCCTGGAAGCGTTAGGATACACATTTGTATCACCAGCATGATCCCACGTTTGGAAAGAAAAAGCTGAAAGTACGTACTCGTATTTATTTAGTTACCATTTGGTCGGGATTCACTGTGTGTAGGCAGTACACTAAATGCTTCACATTCATTGAATTTAATCTCGTTTAGTCAAAACGGCTCCTTGGAGGAAGGTTCTATATTCCCCATTTGCGGTTGTGGAAATGAAGGTCAAGCAGCTGGGTCAAGGTCGTGGAGCCAATGGGCAGCAGGGACAGAATTCAAATGTAACTTGGTTTTACTGCAGAGCCCATTGTCTCTGCTTCTCTCTCCCCCTGCTCTGGACCTTTGTCTTTCCCTGACTCTCTCTGTGTGCACACAGCGGCACACACATCCACGCACAGAAAGAAGGCAGCAGAGGAACACATCGAAACGTTGCCAGTGGCTGTCTCTGGATGACAGTAGGTGCGTGTGGTTTTCATCTCCTTTTTAGGTCTTTTTACATATTCCTAACGCTTTCTAATGAGCTTCTATTAAGAAAAATCTACTCGATCTTTTTGTACAAGTATCTTGTTTTAGAGTGTGCAGGATATAAGAGTTCTGGTGTGAGGCCACAGAGCCCCTAACCATGGGCCTCCAAAAAAAAAAAAAAAAAAGAAGTGCTAACAAATAAGACAGGGGAGCCAGAACCTTTGCTTCTTGGAAATGCCTAATCCATCCTATAATACCTTGCTTTGTAGGAAAGTTCTGTGCCTAAATCCCATAAAATCCCATAATGTGGAGCTGACACTGAGCTTACCCAGAACAAAATCTGCTAATGATCCCTGCTTGCCAGGAGCCTGCAGAAGGGATCAGACACGTCACAACCCCCATGCCTGCCTTCCACCGAAACCTTTTCCGATTAGGGCCCTTTCCACGAGTTTATAAAAACACTTTGTTCAGATCACGTTGGCTCTTTCTTTTGTCTTACTTGTGTACTGAGATTCTGCGGGGTCGGAAGGGGCTGAGGCGAGTCCTGATGTTTGGGACCCAGGCAAAAGCACAGGTTTGGAAACCCAGCCAGGACGACCCACCTCCCCCAAGCCCCTGCCTCTCTGCGGGGACCCGCCCACCTCCTAGGCTGCTGCTGTAGGTGAGGGTGGCCATCCTCCCCGGGGAGGGGGGGTGGTGGTGGCAGCTGGCGGTGGGCGCTGCCCTAACAGAGCCAGAGTGACTCCCAGCAAGACTGTTAAGCACTCTGTGCTCCCACTTCCTCAGGCTGAAGATGAGGGTGACATTAATTACCTGGCGAGGCCACCTGATGCTCTCGATAGGTGACCTGCCCTTCCTCCCCTCTCCCCAGCATACTGCCTCCCCTGGTACCTCCTGCTCAGGTTTTCACACTCAGGGTTTGATGAAAGTTTGTAAACTGTAGGTCTGAAAAGACTAACAGAGAAGTTGCAAAATTGGGACTAAGAATTCCCGTGTACTCTTCACTCACGTGTTAGTTAACATTTTATAGTTGTTTCTATCCATGCACCCAAGTGTCTGTCCATCCATCCATCCATTCATCCATCCATCCAACCATCCATCCATCCATCCACTGTCTGGATGCTTTTTTTTTTTTTTTTAACCTGAGATTACAGCACAGATCCAATGCCTGATAGTTCCAAATACTTCATGTACAGTTCTTAAAAATAAGAACTTTCCACCATGTAACTACAGTACTTTAAAAAAAAATCTAATTTATTTATTTGAGAGAGAGAGAGAGAGAGAGAGAGAGCGCATGCACAGGGGCAGAGGGAGCAGGCTCGCTGCTGAGCAGGGAGCCCGATGTGGAGCTTGATCTCAGGACTCTGGGATCACGACCTGAGCTGAAGGCAGAGGCTTAACCAACTGAGCCACCCAGGCATCTCCTACAGTGTTTCCCTCCCCCACAAAATCAGGAAGTCAACATTGATATGATGCTGTTATATAATAATCTACAGGCCTTATTCAGACTTTGCCACTTGGGTCACTAATATCCTTTATAACAAAAGGAAAACATTCAAAAATTTTTCCTAACCTGGGAAGCAAGCCGAAGGGACACGTGGAAGTTAGTTGCCTCTTTTGACTCCACATTCTGGTCTTCTACCTTTCTTTGATTTTCATGACCTTGACATTTTGGAAAAGCACAGTTTGCTATGGGCTGAGCTATGTACCCCATAAATTTGTATGCTGGAACCCTAATGTTGATAGCACAGAATGCAATTGTGTTTGGAGATGGGACCTTTAAAACGAGGCTGTGAGGGGGGTCTTCATCCAATCTGATTTATGTTATAAGACGAGGAAATCTGGGCACACAAAAAGACCCTGGGGATGTATGCACAGAGGGGAGAGACCATGTGAGGACACAGGGAGAGGGTGGTGCAGGGGAGGGAGGAATTTCCTCCTTCTCTCTGGGTTCTTCTAGCTGGTTTAGGAATGCGATTGATACCAGACAGATTAACAGGAGAGAAAACCGAAGTTTTACATGTGCACAGAGGCCCAATAATGAAACAGACCCGATGACCAAGGCAGGCAGTCTTCATACAATTTGGATAAAGAGATGATAAATTTGTGAGAAATTGATAGGATAAATGAAAGCAGGTGTTTGGGAGCTTTAATTAGTAAGGAATTCTAAGCAAATTTAGGCTGAGACCCTGGATTAGGAAAAAACCCAACAGGGTCTGTTTCTATGGTTTTCTCGACTTTAAAGTCCCTGACTCTGGTGAGGAGGATGTCTTTTTACTTAGTATAGGGACGGTGATTCTCATGTGGGAGATTTGTGTCCTGCTCTCAGGGGGAATGGACAAGTATCTGAGTGTCCTTGTCCCTCGTTGTTTTCCAAGGAGCTTCAATTCAAGATCATCAAGATGCCATTGGGGAGAATTTTGGGATGGCCTGCCTGGGACCTTACAGTGTCCTCCTCTGATACTGTCCTGGAAGCTCATATACTAAATGCTAAGCTGGGGACTGGGGAGGGAGAAACTGAATGAGTCAATGAGTGGTAAGAGATCTGCAAAAAGAGGAAAAAACATAGATCAGAATGAAGATGAACGAAAGGACAAATCTGAGTACCTTTCTGCACACCCCGCTAAACCAGGCCCTACTCTGGAAATAAATCAGTCCGATATAATGTCTCTGTTTCATTTACCTGGTGAAAAATATTCACTCTTTCTTTTGACAGACTTAAGTGACATGTTAGTAGGCTGGTTTGGTTTACACAGAGGCAACATTTTCCACTGATGATTGCACAGGCTTCTCCTGGCCAGGCAGTCAGTGTATCTAGGGCATGCCGATTTCGGAGAGCCATAGGGGCTAAGCTGTTAACTCCTGACTGGGGTGTTGTCAAAGTTTGCACAGTGGTATTGAACTCTTGTTCCATTACCAGACAGAGAGTTTAGGATTACCTTTTCTAATTTGTAATCTCTGAAATTTGGGAGTAAGACTTTTAGTGCACTATAGACATTGGAATTTTGACATCTCCATGGCTTTTCTAGGATTCTTCAACAGGCGCATGTGTGTGGCATCATTTTATGAGCAAAGGAGCCCAAGTTTGCCCTTCGGCCGGCATTTAGGGTGGAGTGCTTAGTGAAGGAAGGAGCCAGGCATCCAGCACCATATCATTCTGACCATTTAGGTGGGAACATTCTATGTACTTAGTTGCCACATGAAATTGAGAAAGACCAGTGCAGTTTATAGGTAAGGTTAGGCTGGAACCTGTAGCTTTCAAAGTCTGGAGGGTTCCATGACCTTTGCCACTGCTAATGTTAACATCCGTCTAGCTGTATTCGTCATGTGGTCCTGTCAGTCTCTGAGAGCAGAACAGGTTGAGAAATAGCTGATGTGGAAGGCCTATGGTTGGTTCTGGCAGCAAGAAAGCTTAGTGTTGTCACCCAGCCAAGTAAGTCCAGAATTTTGATCCACCCAAATATAGTCTGTGGTGTTGGGCAATCTAACGAGGGGGGCAGCGGAGATACCCCGTGTCATACAGGGCTGATCTGCAAAAACATTTGGTGATTTGGCAAATGTCTGTGCTGGTTATTTTTAATCTCCTTGCTAAGTTTGAAGGTGCCATTGTCAGCAGCAAGCCACAGGGTTTGCCTGCCGCAGAGTCCTGGTCTACCTCCCAGAAGTCTGGTGGCATGTCTCTTTTCAGTGCAAAGGGAAACACTTTCAGCTCTTGTTTCTACTCTGACAAGGGATAGTCCTTAAGCTTCTGTGGACATTTTATGGGGCCCAAGTAACTCTCCGGGGAAAAGGCAGAGTGACGTTCTCCGGTCGTGGATACCATGCCCGTGGCCCATCCATCTTCCATGCTCAGTCTTCCAGGTGTCACGTCCACAGGAACAAAGACCAGTTTAGGCTCTTTGCATTATCTGATTGCTGACAGCCAACAATCAGACTGATTAGTTACTGTGGGCGGCTTTGGAAAATGGCATAAAGGGACTCCCCAGTCAGCCTTCTATTAAGGGACTTAACCTGTGACAAAGTATTCAAAAGAAAGTTGTTTTAGTTTTTCGTTCTTAGTATCACAGAGCCTGTAAAGCAAGAAGGGTATAGGAGAAGGAGAAGTTTCTTGATCTGTGCTCTTGGGAAAAGCTGTCTCCAAGGTGGTGCGGTCTGCTTCTGGGGCTTGGCGCTTGGCCATGGAAATCCTTATTTTCAGGTCACCTGTTAGGGATATCTCCCAGTCGTCTTGAGAGTGAGGACCTGGGTCTACTTTGGTTGGTGCAACGTGCATGAATCCAGGAGGATTTTTCTTTTATTCTGATGGCAGTGTAGGTGCTCAGGAGCACCTCGGAGGGTCCTTCCCAGCAAGGTGGTAGAGCATGCTTTCTTCTAAAGATCTTGATGTACATCTGGTCTCTGGTTGAAAGGGGTGGCCAGGCTCACCAGGTGATGGAAGGCACACCCCTATTGCTGCCGTTGATAGGCTGGAGGTATACCAGTTAGCCCTACGCAAAGTTAGTCATAGCATCAGATTGTTCCTTTCATCCCTGAATGAAAGGTTTAGAGAACCATAGACATTGGACCACCGAACATTGTTTCAAAGGGGGTCAAGCCATATCTCCTATTCGGAGAATCCCGGATCTTCATAAGGGCCAAGGCCAAGGGTCTGGCCATTTAAGACTGGTTTCTTGACAGATCTTCCTTGAGTTCCTTTTTCTGTCTAGATTTTTAGGTTTCCTTTGCCCTGGTAATCGAGGCTGACATAGGGTATGAAATTTTAATGAGCTCCTCCCCCCCCCCCAATTCTTATAATCAGGTGATTTGTCTCTCTGCCAAATTGAGTACCTTGGTCTGACTCAGTCCATAAAGGAACGCCAAAGCAAGGAATGGTCTCGGGTATTAATTTCATAACCACTGTGATGGCATCAGGACATCTAGTTGGACAGCATTCCATCTATCCACTAAGCCTGCAGACAATAATCAAACAATGAGAATATCCCACTGGTGAGGGCAAATCTACAAAATCTATTTGAAATGCCAAAAAAGGGCAGTGTGGCCCAAAAGGGGTAAACTGAGTTCTTCCAGAAATCTTGGTGAGATTTCCAAGCAGCGCACTGGGAAATAATTGGCCAGAAATTTTGTGGATGTCGGGGCAAAACCAATGGTCTTTTAGTTCCTTAATTATCCCCTGTTAGACACATGCCCCTTTTGGTGAGACATGAGTACAAGGCAAAAGGTTACAAGTGGCTGGGGAGTCTTTTTGGCCCAGGGTAGAATCGATTGGGTATTGTTCTGCATTCTTATGGGCCCAAGAGTCCTTTTCAGATTGTCATTTGGGTCATTTGCCTGATAATGAGTAATATTACTCACAGGTAAAGGGAGAGTTAGAAATTGGGCGAAGGAAGGATAAGGAGATCTATTTTAGGCTGCCGACTTAACAGTTCTGTCCATCTTCTTAGTAGGGCGGAGCAGCAAACAATGACAATTCCAGAAGCGGGTGAGTAGCTCCTAGCAGGTCAGCCGCTACATGCCCATTAGGAAAGGGAATGCCCACAGAACTTAAGAATCCCCAGGATTTCTGGGGCACCTGGGTGTCTCAGTGGGTTAGGCCTCTGCCTTTGGCTCAGGTCATGATCTCAGGGTCCTGGGATCGAGCCCTGCATCGGGCTCTCTGTTCAGCAGGGAGCCTGCTTCCCCCTGCCTGTCTGCCTACTTGTGATCTCTCTCTCCCTCTGTCAAAAAAAAAAAAAAAAAAAAAAAAAGAAAGAAAAGAAAGAAAAAAAGAATCCCCAGGATTTCCAAATTTTGCCAAAAGCACAGCCGACTCCAAAAGCTAATGTGGAGTCTGTGCACGTAGCAGCTTTTCCTTCTACCAATATGCGGCTTTTAGTTAAGGGCTATGAGTTCAGCCACTTGGGCTGGGTTTACGGTGGGTCAAGAACGTGCCTCCAGGGTTTTATGTGCAGAAACTACGGCGTAACCAGTTATTATGTTTCCCTGGAAATTTCGTTTACAGGAGCTATCACACAATAGAAGTATGTCTGGATTGTCTGGAGGGATGTCTGAGGGGTCCTCCTGTGGCTTTGAGACCATGTCTATGGTTGTCAGGCAATCGTGGAGAATAGAGAGGGGCTCTCCAGGAGCATTAGGAAGGGGAGTAAGACAGCTGGATTTAAAGGTTACCCTGATGGAAGAGGATGGGTTAGTCAAATGAGCTTGTTCCTAAGTGGTCTGTTCCTATATAGAAAGGTGCTGTGTCCTGTGAACTTGTAAGCGAACAGACCCCACACGGGAAACATCCCGGTGGTGGGGGACCCTTGGCTTTGTCAATCAAAGTGGCAGCTTCAGCCATTGCACGTAGCATGAGAACATATCTGATGCCATGGGGTCTAACTGGCATGAGAAATATGCCGTGGGCCATGTCTGAGAAGCCGCAGTTCATCCTGGAATGCCCACAGCAATGCCATTATTTTCACGGCAGTAGTAATGAAAGGGCTTGTCAAAATTAGGTTAAGCCAAGAGCTGGGGGTATGGACAGAGCTAATTTGAAGGCTTTTGGAAAGGAGATTCTTGCTTCTGGAATCCTGGAAATAGACTCTAAGCTGATATCAGAGAGAATAAACAGGCAAAGGTTTAGTAAAAACCACAAAATTAGGAATTCGTTGGTGGCAGTGGCTGGTGGCTCCTGAAAATCTCCAGAACTATTTTCTCGTTTTGCGGAGAGGGGTGGGTAGAATTGACTCAAGGTGTTTTGGAGTGAGCTTCTGAATGCCCTGAGAGAATTCACATCCCAAGTGGAGATCGTTGTCGGCACTCATTGGAGTTTAGATCTACAAGCTTCATGGCCTCGCCCAGCTGGTGTTGGCAAGAAAATGGGAAGATCTAGAAGAGCTCCCTGCTTGGTTTGACTACAGAGGTCATCAACCTATGGCTCCAGCGTGGAAACTTGGGTAGAAGTTACTCTCTATCGGCCTTAAGAGCTCGAGAAAACATTGAGGGAGACCCACAATATCCTTACAGTGTGCGAGTCCAGGTTGTCTCCCTCTAAATGTACTGCAAAAAAAAAAAAAAAAAAAAAAAAATTGCCGATCAGGGTACTGCGGGATTAAAAAGAAAGCCGGGGAGAAGTCCATTTCTATAAGCCAGGCTGTTTCAGCAGGAAGGGTAGGAGTGTCAGAGGTGCTGGAGACCACAGCTAGCAAGGAATTACAGAAGAGTTTATGGCCCTCAGGTCCTGTAGGAATCAATGAACTTGGTCTCCCTCTGAGTCAAATTTGCCTGCTTTCCTTACTGGCAAGATTGGGGTGTCCCAGGGTGAGAGAGTGGAGACTAGGATCCTCTGTTGCATCAGAGTCTATTACGGGCCCAATATCTTGCTCTGGTGTCTTTGGAGAGAGAGTAGCGAGATACTAATTGAAACAGTTTCTTTCCAAAGAAATGTGCACACGTTCCCTACTTCATAATAATCTAACTTCACTTGCATGCTTAACCCAAAGACTGACTGGGACATCTTTTCTTTCTTTTTTTTTTCCTCCCCACCGCCGCCCTTTTAAGTAAGCTCTACCCCCATCTCACGACCCTGAGATCAGAGTCCGTGCTCTGCCGACTGAGCTAGCCAGGTGCCCCTCAATGGGACATCTTGAAAAGACTTAACCTTCTTCAGAGGAATTTGGAACAGAAGTAGGAAGAAAGTAGGAAACAGGGGGGCTTGGCCTGATGGTAAAGAAACAAAAACACCCTTCTCGCTGTGATTTGTAGGGGAATTACACTTACAGACTAGATCTCTATCGAGAAGGTTCGCAGGTGAACCTCAGCGCGCTCCAGTGGCCACATAAGGGGGCTTACAGATGAATGCTGGGCAAGGCTAAGATCTAGCCATAGGGGAGGTCTCCCTGAGACCCACAGCCTGGAGCAAACAGGGCTGCCCGGTGGAGACAAATTTTCCGAACCAATGCTAGAGAAAGTCACGCCCATGTCAGCTATGAAATCTGGTTCTCATTCCTCTATTTAATTTTTATGGTAGGCAACTCATGACTTAAGATCAGCTGACCCTTTCATTTTCCGGGGGGGAGTGGTTCCTGGGGTTTAGGGGAATTGCTTTTTAAACCTTCCCTTTTCTTACATGGGGGACGATTTCTCTTCCAATGTCCTGGGTTGTTTTTGTTTGTTTGTTTGTTTGTTTTTGCGATGTCAGCAATTACCTGGAGCAAATAGGGAGATCTCTGAACAGGCTTCCAGTTATTCTGAGTCATGCCCTTGCCTTTGTAAAGACTGAAGACGCAGAACAAGAATTGTGGCTTTCAGTAAGCTCTTTTCGAAGGACTGGGTAGCTGTCTCCATGACCCCTAGGGGTGGCCCAGTCTTACCCATTATGTGATTGTGGGTGTATTTTTTTAATATCAGGGAGGAAATCTCCCACTAAAGCAGAAATGAGGTGTCCATGTCTCGGGGCTTCTGAATTTAACGCAATGCATCTTTGAAAAGTTTGTGCAAACCGTTCAACAAAGGCGTTCAGGTGTTCGCCTTCTTTCTGAGTGTGTATTTCAACCTTAGACCGATTCACTTGGGGAGGAAAGCCTTCCTCTAGCGCCCCTAGGAACCCTGAAATATCAGCCTCTTGCTGAGCTGGCTCCTGGTCGGTCATGGGAGGACGGAGAGTGGCTCTGGCTGTGTTTCCCCCCGGGAGGGGTGTTTCTCCGGGGGGGTGGGGTGGGGGCTGTCAGGCCTGCCCGATGGCCATCCTATAATCATGGGCTGGAAGGACTCCCCGCGGTAGCCAGACAAGCTCTCTGCGAATGGGGCTGTGAATACCCATTAATCTTTCTAATTCCTCTCAGAGGGAGAGCCTCTGAGAGAGGAGGTTAAAGGGTTTCATAGTTTTAAAGGTCTGCTGCTGTCCAGAGGATATGCTGTCCATCGTGGTGGGAGTCCAGGATCCATGCGGAAAGGACATTGCCTAGGAATGTCTGAAGCAGGCTGAGCTTGATTACAAAGCCTTGGAAAATACGAGGAATTAAAAGGTGCAGCATGGGGCGCCTGGGTGGCTCAGTGGGTTAAGCCTCTGCCTTCAGCTCAGGTCATGATCTCAGGGTCCTGGGATCGAGTCCCACGGCGGGCTCTCTGCTCAGCAGGGAGCCTGCTTCCCCGCCCCCCGCCTCTGCCTGCCTCTCTGCCTACTTGTGATCTCTGTCTGTCAAATAAATAAATAAAAATTTTTAAAAAAAAAGTTGCGGCGAAAGAGCTTTCGGGCTCTTCCTGGGTGCTCTTACTGGATTTACTTCCTGACATCCTGCAGTTACACAAGAAACCTGTATTCCTGGAGCCTGGAGATCAAGCCCACGTGCTCTCTGCAAAGGTGTGGGGCAAGGGAGCTTAAAATAGGCAGCTGGTTCCTGAAGGGTTCTTCTGGGGGATTTGGGGTTTTAAGATTTAAGGAAATTGGCTGAGGAGCTGAGGTTGGCTTTGAAAGGGGGGATTTTGAGACCAGGGACCCAGAGATCCAGAAGCCTAAAGGTTTTTTGGAGGGTCAGGCACAGGGAGTTGGGGCTACAGGGAGCAAAAGAAGGGTTTATGTCATATTCGGTTTTTCTTCTGACGTCTGTTCTTTCATTTTACAAAGGGATTCCCTAAAGCTAGCCATGTTTTACTCCTTTACTTTTTTTAAAAGATTTTATTCAATTGAGAAAGAGAGCATGAGCAGGGGGAGGGGCAGAGGGAGAGGGAGAAGCAGACTCCCCGCTGAGGAGGGAGCCTGATGTGGGACTCGATCCCTGGACCCCAGGATCATGACCTGAGCCGAAAGCAGACGCTTAACCCACTGAGTCCCCCAGGTGCCTGAGCCGTTATAGTTTTTGTTTATGTTTTTTGTATTTTCTTTTCAATTTGATCTTCCCATAAATACCAATAAGGCAACTGCTTGGAATAAGAGCTCTCTAAAAATTTTTTCAACTGGAGAAGTTTTTCGGATTCAAAAGATCTGCCATCTGGCCTCGACAAAGCAGGGCCACCATTAGGATATTTATTCCAATAGCAATCTCATCCAGTAAGTTTCTTTATGGAAAGACCTGGAGGCAACTTTCCAGGCTTAGGCTAAAGCTTTACCATGGATAAAAGAGGTGTCCCTGGAGAGGGCATGGGTGATCTCAAATTTATTCCCAAGTATAGTCAAAGAAAGCAGAGACCTTTGTGGCAGAAGTGTTAAGAAGGATGTAGCGAAACAGGTGCCTGATCTCGCAAGGAGATGTGAGATGCTAGTCTGACCCCAGGCAAAGGGTCCTGAAATGAGACTTTCAGCGCTAACACACAATGAAGGTGGAGAGGACAAAGGCCCTGATGGGCTGGGACCTGTCATGATAAACCTCCCTGATGCTTGTAACTGCCTGTGTCAGGTTCCCAGGCTATTCGACTGGTCACCAAGGCGCCCCCAGGTAAGTGTAGCCTCTGGTTGGCAGAGACCAGAAAGGATGTTCTCACTGGTCACAAAGCCAAGCTCTTAAGACACAGAAGACCAAAGGAAAAACCTCATCTGCATTTTTTTTTTTTTTTTTGAGAGAGAGAGAGAGGGGAAAAGACAGAGAGACAGAGAGACAGGGAGAGCGTGAGTGGAGGGAGAGGGAGAAGCTGACTACCCACCGAGCAGGGAACCCAATTCAGGACTCGAACCCAGGACCCTGGATTAGGACCTGAGCTGTAGGCAGATGCTCGACCAGCTGAGCCCCTCAAGTGTCCCAGGTCAGTTACTTTATAAACAGTCTTGGTTTTGTTCTAGATCATTCTTTGTTGTCCCTTCTTGCCCCCAGGTACTCTGGATGCATCCCCCCAGCTAAAACAGAAAGTTCTTCCCTTATGCTAGCCCGTGCTAAGGGCTTTATGTGCCTGATGCTCAGAACAGCCCACCGAAGTGTGTGCTGGTGTTATGTTCTTTTTACAGATGAAGGAAACCGAGCATGGAGGGGCTGAGTCCACACCCCTGAGAGGTGGGGGTGCCCGCCGGTTTGGCTCCAGAGTCTGTGCGCCAGAGGATGTGGGTCCCGGAAATGGAAACGAGTGTGAACAAGTACGTAAAACACAGCCAGGGAGGTGAACCTACCACCATTATAGTCCTATGAATCTGGGGCAGATGCCCTATGGCTCATCTCTGTTTGTGGGGGACACGCATTTGCATTTCCATTTCAGAACTCAACGCCGCTTCTGATGGAGCCGTCCCCCCACACTGACCCTTCTCTCCTTTTTCGAACCTGCTGGGAGGATGGTAGCTATTAGTGATTGCTGATCTACTATTCACTGGTTTTTGTTCTAGGGCATTTATAAATATAATTTGTTTAATGCTCAGGGCGCCTGGGTGGCTCAGACGGTTAAGTGTCCAATTCTTGATCTCAGCTCAGGTCTTGATCTCAGGGTTGTGAGTTTGAGCCCTACGTTGGGCTCCATGTTGGGTGTGGAAACTCCTTTAAATTAAAAAAAAAAATTCATTTAATGCTTATAACAACCCAACCTAAAAGGCAGGTACAAACCCAATCTACAGATAAGGTGGCAGAGGGGAAATAATCTGTCCAAATCTTACACGAGATTGGGAGCTTCTCCAGGGCGGGGCTGGGCGGCTTTATGGGTATGTGACCTATGCCATCTCAAGGGACCCCACGCTAAGAAGCCCCCCACCCCCTTGGTTTGATGCTCTACTGTTGCCATTTGGAAATCTCTACTCTTTTTTTTTTTTTAATTTTTTTTAAACTTTTTTTTTTTTTTGAGATTTTATTTATTTGTCAGAGAGAGAGTACACACAAGCTGGCAGAGAGGCAGGCAGAGAGAGAGGAGGAAGCAGGCTCCCTGCTGAGCAAGGAGCCCGATGCGGGACCCGATCCCAGGACCCCAGGATCATGACCTGAGCCAAAGGCAGCGGCTTAACCCACTGAGCCACCCAGGCATCCCGGAAATCTCTACTCATTTTTGATCAACAGTCATGCGTTTTCAGTTTGTGCTGGGCCTGTGTCTGGCTCCTGTGACTTTGCACTCTCTCCACTCCGCACCCAGTGAAGGTGGCCAGAAGACCAGAAGTCCAGAAACACATGATTATCTGCGTTGGCGGCCCTCCCCAGCCTGGGGATCAGGAGCGGGCCGGAATCATCCCATGTCCACAGAGCCTGGAACGGTGGAGGTGAGCAGGAAATGCCTGTTGAACAAATGGCTAATGAATCAACTACTGATTCAACCAAGGCAAAGAAGGGCCGCCATCCAAGGCCGGCCTGGCAGGAAGCAGCCACCTACCACATTGACCTCTCACCTGCCCCCAGATTCAGACCAGGGAGAAGGGAGAAAGCAGTGATCTGGAAAGGAAGGCCTGCTTCTGTGAAGGGAACAAAGACTTCCCTTGTGGACAGGGGAGGGAGTGGAGCAAGGGAGAGCCTGCTGCTCTCCAGTCACCTAAGCTGCGAGCAACACCCCCTCCCGGAAGGGAGCCTGGCTTCAGAAAGCTCATCTACTTCCCGGCTTCTAGCACACAGACGCCGTCTTCAGAGGGTGCAGAAGCCAACTGGAGAGCCCCTGATGGTGGAGGCTGGAGAGTCAGCCTGGCTCTCCTCATGTCTTCAAGCCTGGGTTGAATGCCACCTCCTCCCAAGAGCCCTCCCAGATTTCTCCAAGGCAGAGGGGTCCAATCCATCCTGTGTGTTCATTGCTCTGGGTTTCTAATGAATTTAAAATGGTGGTTTGGGGGCTCCCTTCACGAGAACTGATGCCCAAGACGGTGAGGACACAGATAATCAACATGGCTACATTTGATACTGGCAAAAAGATCCTGCAAATAGGGGTGATTACAATGTACCCAACCCGCGAGACCCCAACCTCTCCATCTCTACAAGGCTCACTCCCTCACCTCTCCTGGGTCTTCGCACAATGTCACTGCCTCAATGAGGACTTCCTGCAGGCCCCATTAACTGTGTGACACCACCCCTGTGACACCAGCCCCATTCTGCAACACCCCCCCCGCCCCCCGCACCGTCTCTGCCTTCTTTTCCTCGGTAGCACTTTTCATCGGACTTACAGTCTTTGAATTGTTGTCTATTTATGACCCAAATCTCTCCGTTGGAAGTCTCTGAGTGCAGAAATTTGTCTCCTGTGATCCTAGCACCTAGAACAGGGCCCAGCCCAGAGCAGGTGTTCAACAAATATTTATTGGGTGAGTCAGTTCCACTATACAATTGAGGGATCTGAGGCTTGGGAAGGTCAAGTCGCCAGGCCAAGGTCATGTGGCTGGTGAGGAGCAGTCAGTCTTTTATGAACCCATGGGAGACCTCAAACATGGAGTTCCCACATGTCCTAGTGATTCTGCTCGTAAGCACGCACCCAAGAGAAGTGAAGACCTATGTCCACACACAATCTCGCACGCGAATGTTGAGAGCATTATTCGTAATAACCAAAAAGTGGCCATCAACTCATAAAGGGAAAAACAAATGTGGTAATCCATATGCTGGAGTGTTATTGAGAAATGAAGAGAAATGAAGAGTTATTACGGGCTACAACGTGGCTCTTGTCAACATTTATGCCAAGTGAAAGAAGCCAGGCAGTATAGACCACACACCGTAAGATTGTACGATTTTGCGAAATGTCCCCAGTAGGCAAATCCATGAAGGTATGAAGCAGATTAGTGGCTTCCTGGGTTGGGGTGGAGGGTGGGGAAAAATGGCAGAGTAGCTGGCTGGTAGATAGATTCAGGGCTTCCCTCTGGGGGGAGACAAATGTTCTAGGATTGACTGGGATGAGGGTTACATGACCACGTGAGTACATTAAATACCACTGAATCGTGTGCCCAATGTAAGTGAAAATAAGTATGGCATGGGAATTATATCTCAAGAAAGCTGTTGTAAAAAAAAACAAAAAACCAACCCACTGGAGCCCCACACTGGTTGCTGGAGCAGGGAGAGGTCCAGCAGAAGTCGACATAGACTCTGTCCTCCCATCTCACGTGTGGTGGGGAGACGGACAGAACTCACTGGTCACCAAAGCAACTTCCCATTTATGGGGATGTCCTCTAGGAAAAGGTGTGTGTGGCGGGTAAGTGGGAATCTGCCCAGGGCAGGGTAGGCGGGTTTGGGGAAACCCTGCTGGAGGGGGGAAGACCCCCTTGGATCCCTGGCCCCCACACATAGAAGCCTCAGGTTCCACTGTCCCTGTGGGACCAGGCATCTTGAGGAACAGAGCCTGGTGGGTCTTGAGCCTCCACCGGAGGCAGACAGCAGCCCCGTCCCTAGGGGCTGACATCTGGGTACCTGCCTGGGTGCTTCTCAAATCCCGGGCTCACAGCCAGACTGGTTCAAATCCTGCCGTAGTGAGATGAAAGGTGGCCCCAGCAAGATACGTCCACATCGTAATCTCCAGAGTGTGACCTCATTTGGAGAAAAACATCATTGGAGACGTGATTAAGCAAGAGTCTAGAGCATTCAAGATTACCCAGATGGGCTCCAAATTCAAAGACGAGGTCCTTAGAAGAGAAGAGCGGCTCACAGAGAAGAGGAGAAGCCATGGAAAGCAGAGGCAGAGGCTGGAGAGGAGCAGCCACAGGCCAGGGAACCCTTGACTTTCAGCCTTCCCGCCTCTGCAATCGTGAGAGAAGGAATTTCTATTGTTTCCAGCCAAGTTGGTGGTCATTTGTTACAGCAGCCCTAGGAGAAGAATACACCTGCCTCCTCCACTCACCAGCTACTTTCCCTGGAGCACATTTCTTAACACTCCTGAGCCTTGGCTTCTGCATCTGTGAAATGGGGCAGTTTCTACATCCCAGGGCATGTGAAGACTTGAGATAATATGGGTTAAGCTCTCAGAGGAAGGGCTGGCACCGGCTGTTGGCCTCTCCCTTGGTAGCGAGCATCGAAAAGTTCTATTGCCAAACACTTCCAGCCCCAGGCAGTGCTGTCTCTGCAGAAGCACGAAGGGGCTTTAGAAGCCCCCATGCCAGCCTCCCGTATATGTTAGGGTCCTGGCTCCTCAGGGGCGATAGAGGCTGTAGTGTGTGAAACGGAGCTGATGACCCCTTGCGGTGCCATTTATAACCCCGTGAAAATCATGGCAGGACCTCACGGTGGTCAGAGTATGGGAATTAGTGGGAATGACCCCAAGGATGTCGTCTTTAACACCCATTGAAGGGATGGTTAGGATCTCACAAGTGATCAGAACACAGACTCCGGGTTAGACTCCCTGCTCAGCTGCTTCCCTCCCTCTGTGACCCGCGGTAAGTTACTTAGCCTCTCGGTGCCTCAGTTTCCCGGCCTGTAAAATGGGCACAGTATTCATCATGCTGCTACCCTGTAGTGTTTGTAAATGCTTAGACTGGCATTAGAAAATGCTGTCCTGTTGCTAAATACATATCCAACTCAATAAAGAGGGCATTCCTTTGAATCTGCAATCTACCCAAATTTCCACCGGCGGCAAAGCTGCGTCTTCCCTGCCTGCCCCCACCCTGCCTCCAGAGGGAAGCTCTAACTCACGCCCCCAGGAGGGTCCTTGGCTGCGCATTGCTCAGTGTTTTACCAGCCAGCACTTTCGAAGGCTGGGGGAGTTGGGTGAGTGCTTCGGCCCCTACCCTCCTATGCCTGGGTCTCTCCCTCTGGGGGATACACCCAGCTTCGTGATATGAGCCCTCCCAGGCCAGGGATGGAAATGCTGCCTCAGCCCCATTTTCTCAAGGGCCCCGCCCCCCGAAATTATTAGAATTCTCAGCTATCTGGGAGTGTCCCCTAGGGGTCTGCTTGCAAGGCTGGGTTGGCTGGGCTGAAATGGGACTCTCTTTTCTCACCCATAGAATGAGGTCCAAAGCATCATCCCTCAGCCCCGGGGTGGAATTCTGAACCATCATCTTGCTTGGCATCCCTAGGAGACTCTGGGGTTGTCTGGAGAAGACAGAGTGAGGTCCCACTTCAGCCAGGACGCCCTGTCCTTATGGCACAGTGGGGATCTTGGCAGGTGGTGTCCAGGGACATTCTGATCTGTTACCCAGAATGTTCTGTATTTCCCCTCTGGAGTCTGTTTTGGGACCTTGGTTCAAAACCCTGCTGTGAGCAGTGACGCTCCATGTGTGCCCCGGTTTCTAATTCCAGAAAGGCACCCAGTCGTCGGTTCAGGTGTGTTGAGCCAGCTTCAGAGAATGTCTCTATGTGGGGCACTGGCCAGGGAGGTAGGGGAACCCTTCAGGTAAGCTTCTGTCTGCCCATGTGTCCATCCATCCGTCTGTCTACCCCTCAGACAACAGATGGGCCAAGCCGGTCTTCTTCCTGGCTCTGTAATGAGGGCAGGTTAATTACGCAGCTGGGGCTCAGTGTCCTCAACTGTACCGTGAGAATGACATCAGTGCCTGCCTTTTGGAGTCCTTGTGGGCATTAAGGAAATTCATACAGTCATGCCTGTATGACCTGTTGGACCTCATTTATTATTTATTGTTATCATTTATTAATAAATGAGCTGTTAGACCTCATTTATTATTCTTCTTGTTGTTGATGTTGTTATTATTTTCATTTTTTAAAAAATATTTTATTTATTTATTTGAAAGAGAGAGAGCACAAGTGAGGAGGAGGGTCAGAGGGAGAAGCAGGCTCCCCACTGAGCAGGGAGCCCGATTCGGGGCTCGATTCCAGGACTCCAGGATCGTGACCTGAGCCGAAGGCAGACACTCAACAACTGAGCCACCCAAGCCTCCTGAAAAATCTTCAGGAAACCTGATTTGGTTTGCTTGGAATCAGAGGTCGTTAGTTATAGGACAACACTTAAATACAAGACACATAAGAACACACTTTGAAGAAAAAGATAACATCTTCCTCGTTATTTCTCAGATGAGAAAATTAGGTGCAACACAGTTGTTAGAATGTATTACAAAAAAGATATTTTCTTTCTTTCTTTCTTTTTTTCTTCTAGTTTTAGTTTTAGTTTTTAGTTTAGTTTTAGTTTTTAGTTTTTTTAGTTTCAGATTAGAAATTCAGCTCTTTTTAGTCTGCAGCAGATAATTTTTGTTTTAAAAAATCGTGAGGCAGGGGCGCCTGGGTGGCTCAGTGGGTTGGGCCTCTGCCTTCGGCTCAGGTCATGATCCCGGAGTCCTGGGATCGAGCCCCGCGTCGGGCTCTCTGCTCGGTGGGGAGCCTGCTTCCCCGTCTCTCTCTGTCTGTTGCTCTGCCTACTTGTGGTCTCTCTCTGTCAAATGAATAAATAAAATATTTAAAAAAAATAAAAAATAAATAAAAAATCGTGAGGCAACAATATTTTTAGTTAGGCGGTTTTTCTTAGTTATAAATTTGTAATATGTTTTGAGTCCAGTTTTTTTGTTTACCTCTATGTGTTTGCGCTCTTTATTTTTAATTCAGCACCGAAAAATGATTCTTTGGAGAAAACAAGACAAACAGTTCTTTGAGGAAATAGTAGTAGAATCACTTTTTCTTTTTTTTTTTTTTAAGATTTTATTTATTTATTTGACAGAGAGAGATCACAAGCAGGCAGAGAGGCAGGCAGAGAGAGTGAGAGGGAAGCAGGCTCCCTGCCGAGCAGAGAGCCCGATGTGGGACTTGATCCCAGGACCCTGAGATCATGACCTGAGCTGAAGGCAGCGGCTTAAACCACTGAGCCACCCAGGCGCCCTAGAATCACTTTTTCGAGGGAAGATTAAAATAGGGACTTAAACTGTGTTCTGAAAATATACTTATCCTGAAGGACCAATTAAAAAAAAAATCTAGATATTCGGGGCACCTGGGTGGCTCAGTTGGTTAGGCATCTGCCTTCCACTAGGGTCATGACCCCAGGGATCCAGGGATCAAGCCCCTCATCGGGCTCCCTGCTCAGCGGGAAGCCTGCTTCTCCCTCTCCCACTCCCCCTGCTTGTGTGCTCTCTCTCTCTCTGTCAAATAAATAAATAAATCAAATCTTCAAAGAAATAAAAAATTAAAAAAATCTAGATATTGAGAAATACATCCTTCCATTCTATTACTGATAATTTTTCTCTATTACTTCATCAAAAGAGAATTCTTTTTCTTTCCTTTTTTAAAATATTTTATTTATTTATTGGACAGACAGATCACAAGTAGGCAGAGAGGCAGGCAGAGAGAGAGGGGGAAGCAGGCTCCCCGCTGAGCAGAGAGCCCGATGTGGGGCTGGATCCCAGGATCCTGGGATCATGACCTGAGCGAAGGCAGAGGCTTAATCCACTGAACCACCCAGGCGCCCCTCAAAAGAGAATTCTTAGCTGACATAATGAACTCCATTTCAGAGTTCTTTACCTTGAGGATATTTACAATTTAATTTAATTTAATTAGTTTATCATTAAATTAGTTTTAGTTTAATTTTAATTTAATTAATTAAATTTAATTTATCATTAAAGTAGTTTTAGTTTAATTTTAATTTAATTTAATTAATTAAATTTAATTTATCATTAATATATCATTAAATGATAAATTTATCATTAAATTAAATGATAAGTTAAATGATAAATGATAAATGACACATTAAATGATTAAATGATAAATTAAATGATAAATTAACTAATTCCAGGTGTTCTCTTGACCTTATTATTGTGTTGCTGCAAACCTGTGTCAAGTTACACACAGCGTCAGACGCATTGTAGCAGCTTCTTCACCTTTGGCCGTGATCTTGAGAAGGCGATACAGCCTCAGGCCAGAGTCTGTTTCCTATCAGTGTGTTCGCCCCAGACGACTCTCGGCAGGCCGTGTGTTCGGCAGTCCTCAGGAAATGCCCATGATTTATGAGTCGTTTCGTCCCCTTGAGCACCTAGAGCTCCAGCCGCACGCAGCCCCGCCAGCTGGGCTCCCCAAACAGCCTGTGCCTCTTCTTCGTCTCCCGCAGCTTTGGAAGTTTCGAGAGGACACAGCATCATCGCCCTGCTGTCCTCACAGCTCCCTGATGTCCGAGGTCCCCCACCCAAGCTGAATCCACAGTCTCAGCGGGACCACACGGAGCAGAGGTCATGTGAAAAGAATGGTCTGGGAGTTAAGAACCCCAAAGCTCAGGCCGCCTGGGTGGCTCAGTGGGTTAAGCCTCTGCCTTCAGCTCAGGTCATGATGTCAGGGTCCTGGGATCGAGCCCCACATCGGGCTCTCTGCTCAGCAGGGAGCCCGCTTCCTCCTCTCTCTGCCTGCCTCTGCCTACTTGAGATCTCTGGTCTGTCAAATAAATAAATAAAATCTTAAAAAAAAAAAAAGAACCCCAAAGCTCTGAGCTCTCCTTGTCCTGTTTGTCCCCTAGGAACCCCCTGTTGGGAAAAAGGAAGAGGGTTAAGAAGGTGGACTCGGGATGGAGCCGCTCACGTCAGACCGCTGCTGCAGCGCTTCCGTGTCCAGGCTTCTTCTCATTCAGGCTCAGTTTGCTCATCTGTCAAATGGGGATAAGAGAAAACATAGTTCTACTGAAGAGTAAATGAGATGACAGTCCTGAGGTACTTGGGACTGTGCCTGACACTTAGTAGGTGCTCAGCGAATAGTACTCTCTGGCAGGTTCAGCCCCTACCCTTTCCTCTGGGAAACACAACACGGCAGAGGGTCTCCGCTCCCCAGCCTAGCCTCTCTGGATCTAGCTCCTTCCCCTTCCTTTCCCCGGCTTCTCCTCCCAGGGAGGGAGCCCCACTGTGTCTCAGACACCCTTGGGAGTCTTGCCAAGCAGAAGCCCCAGCACGTGCTAGTGTTTCCAAGACAGGGCTCCACTCCACGCTTCTCCCATGCCTCCCACCGCCTGCAACCTTCTAACCCCCTCTGCCCACAGGCTGGTTATTTACATCCGGAATCAGGCGGGAAAGCAGGAGGCATAACGACACCTGCCGGTGTGTGTTGTCTTATTTGGTACAATGAGGCACCATTATCCCCACTTTACAGATGATGACACTGAGGCACGGGGGATTACGTACCTTGCTCAAGGTCTCAGGTATAGTTAGAGGAGGAGCCTGGTACAAACGCTGGTCAGCTGTCCCCAGAGCTAGCGCTTGTGAGTGTCAGGTTATACAGAGTGACCCCATTGCCCCCCAACAGCACTGTGGGCTACTGGGAAGAGGAGCCAAAAGAATACACCCCTCTTCCACCACTAACTCAGTCCTTGTCGTATTAGTAAGTGCTTCCTAGAACTTAACCCTGTTGGTATGGCTCTTACCACCCCTTTCCCCACTGGGATCATACGAGAGTGATCATACCAGAGTGGGGTTAGGAGGCTCGGCATGGCCTGTGTGTGTGTGTGTGTGTGTGTCTGTGTGTGCATGGCAGGGCATACATGGTGTGGAAAGGCAATGGGGTGGGATAGATGATGGGAGCCGGGAGCAGCATGACCCTCCCCATCGTTCTTCCGCATCCCCCGAAGTTTCTGAACTAGCAAGATGCTGAAAGTAACTGGGTTTCGCGCGGCAGAAATCGACAGGGCTGAGGCAGATCTAAGTCCAGACAACACGGTCAAATGCAGGCAGGAGCGCCAGAGAGAAGCAGAAGGAAATGTCAAGGAGGCAATAAGGGCTTTGCTCTGGATTGGACAATATCCATATTTTGTCTGTGTTTGGACATGATTACGGAGAGTTCTTGGTTTTGCATGAATCCGTCACTGTTACCAAGTGGTCTTATCTGACATCGATGGTCTGTGAAATTGCCTATGTTCATTAGGAAAATACCAAAGCCCCAGTGACAGTGCCTGGGGTTGGCTCCTGGAGGTCAGGAGCTGCTTTTCTCTTTCTCTGAAGGGAGGGTCAGGCACTTGGAGAAATTGGGAGGAGACTCTGGCTTCCATGTGCACTGGAAAGAGGCGTATAAAGTGTCTGGATATGACGAGCATTAACGAGCATTAACGTGTGTGCTCTGTATAGTTTGGTATTTTGGTTTTCACTAAGCAACATATCCAGAGTATCTTGTTTGCTCATGTGGGCCCCCATCCCTGAATGATGCTTGGCACAGAGTTGACACTCTGTTTAATACCCATCTTCAGGGGCACCTGGGTGGCTCAGTTGGTTAAGCGACTGCCTTCGGCTTGGGTCGTGATCCCAGAATCCTGGGATCGAGTCCCACATCAGGCTCCCTGCTCCTTGGAGAGTTGCTTCTCCCTCTGACTTTCTCCCCTCTCATGCTCTCTCTCACTGTTTCTCTCTCAAATAAATAAATAAATAAAATCTTTTTTAAAAAATAAATAAATAAAAGAAGCAGGGTTTAAAAAAAATACCCATCTTCAGACAACAAATAAAAGTTCGTCGAATGAATAAGTGAGGGAATTTATTTAACCATTCCTCCCCCATTGGGCATTTAGGTTATTTCCTAGTTCTGCTGTAAATTACACAGCGATCTACACATATTAAGCAGAACACTACACTGGCCTGCTGGCCCAGTCCCCACCACTCCCTATCGCCCCTGATGCTGAGTTCATTGGGTAGTTGCTATACCTCATTATACACGCACTGTGGTTTTTCTTAAAGTAAAGAAATATTACTGTGCACCTATGTCTCTATCAAAAATGGAAACATAGGGATGCCTGGGTGGCTCAGTCAGTTAAGTGTCTGCCTTTGGCCTGGGGTCAAGATCTCAGGGTCCTGAGATTGAGTTCTGCATGGGGGGGGGGTCCCTGCTCAGCAGGGAGGATGCTTCTCCCTCTGCCTCTGTCTGCTGTTCTGTCTGCTTGTGCTCTCTCTCTCTCTGACAGATAAATAAAATTTTTAAAAATTCTAAAAAGAAAGTGGAAAGATAAAAGCGGGACAGAGAGAGTTGCTCATTTCTAGAAAAACAGGAGGAAGCAAGTCTTGGGCAAAACCGGTGAGTACTTTGTGGGCAAAGTGCACAAATGTGTCCACTGTCCTTGTCTTGTACTCAACCCACCTCAGTCGTTGGCATAGTGTCTTCCTCACCCATAGGATCTGAGAGAGCACACTTTGTCCCATTTGTGTGATAACACTTCCATGTAACCTTCACCCAGCTGAAGAAGGACAGGTTCAGCACCTAGTGCATACATACCCTTTGGGCTAACCTTTGTCTTGACTTCTCACATTACAGGCTAGTCCTGCCTCCTTGAGCCTTACATGAATGGGGCCACACTGTTTGCATTCTTTTGTCTAAACACTGTGTTTACGAGGCTCATCTCTGTTGTCATGGTTTATTTTCATTGTCATGAATATTCCATTGTATGGATATACTATCTGTCTTCTATTTTCTTCGGGATAAACATTTGGGATTCTGATAATTTGGGGCTTATCGCAAGTCATGCCTTTAAGAACACTTTTTATATGTCTTCTGGTGAGCGTATGCATACTTTCTGTTAGATACACACTTAGGAGTGGAACTGAGGTCGTTCTAGAACAATTTTTAAAGATTCTGCCAAACCGTTTTCCGAAGTGCTTAAATCTGCTTGAAGTGTTTTAACACAGAGCATTCACTTAGTTCTAAGCATTATTAGTGTCCCCATCTTACAGATAAGAAGTCTGAGGCTCAGGGGTGCCTGGGTGGCTCAGTCAGTTAAGCGTCTGCCTTTGGCTCAGGTCATAATCCCAGAGTTCCGGGATGGAGTCCCACATCGTGCTCCTTGCTCAGTGGTGAGTCTCCTTCTTCCTCTCCCTGCTGCTCATGATGTCTCTCTCTCACGTTCTCTCTCTGTCTCAAACAAATAAAATCTTTATTAAAAAAAAATCTGAGGCTCAGAGAGGTGAGTTAACTTCTGTTAGGTCATACGGCTGGTAAAGGCTGGACTTCAGCATACACCATACTATTTCTCATGAATACTGTTCCTATAAAATGTAGGGTCTGAGACATAGCAGGTGTTTAGTGAGTGCTTGTTGAATAAATAGGCCAATGAAAGAATGAGTCCCCCAAAGGAAGGGCTGAGGGGGACTCTCAGTCTACTCTGACTCAGTGGTTGACTTACAGGGAACAGGACAGGATGGGTTTAAAGAGCTAGAAGTGCTGCTATTGTTTCTGCTTCAAACTTCTGAAGAATTTTGTCTCTTAAATTACACAGATAATACATCATCATTATGGAGAGATTAGAAAAATTGACAGGCAAAACAAGTCCCTCCACCCAGAGAGTCACTGTGAAGATAAAATTAGTTATTTCTATATAAATAAATGCTATTATATAGGGGAGATCGTCAGTCTTTTCCTTTGTGATTTCTGTGTTTTTAAGCATAGTTAGAAAATTCTTTTCCTCTCCGAAGTCCTAAGAGTTTTTCCATGTCTTCTTCTGGTGCTTTTGTCATTTTCATTTTAAAAAGTTTGTATTTGCTCCATTTGGATTTTATCATGGGGCACCACCTACAACATGGGCTCAGGTTTTTTGTTTTTTGTTTTTTTCCATCTGGCAACCCAAATGGTCCCATACCATTTGTTAAAAGCCTGTATTTACTCAAATTATTAAGGCTTTGAAATATGTCTTAATACCTGACCTGTCTGGTTTCCTTCTATTGTTCTTCCTCAGAATTTCCTGGATAAATTTGCTTCTTTGTCTTCCATTTCCATTTGAGATTCTGAAGTCACTTTTGTAAATTCTGGAGGAGGGGGTTGTGAGGAGAGTTAGCAGCATTTTTGCTGGGATGTCATTACATTTTATGGTTATACCAGGGGAAATTGGCAACTTTATGATATTGAGTCATACCATCCAAGTACATATCGTGCAGTCTTATTTGTGCTCCTCAGTCATATTTTCAAGTTCTCACAGTAGACTTGTGTATGATGTAAGGAAAGGATATAAATTCATTCTTTTGCATGAGGATATCCAGTGGTCCTGGCACCATTTCTGGGAGAATTGTTATTTTTCCCCAGTGAATTTTCTTAATAGTCTTGCCAAAAATCAATTGATTGTAAATGGGTCGGTTTAGTTCTGGACTCAATTCTGTTCCATTGATCTGTGTATTTAGCCTTATGTCAGTACCACACAGCCTTTTTTTTTTTTTTAAGGATTTTATTCATTTATTTGAGAGAATGTGTGTGATCAAGAGTGAGCACAAGCCGGGGGGGAGAGGCAGAGGGAGAAACAGACTCCCTGTTTAGCGGGGAGCCCAATGTAAAACTTGATCCCAAGACCCGGGATCATGACTTGAGTCAAAGACAGACCCTCAACCGACTGAGCCACCCACACATCCCCACACAGTCTTCATTACTATAGTTTTTCATTAAGCTTTGAAATTGACAAATGTGAGTCCTTTTTTCCAACTGTGTTCTTTTTTTCAAGATTGTTTTTGGTATTTTGGATCCCCCTGTGTTTCTATAGGAAGTTTAGGATCCGCTCATCAAATTTTGCCAAGAAAAAAAAAAAAAAAAAAGATAGTTGGAGGGTGTGTCTGGGTGGCTCAGTTGGTTGAGGGTCTGACTCTTGATTTCAGCTCAGGTCATGATGTTGGGGTCATGAGATCCATGCTGGAGCCTGCTTGGGATTTTCTCTGTCCCTCTAACTCTTTCCTCCACCCCAGCTCTCTCTCTCTAAAAAAAAAAAAATACAGTTGGGATTTTGATGAGGACTGTATTGAATCTGTAGATCAAGTTGACGAATTTGCCATCTTGACAATATCGTCAAGGGGCTGAAATCATTTAAGTCTTCTCTAATTTCTTTCAAGTGTCTTAGCGTTTTCAGACTACACATTTTGCAATCTTTCATTAAATGTATTCCTAAATATTTTATTCCTTTTTGATGCTATTGTGAATGGAATTTTCTTAATTTCATTTTCAGATTGTTTGTTGCTAAAGTCTAGAAATACAATTTATTTTCATACATTCATCTTGTACCATACTACCTTGCTGAATTCAAATATTAGCTCTGATAGTCTTTTTAGTGGATGCTGTAGGATTTTTTTTAATGTACAAGATAATGTCATACGCAAATAGAAATGGTTTTGCATCTTCCTTTTTAATCTGGAAGCCATTTATTTATCAATCTATCCATTCATATTTCTCTCTCTCTCTCTCTCTGTCTCTCTAATTATTCATCTGTTTTTGCCTAATTGCCCTGACTAGAACCTCCAGCACAATATTGAATAGAACTGAGAGTGACTTTCATTGAGAATGGACTTCCTTGTCCTGTGACTGGTCTTAAAGAGAAACCATTCTGCCTTTTACCACATGGCAGGCAGAATAATAGCCCCCCAGGGCTGTTCATATCCTAATCCTAGAACCTGCAAATATATACCTTTGTACGGCAGAGGGGAATCAAGATTGCAGATTGCTAATCAGTGTGTAATGGGGAGATTGTCCTAGGTTATCTGGGTGAGCCAAATGTAATCACAAGAGTCCTCAAAAGTAGAAGGGGGTAGCAGAAGAGGGAGAACCAGAGAGAAGGCAGTGTGAGATGGACTTGGCCCAGGGTTTTTTGGCTTTGAAAATGGAAGAAAAGGATTGTGATCCAAGGAGTGTGGGTGGTCTCTAGAAGCTAGGAAAGGCAACGAAACAGATGCTGCTTTAGAGAATCCAGAAGGAATACAGCACTCCTGACATGTTGATTTTAGCCCAGTGAGATCTATGCTGGACTTCTGATCTCCAGAACAGTATGATAATGAACTTGTATTGGTTAAGCCACTAAATTTGTGAGGTGCCTGGGTGGCTCAGTTGGTTAAGTGTCTGGCTCTTGATTTGGGCTCAGTTCATGATCCTGGGGCTGCTTAGGATTCTCTTCCGCTCCCTCTCCTCTTACCTTTCCCTCTTTCTCTCTCTCCCTCAAAAAAAAAAAAAAAAAAGCCACTAAATTTGTGATAATTTGTTACAGCGGCAATGGAAACTAACACTTACCATTAAGTACAATGTTAGGCGTGGTTTTTTCCATTGATGTCTTTAATCAGGAAGTTCTTTTCTATTTGAGGGATTTTTCTTGAGTGTTTTAATTGAAATGGTTTTGGATTTTGTTAAGTGTTTTTTCAACATCTGAGATGATTATGTTGTTTTTGTCCTATATTCTATTGACATGGTATCAGATAGTAATTGAATTTTACATATTAAACCAACTTCGCTTTACTGAAATAAATCTCACTTGGTGATTTACCCTTTTCGTATGTTGCTGGATTCACTGTGCTGGCATTTTGTTGAGGACTTTTATATGTCTGTTCATAGGGTCTCTGGTTTATATTGGCCTGTGGTTTTCTTTTCTTTCTTTGTCTTTGATATCGGGAGAATCCTGGACTGAGAATGATTTGGGAAGTGTTGTCTCTTCTTCCGTTGTTTAGAAGAGTTTGTAAAGAATGTGAATTAATTATTTAAGTGATAGAATTTCCCAGTGAAGTCATCTCTTTCAGAGTTCATTGAGCTTCTTGTACATGTATAATGTTTTTCATCGACTTTAGAAGGTTTTCAGCCAATTTTTCTTTGAATACTTTCCTGTTCCTTTTCCTCTCTTCTCTCTCTTTGTACTCCCATGATATGTATGTCCCACTTTTCTTGAACTCCCTGTTCATTTTTCTTTGTTCATTGTCTCTCTGTTCTTCTGATTACATAGTCTCTATCAATCTCCCTTCAAGTTTGCTCATGATTTCTGCCAGCTGAGGTCCACTGTTGAGCCCTTACAGTGAATATTTCATCTTGGTTATTATTCTTTCCAATTCTATAATTTTAGTTTGGTCTTTCTAAAAATATAATTTCTAACCCTTTGTTGGCATTCTCTCTATAAAATATTGCCATCATACCTTCCTTTACTTCTTTAAGTATGATATTCTTATGAAAAAATTTTTTATTTAAATTCTATTTAATTGGGCACCTGGGTGGCTCAGTGGGTTAAGCCTCTGCCTTCGACTCAGGTCATGGTCTCAGGGTCCTGGGATCGAGCTCTGCATTGGGCTCTCTGCTCAGCCGGGAGCCTGCTTCTCCCCCCCCACCCATCTGCCTGCTGCTCTGCGTACTTGTGATCTCTCTCTCTCTCTCTGTCTGTCCAATAAATAAATAAAAATAAAAATCTTTTAAAAAATAAATTCTATTTAATTAACATATACCGTATTACTAGTTTTAGAGGTAGAATTTAGCATGATATTCTTTAGCTCTCGGAACATATTTATATAAACAGACAGGTGGAGAGAATAGAGCAAAACCCTATATCCTGAGTGTATTTCGATCACTTTGTTAGAAGAAACTGCATCTCAAAATCGTAAAGAAAGAAAAACCTATATATATATATAAATAAAATTAAACACATTGAAAGGATAGCGTGTATCTGTAAAGATGAAAATTTAAAAAGACTTTAACAAAACTAAACAAAGAAAAGGAAGGAGGAGGAGGATGGGGGGAGGGAGAGGGGAGGAGGAGGAGGAGAAAAGGGGGAGGAAAAAAAGAGAATAGGCAGGCAAAGAGAACAGAGCCATACACCAGATTCTGGGTGTATTTTGGTCTGTTAGAAGCAACTGCATCCCACAGTTGTAAAGACAGTAAAACATACGTATAATAGTAGCTGCTTTGCAGTCTTTGTTAAGTCTGACATCTGGGTGCTCTCAAAGGTACTTTCTGGGGCCTGTGTTTTTCTTCCATGTGGATCACACTTCTCCTGTTTCTTAGCATGTCTCATTTTCTGCTGTTGTTGGAACTTAGAGATTATACTGCAGCCACGCTGGGATAATGACTCCTCCACGGCTCCTCCCTGGGCTGTTTGCCTATATTGTCTGCTTGTTTCATGCCTCGGAGGGACTATGTCAAGAAAGTCTATTTCCCTCAGTGTGCAGCTTCCAACAGCACTCCACAGGGGCTGCAGACTTGGACAGTGCGTGATCCACTGAGATGACATGGTTTCATCAGGGTTCTCTTCGGCTTTCTCTGATCTCTCTGTTAAGCTCTCTGCCTCTGTTGGCGTCACCCAGTTCTTAACCTCCACCAATTGCAGGCTTAGTGACTGTTACTTGCAATAACTCCGGGGGCACATCATTATTCTACTTGCTTTTGCAGGCCCAGCTCCAGTAGCGTGGGTGGCTTCTCCAGTCCACACAGCAGTGTGTGTAGGCTTTCGCAGATGGCTGTTCTAGCTCCAGCTCCTGCAGTAGCTCTCCCTTCCAGTCCCCTTGGGTCGCTCCATTTCAGAGTGACTCCAGAAAGACACCACCCTGTGAATTAATGGCTTTCCCTAGGACCTGGTGGAAGGGGGGGTGGGTAGAAGATTGTCAACAAATTTTGGGGGTAAGGAGGCAGGATAGATGTCAGCAAGTCCCATTGGTACAGCAAAAGGGAAACTTCACTGTCGACTCAGCGAGTCATGCCACGCCTCTCCGACAAGCTCTAGACCTCAGCCCTGTGGGGTGAGAGGTGTGTTACCTCAGCCCTAGAGGGAATACTTGTTTCTTATATCAGTAATTCCTATATACTTTTGAGCTCTTTTTACTTCTTGTTAGCTGATCTCTTGTGACTCATGTACCCTATTACAGTTAATAATTCCTTATATTAACTTTCTTTACACACCATAGTACGGGTGTTGGCAAAGCCACATGTGCTCCAGAAGCTTGCCAGGTGAGCCCCCAGGCACAGGGAGTAGAGCCTGCTCTCCTCAGATGTCTCTCCAGCACCTTTTCCTGACAATGCCTCCTTGCCAACTGACAGAGGAAAAAGACTGAAATTAGCAGGTCTATTTTTACAAAGCAGACAATAATTGCATTTGGACCTGAGAGGCAATCAATCGAGAATGGGCAAAAACTCAGAGGTCCATCTGTGGCAGAAGGAATAAAAAGTTGTGGCAGATTCACACAACAGAATGTTATGCAGGGATGAGAATGAACGAACTGATCAATATAGATGACAATGTGGCAGATACACCCATTTATATAAAAGTCAGAAATCAGCCAACTGAGTTTGGCTGTTAAAGGAACAACAGTGGTTACCTTTAGTGGATGTATAATGGGGAGGGGGCTGTGGTGATGGGGAGCAGGGACCGTCTGGATGCTAGAGATGTGCTATATCCTGATTTGGATGCTGGTCTTTGGGTGTGTTCACTTTGTGAAAATTCTTTGAGCTGTATATTTAACGATTTATGTTAGTCTTACATATGCCTGGGTGTGCATACATTTATTTATTATAGTTAAATAAGATTTGCTTGAAAAGGGGGATATTTGCACACTCAAGTTCTTTCCAGCGTGATTCACAATTCTTCAGCTAATTATTATCTCCTTCTTTTAGAGGAGAAGCTCAGAAGCAGAGAACAGATCTAACTTATCTAAGGCCACAGAGCCAGCAAGCCGAAAAGGCAGGATTCAAAGCCAGCCAGGTTGGCATCTGGGTACATCCTCTTGACCCTCTGCTACGCTGCCTCCCCCCACAGCCTAGACTCACGTGTCAATCAAAGTGGGGCTGGGCCAACTAACTGGCGAGGAAGCCTGGCTGGGAAGGCGGGCTGTCTTGTATTCTACAGTTGAAAAATCAGGCCATAGAGGTTTGGGCAACCATGTCATGCCCAAGTGCCAGGGGCTGTTTGAGCCTGATCTAGCCCAAGCCTTTGCAAAACCCATCTACCAAGACGCCCACTGATGGGCATGACTGGTTTTCTTGGTGCCAGCATTTTTCAGAGAAGTAGTCCTTCCAGCTCCTATTGGCTCAGCTGACTTTACGTGTAAGAAGACAGATCAGGGCACTGTTTCAAGGCTAAGCCCCAAAACCGTGGAAGGCAGGAGACAGCTGGTATAAGCAGTCCAGGTTCTCCTAATACAAGCTCTCAGGCTGGCTCCCCAGAGCAACAGCTCCTCAAAGCGTTGGGAACATGCTTATCCCGGGGCTGGCCCTTCTGGGCAGCTTTTTTGTAGGTGTCTTCATCTGGGCTGTCTTTCAGCACTTCCTCACAGCAGACATCCCCTCCACGTTGCAACAGCCCATCAAGTTCAGATTTCTGCACTGCATGTTCCTGTACGTGTTCACTTTGGTGAGTTTGCTCTCAGGCTCTGTAATGGGTTGGGGCTCCCTTCCTCTCTCCCTGTACCTTGCCCCTCCTCTCCTCTTCAGACTCCCCTGAGGCAGCCGTTGCCACACTCTCTTTTGTGTCTGTGGTTCTGTTTCCCATCCTCTTCCCTTCCTCTCTCCCCCCTGCCCCCATTTTCTTCCTTCCAACATCAAACACTTACTAAGGCCCAATCCCTGGGCTGCTTTCTGAGGATTCTAAAAGGATTTCAGACCCGGTCCCTTCCTTCAGAGGGCTTTCAGCCTAACAGGGAATGAACTGGCTTCAGCCACAGCATCTTTTGACCTTGATGCCCTTAATTGCCTATAGGTCTTCTCTCCCCTGCATAGGTTGTAGGCTCCTTGAAAGCAGGGACTGCCTTATCCATCCTTGCAACCCTGGCCATAAGCACAGACCTGCTACCTAGGAGGTGCTTTCCATTTGCTGATCAAATCGTAAGTGAATTCACTCAGCATGTCAGAGTGGCCATGCTGGCCAGGCTCTGAGCCAGGACCAGGGGTGTGGACAGGCCAGTCTGTGCCTAGAGCTGCAGCAGATTTAAAAACAAAGATTTGGCATCTGGTAGGAGACAGCCCACTTGATTTAACCCCGATATCCTAATACTGGGTGACAACAGCCAAATAGTTCATGCTGCTTACCTGGCGGGAAGTGCAGAGGTAGAGCAACTGTAGAAAGAGGAGGACAGAGGCCTCGGTAAGGAGCTGAGGCGGCTACCAGCCTGCCGGTGTGTGCATCCCAGCCCTGGCTATGGGATCTTGGGCCATGTACTTAACCTTTCTGTGTGTGCTTCCTCATCTGTGAAAGGGAAACAACAGTGTCCATCTCATCAGGTTGGTGAAAGACTTAGACGAAGTCATTAGGGCTCACTGTATTTGGTGAAGAAGTAAAGTATCTCTCTGTGCTGCTGGAATGCTCCACTGTGGATATGCATGAGTCTCAGAGTTTATAATTACAGAAATGCTACTGGCTCCAGGAGACAGGCTGAGGGTGCAAAGCTCTCATCCCTCTTATTTATCCTGGCCATGCACTTCGCCTGTCTCAGACCAGTAGGTGATTTCACATGGAACTGCAGGGTAGTGTGAGGCCCAGGAAAGTCCAGATCTTTCCAACCTTCAGTGTTTTTTCAAGAGTCGCTCACAAGCTGCCAGCCCTGCTGATGACCACCGCGCGGGGGCGCTCGCAAGACGGGCAGTGATAGACTTTGGAAGTAACACAGCCAGTTATTTTGCCAGCAAGAGGGGCTTATCCAGGAAGAGCAGAAGAATTGCGATGGGGGACATCCAAGTTATGGCAAACCACAGACAAATCCAGAGATCAGAGGAGAGAAACCCTTCTTTCCCGAGAAGCAGAAGGAGTGGGAGGGCTGCTTTGAGTGAAAGTCCCTTGGAGGAAGATGGAGGCCAGGGCTAGGATCATTTCTCATTGGCTGAGTCGTGGTATCTTCTTATTGGCTGAGCTTGTTGCTAGGTGTGGAGAAGTTCTTCCTTCCTCCTGTTGGAGGAGCAAAGCAAGCTTCTTCTATGGGACGTTGAGCTAAATCTTCCCATGGGTCTGCAATTGACTGCACCTCCCGAGGGCTCCCCCTGCTGGGTTCCCCCTGCATCTTCCCAGGGGTTTCCGTGTCCAGTTTCACAGATCTGAAGACACATGTCCCCATCCCACCCTAGGCCCTCCAGCACTGGCTGGGTGCCCCCAGGACACACTGCCCATCATGGGGTGCTGCTGATGAAGAAAATGATGCCCAAGTAGTTAGGGTTCATTCAGTTCTGGAAGACAAACAGGTATAGGAGGAATAAGAAATTTAAAGAGCAGGAGGAAAAGCCTAAAAAGATTTTATGGCGCAGAAATCAGATGTCTTCTTTTGGTGTCAGACAACCCTTGGTCTGAGCCCCAAGTTTCCCACTTGTTAGCTTTGTGGTTCGATGTCTTTGAGCCTCCATTTTTTTTTCCTTTGAAAAATGAGGATAGCAAGAGATGCTTTTTATAGGGGTGATAAGGGGATTGAATGGGAAATGCATATCAGGTGAGTGGCACAGTGATGGGCACGCAGAAAGGGCTCAGTGTAAGTAGATTATTGGTAGTATACATGTCAAGTCCCTGAGGGCAAAGACAGAGCATTTCCTGAAATTATTCTGTAATAATTTTGCAGTTTTACTAAAAGATTTAAAGAACAATATAACAAGCATTATGGATTTTATTTTAAAGGGGAAATGCTGCTAGAATATTTGGTGAAAGTGTTTCAATCTCTGTCTAAAGTTCTGGACCTCAGGTGTCCCTATCCTGCTGATGCTCCCATTTATACTACTACCGATATATTATTAGAAATTTTATAATATGAGCGCCTGGGTGGCTCAGTGGGTTAAGCCTCTGCCTTCAGCTCAGGTCATGATCTCAGGGCCCTGGGATCGAGCCCCGCATCGGGGCTCAGTGGGGAGCCTACTTCCCTCTCTCTCTCTCTGCCTGCCTCTCTGCCTACTTGTGATCTCTCTCTGTCAAAGAAATAAATAAAATCTTTAAAAAAATTTTATAACTATAATAATATGGTATTGATGTGATGATAATAATATTTATATACAAGCAATATGTTTATTATAGTTATCTATACATGATACAGTTATATTATAAGTATTAATTTTTCTTCCCTTGCCTTTGTCCTACATTACCAGCTCTGGAAACTATGGACTCATGGTTGGAAAAACCACACCAAACCAAATCTAACCTGGCCATATCTAGTGACCTTTGAGAAGGTCATGCTAGGAAAGGCTTGTCATCACACTGCCTTGTTCAAATTCCCTGAAACATTTACTCTTCTAGATGTTGGAGGCAAAAAGATGAATGAGATGTGATGACAAGCAAAATGCTGACAAGAAGCATTCAGTCTGGGTGGTGGTGGGGGAGACGTATGGGTGGCCATAGCATGTAATAAAACCTTGAGGGGTTCTGAAGAGACTTTATGGCTTAGAAAACTTGGGGCACTCAAGGAGACAGCAGCCTTCAGTGTGAGTGGGAGGGATGACATCAGTCAATGAGAATGTGGTCTTCAGCTTGGAGCTGAAGGACAGTTTCCCATCCATCTATCTAGTGGGTGGGTAGAAGGGCTCCAGGAAACCGTGTGAGCCATGGATGAGTACAGGGAGTTTGGAGAAACTGCTGGGGAGGAGGCGAGCATTGGAACCCACTTGAACTGAGAGGAGGTGTCCTGATGCTCAGAGCTGAGTTGGCCAGTGAAGTTCCACGTTGTCTCGATACAGACATCTGGTGCCCTGAGATGGGGGCCAAGCTCACCTCGTTCTCCTCCAGCTGAAGCAGGGAAATAATGGTTTTGTCTGGAGTTCTCTTTCAAGAAATCAAAGCCTTGGGAATGCACTGGGGAATGCACTGAGGCATCCCAGGGGACCTGGGACAAGACACAGTGGGTGTGAGCAAGAGAAGGGGTGGCGCTCATACTTGCTAGGACCCACCAGGGAGACACTCCACATGGTGGTCACATCTAATTCCCAAGCCGCATCCTTGGGCTATGGACACCATTTTCTTTTACAAATGAGGAAAATGGAAGCTCAGAGAAGGTTATGGCCAAGGCCATTCAGCTAGCTGGTGATAAGCTAAAACTTGAGTTCAGATTCGTTTGACTCCAGAATCCAAGCTCTTTCTACTTTAGTGGTTTAGAACACATGTTCTACATCTTACCCGTTGGCGGGCAAGGCACTTGACTTTGGTTTGCCTCAGTTTCCCCCATCCATAAAATGGAGCTAATAACTGTGCTTGACTCAGAAGGGTCGCTGAGAGGCTTAATCTGGTTCATAACCACCTGGACCAGTACTGGCGTGCTGTAGGTAACTCATAAGTATTAGCTGTTCTTATTTTATTATTATCATCCCATGTTGTTTTCCTTATGACAATGACACGTTTAATGTGAGCTCCTTGGAAGACATGATCCAAAATGTTTGGAAAGCATTTTGTACATGCAATACTACTTGTAACTATATTTCATGATATATATTGACATTTGTTTATAGCTAGAGTGACCATATTAGTTTAAAAACAGTGGAATTCTATGCACATGTGGCAAATGAATGGCCTTGTGCCATTGCCCCCTCCTTCTGAGTCAACAGCAGACATCCCTAATGGTTATTTTCTTCTGTTGAACACAAACATGGCTTAAGAATCCATCATAGCTCAAGGGCAATGGCAGCTACTGACCAAGGTGATGACCCCTTTTTGCCATCTGAGGCTGGAGAGCTGAAGAGGAGGGTTGCCAGCCACTTACCTAGGACAATTGGCTTTGTTTAATTCAGTGACCAACCACTCAGCCCAAACGTGGTTGAGCTTTTTGGCAAATTCCTACCATTATTCAATCAAAGTCTTTTGGGAGGACATTCTGAAAACCAAGCCCTCCCTCTGGACACAACCTAGAGCCTGTCCTTCCTGATGGGCCCAGTGTCCATTTGGATGTGGCAAATGAGAGATTGCAAAGACATCCTCACAATTACAGGTGACAGGTGTCATCTGCCATCCAGATGGGTCCTGACCTCTCGTACGGTTTCCCTCTTTCTCTTACCTCCAACAGGCGGAAATATTTGAGAAGTTGGGAATTTGCTCCATGTTCAGATTTCTCAAATTATTGCAAGCTTGTGTGAGAATAAAGAAAGATGATAGACTTACGGTAACTGACCTGTATTTTGGGACCATACCCGTGAGGCTGTTCCAGCCTAAGGCAGCGTCTTCTGGCCCCCGGCGAGGCATCATATTCTTCCCTGGAGGAGGCGGGTTCATGGGGAGCCTGGGTAAGAAGAACTTCATCTATGTGCACAGCTTTGACCATCCTTCCCTTGAGAACCTTTTTGGAATAACTTAAAGGAATCAGCAGTTGGGGATTTTTATAGGGAGCCCAGACTAAGGGCTCTGGGCTCACGTCAGCAGATGGTGTGCATCTCTATATAGCAGGTGTTCTTTTCTGTACTGTAATAGTCTCAGTCAAGGTGAGACTAGTGCCATGTCTCAGTGGGGCTTTCACGGACAGCACTGGGGTATTAATTCCTCTTTCCCTCACCACTCACTGACACCACTGGCTATTCCTAGCCATTCTCCACCCACACTGCATCCCAAACCCATGCATTTCTCCGAGGCTCTGAACCCCCCCATGATCCAAGACCCCATCTTCTCTTGCCTGCCCCCTTGACCCTCTTGCTTCTCCTGTTACTTCTCAGTCCATTCCTCACTTGACAGCCAGAAAGAGCTTTTAAAGAAATACAAGCCAGAGCTTCCAAGTCCTGTGCCAAACCCTGCTGGTGGCTCTCCAGTGACCTTAGATGGAACCAAGCTCTCAGGCCCTGATAGCTTTGGAGACCCCTGCCCACCTTTCTGACCAGGTTCCCTGGGTCTCTCTCCTCCCAAAGCAGTTCCCTGCAGCTGCAGCCCCATGGCTCGCCTGTGTTCCAGACACTCCCGGCTCCTCCTAAATCTGAATCCTCTGCACGTGCTGTCCGGGCCTCCCCAAAAGCTGTCTCGCCCCTCCTGGCTTTGCTTCACTGGTGGGTCCTTGTTTGTCCTTCCAGTCCCTCCTCAGAGCCGCCTCCCAGAACACCTTATCTAAGGAACCATCCCTTAGAGTGCTCTGCCCCTGCCTCCATCCCTGACATCATCCCTTAACGTTTTCTTCATGGCACTTGTCACCGTCTGAATTTATCTGATTCCTTCGCATGCTTCCTTATTTACGGTCTCTCTTTTGCACCTAAAAATGGAAACTCCAAGCGTGCCCGGAAGACTTGTGTTTTCTTTTCTGTCTCCTCCCCAGTGCCTTGCCTGTGGTTTTACATTTTCTAATGACTCTCTGGGTGCATGAATATGGAATATGGATGGGTGGATAATCGGGTGAAAGGATGTGTTCATGAATGAACACACAAATGGATGGACAGAAGGATGGACGGATGGTTGCACGCCCGCGAGGTCCCTGGAATTAGGGTGTACTGCCACCTGGTGGTGGAAACAACACCAGCCTCATTTGCGGCCAAGATGCTCTCCTTCAGAGGTCCACAATGGTTCTCTCCCACCTTCCCGCCCCAAGACAGTTCTTCCCTTTCAGAGGCCCCCAGGAGCACCCCATTAGGGGGCTAGGGCTGTTAGCCTTCCTCCGTGGGCCACGATGTTATTTCTAAAAGTAAAGCCAGGACGCATTCCGCAAATACTCCCTGAGTATTTACCTACCTTGCGTCAGACTCTCTTCCAGGTCTAGGGGACCGAGTGGAGAACAAGGAAGACCCTCACGGAGCCTACTCCAACGAGGAGGCTGGCAGTTAAAGAGAAAACGAACAAGTTAGGGTCATTTCACAGAGTGAGAGCACGAGGAGATGGAATAGAGAATGATTCAGATGCATCGTTAGTCTTTCCTGACAAAGCCTCTCCAAAAAGTAAAATTTGAGCCCTGGCCCAAGCAACCGATGAGTAAGATCTGGCCCTACAGAGGCTGGGAAACACCCTCTGGGGACCGGGGAGGCAAGAGAGTCTGGGGGTGGGGCTCTATCTTGAAAGGGGCACCGAGAAACACTGTCTTCAAGATTAATAATATTTTTATGCAGTATATTTGAAAATTCAATAATAATGCAAAAAAAGGTCTATGATGAACACACTGTCAACGTTCATCAAGCGGTGGGATCCAACGGGGGGGGGTGGTGGTGGTGGTGAATTGTACAAAGGCAAGGCAGGCTCTCGTCTACTTGAGATTTTCATAGGGAAATCTGTTCATCACAGATCCTGGTGGCATTTACTTGGATTCCCTAAAGCAGTATTTATGTTGGTTGCTGAGCCTCTTGGTGCCCAGGGCAGGTGCCTCCCTCACCTCCTGCCCTGTTAGGTCTACGCGGAAGGGAGTGCAAGCACAGAGCCCAAAACAGGGGCTTGAGGGAAAGAAAGTAATGTCCCAGGGCCGCAGAGCAGGAAAGCAGGCGGAAATGGCGTGGGGAGGGCCAGCAGCCATCTCCACGGAGGCTGTGCTTTGAAACCCACCCCCCGTCCCGCCTCCGGGGTGTTTTAGAGTCATCTCCACACCCAGGTCCTACCCAGGCCACTGTCCAGCTCAGCGGTGGGGCCCAGGCATCAGCATTTTTAAAAAGCTCCCAGGTGATGCTGATCTGCAAGCAGGGTGGAGGCCTCCTTAGGAGCTTCCCACTCCCCACTCCAATGTGACTTCTCCTCCATCACCTCCCCGGAGCGGTGTCAATGAAGCCTGCACCCCCTGACCCCCTCGCCCCCCCAACCCATCACTTCTCTCGGTCAGATCAGTCATTCCCAACTTCCTGGGTTTTGGCCTTGCGGGCGTGATCTGGGAGCTTCTGCTGCTCGTTCCCCAGCCCCAGAGACACTGGTTTGGTTGGTTTGGGACTCCGCCTGGGCATCAGGACTTGGAAAAACTCTCTGGTACAACTAGGCAGAACCAAGGTGGACCACCACTGAATTAGAGGCTTATCTGGTACATATATGGTCTGGCACTGTGCCAGGATGGCTCATGTGCTGTTGAGAATGGACTTGTCCCCTGAGAACCTCAGAGGTACCACTCGGCTAATAGCAAGGGCCCATCCCTCCATTGCTCATTTCTTGGCAACACATATCTGTATGTACGTGTGTGTAATTATCATTAATATTCTAGGGCAGGCCTACCTCCCTTCCCTGGTCTTGGTTTTGTAGGTTTCAAGTCACCAAGTCTTCCCTGGTCCTCAGTCCCCACCCCTCCACCTCCACTGTAAAAGGAAATGTTGCAGTTGGTGAGTCCCTGAGGTGCATCCGAGCCCCAACATCTAGGAACCAGGGGCAGATGTCACGTGTCTGATATGTGGCCTGGCTTTTTGGTTTTGCCCAGGCAGAGCCACCCAGAGTCACTGCAGAGGAGGCAACAACAGGGACAGAAAGAGAACATCACCCCCAAAGCCGAAAACCGACAGGACTGGCAGGCTCTCCCTGAGGTCCCAGGAAAGGGTGGAGGTGGAGGTGGGCAGGGATGACATCCCTAGAGGCCACTCGGGGTGGCTGCGGCTGTGACCATTTCTACTCTTGCAGACCTCTTCCACAACCTGAGCAGTTTGCTGGCCCTGGAGACGGACTCCGTGCTGCTGTTGGTTGGGTGAGTTGCTGGAGAAAGTCAGTGGGGGTCGCAGGGGTGGGAGAAGGCAGGCATGAGCACGTGGCTGGTTTGTAGAAGAGAGAGACAGAGACCCTAACCCCCAAGAGGCACTCTTGCACATGCACGCACGGACCCGGGCACGGCACTGTTCAAAAGGGCGAAAACCCAAAAACAACCCAAATGCCCATCAACACAGAGTGCGTGAAAAACCATGGCAAGAAGCAAGTGTGGGTGAGGGTGGGGAGAAAAAAGAGCCCTTCCAGACTGTTGTGCGAAGCCACTGTGGAAGACAGTGGAGGTTACTCAAAATAATAAATAAATAAAATAAAAAACAAAAATATAAAAAAATTTTAAAAAATAGAACTACCCCATGATCTGGTCATCGTACTCCTGGGTATTTTTACCCAAGGAATAGGAAAACACTAATTTGAAAAGATATATGTGCCCTTGTGTTTATTGCAGCATTATTTACAAGAGCCAAATTATGGAAGCAACCTTAAGTGTTCATCAATAGGTGAATGGATAAAGATGTGAGATATCTATATATATATTTTTCTTTTTTCAGCCATAAAAAAGAATGACACCTTTTTAAACTTTTAACTTCTTTTAATCAGTGATTCATCACTTACATACAACACCCAGTGCTCATCACAAGTGCCCTCCTTAATACCCATCACCCAATTACCCCATGCCCCTACACACCTCCCTCCATCAATCCTCAGTCTGTTCTCTATCACTGAGTCTCTTACGGCTTGTGTCCCTCTCTCTAAAAAGAATGAAATCTTGCCATTTGCAACAACATGGATGGAGCTAGAGAGTAATGTTAAGGGATAGAAGCCAGTCAGAGAAAGAGAAATACCATACGACTTCAATCACATGTGGAATTTAAGAAGCAAAACAAGTGAACAAAGGAAAAAAAGAGACAGATCAAAAGACAGACTCTTTTCTCCTTATTTAAAAAAAAGTGATTATTTAAATTCTAGTTAGTTAACATACATACATAACTAACATCCAGTTCATTAACCTAGTACAGTACTATGTACTATTAGTTTCCGGTGTACAATATAGTGACTTAACACTTCCATACATCACCAGGTGCTCATCATAACAGGTGCACTCTTTAATTCCCATCCCCTATTTCCCCCAGCCTCCTCCCCTCTGGTAACCATCAGTTTGTTCTCTGTAAGTAAGAGTTTGTTTTTGTTTGCCTCTCTCTCTTTCCCCCCCCTTTGCTCATTTGTTTTGTTTCTTAAATTCCACATGAGTGAAATCATATGGTATTTTTCTTTCTCTGACTGACTTATTTCGCTTAGCATCCATCCATGGATGGATGCTAGCTCCATCCATATCCTTGCAAATGGCAAGATTTCCTTCCTTTTTAAGACTGAGTAATATACCACTGTGTATATACACTACATCTTCTTTATGCATTCATCAGTAGATGGACATTTGGGCTCCCTTCCATAGTTTGGCTATTGTTGATACTGCTGCTGTAAATATTGGGGGTGCATGTACCCCCTTTGAATCTGCGTTTTTGTTTTGCTTGGGTAAATACCCAGTAGTGCAATTGCTGGATCATAGGGTTGTTCTATTTTTAACTGTTTGAGGAAACTTCAAACTGTTCTCAGAACGGCTGAACCAGTTCCCATTCCCAAGAACATTGGAGCAGGATTCCCCCTTCACGTCCTCACCAACACCTGTTATTTCTTGTGTTGTTAATTTCAGCCATTCTGACAGGTGTGAGGCGGTATCTCATCGTGGTTTTGATTTGTATTTCCCTGATGATGAGTGATCTTGAGCATGTTTTCATGTGTCTGTAAGAATTCTGGATATCTTCCTTGGAAAAGTGTCTGTTCATGTCTTCTGTCCATTTCTTAACTGGATTATTTGTATTTTGGGGTGTTGAGTTTGATAAGTTCTTTATACATTTTGGATACTAACCCTTTATCAGATACATTGTTTGCAAATATCTTCTTCCATTCTGTAGGTTGCCTTTGAGCTCTGTTGATCATTTCCTTCACTGTTCAAGAAGCTTTTTATCTTGATTAAGTCCATTGGTTCACCTTTGCTTTTGTCTCCCTTGCCTCTGATGACATGTCTAGTAAGAATTTGCTGTGGCTGAGGTCAAAGAGGTTGCTGCCTGTGTTCTGTTCTAGGATGTTGATGGTCTCCTGTATCATGTTTAGGTCTTTCACCCATTCTGAACTTACGTTTGTGTATGGTGTAAGAAAGTGGTCCAGTTTCATTCCTCTGCGTATTGCTGTCCAGGTTTCCCAACACCGTTTGTTGAAGAGACTGTCTTTTTTTTCCATTGGGCATTCTTCCCTGCTTTGTCAAAGATGAGTCGGCCATAGAGTTGTGGGTCCACTTCTGAGTTCTCTATTCTGTTCCATTGACCTGTGTGTCTGTTTTTGTGTCAGTACCATACTGTCTTGATGAATAGGGCTTTGTAATAAAGCTGAAGTCTGGAATGGTGATGGTACCAGCTTTCCTTTCCTTTTCAAGATTGCTTTGGCTATTCTGGGTCTTTTGTGGTTCCACACAAATTTTAGGATTGTTTGTTCTAGCTCTGTGAGAACTGTTGGTGTTTTGATAAATTACATTAACTGTGCAGATTGCTTTGGGTGGTTTAGACATTATAACAATGTTTACTCTTCCAATCCATGAGCATGGAATGCTTTTCCATTTCTTTGTGTCCTCTTCAATTTCTTTCATAAGTGTTCTATAGTTTTCAGAGGACAGATCTTTTACCTCTTTAGTTAGGCTTAGTTAGTTGTCTTATTGTTTTTGGTGCAGTTGAAAATGGGCTCGATTCCCTTTTCTGTTGCTCCCTTATTGGTGTACAGAAATGCAACAGATTTCCACACATTGATTTTATATCCTGCAACTTTATTGAATTCATGTATTAGCTCTAGCAATTTTTGATGGAGTCTTTCAGGTTTTATATATAGAGTATCATGTCATCTACAAATAGTGAAAGTTTGACTTCTTCCTTGCCAATTTTGAGGCCTTTTATTTCTTTTTATTGTCTGACTACTGAGGCTAAGACTTCCAGTACTATGTTAAATAGTAATGGGGAGGGTGGACATTCCTGTCTTGTTCCTGACCATAGGGGAAAGGCTCTCAGTTTTTCCATCGAGCGTGATATTAGCTGTGGGTCTTTCATATACGGCCTTTATGATGTTGAGGTATGTTCCCTCTATCTCTACTCTGTTGAGGGTTTTTATCAAGAGGATACTGTATTTCGTCAGATGCTTTTTCTACATCTATTGACAGGATCATGTGGTTCTTATCCTTTCTCTTACTAACATTACATAACTATTTATTTATTTATTTATTTATTTATTTTTTACCTAATGTCACACAGGTGTTTTTTTTTTTTAAGATTTTATTGATTTAATTGACAGACAGAGACCACAAGTAGGCAGAGAGGCAGAGAGAGAGGGGGAAGCAGGCTCCCTGCTGAGCAGAGAGCCTGATGCGGGGCTCGATCCCAGGACCCTGAGATCATGACCTGAGCCGAAGGCAGAGGCTTAACCCACTGAGCCACCCAGGCACCCCACATTACATAACTATTTAAAAAATGAACTGGGAGGACACCCCAGAATGTAAATGCATCTTAGCAGTATAAAATTAAGTGAACAGCTTTTTTTTTAATTACATAAAGCCTGAGACTCTTTTTATCAAGTTAAAGGCAAAATCAAAAGAATATTTGTAAGGAATATGTATAGACATTATAAAACTATGTGAAAAGGAGAGAAAAGGGATGATGGATACAGGATTCAAGGTAACTGTTCTCTCAGATGGGGAAGGCAGTGAGATGAGATGTTGGTGGGGATATTACAGGGTCGGTTGAAGGTTATGGTCAGGGTCCTGGCTGTTGTTTGGGGTGATGATTCTGCACGTGTTTATTGTGTTGTCAAAACAACTAACTAACTGCAGGGATAAATGCCAGGAATGTCTCAAGACACAAGAAGACACTGGGCCACAGTTTCAAGAAGGCAAGTGAGAGAAATTAAAAACCGCTCTTTTAGATTCAACCTCTACACTCAAGGCCTTTCAAATTTTGGCTGTCCCCAGGCTGAGTCTTAAAGCAACTTACTGAGCCCCTCTGGTCTTCTTCATGAGATTGAGGAAGGCAACGTCTTTCCGGTGCTCGACATACTTCCTGACCAGCTCAGCATTGTGTCTAAAATCCCGTTGATAAGAGTTTCGGTCAGAATCTACATCTGAGAAGACCTTTGTGGTAATGAAAATACTCCTTGAACACATAAAAGTGTTCAGGAACACCTGTATGAAAAACTTGCAGGAAATTGCTTAGGATACTGTTATTCTGGATAGTTGAAAAGACCCAGGGGGCGCCTGGGTGGCACAATCCGTTAAGCATCTGACTCTTGATTTCGGCTCAGGTGATGATTTCAGGGTTGTGAGATCAAGCCCCATGTTGGGCTCTGTGCTGAGCGTGGAACCTGCTTAAGATTCTCTCTCCTTCTCCTTCTGCCTCTCCCGCTGTTGCTCTCATGCTGTCTCTCTCTCAGAAAAGGATTTCCTTCCTTCTCATGGCCAAATAATATTTTACTGTGGTGTACACATCTAGAAGTTCATTTTTTTTAAAGATTTTATTTATTTATTCTTCGACACAGAGAGAGATCACAAGTAGGCAGAGAGGCAGGCAGAGAGAGAGAGGGAAGCAGGCTCCCTACTGAGCAGAGAGCCGGATGCGGGGCTTGATCCCAGGACCCTGAGATCATGACCTGAGCTGAAGGCAGAGGCTTAACCCACTGAGCCACCCAGGCATCCCAAGAAACTTATCCTTTATTTGAGCTTTAGTTCCCTCAGCCCTTCCTCTCCAGCCAGCCAGTGGGACGAACAGCACCTTCCTTTGCCTTTCCTGGCATTGCTGGTTGTTTTGCTCTCACTTCAAATAGCTTTTGAGTTGCATAATCTTGTGTGGAGTGTCTGCGTCTCCGGGTAGCAGACGGAGCCTAGTGTTGGAGTCAAGAATCCCTGCCTCGAAGACAAAGGGGAGGCTCTTCACATCCTCAGCTCCATAAAAGGGGGATAAAAATCTCTTCCTCTCAGGACCATTCTCAGGGATTTAGTCAGAGACAGTACTGCAAGGAGGAGTTGAGGACACAGGTAAAATGGCTCCCAGCCGCTGTCCACACTGCTATGCTTTTGTTCCCTGCTTGCTTCTCAGGTACCGAAAGCTTCCTGATCACCATTACCCCAGCATTTACCAAGACTGCCTGAACGCCTCCATTCACTTCCTGAAGGCCCTGAAAAGCTATGGGGTGGACCCCTCCCGCGTTGTGTTCTGTGGAGACAGCATTGGGGGAGGGTATGTGGCCTGTATCACCCAGGCTCTGGTGGGCAGATCGGATCTTCCCCAGATCAGGGCCCAGGTCTTGGTTTATCCAGTTACCCAGGTCATCAATTTGCAGCTGCCGTCCCACTGGCAGAACCGAAATGTCCCGTTCCTTTCCCAGAAGGTCATGATGACATGTATGTTCAAATATATGGTTATCGACTTTCACTGGTGGGACGCCATCTTGAGTGGTGCTTTCATACCCCCGGAAGTCTGGAGAAAGTACCAGAAGTGGCTGAGCGCAGACAACATTCCCAGAAGATTCAGAAAGCCAGGCTACCGACCTCTGTTTCCCAGCCCTTTTAATGAGGCTGCCTACCTGGAAAACAAACATCTTTTGGATATAGAAAATGCCCCTCTGCTCGGGGATGATGAGACCATTGCTCAGCTTCCTGCGGCCTTCGTGGTAAGCTGTGAGCATGACATCCTCCGCGATGACGCCTTGCTCTATATGAAGCGGTTGGAGGACCAGGGGGTCCCTGTGACGTGGTATCACGTGGAAGATGGCTTCCATGGGTCCTTGTTGTTTTTTGATAAGAAGTTTTTCTCTTTCCCATGCTCCCTGAAAATTACAAACTCTGTCATCAGTTATATAAAAAGCATATAGTAACCCTGGGGCGCCAGTGTCCTTTGGTGAATTCTCTTGGGCTGATTAAGGAGATGCTCAGTCAATGCTCAGCCCACGCAAGAAGGATAAGGAACCTAGGAACAGTCTTGCTTAGTATCTAAGAAAATCCAATGTCGCTCTTTCTTTCTGGCACCAACAACGATTAATCCTGGATCTAGCAATACTGGCCAACATTCTCACTCAGGTGAAATAAATATCAAAGGGAGGGAAGAAAAAGTCTTTAAAAATTTCTCAAAGCTCTAACACACAACCTCTGTGTAGAGTGAATGCCAACAGTTGGTCATACTGTCCTTGGTGAGTCTGTACTCAGGACGTTAAAGCTAAAGCCCGGCTTGGGGTCATGCTGCCTGTTGGAGGAGGGGACACCTAATTGTTCTTGGGGTCAGAGGTCACCAGCGACATTCCAACAGACTGGTTCCAGATTAGTCTCCAGTCAGAGAAATGCTGTTGCTGTAGAACTCTTGTTCAAGTCGGCCATCCATTGGCTGGACTAAAGGCAGATTTCAGGGGAGGTGATTGGAAAAAGAGATGGGAAAGAGGGAAGAGAGAGCCCATGTGGGAAAGAGTGGGCTCTGGGGGGCTATGGATATTGTCTGGGCTCACATCTTTAATCTGAATTTCAAAATCAGATCCCTGGCTACCAAGAGGCAGGCTCTCAGCGACAAAGCTGTCTTGGGAACCTCTGGATGCCATCTGAATCTGCAAACTGCATTCTCAAAGACAGACACCTTACTATACCCTCTTTCTCTGGTGATCTTATGTATCATTCCCACTTTTACAAAGAACCTTGCCCTAAGGGTGCCTGGCCAGCTCTGTTGGTAGAACCTATGACTCTTGATCTCGGGGCTGTGAGTTTGAGCCCTATGCTGTGCGTGGAGGTTATTTTAAAAAAATAAAATCTTAAAAAAAATTTTTTTTGGTCTTTGCTTAGCCCATACCACTTTCTCTGCTCACAGTGAAAGGGAAGAGAATCTTGATACTGCATGCCAGCGCAGCCCACATTAGATTTACACGGGCCCATGTTTGTTAGATACTTCTCTAATAACACCGAGTCTCACTGCTGTCTCGATCCACGCAAGTGCTGGAGATGGAGGTTTTCCTTCTCTTGGTACCAAGGACCTCACCTATGATCAGTGGAAGAGGGGTCTTACAGGTGTCTTGGATCCTTGCAAAGAAAGCAAATACCTACACAGGCAGTTTGGATTGGGCTTCTCAGGACATGGGTAGGCATCATGATTCATGTGTTATACGCAAACAGCTTTGATGGAAGAGTGTGTTAATTATCCATTCCTGGATGATGACATTACAGTAAACTTAATGGCTTAAAATAATACACATTTATTATTTCACAGTTCCTGTGGATCTGGAGTCTGAGAACAGCTTTCCTTTAATCGAGGTGTGGGGCTGTAGTCTCATCCGAGTCTTGACTTCCAGACTCAGGTCATTGGCAGAATTCAGTTTCTTCAGGTTGTAGACTGAGGACTTCAGTTCTTTTCCAGCCAGAAGTCACCCCTATACTCTAGAAGCCACTCATAGTTTCTTGTCATTTGAGATACCCAAATGACTGCTTACTTCCTTTAAGTGACTAAGGGAGAGACAGAGTCCAGCAAGATGGCCACTAAAATCTAAAGTACTTACAAACATGTAATTGCATATATGTCATCGCATATATGTCACCTTTGCCATATTCTGTTAATAACAAATTGCTGGTCTTGCCCATACAAGGGGATCATACAAATGTGTGAATGTCAGGGCATGGAGACCATGGGGACCACCATAATCTGTTTACCACCAAAGGTCTCACCAGAAGATTATTAATTAAAAAAATAATTATGGAGACAAACGAAAATGAAAACACAATGGTCCAAAATCTTTGGGATGCAGCAAAAGCTGTTCTGAGAGGGAAGTTTATAGCAATACAGGACTACCCCAAGAAGCAAGAAAAATCTCAAATAAAACCCCCAACCTTATACCTAAAGGAGCTAGAAAAAGAACAAACAAAACCCCAAATCAGTAGAAGGAAGGAAATAATAAACATTAGAGCAGAGATAAATAAAATAGAACCCTCCCCCCAAAAAGCAAACAAACAGTAGAATAAATCAATGGAACCGGAGCTGGTTTTTTGGGAAAAAAAAAAAAAATCAACGACATTGATAAACATTTAGCCAGACTCAGAGAGAGAGAAAGAAAGAGAGAAAAAACTCAAACACAATAAAAAATGAAAGCAGGGAAATAACAACAAACATTTTAGAAACATAAAGGATTGTAAGAGAATATTATGAAAAATTTTATGCCAACAAATTAAACAGTGTAGAAGAAATAAATAAATTCCTAGAAACATGAATCAGGAAGAAATAGGAAATTTGAACAGATCAGTTACCAGCAATGAAATTGCATTAAAAAAAAAAAAAACTCCCAACAAACAAAAGTCCAGGATCACAGGTGAATTCTACCAACATTTCAAGAAGAGTTAATACCTGTTCTTCTCAAACTATTCCAAAAAAAAAGGAAAGGAAGGAAAACTTTCCAATTCATCTGATGAGGCCAGCATTTTCCTGATACCAAAACCATATAAAGATGTGACAAAAAAAGGGAACTACAGGTCAGTATCTCTGATGAACATAGATGCAAAAATCCTCAACAAAATATTATCATGCCAAATCCAACAATATATTAAAAAATAATTCACCGTGTTCAAATGCGATTTATCCCTGGAATGCAAGTGTAGCTCAACATTCACAAATCAATTAACACAAGACATCATGTCAATGAGAGAAAAAATAAAAACCATATAATCATTTTAATATACGCAAATATATAACATTTGGCAAAGTAAAACATCTATTCATGATAAAAGACCTCAACAAAGTAGGTCTAGAGGGAATGTACCTCAACATAATAAAAAACCCACATATTTGAAAAACCTACAGCTAGCATCACAGTCAATGGTGAAGGACTGAGAATTTTTTTCCCTAAAATCAGGAATAAGACAGAGATGTCCACTCTTACCACTTTTGTTCAACATAGTACTGGAAATCCTAGCCACTGCAATCAGATAAGAAAAAGGAATAAAAAACATCCAAGCTAGTAAGGAAGAAGTAAATTTTTCACTAACTATAAATGACATGATACTATATAGATAACCCTAAAGACTCCATCAAAAAACTATTAGAATTGATCAATGAAGTCAGTAGGGTCACAGAATGCAAAATCCATGTACAGAAATCCTTCGTGTGTCTATTCCCTTATAATGAAGCAGCAGAAAGAGAAACTAAGAAAATGATTCCATTTATAATCATACCAAAAATAATAAAATACATAGGAATGAACTTACCCAAGGAGGTAAAAGGCCAGTACTCTGAAAACTATAATATACTGATGAAAGAAACTGAAGATGACACAAACAAATGGAAAGACATTCTAAGCTCATGGATTGGAAGAACAAACATTGTTAAAATGCCCGTACACCCCAAACAATCTACACATTCAATGCAATCCCTATCAAAATACAAATAGCATTCTTCACAGAACTAGAACAAACAATCCTAAATCCCTGAATAGCCAAAGCAATCTTGAAAAAGAAAAGCAAAGCTGGAGGCAGCCCAATTCTGGACTTGCAGTAATATTACAAAGCTGTAGTAATCAAAACAGGGCAGTACTGGCACAAAACAAGATACACTGATCAATAGAACAGAATAGAAAATCTAGAAATAAACCCACAGTTAATCTTTGACAAAGCAGGAAAGAATATCCAATGGGAAAAAGACAGTCTCTTCAACAAATGTGTTGGGAAAACCAGACAGCTACAAGCAAAAGAATGAAACTGGATCACTTTCTTTCAATATGCCTAAAAGTAAACTCGAAATGGATTAAAGACTGAAATGTGAGACCTGAAACCATAAAACTCCTAGAAGAGAGCACAGACACTAATTTCTCTGATGTCAGCCATAGCAGCATTTTTCTAGGTATGTCTCATGAAGCAAGGGAAATTAAAGCAAAGATAAAACTCTTGGGACTTCATCAAAATAAAAAGCTTCTTCACAGCAAAGGAAACAATCAACAAAATTTAAAGACCACCTACTGAATGGGAGAAGATATTTTCAAATGGCATATCTGATAGAGAGTTATATCCACAACATATAAAGAACTTATAGAACTCAACACCAAAGAAACAAATAATCCACTTAAAAAGTGGGCAGAATGGTTGATATCCAGGATCTATAAAGAACTCCTCAAACTCAACACACACAAAACAGATAATCATATTAAAAAATGGGCAGAAGATATGAACAGACACTTCTCCAACGAAGACATACAAATGGCTACCAGACACATGAAAAAATGTTCATCATCACTAGCCATCAGGGAGATTCAAATCAAAACCACATTGAGATACCACCTTACACCAGTTAGAATGGCCAAAATTAGCAAGACAGGAAACAACGTGTGTTGGAGAGGATGTGGAGAAAGGGGAACCCTCTTACACTGTTGGTGGGAATGCAAACTGGTGCAGCCACTTTGGAGAACAGTGTGGAGATTCCTCAGGAAATTAAAAATAGATCTTCCCTATGACCCTGCAATTGCACTGCTGGGTATTTACCCCAAAGATACAGATGTAGTGAAAAGAAGGGCCATCTGCACCCCAATGTTTATAGCAGCAATGGCCACGGTCGCCAAACTGTGGAAAGAACCAAGATGCCCTTCAACGGACGAATGGATAAGGAAGATGTGGTCCATATACACTATGGAGTATTATGCCTCCATCAGAAAGGACGAATACCCAACTTTTGTAGCAACATGGACAGGACTGGAAGAGATTATGCTGAGTGAAATAAGTCAAACAGAGAAAGTCAAGTATCATATGGTTTCACTTATTGGTGGAGCATAACAAATAATATAGAGGACAAGGGTAGATGGAGAGGAGAAGGGAGTTGAGGGAAATTGGAAGGGGAGGTGAACCATGAGAGACTATGGACTCTGAAAAACAACCTGAGGGTTTTGAAGGGGCGGGGTGGGAGGGTGGGGGAACCAGGTGGTGGGTATTAGGGAGGGCACAGATTGCATGGAGCACTGGGTGTGGTGAAAAAACTATGAATACTGTTACGCTGAAAATAAATAAAAAATTGGAAAAAAAAAAAAGTGGGCAGAAGACACGAACAGACATTTCTCTAAAGAAGGCATCCAGATGGCCAAAAGACACATGAAAAGATGTTTAACATCACTCATCATCAGAGAAATGCAAATCAAAAGCACAATGTGGCATCACACACATGACTAAAATAAAAAATATGAGAAACAACAGGTGTTGGTGAGGGTGTGGAGGAAAGGGAACCCTCTTGAACTGTTGGTGGGAATGCACATGAATGTAGCCACTCTGGAAAACAGTATGGAGTTTCCTCAAAAAAACTAAAAATAGAGACACCATATGATCCGGTAGTCATATGTACTACTGGGAATTTCCCAGAATATGAAAAAGTTTCATATTTATAAGAATACCAAAACACTAATTCAAAAGGATATATGTACCCCTCCTATGTTTACAGCAGCGTTATTTACAACAGCCAAATTTGGAAGTAGCCCAAACATCCATAGATAGATGAATGGATCAAGAAGAGGTGGTATATAATGGAATTATTCAGTCAAAAAAAAAAAAAAGGCATGAAATCTTGCCATTTGCAATAACGTGGATGGAGCTAGAGAGTATAGTGCTAAGTGAACTGAGGCAGAGAAAGACAAATACCATGTGATTTCACTCATCTGTGGAATTTAAGAAACAAAACAAATGAATAAAGCGGGGGGAGGAGACAAAACAAAAAACAGACTTAATAGAGAACAAACTGATGGTTACCAGAGGGGAGGTGGGTGAAGGGATGGGGGACATAAGTGGAGGGGATTAAAAATGCACTTATCGGGGCGCCTGGGTGGCTCAGTGGGTTAAAGCCTCTGCCTTCGGCTCAGGTCATGATCCCAGGGTCCTGGGATTGAGCCCCGAATCGGGCTCTCTGCTCAGCGGGGAGCCTGCTTCCTCCTCTCTCTCTCTGTCTGCCTCTCAGCCTACTTGCAATCTCTGTCAAATAAATAAATAAAATCTTTTAAAAAAATAAATAAAAATACACTTATCTTGATCTGAGATTGCTTATGCAGATTCCTCTGGTGGTCTCTGTGGGCTGATGAGGTTCTAGGATTGTCTCCTGCTGTCCTTCCTGGTGTGAGAGAGGGGAGGGGAGAGATCTGCACACGGGGAATTTGTATCCTACATTTAGGCAACTGGGGGAGAGCCGAGATCTGTTTTGGGGTCACTGTTTCTCAATTGTCTTCAGTTCACAGAAACCCTTGTGCCAAAATGACCCATTTGGGGATGGCCTCTTCCCATCCCCTACAGTAGTGTTCGCACATTTTTTTCTCACTTCATTTCCCGAGTCTGGTCCTGTGATCATTCCTCTTCATCAGATGAAGCAACTTGTCCGAAGTCAACTAGTTGGGGGTAGAACCGGGACTTGAACCTGGCCAGGTGCTCCAGGTGCGGGGCATGTGCTGACAAACATTATCCTAACTTCCTCTTCATACCAAACTGGAGGCAAAGTAGGTTCCGTGTTTTTAGACCCGGCACAGGATGTGGTTCCATGTCGACTGATGTCCTGCGTGGTAGGGTCAGAGGCACTATGATGTAGTGCAGCTACATACTCTGTTCTCAACAGAGGCAGGGGTGTGCACGATTTTGGACCCCAGGGGACATTTGGCCATGTCTGGAGACTACAGAGGAGGCCCTATGGGCGTCTAGTAAGTCGAGGCCAGGATGCTGCTAAACATCGGACAGTACGCAGGACGGCCCGCACGACCATGAGTTATCTGGTCCCAAATGTCAAGAGCACCCAGTTGGGAGCTCGTATGGATTTTATTTGGAGGTCAGGCAGACCAGTGGGCTTCACGTCCCCTTCCTCCTGGATGCCCTTGAGCTCCACTGAGTCTCAGCTTCCTCCGCGGAAAATGCCCGCCTGCAAAGCTCATTACGGAAAGGAAATGATATAATGTAAGTGGCCTGCACATAGCAGCTGGGCGGGTGGGTGACACAGCCTCACGTCCTGGTCTGGACAGGGGCGGTGGCTCACGATGGTTGTGAGGGGCAAAGGAGCCGAGATGTTCCATCTAAGAAGAAAGAGGGATGCCCAGCCAGCTACAAAAAGTGAAGATTCATTTCAATATTTGTTAGTTCTCTTGTTCAAAACCTGACTTAAAAGTTGAGGCAGCTGGGGGGGGGGGACAATGGAGAGGTGACTGAACCCTAAATGTACCAGCAGCCAGCTGGGTGACTCAGAACAAGTTTCTGATAACCGCGGGGGTTTTGGTATCCTCACCTTTCTGTTTTTGAACTTCCTGCCTCGATAGAACAGGAGTTGGAGCTGATTTCGTTTTGCTGCTCACTTTCCGGCTGTGTGAAGGGGCCCTTTCTGGACGTTGTTGCATGTTCACGTCTACCATCTCCTTTGTTGATATTCATCTCATTAGTCTTTTATTCAGTGAACGTTGACCGGGCACCTGTCCTATGCAGGGCACTCTGCTGAAGGCGGGGCATGGAGAGGAGCATCTAGAAACGAGCACCAGGAGGGCCGAGGCCCTGCGGGCCCCATCCCGGGACAATGCCCAGCAAACCCTCTATTCTCAGGACAGCCTGTGAGAGGAGACCAAAAAATGAGCCACCTGCCAGCCTTCTAAATGAATGTAAAGATGTGTGTCTCCCGAGTTGAGGACGTGCTGTATTCAGGCTTCACGGGGTCTCCGTGGTAGGAGGACCGTAGAGTTCTAGATCAGTCAACAAGCATGAATGGAGCCCACGCTCCGAGTCAGGCCCTGCTCGAGGTTCTGGGAACACGGTGGTGAATGAAAAGGACAAAAGTCTCCCGTGGTGCTTACTGGCTAGCGGGTAGGTGGGTAACCGATGAAGGCCCTCAGCTGCCCACTGAACTGGACGGCGCGGGGCGAAGAGGGCTGCAATGGAGATGAAAAGGCCGACAGGAGGAGGGGGATGCCTGCCCTGGCGGGGGGGCCTTGGTGAGAGGCGGCACGTGGAACAATTGTCTCAGAGGTGAGGGAGTGATGTGCAGGAGTCTCTTGGGGGAAGGGTGGTCCAGGGGCATGTGTGTTTGGGGGACGGCAAGGAGGCCAGTGCGGTTGGCCCAGAGTCAGCTGGGGACAGGGAGCCTGGGATGGGGAATCAGGTGGGGCCCTGAGGATGCTCCAAGGTCTTTGGTGCTTCCTTGAGTGAGATGGGAAGCCATGTGGAAGGGCCACGGTAGATATACATCCACTACGGTGAGTTTCCCGTGCATCGAGTCACCTCTGAGCAAGGACCTGTTTGCAGAATAACCGACTAAGCTCCTATATCCAATCCCAGGCACAGCTCATTTCTGTAAAACGTTAGTGGCCAGTAGGATCCAGTGGCAGCCTTTCCACCTGCAAAAATCAAAAGTTACGATCACCGCGGGCCTACCTGGTGCTCTGTATCCTTGAGCATCACCTCTGTCACACCTGGGAGCGTCGTGCCGAGTTCCCACCAGGCACATGGCAGGTGCTCAAGAAATGCTGGGAAAGGTAACTTGTCTGTGCAGAGTGCCCTCGATGGCAATTTCCACAAATAAATCTATTTAATTCACCTAGACACTCTTGGAGGTACATTTAATTGCTTCCTTTGTGGATGGAGTAACTGAGATGAAGGTGTAACAGGTTTAGGTGAAACTACACGGCTTCAGGAAGGAGTGGGAGCTGAATACAGGTCTCCCAGTTTGTGAGGTCTGTGCTGCAAGGGGCCTGAGTCAAGGGCAAATTCTGGGTCAGCCATTTGGCTCTGCTGTAGACTAGGAATGAAGGAAGGTGGAGTGGGGTCCATGAAAGTCATCATGTGTCCCTGGGCCTAGAGGAGAGTGGCTTCCACAATTAGTTGTTGAATGAATGGAAAAAGAAAAAATGAAGACACCCGAGTGCATTGGAAGTGAGGCGCTGGGTTGTCGGAAATGAGTTATGAGCCCACGCAGAAGCAAGGCTAACTGGGCCAAGGGTGATTTGTGCAGAGGCTGAGGGATAGGGGGATTCTGTCCAGTGAGAAGGAATCACCCCCTGTTCTTTCTTGCTCACATTCACCCTACCTCTTAGAGTTTTATGAGCAGCTTTTGTCAATCCATTTTCCAGACAGAAGAACCAACTCAGAGCACATCCAAAATGGTAGTTTTGTCTGTGAAAAAAACCTCATCAAAAGAGGCCGCAAATCTGGGCAGTTCCAACTGGGTGAAAAGAATTGCTTTATCCTGAAGCCAGAAGGAAGCCTTTCCTTCCCCATCTCATATAGTGGCGTGTTTTTAAGAAGTTGGGGATTTGCTCGATGGCCAGATTTCTCTGTTTTGTACATGGCAGGGTGAAAAAAAAAAAGACCCCAAACCATACCCATGAGGCTGTTTCAGCCCCAAGTAGAGTCCCCCAGCCCCACCAAGGCATCATCTTCAAGCCTGGAGGTGGCAGGTACTCAGGAGCCTAGCGAAGGGGCTTCCTTACCTAGCTTCGTAGAGGAAGGGTCTCATTGCAGCTACTCAACAAACATTTGTCAGATGGATAAATGAATGAGTGAGTGAAGGGTAACTTCTTCCAGCTTATCCTCTCTACCATCCAATGAGTCAATTCTAGTAATGCCTGACTGGAATCAGGTCATTCAGAATTATTTACCAACAGGCTCCGAATTCTTTATCCGCAATTCCAATACCCAGATAGCTGGGGAAAATGAGAATTTTTTCATAACTTGTTGGGCAACCAAATCTGACCTGAGCTCATTGGTTGGCATGTTTGGATTTAAATTGGGATGAGGATATGTATTGCCCTTACGTACTCCACTTACGTGAATGTTCATAGGCTTGCTGCAGAAATAGTAACATGTATAATAATGGAATTATTTTCCTGTGTCCTGCCAGGATGACATATACTATCCAGTTTATGTACCATATATGCCATCTTGTTCAAGCTATGAAATGATTGGACACAGGTAGAAGATCACAACAAGATACCATAGGACTCCCATCAGGTTGGCTAAAATACAAAATACTGATAGCCTCAAATGTTGGCAAGGATGCAGAGACACTGGCTCCCTCATTCCTTGCTTCTGGAAATGTAACATGGTACAGCCTTTCTGGAATGTCCAACGATAGAGGTCATTTATGGTCAGCCATGAAAACCTAAACTCGCTGAACAGAGTCAACATTCACGATTTCATCTTTTGGATCTTTCTTCATCTCCACTAGCAATTAACATTGTTTCTTTTAAATTCTCATGAGCTTAGGGGTGCCTGGGTGGCTCCCTTGGGTGAGCGTCTCACTCCTGATTTCAGCTCAGGTCAGAATCTTGGGGTCATGAGATTGTGCCCTGGGTAGGGCTCCATGCTGGGCGTGAAGCCTGATTAAGATTCTCTTCTCCATCTGCCCCTCCCCCAATGCTTGCGTGCACACACACACTCTCTCTCTCAAATACATAAATAAATCTTTTTAAAAAAATCTCATGAGCTTATTAACCTTGATTTTAACTACCACGTTCCAAGCACCTCCAGCAAAGGAAGGGCTGTATCTTAGAGGAACACCTCTCCCCTTTTCCGGTTGCTGGTCCCCATCAGTCCCCATCATAACAATCATGGGTCAGATGGAAATTCCCCTCCCCCACTGGCTGATGCCATGATGCCCACTGAAGATGTGAACCTTCTCCTGTAAGAGAAACCTTTGACCAGGTTCTATTCAGATGTGTATACAAGGAGCTCATAGATGGAAAACAGGTGTAAGTTTTTTGTTTTTGTTTTTGTTTTTGCAGAGGGAGAGAGAGAGAGAGTCTTAAGCAGACTCCACATTGAGTGTGGAGCCCAACTCAGGGCCGCTCTCATGACCCTGAGATCATGACCTGAGCTGAAATCAAGAGTCTGACGCTTAACTAACTGAACCACCCAGGTAGCCCCAGATGTAAGCTTTAATGTGGGAATGAAACCGTTTATTTCTGCCCCATTTTCAACCATGCAACAAATACTTTTGGAGTGTCTGTGGAATGTCAGGCACTATCCTGGCTCTGGGATATAGGACCAAGTAAAACCAGACTGGGCCTACCGGCTATCCTTTTTTAGACGTTTACCACGAGCCATGTGGTTATTTATCCAACGTTATTTATCCAAGTGGGACTCCGTACTATTGCCATGGATGAGTAAGAAAGGGTGTACACTGGGTCAGATGCGGATGGGCAAATGGGGCTGGGGAGGAAGGAAGGAGCTCAAAACTCCCTGGCAGGTCCTGGACGGTTATTGCAAGTGAAGCCGTCACAAGTTGGGAATAAATTCTCAAGGTTTGGGGTTGGGCATCTGAGTACCTGGAGGGGTCTCCTTGACTAGACACTCATGGGCCATGGACTACGTGGCAGTGGTTTTAGTTTGCAGTCAATGGCTGCACTTGACCTAACTACAAATCCTTTTTCTTTCTTTCTTTCTTTCTTTCTTTCTTTCTTTCTTTCTTTCTTTCTTTCTTTCTTTCTTTCTTTCTTTCTTTTTTTTTTTTTAAGATTTTGTTTATTTATTTGAGCGAAAGAGCGAGAGAGGGGCAGAGGGAGAGGGGGAAGCAGGCTCCCCACGGAGCAGGGAGACTGATGCGGAACTTGATCCCAGGACTCTGAGATCATGACCTGAGCCGAAGGTGGATGCTTAACCACCTGAGCCCCAGGTGCCCCCTAACTACAAATCCTTTGTCAATTTGGTCCCAGAATGGATTTGTCTTCCTTGACAACACTTAGTTCCATGAAGATATTTGTTTCCTTAAACCTGCCACTTCATGAACTTGGACACTGTCATTTTCTCCTCAGATTTGACTAGCTCACTTGGGGCTCACCTAGAGATTTGGGGTGCATGTTGCCACTGTCCCTTTACTCTGACTTGACGCCAGTTACTTTTCTTCTTTAGGACAAGGCAAGTGGTTTTCCTGATGTTTCTCCATCCTTGTGCATTTTGAAGAAAGACTCCTTTGTTAAGTCTGAGCCAGAAACATGGAATTTGTTGGCCCTAATCACTAGATCTCCATCATGGGAAGTAGATAGATGATTCTGGGAGTCTAATTTAGGATGAGAAGTGTTGTAAAGGAGGAAAGTCCAGAGTAGTCTCTTGCTATGTGATCTCGGGGAAAGTAATTACTCTCCCTGAGTCTCACTTTCTTTTTTGGTCATTGGGTCTTTTTTCTTTTTCTTTTCTTTCTTTTTTCCTTTTTCTTTCTTTCTTTCTTTCTTTCTTTCTTTCTTTCTTTCTTTCTTTCTTCTTTTTTTTTTGTCAACCTTTTGTAGGGCTGCTGTGTTGGAGAGGATGTAGAGAAACGGGAACCCTCTTACATTGTTGGTGGGAATGCAAGTTGGTGCAGCCACTTTGGAAAACAGTGTGGAGATTCCTTAAGAAATTAAAACTAGAGCTACCCTAGGACCCTGCAATTGCACTACTGGGTATTTACCCCAAAGATACAGATGTAATGAAAAGAAGGGCCATCTGTACCCCAATGTTCATAGCAGCAACGGCCACAGATGCCAAACTGTGGAAAGAACCGAGATGTCCTTGAACAGATGAATGGATAAGGAAGATGTGGTCCATATATACTATGGAGTATTATGCCTCCATCAGAGGCATAATACAAAAAAAACTTTTGTATCAACATGGACGGGACTGGAGGAGATTATGTTGAGTGAAATAAGTCAAGCAGAGAGAGTCAATTATCATACGGTTTCACTTACTTGTGGAGCAGAAGGAATAACACGGAGGACGTTAGGAGAAGGAAAGGAAAAGTGAATTGGGGGAAATCGGAAGGGGAGACGAACCATGAGAGACTGTGGACTCTGAGAAACAAACTGAAGGTTTTGGAAGGGAGGGGGGTGGGGATTAGGTGAGCCTGGTGGTGGGTATTCAGGAGGGCATGTATTGCATGGAGCACTGGGTTTGGGGCATAAACAATGAATCTTGGAACACTGAAAAAATAAAATTAAATTAAAAAAAAAAGAAAAAACAAACCCCAATGGCTTTGTCTCCTTTTTCCCCAACATTATATTATGACCTAATGGATTTCACAAGGGGACCTGACCAGCAGAGGTCCAGCTGAAGGCAGAGAAGGCTGGGACTCTGGATTCAGCCAGACAAAAAATAAGCCAAGATAACAGGTGGCTGAATTTGGGGGAAGGTGTTTCAGATGAAGGCGAAACCAGACAGGGAGGAGACGACCAGTCGCATGGAGAGGGATCAGTTCTGGGAGGTCAGCTGGGACAGGGGGAGGTAGGACATGTGCCCCGGAGGCCGAGCAGACAAGTAGACAAATCTAGAAGGCTCAGCTGAGGCAGGGATCAGAGAACCATATGGACCAGGGGCTGGGTGCAGGAGTTCATGAATCTACCAGTGAAAGCTGCTTCCTGACATGTTCACGTGGCAGCCATGCACACCCATCAACCACCATCTGTTGCTCACACCTGTGGGGCCTTAGCTTTGTTGCTTGTCTCCCCACAGTGAAGGGAGCCATGAGGGCCAAGGACGGAGAAACTGGGGGTTGGAAGCTAGGTCCACCAAAGGAAACAAAAAGGACTTAGCCCTTGGAAAGTAGAGCAGAGAGAGCATGCAGGCGCAGATAAACCACACATAGGAAAGATTTGCAAGGCTTTGAAGAGTGGCTCTTGGGGTGGGAGCAATGATGGTGAGCAGGAAAGAAGACTCATGGCTCATGAGGCAACAAAGAAGGGACCTCAATGCCATGGCTGCCTTTCTCGGTGGGGGTCTTCCCCTCCTGGCTCTGGGCAGGGGCTATTTCATCGGGTCAGGCTGTGGGCAGATGGCTGGGGGACAGGTGAGCACTGATTGGCAAGGAGTAGGGATGCAGGAGGTAAGATGAGAGGGATAGTTGGTTTATATGTGCTGCTCTTGGGCAAGCCCTCATCGGTTCCAGTGTCCATCTCAAACTCTGGAGATAGGCTGCCTGGCTTTGCAATCTTTGCTGCATTGTTTCCTTCTCTGCGACCTTGGCCAATTCACTTAACCTCTTTGGGGCTCAACTTTTTCATCTTCATAATGGAGCTAATGATAGTACTTACCATAGCAAGTCGATGTGGGGGTTAGATGAGGTTATGTATGTGAAGAACCAGGAGCAATGCCCAGCATGTTGTTTGTGCTCAGTTAAGTGTCGGAGTCATTACTGATATCATCATCACGATGTTTTCCTAAACTTGGACTTGCCCTTGAGTTTACCAGGATCCTTATTTCGATTATGCTACTGAAACCAAACAAGTACCAGGGAAGTCTGAGTTATGCAAGAGTCTCTCTCTCTGTTTATTCAAATGAAGGTTGGCAGGACCTCCTGTGGTCCTGGCACTTACTCTTAGCTCATTGTTCTAGCACTTTCCTTTTGTTGGTGGGAGTTCTCTGTGTCTTCTCCTTCACTGAGGAGGCTCCCCACCTCCCAACTATTGTCCTCCCCTCCTCCCTGTCTAGCAGACCACTCACCATAGAGCTGAGTCCATAGGGGTAAGCTATTATTTATAGTGTTAAAAATTATAATACTGTTTAAGAAACAAAACAGAGGATCATCGGAGAAGAGAGGGAAAAAATAAAATAAGATGAAATCAGAAAGGGAGACAAGCCATGAGAGACTCTTAATCATAGGAAACAAACTGAGGGTTGTTGGAGGGGAAGGGAAGGTGGGATGGGGTAATTGGGTGATGGACATTAAGGAAAGCATGTGATGTAATGAGGACGGGGTGTTAAATAAGACTGATGAATCACAGGACTGTACCTCCGAAACTAATAATACATTGTATGTTAATTAATTGATTAAAATAGTAAAAAAAAAGCTGTTACAAAATTGAAAAAAAAATTATAATAATGTCATATATGGAATGACAACTTCTGAGAGGGATTTGGAACATAATAACAATCCCTCTTCTTTTTTTAAATTATAGGGTCTTCTTATTTAATGAAGATGAATATGGAACCCTGATGTAGAAAACAGAGAAAACCAGAGCTGTCTGGTTAAAGTCCAGATAGGAGGTCTACCTACTCAGCCTCTCCCTTGAAGCCAGATTAGCTCCAGAGCCCCCTAAAGCATAGTTTATAACCACCAAAAATGACTGATGTCGCTGAGAAAAGGCAGAGTTAACAGAACTCATCTCCATTTCTGCTTATGGAAGATCAAATTTCTTTTCTGTGTAAGTCTTTGGTTCTTGCTTTTGGCTTTCATTGCAACTGCTTTCTCCACAACCATCCTAATTCCTAACTGGCCAAGGGCCTCTGTGCTCTACCCTTAGGAACTCTGTCATCTCCCTCTTTTCACTCCTTCATGAATGGAAAGGATAGATGTAGCTGGGCCACTTGGTGGCAGCGTACTCCAAACTAAACTTGTAAATTTATTTAATTTGTAATTTAAACCTAACTACAGGTTTAAATTTCTAAGAAGGATATGTTTTGAAGATTGGTTCTGCAACCTCAGATTAGAAATAATAGTAGTAAGATGACAGAATGATACACAAGACAAATAAATTTTGGTAAATAAGACAGTGTGTGGAGGAAAGAAAGTTTTATCACCTGAGTAAGCAGCAGATCTTGAAGGAGAGAATCCAGGCAACTTTGGGGCAGTATACAAGCATAAAAAAGAAAGCAAAAAGTCATAGGCAAGTTTCTAACCCACAGTTTTGCTCAAGGCCACCCATGTGTGCTTTGAGAAATTACCCTGGTGCAAAAGTAAACCCAAATACTACCAAGCAAGGAATTCTGAAGGTCACTGAACAGAAAGGCTTACAGACCAAATTAAGATGGCTTAGTCACAAGGTTCAAATCCATTTAAAACATAGCAAGAAGCAAAGGGAAAGTTGGCTCACAAAGAATAAGGTGCCAAAACGTAGAAACTTTATAGCTACTCTATCCTGAGTAGTGAAATATTCATATGTCCTCTCTGTGCCACGTCTGTCTTCCCCTCTGTTGGTGTGGTTAGGAAGACCAGAGGGATTCCAACAGATGCAGGGTGGCTGGAACCAACATATATTCTTCAGCGGAGCAGGAGAGCACAGGAACAGCTAAATCTGGTCACAGCAGCAGCTCACCCATTAACTTGCTGAGTAGCTGTGAATTTCATCTGCATTCTTTGGGAGAGAACATGCAGAGCAAGCATGGGACCATATTGGGTGTTACCAATGGGTGACCAACTTAAGATGACTTGGCTTGTCAATCGAGATGTGGCATGCTCATGACTTTTAGGGAGGAAGCCCATCTGGTGAGCAGAGAGATCTTTAACCTAAAACATTTGCCTCTTGTTGCTGGTGATGACATCATCCACTCTTCCCCAAGAGCTTGTCTTGTGAGCCCTGAGCATAATGTCCTTTGAGATGATACCCTGATGTATAAGAGGAGGCTGGAGGACCAAGGGGTACCAGTGTCCTGGTGCCACATTAAAGGTGGTTTTCATAGACACTGTGACATTAGTGGGCTTCCTTCCTTATGCTGAGATTAGGAATGCTGCTGCTCGTTTTATAATGAATCTGTGAATGGTTCTCCCCTTCACCAAAGCCAAAAATGGAAGCCCACCTTCTATGATGGCAGGTAATTTTCTCCTGTTCTGGTTGAAAGGGGCACAGGCAGACAGTTGCTGCTGATGGAAGATGAAACCAATGGGTCCCACCTCCTCGCAGCCTCTGTGGACAACAATCCAAAAGATAAAGGAGAAATTGTTATTGTTAACAGCCCAGTTAGAGCCCTGCTTCTCAAGCAGTGGTCCCTGGGCCAGCAGCACCATCGTTTCCCAGAAGCTTGTTAGAAATGCATGATCTATCTGCACAATGAGATACCACATCACACAGGTCAGAATGGCTAAAATTAACAAAATAGGAAACAACAAATGTTGGCGAGGATGTGGAGAAAGGGGAACCCTTTTACACTGTTGGTGGGAATGCAACCTGGGGCAGCCACTCTGGAAAACAGTGTGGAGGTTCCTCAAGAAGGAACCTCTATGACCCAGCATTTACACTACTGAGTATTTATTCCAAAGATACAAAGGGAAAGTGATCCGAAGGGACACCTGCACCCCAACATTTATAGCAGCAGTGTCCACAACAGCTAAACTATGGAAAGAGCCCAGATGTCCATTGACAGATGAATGGATAAGGAAGATGTGGTTCATATATACCATGGAATATTATTCAGCCATCAGAAAGGATGAATACCTACCATTTACATCGACATGGATGGAACTAGAGGGTATTATGCTAAGTGAAATAAGTCAGAGAAAGACAATTATCATATGGTTTCACTCATATGTGGAACGTAAGAAATAGCACAGAGGATCATGGGAGAAGGGAGGGAAAACTGAATGGGAAGAAATCAGAGAGGGAGGCAAACCATGAGAAAGTCTTGACTTTGGGAAATAAGCTGAGGGTTGCGGAAAGGGATGTGGATAGGGGGGATGGGTTAGCTGGGGACTGGGCTTTAAGGAGGGCCCATGACATGATGAGCACTGGGTATTATGCGTTAACTGATGAATCATTGAACACACCTACATCAGAAACTAATGATGTAGTATATGTTGGCTAATTGAATTAAAAAAAAAAACAATGCATAATCTGGGGTCCCTTGCAAATCTACTGAATCAGAATTTGCATGTTTAAGCAGATTCCCAGGTGATTCATGTGCTCATGACAGTCTCAATCACACTTCCCTAGGGGAAGGAGAAAGACACTGAAGTCAGCCAACCCTGGGTGAATTCTGACCCTGTAGATTTACTGTCCAACTTTGGGTGAGTTATTTATCTGCTACCAGCTTCAGTTTTCTTATCTTTAGGAGGCGGGAATAACACTTTCCTCAGATCTGTCTCTTTTATTGTGGTAAAATATGCATAGCATAAAACATCACCTTTTCAAATTGTGCAATTCAAAGGCATTCAGTGCACTTGCAAGAATGGGCAACAATCACTACTGTTTAGTTCCAGAACATTTTCATCACCCCCCAAAGGACACCCTGTACATTAAGGCATTATTTCCATTCTGTTCCCCCTCCAGTCCCTGGCAACGGCTCATTTTCTTTCTGTCCCTGTGAACTTGCTCGTTCTGGTTATTTCATAAGAATGGAAGCATCCAATATATAACCTTATACGTCTGGCTTTTTTCAACTTGGTCTTTTTGGGGAAAAAAAATTGACTGAAAGAAAATAAAATTTTTTTAAAAGATTATTTATTTATTTGACAGACAGAGATCACAAGTAGGTAGAGAGACAGAGAGAGAGGGGGCGGAAGGAGGCTCCCTGCCGAGCAGAGAGCCCGATGTGGGGCTCGATCCCAGGACCCTGGCATCATGACCTGAGCCCAAGGCAGAGGCTTTAACCCACTGAGCCACCCAGGCGCTCTGAAAGAAAATAAATCTTGAGAAAAGTACAAAAATTACAAGCTTACAGCTCGATGAGTTTCCACACCGACTCTATTCAGGCAACTATTACCCAGATCAACAAACGCATTTGGGTGTCCTGGACGCCTCTCCCCGGCCCTCGTCCTGTCACCGTGTCATAGCTGGGATTCATTTTGCCTGCTTTTGAACGTTACAGAATGGCATCATAACTGTTCTCTTTCACGTTCAGCCCCCGTCGCTCAGCATCGGCGAGGTTCATCTCCGTTGCTGTGTGTCCTCGTAGCTTGTTGACCTGTTTTGCGCTCTTGTTCCCCATCGTGTGAGCCAATGATCATGTGTTCATCCCTTCAGCTTTTGACGGGCATCTGGATCATTTCGTTTTTAGCTATTGTGAGTAGTGCCACCATAACCATTTCTGTCCATATCTTTTCGCACACATGTTCAACTTCTGCTGGCTCTATCCGTCGGAGTAGAACCGCTGGCTCGGAGGGCATGCATGTGTTCAGAATTCGTGGGCGCTTCCCAATCGTCTTCTAGAGCAGCTGTACCAAGTTAGCAGCAGCGTATGAGAGTCTGGGATGCTCCCTGTTGCTTCCCACACTTCTTCTTGTACTTCAAGTACAACTTCAGTTGTACTTGGAGGACATGAGAAGCGGCCCATTGAAGAGTTCTCATCTGTGATTTATACAGCTGCCCTACAACAGGAAACAGCATGGAGAGGCCAGTAGTTGTGTTTCCCAAGATGGTCTTGCTTTATCGACTTTCAAATCTAGAATCGATTATTAGGATCCAAACCTGTCAAGATCCTAACCAGCTGGTGGCTACAGAGGGGAGTGGATTGTATCTACCTAGTACCCAGTGGGAAAACTTCCTTCCTCCAAAGGCAGAACTAACATGGTCTCTCATCTTTGGGAAACACCAAACGTTTATTTTGTTGTTCAAATATTTTCAACAGAACTATTGTACCTTCAAACAGGGGCTCAATGACTAGCAGTCAAGGAGTCACGAACTTGACTGGGGAAAGAAATCATATTGTTATTTTCATGAACCTCTCAATGAAATTTAGATTTGGGGGGGGGGATAAACGTGGACCACAAGCCATAGTAATATTGCTTGTACAGGGGACTCCGTCACCGATAGAAATCACAAATATTTTCATGTATTTCTTTTGTGGCAAATATTACAAAACATCTTTTATGTTCATCATTATTTCGAAATGTGGCATTCCTAGATCTGCCACTAGATCGTGCTACTTAATTTTTTTTAAGCACTTACATTACTCTATCAGAAATGGAAAAACCATCTCTACAACTCCATTTTATTATAATTTATTTTCTGGGTAAAACTTCATCTGTTTTGCAGTTATTTAAAAACATTGCTTTTACCAAAAAAAGTACTAAAAATATTCTGAAAGGGGGGGTCTGCTGCACAAAAAGATGAAGAATCCTTGTTTTCAACTGAGAATCAGCCACCAGCCATGAGTGATCAGGAAGGAGTGGAACATTCCAGAAGGTTCCTGTGTGTCCACCTGTCTGCCATTCTGTCTAGCCTTAAGCCATCGTGACCTTAATATGGATTATTAACAAATTTATTGTGAAAATTCAGCCAGAATTGGTTACTTCAGAGTTTGGAAAGTTGACTTAGCCCTTAGCAACTCAAAGCTTGTGTACCTGTCCTTGAGGCAGGAGGCGCTCCTGAAACAGGAGGTGGGGTCCCTTCCTTTCCCAAGGGGTTTCTTCAGGAAACACCCCATCTCTGCCAGGAAGGCTTTCCCCAGATAGTTGCTTGGAGAGCGAGCACCCTGAACACTTATGAATGAATGAACGAATGTACTTTTTGATGTTGCAAACAAGAATCACACATACAGATGCATTTTTCCAAATCTGGCGCCATATTGGTGCCGCGTGGGGGAGGAGCCAGCCCTGCGGGAGTCTGGTCCCAGTTTAAGCTCATGTGCCGTCTACTGTCTGGGGCGGGGCGACTTCCAGTTGGCTCCCTGCACAGTCGTGCCTGAGTGCCACCTCTTAGATTTGCCTGCATTGGCCCGATGGAGCTTTTGCAACCTCTGTATGCAGCCGGCCCTCCCGCCCCAGCAGACCCTTAGGTCGGCCTCTCCCCAACCATGTCCTTCAAAACCCCTGGCCAGGGATTCAGGTTGGCTCCACGGACTTCCACCTGGGAGTTTCAGCCCAGGAATGTGATTTCAGGGAAACAATTTTCAGCTCATTTCCCCCTTAAAAGGTGCTCCACCTCCCCTACCCCACCCCCAACCCCTCCACCCTCACTGCCTTCCCCTCTACCCTTTGCAGCTGGCATGGATTTTCCCAAGGGACACGGAGCCCTTCCACGTGGCGAGAGGTGGGGGAAGAGACAAAGGCATCCTTGATATCCATTTACGGAGCAGGTTCTGAAAGCAGAATCTGTACTAAGGAAGATTGTTCTAGTCATTTTTTTCATACCGTCCCCCTTTATTCACTTGGAAGCCGGAAAACAAAGGTAAAGATGCCTGATGGCTCTTTTCACAGAGGATTTGTGATAGCCTACCGTGAAAGCATGTGCAAGGAAAACAAAGTAAAATGCACCCAGATGTGGGCACACGGCTGGAAGTCGGGAGGCAGAAGGAAGGGAGAGACAGAGACAAGCATGCCCCCTAAAGGGCCAACAATGTTTCACACTTGAGGCAGGTAAGTATTTCTTTTAAACTGAGATATAATGGATATACAGCATTGCATTAGTTTTAGGTGTACGACATAATGATTCGGTATATGTATTGTAGATAGTGCAAAATGATCTCCACAAAACGTTTAGTCAATGTCCACCACCATGCATAGGTATATTTCTTCTTCTTGCGATGAGAATATAGCAACTACTCTCTTTGCAACTTTCAACGTATGGTATTGTTCTGGACCGGAGTCCTCATGGCGCGTGATACCCCTCAGACTTACTTATCTTATAACTAGAAGTTTGGGTCCCTTTTGACTCCCGTCACCCGTTTTGCCTGCCCCCGTTCCCCACTTCTCACAAACACCAGGCAAGTAATTCTCAGAGAAATTCTTGAGTAAGGAGATAAATCTACCAGTCTTTTTAGGGGGTGTCCTAAAAAGAAGAGTTTTAAGTGGGCGTTGTATCAGTGACAGTATTTTGTATAGTGAAAAGTTCTTAGGACGCCTGGGTGGCTCAGTCGTTTAAGCCGCTGCCTTCGTCTCAGGTCATGATCCAGGGTCCTGGGATCGAGTCCCGCATCGGGCTCCTTGCTCAGCGGGGAGCCTGCTTCTCTCTCTGCCTCTGCTTGCCTCTCTGCCTGCTTGTGCTCACTCTCTCTCTCTCTGACAAATAAGTAAATTTTTAAAAATCTTAAAAAAAAAGAAGTTCTTGCAGACGTATCAATTGCTTCTGTGAAAGCAAATCTCACGTGCCCATTTCTCAAAGCCAAAGGGGGTTTGAAGGGGGTGTGCTGCCCCCCTCGGCTGTGGTGCGCTGAATAACACTCCCCCTCCCCCAGAGATGTTCATATCCTAATCCCCAGCACCTGCAAATATGTTACCTTCCATGGCAAAAGGGACTTGTCTCGTGTGATTAAGGATTTTGAGGTGGGGAGATTATCCAGGGTTCCCCCAAGGGGGCCCAATGTCATCATAAAGGCCCACAGAAGAGGGAGACAGGAGAGGTCAGCATCGGCAAAGGAGGTGGGATGACAGAAGTGGAGGTCAGAGCGATGCCAGGAAGGGATCTTCAGCCACGGAATGCGGGTGCCTTTAGAAGCTGGGAAAGGGAAGGAAAGAGGTAGGAGCCTCGAAGAGGAACTCAGCTCTGCTGACAACTTCGTTTTAGTACTTCTGCCTCCAGATCTGTATGACAATAAATTGGTATCATTTTAAGCCCCTAAATTGGTAGTAATTTGTTATGGCAGCAGTGGGAAATGGATGCATTGTCCCACCTCCCCCCCATTCCTCTGTGAGTTCAACACTAACTGAAAAACAGAATGGGAGTCAAAGAGCTGGAAGTGAAAATACCCCTTGTGCTGGACGTTTTCCCTTTGCCCCTCAGGTGGGCTCCCCAACTTCCTCCACTTGCTCTGTGCCCCGGAAGCGCGGACCCCACCAGTAGCATCCTGCATGGACCCCGCCGGGAGCATCCATTTCCCTCTGCTTTCCCGAAAGGCCTGGGCAGAGGAGCAGAGAACGGAGCCCTGATGTCACCAGCTGTGCTATCCTGTGGGGTCTTTTTTCTTTTTTCTTTTTTTTTTTTTTAAGATTTTATTTATTTGACACAGAGAGAGAGAGAGATCACAAGTAGGCAGAGAGGCAAGCAGAGAGCAAGGGGGAAGCAGGCTCACCACTGAGCAGAGAGCCCGATGCGGGGCTCGATCCCAGGACCCTGAGATCATGACCTGAGCCAAAGGCAGAGGCTTAACCCACTGAACCACCCACACGCTCCTCCTGGGAGGTCTTTGCAGGTTATCCTAATAGGAGGGTCTCAGTCCATTCAGGCTGCTGTAACAAGATTACCATAGACTGGGTGGTGTATAGACAATAGATATTTGTCTTTCATGGTTCTGAAAGCTGGGAAGTCCGAGATCAAGGTACTGGCAGATTCCATGTGTGAGAACCCACTTCCTAGTTCATAGATGACTGTCTTTTCCTGTGTCCTTATATGGCAACAGGGGCAAGGGGACTCTCTGAGGTCTCTTATAAGGGCACTAATCCCATTCATGTGGACCGCACCCTCATGACCTAATCACCTCCCAAAGGACACCCCTCCAGATACCATCCCACTGGGGATTGGATTCAACATATGAATTTCAGGGGGACACAAACATTCAGTCTGCAGCATGAGTATGCCGTCTGTTTTCTGCTAGGACCCTGACTGATACATTACCTTTCTTTCTGATAAAGCTGATTATCAGAGCATGTGGCTTAGCTGTGTGGGCAAGCGTGCTGCCTGATACTAGGAACGGCGTCCCAGGCAGCACTGGACATACACACACATGTCTCTCAGGTGACATGTGGCTCCGGAGCCCAGAATGCCCCTCCCTGCAGGCAGATGTCACAGCAGCACCTCCAAGTCCTTCTCTTAAGATCTTCATTCACAAAAGCCATTTTCCTCCCCTTGGAGGTGTGAGTGTAGAAGTAGAGGGAACATAGAATGTTACTCTTCTAGAGATCACTCTACCCAGGGGAAAGGTGCGCCCCAACACTTTGTAGGTTCTGGCTTTGGGCAAGTAAAATTCAAGACAGGAAAAATTATGTCATAAAAGAACACCATTCAGTGTTGATAAAGGTGCTATTATGGGTTGAATTATGTCCGTCTAAATTCCTATGTTGTGAGTTTTTAATTTTTTAAAACATCTTTAATTTTTTAGTAGTCCTTACACCCAACGTGGGGCTCAAACTCACAACCCTGAGACTAAGAGTCCCATGTTCTGCTGCCTTAGCCAGCTGGGCACCCCCTAAATTCATACATTGAATGGAACCCCCAGGACCTCAGAACATGACCTTATTTGGAAAAAAGGCCTTTGCAGAGATCACTGAACTGAGGTCATCAGAGTGGGCCCCAATCCAAGATGCCTGGTGTCCTCACCAAAAGGGAAAGCTCTGGCCACAGAGATTGTAAAGGGACTATGATGTGGAGACCCAGGGAGATGACAGCCGTCCACAAGCCAACAAGAGGAGCCCGGAACAGACCCTTCCTGCACAGCCCGCAGAACAAACCAGCTCAGCAGACACCTTGAACTTCCAACACCCAGAACTGCGAGACTATAAACTTCCGTTGGCTAAGTCCCCCCAGCCTGAGGTCCTGGGTTAGGGCAGCCCCAGCAAACTGATACAAGCGACTTGCACAGTAAATGTATAATTCTGTGCCCAATAGCATTGCAGCAAAACACACAAAGGAAAAGACTGCTGGCAATCCCCCAAGGGGTGCAGAGGAGCACCAACACTGCAAGGGTACAGAACAGGGAGACCTGACCTCGGCCCGGGGGCTCCTCGGCAGTCCGTGGTTGGACTTCAAGGGGTCTGAACGTCACAATCCCCCTAGTGTTTATTTCAGGGGTCAGATGCTGGCACTCGGCAGCCCCCTCGTCATTCTAAACTCTCTCCTGTGTCCGGGGCCCGATGCAGGACAATGGCATTTCCTAGGCTCTCTTGCCCACCGTGCTCCCGCTGGCCCAGGAGGATCAGCCCCCTGAGCTTTGAAGGGCAGCGAGAAGCAGGAGTCATCCCTCTCTGGTGGCCGCTGAGCACGGGCTCACGAGCACCCGCAGATGGAAAGGCTCCACGTTTCGCCCACACTTCCGGGTGTCCCCTGCCAAGACCCAGAGATCAGCCAGCAGCTGTGGTTCCCTGCGACATCTGCAGGTCCCTCTTCCTTGAAAGCCTGCCCTCCCTTGACTCTTGCTCCCTCCACCCTCCCAGCAGTTTCCACATTCCCTGTATTAAATCTCCTCTTGCTTGGGGGACAAAACGTTACATGGCAGAAAGATCCCGTGAATTCACCAATTCCATTTCATTTTCATCCTGTGCAGGTAGAAGATGTGCCTTCCCCAGGGTCCCATGCATTTGGGTGAAGCCATGTGAATGCGTTCTGGCCAATGGGATGTATTTCGCGGCCTGGCCCATGGGTTCCTCCATGAGGGTGCTGTTTGTCAGGCTCCTGGCAAGGCTCAGAGAATGGGTACAGGTCCCAGGGGATGGAAGAGCATCAGATGGAAAGAAACATGGATCCCATAGTCGCCAAGGGCTGTGGTTGTTCACCAGACATGCAAATGTCTGTGTTGGGAGGGGGACATAAGTTTTTATTCCCTTAAAATCTGAGATACAGGGGCCATTTGTTAGAAGAGCTACCATTGCTTATCCTAATCTATCCAGGAAATAAAAAATGGTTTGGTGTTTATACGTATGCCTTCCCTCATTCTCCCTGTGCTTTTGCATGATGTCTAGCTTAAGTGTTTATAAACCTCAGTGGTAACAGACTTCAGTCCATCTCCTAATAATCAGTCTGTGTTTTCCATTTCTTGGTTGAAATTCAGATATTTATATTTTGACAAAGAAATTCTTCATTTTCAAAATCATTGCCGTCTACTTTCACGTACCATAAAAAGGATCTTTCTAAGCATGATGTGAGAATGGGTGGGAGCGTTCACTGCATAAAAATGATAAACATCAATGCAGAAAAACAGCATTAACCAAGTTAAAAGGAAACTGGAATAAAGCCCTTAAAAATATTTTTTAAAATGTCTCATTGAAGTGTAATTGACATGCAGTGTTCTGTTAGTTCCACGGGCATAATAGAGTGATTCAGCAGTTCTACACATGACTCAGTGCTCACCACGGTGAGTGTCGTGCCCATCTATCACAACATGGTCACTACAAATATCTTTTAAGTCAATGCAAGATGACAAACAAAAATAGCAAAATAGATAACGGGTATCAACACACAAATTCCCAAGAGTCCATAAAGGGAAAAAAACCAAAGAGCCAATAAATAAATAAATATTTATTTATAAAACAAATAAATTATATATTTGTATATGTATATATAAATATATATACTATAATATTTATTTATACAATAAATGAATATTTACTTATATATAATATTTATTAAATATAATATGTATACAATATTGTATATTTATTTATACGATATTTATTTATACAATATTTATTTTTAAAAATATTTATTTACATAAATTATATATAATATATTATATATAATATTTATTTATACAATAAATATATTAAAATAAATAAATAAATGTTAATATTAAAATATAAATAAAATTAAAATATAAAATTATATTAAAATATAAATAAATATATTAAAATAAATAAATTAAAAATTTATTTATTTAAGCAATAAATAAATTTAAAAACTCCCCATCAGCATTTTATTTATTTATATAATATTATTTATTTTTATTTATTTATTTATATAATATAATATTTATACGATATTTATATTCATTTATACAATAATATTTGTTTATAATATAATATTTATTTTATAATATTTATTTATAATATTTATATATATTATTTATTTATACAATAGACATATATTTATTTATAAAATAAATAAACAAATAAACCCCAAAAGCCAATAAATACGTTCTACTTCATTGGGTTCAAAGAGCCACACCCTGAAACTACATGGAGGGACGATCATTATCGTCCCAATCTTACAATCTTGGGAGCGGAGGCTCAGCGAGTATAGGTAGCTCGTTCATGATGAGAACGCTGGCTTGGGCAGAACCTGGATTCAAATCCAAGTCTTACTAATGCAGGGCTTTCATCGTGGGTACTCTTGACCTGTTGGACCAGGTGCCTTCTCACTGTGGGGGCCGTGTGTGCCTTGCAGGACCTTGAGCAACATTGCTGACATCTGCCCTTGAGACACCAGTCCCAGCTCCCACCCCTCACCGGGTTGTGACAACAAAAGATGCCTCTAGGTGTTGTCAGAGATCTCCCGGGGGTGGATTCTCCCTGTAGAGGACCACTGCTCTGGCACCACCGCAGGGGAGGTGGGAGAGATGATAGACATCACCATTCTTACCCCGGATGTGAGACTGTCATTAGGGAAAATTGTGAACACTGACATCAATTTCTGACCTTACCTGAAAAGGCAGGTAAGCTCAATGTTTCCTGCTTTTTGATGAAAAGTACAAAGCTTATATATTCATTCTTTCCTTCATTCAACAGACATTTGCTGAGCCCCTATGAAGTACCAGACCCTGGTCTAGCCTCTGAGGATAAAGCAAGCAACAAAACAAAAATCCCTGTGCTCATAGAGGTGACATGTCACAGACAATAAAGGAATAAGTAAAGTGTGTGGTATCTCCAGTGATAATAAAGGCCAAGAAGGCAAAGTAAGTAAGTGTCGGGGGTGGGGGTGTGGGGGTGGGATGAGCACAGGGATCCTAGTGGGGAGTTATACTTTAAAATAAGGTGGCCAGGCACAGCCTCACTCAGAAGGTGACATTTGAAGAGACCTGCAGTAGGGGAGGGGCTGGGCTCAGTCATTGTCTGGGGGAACAAGGTTGCCCAGAGAATAGCAAGTGCAAATGCCCTGGGGCCTCCTTGGTAGACTAAGGAACGGCAAGTGTGGCCAGAGTGGAATTGGGAGGTTGTCCCAAGCGCAGTTGGAGGAAATGGTGTTTGTGATGCCCATGGGGACGTCTCCAGGGCCATTTCTAGTAGCAGTGCCCCAGGATGTAAGCTGGAAGTTTGGAGCCCTCATTTCTAGCTGAGTCAGGCTGCATGAACCTCTTTCTCCTGTGCATGGGCGCTGTCCTAGAACTGCGTCCTCACCTGAGTCTGTGACTCACCTGGCCTGGCCAGTGCTGGGGAGATGGGGAGATGGGGAGGGCAGGGTGTGGTATATAAGTGGAGGAGGGTGGCTGGCTCCAAACCCTGTCCTGAGTGGCCCGCCCGGAGCACAACCTCCTCTCTTTCTTCTGTGTTGAAAACAGCACGATGGCAGTCCCGTTCCTGCTTCTCCTCCAGGCGGCCTGCGTGTTCTCCGTGGGGGTTGGGCTGTGGGTTGTCTGCAACCATTTCCTCACCGCGGAAATCCCTGTCGCCATCGGCCACCCCATGAAACTGCGGGTCCTGCACTGTATTTTCGAGCTGTTGGTGACGTGGGTGAGTGGTGTGTTTTATTTGTCCCGTCTTTCGGAGGCTGAAGGAGGGAGTTGGGAAAACACACTTGGGAAGATTGTGGTTGCGTTAATGCTACTATCACAGCCGTGGAGGCTAATATGTAACATATTAGTCATGAGGTTCCCAACCTCTTTGTGGTGTTGCTCAAGCAGCAGTGGGCTCGTAGCCACAAAATGATAAAATAACTTACATCCTCTGTTAATGGAGGAAAAAAGCCCTGCTCCAGTCCCGCTTTCCTGCCTTCCAACTTACTTTCTTCACAGTGCACGGCGTGATGCTGTGAAGTGAGGAATGAGCCCTTCTGAATCTGGAGCCCCCATCACTACCTACCTGCTAGCTGGCAGCAGCCAACAATAAAGAGATATGCGGCCAATTAGTAAATTAGTGCTAATTTAGTAAATTAGCAAAACTACAGAATGTGACTTTAGAGATGTATTTTGTTACTTTTGAGAGGTGGAAAACTATTTATGGAATATAATCAGATTTTGCTCGTTATTCCTGGTGTGTGAGTTTAATAAAACAGATATAAATGCATCACGGGGAGACCTGTGTCCAAGTTGCACATGCGGATGAGTGGTGCCTTTCCAGACGGATGATGAATTGAACACACAGAAGAAGTGCTGAGTCTCTTATGTAATGAAAAGTGATCGAAAGCACCTGTTCTCATGAGGGATCCGTCCTGGAGAAGCACGCTCAGGCTGAAGGTTTCCTACCTTCAAGTTCAGCTTTCACAAAACCCACTGATTTCTCCTGTGGCTTTCCTGCCCTTGACTCTCGTAGTCTGGTAGTCCTGGTTCCCAAATATGGTGACTTAGTTTCCTCATCTGCAAAAGAGGGGGAATAACAGTCTAGATTTGTAGCATGGGCTCTCGGGAGGTAAGCCATCCTGCGGGCGGCGGACGATGCCTGGGGTGGAGGAAGCCTTCGTTAAGTATTAGCCTTACTGCTATTTGCTGCTTTGGTTTTTTTTCTATGAAGAAGTGTCTTGTGACTCCCATATGTCACCCACCAGTTCCTGGCCCTGGGACCAATGATGGGAGAGACAAAGGAAGTCCCAGAGAGAGGCTGCCTTCAGGATGCTCAAACTGTCACGGAAATGTCCATGGGGAGACAGTGAGAAACAAGCAAACTCACTAGAAATTAATTGATTTACGCCATGGCAAGTGATACGAAGAAAGTGGGACAGGGCAGGAGGGAACCGCGGGGCTTCTGAATCCGGGGTTCCCTGAATCTGCAACGGCGACAGAAGGCAGAGTCCCTGAATTTGGGGGGAGGTAAAAACCACTCCATTTCCCCTCGCCTCTAAAGGAAAAGTGGTATTTCCTTCCATTAGGAATGAAGAGGACAAACCACAATTGTGACAGCAGAACCCGGGGTTTGTCACCAAGGCACATGCCAGCTGTTTTCAGAGCAGATGACATTTTTGCAGATATTGCGAAGAACGGTGTGCGGGCCTCGTTTCTCTGAAGTTATGATAGTGTTAAACCGGCCACTAGGTCTTGCTACTTGGTGTGCTAATAAGGAAGCACGTGCATTATTACTTTACCCGTGTAACTCCCTGTTTTGATAACTATAATTGAAAAGAAATTGGTTTCTTTGGTAATCCCATGTATTTTACTTTATGTGTTGGAAATATTCTGTCTCAAGGTCCACAGGCATCACTAAAAGCCGAAAGGACCTTGGGGCCGAGCCGCTCGAAAGAGGATGCGTGGGGAAGAGCCCACTTTGTTTTCTTTTACTGCTTATTATGCCGACTCCCAGACATAGGAGACAGAATACCATAAAGATGTGCCTGCACCCCAGCCCCCCAGCACTGACTGCTGACCCCCCGCCAACCTTGTTGCACCCGTGACCCTAACTTTTCCCCCTTCCCATTTCCTAGGAAGCAGATCTTGGGTATTATATTTATCCAAAAAAGCTTCAGTAGGTATCTCTAAAAGACAAGAACCCCTCACCTTCTATTTATTTTTATTTTATTTTTTTACTTTGTATCCTTTTAAAAATGTAAGTTCGATTATTGACCATACAGTGGTCTTATCAATTTCAGAGATAGAGGTCCGTGATTTATCAGTCTTATATCGTACCTAGTGCCCTGCTTAATGTCACCCTGTTACCCCATCCCCCCTCACCAGCAACCCTCAGTTTGTTTCCTATGATTAAGAGTCTCTTATGGTTTGTCTCCCTCTCTGATTTCGTCTTGTTTTTTTTTTTTTCCTCCCTTCCCCCACGATCCTCTGTTTTGTTTCTTAAATTTCGCATGTGGGTGAGATTGTATGATAATTCTCGGACAGACTTATTTTGCTCAGTGTAATACCCTCTAGTTGTGGTTGCCATGTGGTTGCAAATGGCAAGATTTCATTTTTGATGGCTGCATAGTATTCCATTGTGTATATAGACCACATCTTCTTTATCCATTCACCTGTCGATGGACATCTGGGCTCTTCCCATAGTTTGGTTATTGTGGACATTGCTGTTATAAACATTGGGGTGCGGGTGCCTCTTTGGATCACTAAATTCGTATCTTTACCCCCCACCTTCTAAAAAACATAACCACAATGTCATTATCAGGTCCTAATAGCAACTAATGCTTGGAATGGCCATGTTGGCTAGGCTGGTCCGGAACGGCATCTTTGGGAAGAGAGGTCATGTCCAGGCCACGGTGGGGGGTGTTCTGGGTTAAAGGGACCTCCGGGGGTGGCCAGAAGCCTGGTTTATGGGGCTAGGTATCAGGTGTCCGGGGAGAGGAAGGGGCGGTGTGGGTGGACCGAGGTGGGGTGGATCTACGGCAGGGTCATGGGGGCCCATGCGGTGGAGCCGGACTGTGACTCAGTCTCCCCTCGAGCCACCCCGCGGGGGGCCACGGGCAGTGGCAGGACTCCACTGCGCTGTACACTGAAACCCTTCCCACCTCATTTCCTCTTCTCTCACCAACAGGGGATGATTTTTGAGAAACTGAGAATCTGCTCTATGCCTCAGTTTGTCCGTTTCGTGCATGATCTAGTGCCACTCAAGGAGGACCCAGATGTCCTGGTCACAGATCTCCACTACGGGACGATCCCTGTGAAGCTGTACCAGCCCAAGGTGTCCTCCTGCACCCTCAGGCCTGGCATCGTGTTCTACCATGGCGGCGGGGCAGTCATGGGGAGCCTGAGTAAGAGTCCTTCCCTCAGACCCTCATCTGTAGTAGGAAAGCCTCAGAGCAGAGCGGGGGAGCACCTGCCTTCCAGCAAGACGGGGCTCTCCCATCACTGTCCTGGAGTCTATAAGCCGCTACAGGACAGAGCATGGCCAGAGAGGGAGTGGGGCCCAGATCAGGCTGGCAGCAAAGATATGGAATGTTTGGATCTCTTTCTGGAAGTGAGGAGACCCAAATATGGGGGGAAAAAATATATATATATATATGTATATATATATATATATACACACACACACACATACATACATATTTATGTATTTATTTATGTGTATAATCTATGTATATATATTTATATACATGAAATTCACACAACATAAGATTACCCACTCTATTTTTTAAGATCTTATTAATTTATTTGATAGAGCATGAGCAGGGGAGGGGGAGGGGCAGAGGCAGAGTGACAAGCAGACTCCCCACTCAGCAGGGAGCCTGATGCAGGACTTGATCCCAGGACCCTGGGATCATCATCTGAGCCAAAGGCAGATGCTTAACCCACTGAGCCACCCAGGCGCCCCAGATTAGCTGCTTTCAACTGTACGATTCAGTGGTATTTACTACACTAACAGTGTTCTACAACTACCACCTCTATTTAGTTGGAAATAAGGATTTTTTTTAAAGTGAAAAACAAACAACAAACAAAAAAACCCAGAGACACAACCTTTTGTTTCATGCCAGATATTTCCTGAGACAAATTCCGGTACAGACAGGAGAATCAAAAATTTGAGGAGAGTTAATGAGAGGAAAAAACCTCAAAATTGAGACAATTTTATTATCTTAACTTCCTCCACACAGGTGCCCCAAGAATTTAAGGAGAAAAACAATTTTATTTGGTTTCAGCCCTGCCTTCTAAACCGTGGAAAGGCAGAAGCCCACAGTGGTAGCCTCGGGAAAATAAGGGATTTCATGTAGCCGCGGTTTGGGTTCCATTTGCGCAATGAATGGTGCTAACAGTCAATGGGTATCAAATAATATTATTAGTAATTAATATTTACACGGCAGGCACTGTAGAGACCCTTCATGTGCATGATCTCATTAACCCCCGCACAGCCCTGTTGTTATCATTGTGCCCATTTTTTTAAACTTTTTTAAAAAAAGATTTTATCTATTTATTTGACAGACAGAGATCACAAGTAGGCAGACAGGCAGGCAGAGAGAGAGAGAGAGGAGGAAGCAGGCTCCCCGCTGAGCAGAAAGCCTGATTCGGGGCTCAATCCCTGGACCCTGGGATCATGACCTGAGCTGAAGGCAGAGGCTTTAACTCACTGAGCCACCCAGGCACCCCCGTTGTGCCCATTTTATAGGTGTGGCAGTCAAGCCTCAGGGAGGTGACGGCATTTGCTCCAGACTACTTCTGCTCAAGCGAGAAGGAGGCAAAGTCAGGATGTGAACTCAGGTCTGAATCCAGAGCTCACACCCCGAACCACTGTGCCCTACAGCTAAACAGCATCTCAGATATTTTGAATGAATTGCAGAATCCACGGGGAAAGAGGGGATCTTAGAGGAAGTTGTTCAGACAGGACAGGAGAAATTCTAGCAAGTGGAGGAGGAAGGCTTCTCCACAGCTGGAAGAAAGTCTGCAAAGGCCCATTAGGATCAACCCCAGCTCTCTATCCATGGTGGTTGTCAGAAGAGAAGGGGCAGCCCATGGTGACGGCTGCCAAAGGAAGCCAATAACCATCCTAGTGAATGTTCAAAACCTTTTATTTTCTAGGAACCCACTATGCCATATGCTGTCATTTGTCCAAGAAAAGTGACTCGGTGGTTCTAGCAGTTGGGTGAGCACGGGAACGAGGAGGTGGCGCTGGGTGATGATGGTGTGGGAGGCGGGGAGGCAAAAGGACCCTGGGATACCAGAACACTGGGGCACAGGATGGGCTGTGAGCAACCCTGAGGGGAGGAAAGGAAAGAGACAGAGAGAGAAAGAGGCAGAGAACGGCACTCCTTCCTGCGGGGGGACCCTCCGGCATCCCGTGCAGGCTGTCACCCGGAAGCTGTGTGGGGAGGGGTCTTTGTAGAGCAGATCAGGTGCAGAGCTTTGTGCACATGAGCCCCATTGGGTGGAAAGTGCTTCACCAGGCGGAAGAGCTCGGCATGTTCCAGACACTCAGCCCCTCCTTCCACGCAATACCACGGTGCCCCACGTGGTAAACCAGATGAGGGCAGACATTGCCATGGCATTCCCAAGGGCTCCCGAGGTGGTGGTGGTGGTGAGGGGTCCATCCCGGTGAGATCTGTCGAAGGAACTAAGAAGGATTAAAAAGCCACTCTCTCCTACCTGATCTTGGAGAGTCGACCTCCTAGTTTGGAACCTCAAAGAGGGCTTGGTGGACATGGGGCAGGCGAGACCTCCCGCCCCCACCACCTGACACAACGTCCCACGGGAGCAGGGTGGTTTCTCCTGACTAAACTTTCCTGCAGCTTTGTTTAAATGCACATGCCATAAAGAAATGCCATGTGCTGGGGTCTTAGCAAGAAAAAATGTCCCAGCTTCCTTGTAGCACAACTGGTCGATTGAGAGTGAAAAATACAAAAATCGGTCCTGGATGAAGGGGGACCCAGAGAAACCACTCACTTTATAATTCTCAGCTGTGAGATATTTTCTGCCTTGGGGAATTCTCGATTCAGGCGTTGGCCACGATACTCCTTATAGCTCTGGCCGTGCTGAACAAAGACGTCACCGGTCTATTATACCAGCAACTCTCTACAAGAAAATTAGTTTATGAATCCAAGGAAGATAAGGTTTTAGTTGAAACGTTGCTGTCCAGGCCTGAACTCAGGACAGCTTAAAAATAGGAGGCATCGGAATGGAAATGGTTGGCAAAAATTCGTTGATCCCATAGAATAGTTTTATATTTTTAAAGTTTGAAGTGGTAACATTTCTCACAACACCCAGATTTCTGGAATCTCTTGAAAAATGGGGAGGTCTAGCATGCTGGGCTGGTGGGCTTGCACGGCAGCAACGTGAGTATGGAGCCCAGGGACTCGCGTGGCTCACGGGCAGGGCAGGAATGGCCCAGAGTGGACACGGCTGACCTGGAGGAGACCCACAGGTTAACTGCTGGTCTCAGGCAGTATTTACATCTACAAGATCCTCCCACAAAACCCGTGAGCTTGGCAGGATTAGTTAGAATTGAAACCCAGGCAAATCTGGAGATGCTCACGAAGGAACATAAGTGAGGGGACAAGTGTGAGTCAAGGATGCACCAGCAGGTTGGTACAGAAAGATGGAGTTTGTGTTGGTAATTGCTAAGTTGTTGAGGGCTCTCGTGGTCATTGCCTGTCCCCCAAAGGGGCACTGAGACAGAGGGAATAGCAGCCACCACTCACTGAGCCTACGTGCCAGACACAGTGGCCTTCATGTCCATCACTTCTTTCAGGCCACATACCTTCACTTCACCTGCTCAGGCTTCAGAAAGAGAAGTTAATGGAAGAAACTTGGCCTAAAGGATGGTAGACACAGGTCTGATTTTGCTAGGGAGCTGGGTGTAAACCGTGTTCCTTGATTCTTTTTTAGATACCGCAAGTTGCCCCACCATAAGTTCCCTGTGGCGCTAAGAGACTGCATTGCAGCTACGACCCACTTCCTGAAGTCCCTGAACACGTATGGGGTGGACCCAGATCGGGTTGCGCTCTGTGGGGACAGTGTGGGAGGGGGGATGGCAACGGCAATCTGTCAAAGATTTCTGGGGTGTCCAGATCTCCCCAAGATCCGTGCTCAGATCCTGATCTACCCCAGTCTCCAGGCTATGCATTTCCAGCTCCCCTCCCATCAGCAGAACAAGAATGTCCCCATGTCCAGCCAAGACTTTGCCTTCTACTGTTGGAGCGCTTTACTGGACGTCAACCCCTCCTGGAAAAGCACTATCCTGGAAGGCGCCCATTTGCCTGCTGAATTCTGGGAAAAATATAGAAAGTGGTTGGGTGCAGAAAACATCCCAGAGAGGTTTAAGAAGGGAACCTACCAGCCGATGACCTCTGTGCCCTTGAATGAGGCTGCCTATCTGGAGACAAGCCACACGCTGGATTTCGTGAACTCACCCCTGATTGCAGAAGATGAAGTCGTGTCCCAGCTCCCCGAAACGTTCATTGTGAGCTGTGAGTTTGACCTTCTCCGGGATGACTCGCTGTTGTACAAGAAGCGGCTGGAGGACCTGGGAGTCCCAGTGACTTGGCACCACATGGAGGATGGTTTCCATGGAGTGCTTAGTACCTTAGATATGGGCTGTTTGCACTTTCCCTGCTCCACAAGGATTCTGGACGCCATGGTTCATTTTCTAAAGGGGTTGTGACCATTTTTCCTTCCAAGACTAGTGCATTCCACCACCATCTGTTTCCCCAGCAGGGCTCTCTGTTGTGATGGAGGTGAAGTTGAGTGGGGCTAGGGAGGGGGTCGAAGTTGCCATGTTCTTCTTGCTTCAGGTTCCAGAAATGTAGAATGCATGTTTCTGATGTCTGGAGGGAGAGAAGTAGGAGAGACAGGTTTGGGGGGAGGGTGGCGCTCTGTTCTTGTTCACCGTTGGGAAAACATGAGCTGACGATCTGCAGCAGTCATCTGAGAGTGAATGGTCATGTGAAGGTTGCCTCTGGCTTCCCTGAGGGAGAGTTCAGGCTGGTCTAGGCTGTGGGTGGCAGGAGTGTCCACTTGGCTGGCCTTGGAATGAAAGAGGGACATATCCTGTGCAATCCCATGGGCTCTCTTCAATCTAGCTCAGAGGATGGGGCTCTGATGTTCCAGACTGCTGGGTGGAGGTGGAGAACCTGTTGTCCTTCTCCTCTGGGTACACAGTGACGTTTCCCCGCTCTGTTCCTCTGCCTCTGAACTCAAGAGTTTCAACTCTCTAGACTGGAAGAGTTAGGACAGAGTGGATAGGCTTTCTGTAGTGGTTGGCACCCAGTGGCAGATGAAGACGGCCCAGAGCCACCTGATGGGGGAGCTCTGGAGCTCTTGGAGTCAAAGGGGTCCAAGGGACTGAGATGTGTTGGCAAGAACTGCTTCTGTTTTAAGACACAGAACCAGCTCAAATTGGCCTAAATCAGAGAAAGAATGTATTGATAGCTATGAATTCCCGGGATAAATCAGGTATCGTTTGATCCAGGAACTCAAACAAGCTGGTGAGCTGCCTTCTCTTCTTTCTTCCATTCTGTGCTCTGCTGCATGGATGGCCCCTTCCCCTCTGCATATGGTGGCCCTGAGCAGCTCCATATTCACACTCTCCAGAGTCCCGTGCCTCATTCTCAGCCACCCTAGCAGAAACCACACCGTAGCTCAATGGCCCTGTGGGCTTGCTGAGTAGTGTGTCCAGTTGCCACAACCTAGAGAGTGGAATGCTTTGACCAACCAGGCCTAAGTTCCATGTCAACTTTGGGGTGGAGGATGGGATCCGTTCCACTGGGGGCTTGGACTGAGCGTGAGGGAGGGAGGGAGTACTTTCCTCTAATCAACACTTACTACTCTGCGGTAGACATCAATGCATACTCTGTTGGTGGACATCAATGCTTATGCTACTACAGAAGCTGAATGAACCCCGAATCAGAGTATTTGGAAGTGGCAAGAGATGTCAAGGACCACTGGGTCAGTTGACCACCTGTCCCTGAGGACATTTCCATGAAAGAGCAGGCCCAGGTTCCCAGTATGGCCCTACTAGGTCTTCAGGAGGCTCTGCTCCTGGTTGGCTAACAGCTTTTATAGGCCAAGATCCAAGTGTACTGCACAGAGGTCCCCGTGCATGTCCTTGACTTGCTTTCAGTTGAATGTTTGTGCTGAAGCATGGGGCAGAGAGGAGTCCCACTTGGTGGCTTCTGGATCCATTCACAGCAGAAGACCAGCAGGTGTCTTTGTTGGAAAGATAGGAACCACTCACTGAAAGTGCCTGGTCTGGTGGCCACTCGGCTGTTGGGCAGGATGGGATCTGAGGAGCATGGTCTCTTCTAGACTAGGTCTCTCAGTTGAGTCTGGGTAGGCTCCTCTCCTGGAGTGTGGTCTTCATTGTTTCGCCCTGCCTCTTGACATAAGTAAGTGGGACTGAGCTGACCTTGTGGGAACTTGGGTGGTCAGCTTTTCTACTGTGGGGTGGTGAGGAGTGTGGGAGCCACTGGAGGACCATGCCCAGAGGACATGTGTTGGTTGCATTTTCAGGGCTGGAGGAGCCTCTGGATTTAAATTTCCATCCCCCTGTGATGAAAAAAGAGCTCTTTCAAGTTGTTGCCCAGGCAATTTGCAGCCTGGCAATCCTGCTCACACCCATGGACATGCAGATAAGAACCTCAAGCTTAGGATTTCCAAGTTCCCACTTTACTTTTCACAGGGCACCTTTTTAAAATAACCACTTGGGGGTCAAGCCCACAAGATGTAAGTGACCTTTGCCCCAACCATCTCATCAGAAGCCGGTACTTGCTACTCTGCTCTCTCTCCTGCTCGCTTGAGACCTGAGACAGAGGACTGCCCTTTCCTCATTTCACTGCACACCCCCAACACGTTTCTGGGATCTGTGAGCAATAAATCTTATGAGTTTATTACCTTTGTGTGAGCGTATTGAAATGACCCCGGGTCCCACTTCCCCAGGGTGGGGGCTGGGATGCTGAAGGAGCTGCCTGCCAATCCCATGTGGGTGCCTCGTGTCTCCTCATGCAGTCCATGATCTGCATATTTTTATTTAATCCACCAGCTATGCACCCCGCACAACACACTCATTTGTTCGTCACATGAATTCTACAAAGTAAGTATGCTTAAACCCATTTTACAGGTGAGGAAACGGAGGCCCAGAGTTGTTAATAACAATGCTCATTTCCCGTCTCTTTCCAGTCAGGCTCAAGGCCACATAGTTGGTCAGGTGCTGTGCATTGAACCCCTGATCCACCTGAAAACACCCCCTTTCTGCCATGTCCCATGGCCCATTAGCCCTTTCCTTTTCCATCATTTAGAATTAAAAGACACGACTGAGCCACATGACCTTATTTGAGTCATTTGCCAACCACCTAGGTGTCAGCTGCTGTTTGATCTGAGTCAGGCTGATGGAGCCAAGTAAGTTTTTGCTCATTTGGTTTCCTTTGCTTTTTGACTGCAGCTTTCTCAAAGTCTGAGTGACTTTAGAATTGATCGTTATAGCTGAGGTGCCCAGCTAATACCAGCTCAGGGTTGATGAACACCTGCATACCATTAAGCCCTGACATTGTGCAAGTGTTTTCTCAGTAAATTCCCCAGGACTCCCCTGAAAAGAACTGCCAGTTAGGCCAGGGCCAGCTGATAAAGGAAAACGTGTTGAATCCCAAATTGTTCTCGTTGGTCAGATGGCAATTGAGGACAAGGTCTGAAGGCAAAGTTGGAAAAATGGGCAAAACCAGACTCTACTTCTCTTCCCACCACTTCCCTTTCATTGTCTTCCTCATGGTACTCCTCACCCCCATCCAGGACCTCCCTGCCTTTCTGGCCCCAAACCTTGTCTCCTCTCTGCCTGCACCCTCTGCTCCAGAGTGACTGCTGGCTCTCTGTTATCCCCAGGCTACTATAGTCAGTCTAGGTTAGGTTCTGCTGCAATGACAAGTGGCCCCATAGTCTTAATGGCTTAAGACAACAAAGGACTATTTCTTGCTCACATTATACGTTACGTGGTCTTCTCAGCTTGGCTGGAGCTCTGCTCCATATCTGTCTGCTCTAGCAAACCAGGCTGATGGAAAAGCCTCTCTGTGAGATGTTCTCCAGTCTCATGGCAGAGGAGAAAAGACCACGGCAAATCACACATGGGCTCCCCAACCTTCCTTTGACCTTTCGTTGACCAGAGCAAGTCATGCAGCCGCACCTGACATTGACTCAACAGAGAAGCATCATTCTCCCCAGGTGGCGGATATTTTTTGGATAATATTACAGCTTACCATGCTCGCAATCACAATATTTCCATTCTACCTTCAAAACATTAATTGTAAATTATAAAAGTGACACACAAAGATATTGTCCTTTTATTTTTAATTTTTTTGAAAGATTTATTTTTTTATTTTAGAGAGAGAGAGAGAGTGCATGTGAATGGGGGAGGGGAAGAGGGAGAGAGAAAATCTCAAGCAGAGTCTGTGCTGAGCAAGGAGCCAGATGTGGGGCTTGATCTCACAGTTCTGAAACAAAGAATCAGATGTTTAACAAACTGACCCACCCAGGAGCCCCAATATTGTCTTTTTAAGTAAAGCCTTCAAATACTGGAGATAAGGCTAACGTCCTTTTTGACCACCCTTCCTTCACTCTATCCCCTGTTGCCTTGTTGGAAGGGGGTGGTCTTCCAATCCTTTAAAGCCTATTTCTATGCTTTTACATACACAGATGTGTACCCATGGAAAAAATAGAGCCATATTTTGTGGGATGACTTTGCCATATATTAGTACATAAAAGGTATTATTCTGTACATTTTGTAACACTTGAGTGTTTTCAATCAATGCTATATCTTCGAAATCTAGCTTAGTAAACAACATAGATTTACTGTACTATTTCTAGCTACTGCACAGTATTCCCCATTGTGGCTATATTACAGTTCTTAGCCATTCCCAAGCGGTGAACACATTTGGTCTCTTTCTAGTTTTTCACAGACCAATGAATCTGTAGTGAATGTGTCTGCACACGCCCCCTTTTGCATGTGTGATTCTGTGATGGGTCAAGGAGAACTGTTAACTGGGGATATTTTAAATGGTGGATGGTCCCAAGATGCCTGTCCTATTTCCCAGCAGATCTCAACTGGGAGGGAAATCATTGGATCATAACCATCAATCCCAAAGGCAAAAAGAAAATGGATTGGCTTGACGATTAGTAGGGTGGGACCAAGTTGGCATGGCAGGGCCATATTTTTAAAAGGAAAGTTCCTTCACTCAAATGAAACTCTCCAAGAATCAGCTGAGGGGGCAGGACAAGCTGTAACATTATTGGTTTGTTGCCTCCAACATTGATGCATCCTACAGAAGAAAGCAAATGATGCCAGAGCCAGCAGATTGTCTCCTCATTCCCATGGTTGTCATGGCTTGCTCTTTTCCCTGGCTAGCATATCTCTGCCCCAATATCATAGCTGGTTGTCTTGCAAATTACTGCACAAAGTTGAATCAGATAAGGCAGTGCCTGGGGTTCAGTTTCAAAGCATTTCTAGTCACAGGAAAAAGCTCTCCTATTTCCCAATTTCCCAAATATGCTCCTCTCCTGTAGGGAAAGGAATGGATTTTGTCACTAAGATAAACTTGGTTTAAGCCTGAAGGGAAGAAGGGATTGAATATTTATCTACCCCTTGTATGTGACAGACATCTTATGAGGTGTTTTATTGGTGGCATTTCATTGAATTTTCATCACCTCATGGTATTCACTCCCAATTTTTAGATTAGGAAACCAAGGTTGACTTGGGCAATCTTGAAGTTCAAGCCAAGTGAGTCTGAGTTCCAAGTCTACCACCCACCACTATTTTGTTCTGTGCAAAATACCCCGAAGCAGATTGGTCATCTTTAAGAAGTGTTTCTAGGTCATGCTGGACCAGGAGGAGGGCAGAAGTCAATCCATGATCTAGCTCTCAGGTCTCGTCTTAGGTTCTGCTTCTCTGGAAAGCCAAGCAGGGTTAGGTCCTTCTGTGAATATGCAGAGCATGCTGTCATTCCTCTAACATGGTGCTGAGCACATGGCATTGGGATCATACAATGATCCAAGATGCCTGCCCCTAAACTGGATGCAAGTGATCCCTAATTTCTAATGTCAACAGGTGATTAGAGAAGCAAATGACAGTCACCTCTGCAGAAGGATAACGTCATCTTAGAACTACATTACTTTTGCAAATACTTTTTCAAGTACCAGGTACATGAGAAAAGAAGAGCTAGCAAAAAGAAGTCACAGAAACAACAGCTAAAATGAAAAAAGAAAAAGAAAGAGGGCACCTGGCGGGTTCAGCTGGAGGAGCATGTGAATTTTGATCTTGGGATTGTGAGTTTGAACCCCACGTTGGGCATGGAGATTAAATAAAACACACACACAAAAAGGAGTCACATGCTGTAGAATGGTTCTGCTTACTCTGTCCAAGGAGATAAAATCTGTATCAATATATTTATACACATAATCTGAATAAATAGAAGAGGTAAATCTGTATATAGTCTATGAGTATAATCTACACATTTAAAATATAATCTATAAGTATAATCTAGAAATCTATAGATTTGAAAAATTTGGAAGGCAAAGAGTGGGAATTTAAAAATTCAAAAGGTAGAAGGGTGCCTAGGTGGCTCAGTTGGTTGGGCATCCAATTCTTTGGTTTCAGCTCAGGACATGATCTCGGGGTCATGGATCAAACCCTGTGTTGGGCTTTGTGCTCAGCGGGATTCTGCTTGAGATTCTCTCTCTCCCTCCCCACCCCCTACATTCTGTCTTTTTGAAATAATTAATTTTTTTAAAATTCAAAAGGTAGAAAAATTTAAAATTTGAAGCTATAAAATGCAACATATCTATGAATCACACAGAAATTGTATTCTATTTTTTTTTAAGATTTTATCATTTATTAGAAAGAGAGCATGGGAGAGAGAAAGAGAGCAAGCACAAGCAGGGGGCAGGGCAGAGGGAGAAGCAGGCTTCCCACTGAGCAGGGACCCCGACATGGGGCTTGATCCTAGGACCCTGGGATCATGACCTGAGCTGAAGGCAGATGCTTATTCGACTGAACCCCCCAGCCACCCCTAGAACAGAAATTTTAGAACTGAAAAATGCAAGAGATCAAACTAAAAATCCCCTGGGTGATTGCACCCTTGAAGAGAGAAGATATGTGAGCTGGAATGCAGGTCAGAATCAAAATGACACAGAATTAAGCACAAAGAGACAAAAGGATAGAAGACACAGAGGAGCCAACAAGAGGCATTGAAGATGCAGTGATAAGGTGTCACCAGTATGTAACTGGTGCCCCGGAAAACAAGGGGAAAGAAATGAGGCAGAAGCAATATTTGAACAGAGTGGCTGAGAATTTGCTAAAATGAGTGAAAGATTAAGCATTAAAAAGTAATTTCTAGGGGCGCCTGCATGGCTCATTGGGTTAAGCCTCTGCCTTCGGCTCAGGTCATGATCCCAGAGTCCTGGGATCGAGCCCCACATTGGGCTCCCTGCTCAGCAGGGAGTTTGCTTCCTCTGCTCTCTCTCTGCCTGCTTCTCTGCCTCCTTGTGACCTCTGTCAAATAATAAAAAAAAGTAATTTCTAGTTTTCAATATATTTTCTTTTCTTTACATATGTTCTTATATCTTCAGGGTAAAATTTCTAAAATATAAAATAATCACACAGTGAAATAAGTCAAACAGAGAGAGTCCAGTATCATATGGTTTCACTTATTTGTGGAGCATAACAAATAATATAGAGGACAAGGGTAGATGGAGAGGAGAAGGGAGTTGAGGGAAATTGGAAGGGCAGGTGAATCATGAGAGACTATGGACTCTGAAAAACAACCTGAGGGTTTTGAAGGGGCGGGGGGTGGGAGGGTGGGGGAACCAGGTGGTGGGTATTGGGGAGGGTACAGATTGCATGGAGCACTGGGTGTGGTGAAAAAACAATGAATACTGTTACGCTGAAAATAAATAAAAAATTTAATTTAAAAAAAAAGAAAATACACAAATTATCATAAAACAAGAGAAGAAGTATTTAGCTGACTTACTTGTATACTATTAATTTATGCATTAAAAAGTTGGCTTTAATTCAGGATAAGGGCTCCACCAATGAGTCTACAACCTTGTCCAACTTTCTTGACCTTATTTTTGTACATTTGTTTCTCCAGTTGTAATAGGCAGATAATGAGACAAAATAAAATTTTACTAATTCTAAAAAAAAAATAATAATAATCACACAGTAGAGATGATCATTAATGCCATGCTGGGGCTCTTTGAAAGTGCTAAGAAAATCGATAAGCATCTGCTAAGACCAATAAGGAAAAAGGAGAGCAGAAATAGTGAATAAGAGGAATAAAAAGGGACTTCAGTACAGGTCCTAGAGGTATTAAGAAGATGACAAGAGGAGGTTATGAGCAGCATATGCTAAACAATTGAGAATTTAGACGCAATGTGTAAATTCCCAGAAAAGCACAATTTACCAAACTAAAAAGAGAAAATCTGATTTGTTTTTATCATAAAAGATACTGAATCCATTGGAAGCCTTCCAACAAAGCAAACAAACAGATACAAAATGTAAATCTCTTGACCCAGATGCCTTGATTTTCTTATGTTAAGGGGGAAATGATATTAATCCGACATAAACTGGCATAGAGAATATAAAAAGCAGATAAGCTCCTTCTGTGAGACTTACTTAGTAATAAAATTCCACAATGATAGTGGGAGTGAACATTATAGGCTGTGAAATTTTGCTCATGGATATAAATATTTCCAAAAAGTATTTAGCAAACTGAATGCATCAGTATATACTAAGGATAGCGTATCATGACCAAGTTGAGTTTATACTAGATTGTAAGATCTGTTTCACATTGGAGAATTTGTTAATATCACAAACTCAATGTCATTTATCACATTAATGCATTAAGTGAAGGAAACTGTGTGATTATCTTAATAGATGCAAACCTTAAACATTTATTTAGGGAAAAACTGTCAGTTCTTTAGACTAGAAGAAAATTTCTTTAACCCAATAAATGGCATCGACAAAAAATGCCTAAAAATAATATTATTATTATAACAGAAATGGAATGTAACAAGGGTTGGCAAGGATGTGGAGAAATGGGACACGCTGCTGATTGCTGGTGGGAACATGAACTGGTGTGAACCCTGGGAAAAAGAGTTTTGTGTTGCCAGTTCCCTCCCTAGATATTTTGAAAGACTGGAAGGGGAAAAACTCAGGTATCTGTACACCTACAGTCATAGCAGCACTATTTGCAATAGCCAAAAGGTGGAAATGATCCAGATGTCCAACAGATGATTGGATAAACACAGTGATATATATATATATATATATATATATATATATATATATATATATTCCATTTTATATATATACATAATGGAATATTATTCAGCCATTATTTGTCCAAAAAAGAAATTCAGAATGAAATCCTGACGTGTACTATACCATGGATGAGCCTTGAAAACATTAGGCTAAGTGCAATAAGCAAGACCAAACCCAACCCAGCTCAACCAAACAAAAACCTCGTATGCTTTTATTTATATGAGGTATGTGGAAAAGGAAAATTCATAGAGATGAAAAGTAGAACAGAGATTACCAGGGGGAAGTAGAAATGGGGAGCTATTGCTTAATGAGTACAGAGTTTCTGTTTAGAATGATGATAAAGCTCTAGAGGTATGGAGTAATGGAAGCAAACATACATACTGATGGGGGGAATATGAACTGATACATTGCACAATGCATTTGACGCTGTCTAGCAACATTGAAGACCACATGTGCTATGACCAGCCATTCCCTTGCTGTAGGTATATATCTTAGAGCAGAAGTTTCCAAGCAAGATCCCTAGAGATCCTCAAGCTTCCTTCAGGGGACCTACAATGGCTAAACTATTTTCTTAGTAATGAGGTCATTTGCCCCTTTTCACCATGTCGATGTTGGTACTGACAGTGCAGATGGACTCGTGGGTAAACCAGCTAATGCCCATGCGGGAATCAAGGCAGGGTACCAGCGGGGCTGGCAGTCGTGTTCTCCACCACTACACACTTGCAATAAAATAATTAATAATGATGATGATGGTAATGATGATGATGTTAGTTTCACTTAAGTTTGTCCTTGATGAAGAAGGAAAAGTTACTAATTTTTTAAAGGATTTTATTTATTTATTTGACAGAGAGAGAAACAGTGAGAGGGAACGCAAGCAGGGGGAGTGGGAGAGGGAGAAGCAGGTTTCCCGCTGAGTAGGGAGCCCGATGTGGGGCTCGATCCCAGGACCCTGGGAACATGACCTGAGCCAAAGTCAGACACTTAACGACTGAGCCACCCACATGCCCCCAAATCACTAATTCTATTAAATCTTTGACCTTTGAGCAGATACCTTTCCAACTGCTGTGTGATGAAACAGAAGGTAGGTGTGTGTAAAACTCTGCTGTTGCATACCCAAGAATGATATTCTCTTGAAAGAGAACACTGAAGTTGTAAGCAGAATTAGGTGGGCTTTTTTTTTTTTTTAATCGAATACCATTTTGACTTGAAGACATGTTGGCTAGACAAACCGTGATTATTCAAGCTGAACATCTGGGTGATATTTTCTTAAAAATGAATGAAGTACCTCTGACCCTTCAGGGAAAACAATGGATATTAGTTATTGTCTGTGAAAGAGTTTTGAGCTTTCAAACTAAAACTAGAATTTTGGAAACCTTGTATCCATCACTGTGAGCTGGTCAACTTCCTCACGTTTAAATGTTTTTCTGATGAGATCACTGGTGGTATCAGCAGATGCAATTCTTACAACGTCATATACTCTGCCAACATTTGGAAGATGTACAAGGCTCAGCGTACCCATGGATTCCAAATGACCACCATGATGTTACAAATCGCAAATAACTGAAAGATCCACTCACAGCACAAGCTCAGTCAGTGGCTTTTAATGGAACAGAGCTCAAACGGGTGTCGGCGCAGTTTCAGATTCCACAGGGTAACTAACCAGCAAGAAACTACCACTCGTTGAGTTTTCCTTTAGCATCAAAGAATAGCCACAGTTAGCTGCAAAGCCTATGGAAATGTTTCTCTCTCTCCTGACTACATATCTATATGAGGTTAGATTTCCTCCTTTACACCAAACAATATAGCACAACAGATGGAATTTTTTGAAATCAATACATAAAAATCAATGTGTTTACATTAATCTATTGGGTTTGCCCATCCTGTGGTGTAAATATTCCCCCCATGAAGGATTTTGAGCTCCCAATGTGATTTTACAGAAGGTGGAATTGGGAAGAGAGAAGCACCGGGGGGCTCTCAGGAGCTCTATGACCTGGTTCCAGACTACTAATATAACCCATATTTCATAAAGTCCTCTGGGTCCTCAATAATTTTTTAAAAGATTTAGTTTATTTATTTGACAGAGAAAGAAAGAGAGCACAAGCAGGGGGAGTGGGCAGAGGGAGAAGTAGGCTTCCTGCCTAGCAGGGAGCCCGACGTGGGGCTCAATCCAAGGACTCTGGGATCATGACCTGAGCCGAAGGCAGATGTTTAACCAACTGAGCACCCAGGTGCCCCCTCAATAATTTTTAAGAAACTAGAAATTTGAGAGCCACTGCCCTAGAGAAATGGCTGTATCTTGGCCCCAGAGAACAAGTACAAAAAAGTCATAGCAACCACGGCTCCATGCAACATGAGTGAATCTTAAAAATATTAACTTTAGGGGCACTGGGGTGGCTCAGTCAAGTAAGCATCTGCCTTCGGCTCAGGTCATGATCCCAGGGTCCTGCGATCCAACCCAGAGTCGGGCTCCCTGTTCAGTGGAGAGTCTGCTTCTCCCTCTCCCTCTGCCTCCTCCCCCCTGCTTGTGCTCTCTCTCTCTCAAATAAACACATAAAATCTTTTAAAAAAAATTAACTATATTTAGGAAAAGAAACCAGACTCAAATGAATACATGCTATACAGTTCCATTTATACCAACTCCACAAACAGGCAAGGCTAAGCATTAGCTATAGGAATGCATCCTTTGGGGCTCAGCATATTTAAAAAAAAAAAAGGCAAGGAAGTGACAGCTACAGAAGTCAGGTTGGAAAGGGAGGTGCGTGTGTGGCCCTGAGCTGCTGGATATGTTCTGTTTCTTGACCTCCGTGCTGTTTTGTGAGGGTGTGCTCTACTGTAATTCATTTATCTGTACATTTATTTATTTATTTTGAAAGATTTTATTTATTTATTTAACAGAGAGAGAGGTCACAAGTAGGCAGAGAGGTAGGCGCAGCGGCGGCGGGGGGGGGGGTTGAAATCAGAGCAGAGAGCCAGATTCGGGGCTCCATCCCAGGACCCTGGGATCATGACCTGAGCTGAAGGCAGAGGCTTAACCCACTGAGCCATCCAGGTGCCCCTGTACATTTATTTTTAATGTACTTGTTCATATTGTGTTATTTTATAATTAAAAATTTTTAAAAATGGAATTATACAGAACGCATGACTCCCCTGTATTTGGATCGGAAGGACATCCCTTCTTCACAGCTCTAGCCTGTCCAGATGGTTGCCCCTACCAAACAGAGGTTTGCCATGCTCTGTAGTGTGTCTTCAGGTCTTCTCTCCGCCAGAGGGAACAAATAGTTTCTTGGGGTTCCTCTTCTTTTGTTTAAAGGCTGTTGGAAAATACCTTCTCTGAATTACCTACTTGAAACTGGATGATTTCATTTGTGGCAAGTGAGACTACAGGGTTCTGCTTCTTTAAGTCAACCGTAGAGGGGGCACCTTTCTCTGTTAGCATTTTTTTTTAACAGCTACAGAGTATTTCATTATATGGATGTGCCATAATTTATTGAATCAGCCCTCCCTTGATAGAGAGGTGGTTCCTATTTTTTTTTTGTTTGTTTTGTGAATAAACAAAATAATGGCCTTTCTCCCATTGGACCTCAGTGGGGTCCCTCTGTGGGGATGGGACCCTGGTCTAGTTACATTCTGCGCATTACACCCACAGCTCAGTGCTCAGGATGTAGCATTTGCTCAATAAAATGATTGGGGGGGGGCGGCGAATGAAGACCAACCGAAAAAACCACAAGGTATCAGTTTGAGCACAAAGATAGGATTTTTTGTGAAAACACCTTGGGCAAAGGGGCAGACAAGCACTAACTGGAGCCCAGGGGTCTAGGCCAAAATCAGAGTGGATTCAAATCCCGGCTCTCCCACGTGGGTGACGTTAAACAGCTACTTAATCTCTCCTTGCTTCACTGTTCTCATCTATAAAATGGGTATAACAGTGGTCTCTGTTTCAAAGGGCTGCTGTGAGAATTAAATGAGTGACTACATGCAAATATCTCTGCATGGGCCTAGCCCATTAGCACTAGAGTAATAGAATTAGTAATAGAACGGGATCATCTCAATTCACCTTGTTAAAATACCCCAACGACAATGCCTCTCACAGGGTGACAACACAAAAATAAGGTCCTTCTAGCCCTGCATTTGTGGTGGTTATTGTTGGTTTGATTTGCTTCTATGCGGCCGGTTTGTCTCCTGAAGAATCAACTTCCCCCTTAAGGAGAGTATTTATCTGCAGAGCCTATCACCATGGAGACAGTCAACAGTAGGGAATCCAAGATCACGGCACCTCTCCCTGGAGGCTGAAAGTAGTCACTTGGGCCCGTTTATTTTATGAAATTGGCAGGGTGTCATCATCTGTACCCACTCAGAAGGGTAGCTGGGAAGATGAAAAAGATACCCTAAACTCAGCAACTATATAACATCTCCCCACTCCCGAGACCTGGAACTGTGTCAAGTCCAAAGCCTCGGGGCAAACACTTACCATGCAATTTTTGACTGCAGTAAGTCCACAGTCATTCTCTACCCCAAGCTGGAAGGTCGAGACCAAGTACTCAACCCGAGTGCTCACTGGAAACTGGGTGGAAGAGAGGAGAAAGGTAAGCAGGGGAGAAATCGGACCGAGGGCTTGGGGGAAGACCTGGCAGGCAGAGGAAGGATATGAGGTCATTATTATTTCCAAATTAAGGGTCATAGGTGGTTACATCGTAAGAATGTGACATTAGGAACTCTGTGCTCCTCATAGGAGAGTTACATTCAAGCCATCATCGAGGTCCCCATTATATCTTGAAAATGCCATAACAGAGGTGTCAGCATAGTTAAGCCTCCCAGCATTATTTACAGTGGAGTGTTTCTAGGTATCTGGTGTTCCCTGTTCCTAATTCCCCTGAACCTTGATTTGAAGAACACCCGCTCGCCCTGGTCTGGCCCTTTCCAGAGTGTGGTACTTGCCAAGGCAGGCTTGCCACTGCTTGCGCTGATGTCCAGGGATGAGCTGCTGCTCTCTGACACCTGTTCCACAATCTTGCCCTGCCTGTGCATTTCAGTTTTTACTTTCCCCGTGTACTTTAAAGGCCAACACAGAAATACTTGGCCTCAATCGGCCTACTTGAAATTGGGTATCTGTATTTGTGGTGGCAGTCAAGACTGAGCCACTTAAATTTCTGCAGAGACAAGGAGATACCCTCATGTCTTCTTGGGACGTGGACAAGGAAAAGAGAACCAGATACAATTAGCAGCTTTGGTGTTAGTGTGGGGAAGGTTGTTGGTGACATCTGAGAACTGGAAAAGGCTGTTTTCAGGGAGAACATTTGCAGTCACCACTCCTCCGGCTAGATGTGGCCTGTGGCCATTGTTAGTTCTCATGGCACTTGGCCTTATTTGGGGGGCAGATGTGTGTAAGAGAAGTTTCAAGGGCAAGGAGAACTGGCTGAGCAATCCGTCTAGGCTCCCGTGGGCGAGATAGTACCCAAGGATACTATGGGCTGGTCCTATACCTGGAAGAGATTGCATAAAGAGAGCAGAGTTGGAGTGATATGAAAAACATGGCAGACTAAGAAGATCCAGCTCCCTACTCTCCCAAAGAAACACTGAAGAAACAACTATAACCTATCCAGAATAATTACAGAAGAGCTCTGAAAAGCAGTCAAAGGTCCACAGCAAATGCCCAATTTAGAAAGTCGCATTCAAGATGGCAGGAAATGTCATCATATTTTACCTTGCTCTTTTCTCATTTTCTCCTTAGAACAGCAGGGTAGAGTGTAAAATAAGCAGTGACTCGGCTCCTAGTTCCTTCCCTTGAACCCAGAGAGAGTGGAGCAACATTTTAATCTGTCTGGAGGCTGCTTGAGGGATTGGTACCCATGTTTTGCTTAACTCAGAGCTCAGATAGGGAAAACATGTCATAGTTCATCTTTCAGGCTAGGAAAAGCTGTTGAAAGCAGGGGTAGTTACAGCAGGTGAAAGCTGCTAGGGGACTACAAACCTGTGAAAGTCTGAGGTCCGGGATTACGGGTGGAGGAATGCAACAGAATATAAAAGGCCTTGAGAAGAAGCAGGGGAGACACTCTTTGGGAAATTCAGGAGTTTATTTTTAGTTTTGTTTTTTATTTTATTTTTTCGGTGTTCCAAGAGTCATTGTTTATGCACCATACCCAGTGTGTGGATTTTAAAGTAGCTGTGTATATAAACTAAATAAAAAATCAACACACACACACACACACACACACACACACACAGAGGTTCAGGCAAGATGAATACTCAGAAAGCCCCTAAGAACTTAAGACTTCATTCATCCTGGAACACACCCTGTTAGTTAGTGGCAGTCTCCCCTTAAATGGACTGGACAAAAACCTTAGAACAACCACCTTAAATATGCATAAAGAGCTAAAAGAAAACATGAACAAAGAACTAAAGGAAATCAGGAAAATAATATTTGAACAAAATAAATATCAATAAAAATAGAAATTACAAAAAGAAATCAAACAGAAATTATGAAGCAGAAAAATATAATAACTCTATTGAAAAAAATTCACTAGAGGTATCCGAAAGTGGACTTGAAAAAGCAGAAGAAAGAATCAGAGAACTTAAGGAGAAATCATTCAAAATTCTTGAGTCGGAGGAAACAAAATAAGGAATAAAGAAATGAGATCAGAGTCTAGGGACTTATGGGTTGCCATCATGCAGACCAGTATACACATTATGGGAGAAAGAAGGGAAAGGGGCAGAAAGAATATTTGAAGAAATAATGGCTGAAAACTTCCTAAATTTGAAGACAAGACATATGTCTACAAATCCATGAATCTCAGTGAACTCCAAAAGGAAACATCCAAAAAGACCCACACAAAGACATAGTATACTCAACCTGTTGAAAGTCAAAGACAAAAGAATTTGAAAGCAACAAAATCAAAATGGTACATCATGTACAAAGTAACATTTACAAGATTATCAGTAGATTTCTCAGCAGAAATCTGCAGGCCAAAAAGAGATGGGGTGATATATTTAAAGTGCTAAAAAACAAACAAAAAAACAAACAAACAAAACAATTCATAACATTTATCCATTGAGAATACTATAGCTAGTAAAACCATCCTTCAAAAATGAAGGAGAAACTAAAGCATCCCCAGGTAAATGAAAGCTGAAGCAGTTCATGACCACTAGGCCTACCCTACAAGAAACGGAGCAATATTAGACAGTAACTCAAAGCCATATGAAATGAAGACCTCTGGTAAAGGGAAGCATGTGGACACATATAAAAACTGCAGTTATCGTAATTTTAGTTTGTAACTCCCCTATATTTATAGGATTTAAAAAATGCATAAAAATAATTATAAATCTATGTTAATGGGCACAAATTGTATCAAGATGAAGTTTATGACATCAGTAACACAAAATGGGAGGTGGCAGGGCTGTAATGAGGCAGAGTTTTTATATATGAGCTCAGTCAAGTTGGTGTCCATTTAAAAACTTGAACAGATATTCCTCCAAGTTATGCAGCTGGCTAATAAGCACATGAAAAGATGCCCAACATCACTAGTCATTAGGGAGAAGCAAATCAAAATCATAAGATACAACTTCACATCCATTAGGGTGGCTATGATAGGGAAAAAAAAGAAAGAAATAAAAAGAAAGTAGCAGGTGTTGGTGAGAATATGGAGACATTGGAATGCTTAGTGGGAATGTATAATGGTGCAGCTGCTTGTAGACAGTATGACAGTTGCTAAAAACATTAAACATAGAATGGCCATATGAACCAGCAATTCCATTTCTGGGTTTATACCCCAAAGAACTGAACGCAGGATTTTGAAAAGAGATATTCATACATTCATGTTCATAGCCCTGTTATTCACAGTAGCCAAAAGGTAGAATGGATAAGCCAAATGTAGGGTATGTATGCAATGAAATACTACTCAGCCTTCAAAAGGAAGAAAATTCTTACACATGTTACAATGTAGATGAACCTCGGAGACACTATGCTAAGTGAAAGAAGCCAGGTGTGGAAAGACAAACACTGTATGATTCCACTTGTACGAAGTACGTAGAAGAGTCCAGTTCATGGAGACAGAAAACAGAATGGTGGGTGCTGGGGGCAGAAGGAGGGAGGGAGCTGTTTAATGGGTTCAGAGTTTTAGTTTGGGAAGAGGAAGAAGTTCTGGGGACAAGTGATGACTGATGGTTGCACAACCACAAGAGTGTAATTAATGCTCCTGGACTGTCTAAGCAAAAATGGTCAAAATGGTAAATTTTGTTATGTATATTTTTCCACGATAAATTTTTAAAAAAAATGAACCAGGAAACACAATATAATGGGAGGGGGGAAGAGTGGAACTGGGAAGAGGTGAAAACGAAGAAGAAAAAGAGAGGAAGGAGGCAAGCAGGAGGGGAGAACAGGGAGAGAGAAGACGAAGGGAGCAGGGGCAGACCGTGAGAAGTGGTCCTGGGACACAACTAAGAGCTCTCCTGAGGCATGGGGTGCCAAGTGCCTGAGCACCGTCCTTTCTAAGCTCTGGAAAGGAGGGGGCAAGGTTAAGCCTGCATCACGCAGGACGCCCTGGGCTCCGAGGTTACCCTTTCTCTGCCCAGCTTTCCCTAGCCCGGGAGGGAAAGGGATGCTGCGGGAATGTGCGAAGGCACATCAGAGATGTTATCTTGACGATTTCATCTTTTTCCAGTTCACCAAAGCCACTGAGAAAACACCTCAGTGCATTTACAGAAAAGAGTATGTCCCCTTCCCAGACCACAGACCAGACCAGATCTCCAGGTGGTATGGCAAGAGGAGAATTGAGGTAAGAGGGAGTGGGGACCCCACACTCAGGCTGGGCTCCCCCGCCGGTGCTCAGGACTCACCACCTGCCAGCTTCTTCTAAGCTCAATGCCCCCTCGGGGGACACAGGAGTGATCTCAAGAGCTCCCTCCCCAACCCGGGGCCTGCCGATGGCATCCACCTTTATTTACAACCTGCCAAATCTCCAGCTGGTAGCGTTCCCCCCACCCTGTATCCCAGCACTCTTCTGGATCATTTCCCAGTTCCTCCGCACTCTCCTAACAGGCTGTAGGCAAAGGGTGTGGGAAACAAACGAACGAGGTAAATACCGAGTTTAGGGGCACGTCGTGAGAAATCACATAGGGTCCTCCAAAAGCAAGTAGCGGGGATGCTTGGATGACAGTATTTTTTATCATCTATCCCCCAGCTTTCTCTTCTTTCGCATAAAAAGTCAGGGGCCGTTCTGCCCTCTCTCACCCATTGAGTGTGGCTGCGCGCCCTTGTGCTGCAGTTCCCTGGAGAAGGAACCAGGGCACTACGACCGCAGGACATGTCCCCTACTCTGATCCCACCTCCCAACCCCATACCTGCCTAAACTCAGGGCAGGGGCATGGAGTGAGGGGTGGGCATTGCCAGCACGGGAGCATTTTGGAGCTGGAAGCGACCCAAGAGATTGTTCAGCTCAGCACCCTCATGTTCAGATAAAAGGTGCCCAGGGTGTGGTGAAGGTCTTGTCCGAAATGGCGTAGCTGGTTGGTAAGGGACTAAGCAGGTGGCTGATCTGCAAATCAAGCAAGAAGTATCCGCGCATCCCTCTTCACTGTCTGCCGGAGTGGACTCTCTGTTGCCTGCATTTGGGGTCCCCTCCGTGTAAACAGCACCACGTTCTCAGCTCCGTCCTAGCCTGCCGGGGTTGCGCCGATATCCCTGGAGCACGCTGGCATCCGCAGACCGTGCTGGGGCTCGGGGGCCGCTAATCTTTACCATTAGTGTGCACCGAAGACCCAAGTGCATGTTCATAGAAGGAAGTCGAAGTAAGAACCCATGATCTGGGGCTCCTTTCCCCCAATCGTCCATATATAAGAGATACTTAGCCTAGTTCTTGATACACATCCATGCCCTCTTTTAAAGACTTTTGGACTCATGACAAACCCTGATGAGGAGATAACCACACACATGCACTTATATGGAATCCGGGTAAGGGGCCCCTGGGTGGCTCAGTCGCTTAAGCATCGGACTCTTGATTTTTGGCTCGGGTCATGATCTCGAGGTCATGAGAGGTGGGCTTTCCGTGGTTGGCGGGGCGTCTGCTTGGGGATTCTCTCTCTTCCTCTGCCCCTCCCCCTGCTGTCTCGCTCTCAAAAATAATAAATAAATAAGTCTTTATATAACCTGATTAAAATTAAGAAGCCCCCTGACAACATACACATAGAAGAGACCCAAGCAATCGGATAATGCATCTCCAAGGACTCTGTTCAGATCTCCTGCTTGTGGGCGTGGACCCGGGACAGAGCTGGGCCCCTGCCCAGCGGTTTCAGCCCACCGGCTCTTGCGAGGGCTTCAGCCTGCTCTTCCTCCGAGGACGGCCAGCTCCCATCCCCACATCACTCCGCCTCCTTCTTAGGCAAAGGCGCATCTGCTCTTTCAATCAACTATGTATGGATCGATGGGGTTAGCCTCCGCCAGGGAGGACCCCCTTCCTGTGTTTTTCCACTAGGCAGGTCTATTAATCACAATTTTTATGTTCTGTGTTTTAGATGGTTTGACATCTTAGGGGCCGTGCTAATCCTGGACAGACTGCCCTCCCAGGACTGGCCAGTTCCTTAGGACAGTAAACAGCTTGCCTGCAAGCACGCCTTTGGGATACAAACCAACCAACCCAGAGCCCATACCCCCGCTGTCTCTTTTACACAATGCTCCCATGTCAAGCCAATATCCCTTTGCCTTAAATCAGTCCAGGGCCAGACTCCAATAACCGGAGGCACCTCTTTAGCCCAGAGCCGGCTGAAATCATTCGAACTCTGCCACCCTAAACTCCTCAAACTTGCTAACCCTGCCTCACCTGTTCCTTCCCTTGGAAACTACCTGGAGGTCCTGGGCCATGCTCTCTCCTCTGTGACCCTGGGGCTCCCCTACGTGATCCTGGGTGGTGCCCCCTCCTCTCGGGAAGAAAGTCATGAACTTTCCAAATAACTTCTTTCCGAGGCACTCGTCTCTCTGTCACCTGACCATCCCTGATCAAAACAAAGATCCCAGGTGCATCATCAAGACAGTTGGGCCATGCCCCAAACCAAGAAAAACAGCGAGAAAATCCCTGTCTCCTTTCCCTGCTGTGATGCGTCCTCAGCACTTCCCTGGGAACCCCTCCAACTTGCTTTCCCTGGCATTGGAAATGTACTCCGGGCACCTGGTGAGGCAGACCTCGGGGCCCCCCGTGTCTGTGCCTGTCCCCCGTCTCCCTGCAGCATTGTGATCTGCCTTATTTATTACATGCAGCCGGCATTTCCAGACCAGAGCAGACACAGACCTCCCTGACTGCTCCAGACAAGAGGACAGACATGGAAAGCCACATTATCCTCCCCTGTAAATCAGCCCAGTCCCCCAAGATCCCCTTCCAGGGCCGAGAGGATTTTCTGCGGAAAGGCACGGATGCAGGCAAAGGTCCCAGAGTCAGGAGGACACGGTTTTCTTCTCCTTGTAAATAACTCCCACCAAAGAAATCACTCCCCGAGTTTCCAGCTGAGGGAGCCGTAAATCCTCTGTGGGAGAAGGCAATTTATGGGGCGTTCTCTGACTCTTCCCATAGTAACTGATTGAAATAGAAGGTGCGTATGTCAGGCCTGGTATTCAACATCTTTCACTGGCCATGGACATAGGCACTTGGATAGGGGAGCCTAGAGACACATCAGAGGATGTAATTTCAGATCACAAGGGCAGCTGTGAGAGGGCTCTGCTGCTGCTTCTTTGGCTCGGTGTCCTGCCTGTCATTTTAATGTGTCCCCATAGCCCATTCTCGGGATGAATTGACTTGGCATACACGGGGGGCCCCTCAGAGAACTGACAGCCACAAAGCTGGGATGTGTGTGTGAAGGTGAGCTGTGCCACGGAGGTGGGGGGGGGGGCAGACAGCTGTGTCTCCCAGGTGGTGGCCCCCAGGGCCCAGGCAGCAACACTCGCCACCAGCACCGCACACCTCCCTTGCGGCAGCTTCTGCCTCCGTCCACGGCCCTGAGGATGCCTTGCTCCGATCAGTTAACCTGCCCCCCCTGTATCTGTCCTTCCAGGGGCTTCCATACAAGCACCTGATCACACACCACCAGGAGCCCTCCCACCGCCATCTGATCAGCACCTATGATGACCACGACAACCGGCACAACTACAACCCGGGCCTGCCCCCGCGTCGCTCCTGGAGTGGACACAAGCTGCAGTGGCTCCCAGAGAAGTCGGACTTCCCCCTTCTTGGTATTCGTGGAATTCGGGATTCCGCCCCGTGCTGAAAGACTCACCCAGAGAGCGTTAGAATGACACGAGAGGGGGCGAACCCTATTGACCCGCGGGGCTGCTGCTTGCCACGGAGGGGATGCTGGCTGTGGGGTGGCGCCCTCCCCTGTGCACCGCGGTGGCCTGGGTTTACCGGGAGCACGGGTGGCAGGAGCAGGAGCACTGAACTCAATCCATCATCTCTGCATAAACAGTGACGACCAGGTCCCCGGTGCCCTGCCCTGATTTAGCCCCTGGGGGACACAGGAGTGACAAATGGGGAGGAATCCCTGCCCCTGGGGAGTGTCATTCCGGTGGGTCCGGGATCAGACACTGTTCATGGATGACTTAAGGTCTGGCAAATAAGATCATTCTGGACCAGGATATGTGCCACGAGGCGAAGATACCCAGTAAGGGACACAAAGTGAGGCAGTTATCTGTGACTCTCCTTTGGGTGGAATGATGAGGGATGGTCTTTCCGGAAGAGAGAGTTGAGTTGATAGGAAGTCGGGGGGAGAGAATTCCAGAAGAGGAAATAGTGAGTGGAGACACTCCACAGCAGGAAGACCACTTCGGGGCTCCAAGGCCACCACAAGGAGTGTGGGTTTTGTCCTTCCCACAGCAAGAGGACTTTGAAGGCATTTTTGTAAGAGAGTGCCTTGATCTGATGGACATTTCAAGCTACCCTCATTCTATGCACGCAACTTTTTGTACTCCCTATACTTCGATGCAGAGGGACCCGGGTCCAGTGGTGAGCTGCCTGTCACTCCGCATTACTTCTGCAAGGGTTTCTCCCTGGGATCAGCTTCACAAGCCTGCACTGGTCCCTTCCCTGCTAGGGTAGGACAGTCCCCCAGGAGACGGCAGGTTCACCATCCACCAGTCGTGGGGCTGAGTTATCCAAGGCCTACGTACCAGCTCCTGGTTCCTCCTGAGTATGCCGGGAGCGGGCCCCACCCTGAGCCAACACTCCTGCAAGCCCTTCTTCCCTCTGGAGCTCTGCAGCCCCGAAAAGCCTCCAGGGCCTCATGCCACACCTCCCCCTGGCCGGTCCATGCCCCGTTCGCCCAGACCCAGCTTTCTCTTGCAGCTCCCCCTACAAACTACGGACTCTATGAGCAGCTGCGGTGGAGATGGCTGGCACCCAAGGCTGCCCCGAGGGAGAGCATTTACGCCTCGTCCTACCCCAGACCACCACTGCATGCTTTGTCCCGGCGCGAGCATGCCATCCCTGTCCCTCCCCCTCGTCTGCACCCTGTCCCGCGCTTCTGAGAGCGGCTACTCCACGGGCAATGCGGGCAGAGCCCACCGGAGACCCGCTGTGCAGTTGGACCTGTCAGGCAGCAGGTGGGGGCGGACACACCCAGAGTTTTCAATCTGGCCCCGCCAAGGGTCCCCTAGAATCATGGTCTGTGTTTCATGGATCCCACCCCTCCTCCAAACCCTCAGGTTCCCTTCTTTTCCATCTCGCAATTAAATCTCTTTGACACAATGGAGTGCCGTGTATATGCAGAATTCTGCAGAACAGCAGAAGGCCCTCTCCCTCGTTTCCCATGAGGGGAAACTGAGGCCCAGAGAGGTAACATGTTCCAGGGAGGAGGGTCTGGTCCATACAGAAGGGAATCTGGACATGAGACCCGCTGCAGAACCCCATGGAATAGTATAATGTGGTTATGGGAGGGCACCCCGCAGGAGCTGGCGTTTGGGGAGAGGTCCAGCACGTCATTGCCTCCCCCCAGGAGCGCGCTGAACCCGGGGCTCCGAGGAAGCGAGACACACAGCATCTCCCGCCCACCTCCGAGCTCTCAAATCCTTTTCTGGGTTTGAGGATGGGGAATTTTTCAGCAAGTGTTTCAGAAGGAGGATGGACCCCTGGACAGAAGATCCGGGGCTGTGTCCTGGCTCAGGGACTGGGTGCCGTCGTCGTTGCCCAGGATGGAGTCCCCCAAGGCACGTTCTGCCACCTCATGTGGCGTCCAGCCTCTGGAGAAGCATGGCAGGCCCGAGTCTGCCCAGAATGGGCTTCTCTGCCTTCTGCCTCCACCCTGCCTGGCTGCGTTCATTACTGGAGGTGGGGCGCTCGGTGTATCGTCCTTGGCTGGATGAACAAATGAGCCATTGTCTCTTCTGGGGCTCCCCTCTGGACCCACGCTGTCCCCCACTCACCATGACCCAGTCCTGTTCCACACTCTGAGCCCCATCTAGCTGCTTCCCTACACCCCTGCCCCAAGGTGGACCTCTGTCCAGACCCCGACCCATCTGGATGCCCAAAGACCCTTATTCTTCCCAGAACTCGGCCACTCCCACCTCCAAGTCATGGAAAAGTGAGCCCTGCCCCCCCTCCACCCCCAACCCTCCTGCCAGCATCAGAAAGGAGGTCACCCTCTGTAGCTGCATCCTTTAGAACCTGGCTGTCCACCATGGCAGGGCATCAGTACAATTCTGACGCCCCGCCAGCCCACCTCGCATCTACCACTACAAATGGTTGTTTCTTCTGCTTGGAGAAAAGGAAATGAATAGAAGTATTTTTCCATGGATGTTTTCCTTACATTTTGGCACCTGCTACCACATTCTAGCAAATAATCAAGAAAAAAAAAAAGCAAGGGAAAACCTGATCTAATATTTATTCTGGGTTGAACAAGCAGTTCAACAAAAGCCAGGATCTCGGTATAAATGAGATGATCTCATTGACTGTCTTTACCACCCTCCATGGTAGGTGCCCCCAGGTAGGGATTATAAATGTCATTTCTATTTACAGAAATGGGAATAAAGTGCAGACACAATGAAGATTAACCAGCTGGACTGAGATTGCACAGGGAGTGAATCCTAGAGCTGGGATTTGAACCTAGGTGGGCTGGTCGCAGAGCAGGCATGCTTAGCCCTTGTGCACAACTGTCTCTTCAAAGAAATGAAAGCCTTGAGACCCACTGATTGTATCGGTCTGCTGTGCGCTCAGCTCAGGGGCACATGCGTGTCGCTGGCTGGGATTCTGGTCCAGAAATAATGTGACTCAGAGCAGAGGAAGACAGGCTTTGGACCGTCCCTTTCAAGGACACCTGCTGGCTCCAGGCCTCCTCTAGGTTGACCTCAGCACACTCTAGAGCCATCGCTCATTCTTCCAAAAGTCTGTTCCCTGACCCTGTCTTCCCTACCACACTCCAAGTTCCCTGAAGTTAGAGCTGGGCACCCATGAGGCCCTGAGTCATGTTTGCAGAAAGAGCGGTGGGCAGGAAGAGGAAGGGGGAAAAAGGACGCTGGGCCACGAGGAGAGATCCAAGTGGTTGCCGGGGGGCTGGCGCCCTGCTGGCCCTCCTCGCCCCTCCAGCAGCCGCTCAGCCATCCCATAAACATCCTTTGAGCTACAATTGAACAGGGCACTGACATCACAGGGCCTTCCATCAGGCAGAGGAGAGGGATCTTAAACAAATACAGGACAGGACAGGACAGGACAGAGTGATGTTGGGGACCGGTTTACAGAATTTGGGATCTTGGTGGCCAGTGCATCATGAGGGAGATCAGTTGTGGGGGGGGTACTGAAGGGAAGGGGTCTTGAGAGCAATAATAGGGGAACGGAGACATGATCTAGCAGGGAAGCCTTCCTGAAAGAAGGGGTATTTAGACAGAGGCCAGAACATGGCGTGGGGGGAGAGTGGGGGACTAGCCAGGTGGAAGGGCAGGTGGGGAGAGTGGCTTAGGTCACAGGAACAGCATGTATGAGGCTCCATGTTGGGAAGGAACTTGGGTTTGTTACAAGCCTAAAAGATAGTGTATGGGTTTCCTACTGCCGCTATAACAAATACCACGAACTTAGCGGCTGAAAGGAACACAAGCTTATTCTCGTACAGTTCCAGGGGTGCAAAGTCCACAGTGGGTCCTTCTGGAGGCTCTAGGGGTGAAGGGGTTCCTTGCCTTTTCCTGCTTTGAGGGGACACCTACACTCCCTGAGTCACGGCCCCCTCTCTCTTTGCAGACCAGCAAGCAGTGTAGCATTTTCTCTCTCTCTTCCCCCTCCTGGGAGGACCCTTGTCATTACATGGGATGCTGGATCATCCAGGATAATCCGTCCATCTCATATCTTCAGTCACCTCTGCAAAGTTCTTTCGGAATATAATCTAACATGTTCAGCGTTTTGGGGGATGAGGTTGTGGACAGTGGCTCAAGGAGGGGGAGTGCATGATTCATCTGGAGCCTGGATGCAATGCAGGAGTCCAGTGCACTGAGCATGTGTTCCATTGTGTAACCCCCGAGAGGTATCTAAGTCCTTTCCAGGTGACTGGGAAGGTGGAAGGGCAATGGGGTGGGGCAATGAGCCCCAGGACTATGGCTACCTGCACGGGTCAGCACTCCTTGGCTTTTCACACACACAGATTAAAAAGTGGCTCTAGGGGCGCCTGGATGGCTCAGTTGGTTAAGCATCTGACTCTTGATTTTGGCTCAGGTCATGATCTCAGAGTTGTGGGATCGAGCCCCGCATCCAGCTCTGTGCTCAGGATGGAGTCTGCTTGAGGTTGTCTCTCTCCCCACTGCCCCCTCTCAAAAAGATAGATAGATAGATAGATAGATAGATAGATAGATAGATAGATAGTATAAACACTACCATGGCCTGAAGTACTGGCATCAGATTATTAAAAATTTGAAAATCAGATTGAAACACTGTAACCAGATGAACAAATCAGACTGCACAACCCTCAGCAGGGGCCCCAGTGAAACCAGGTGGGGGAGGAGCACCCTATCTTTTCCAAAGGAGTGAAAAGGAGAGTGAGGGTCTTTTCCCCACACCGCTGCTTTAACTCGCTTCTCAAGCCCGAGCAGCATCAGCATGGCTGGGCAGGGGTGGGGTTCTTGCCCTCTGAGTTTGTGGATCAGGTGGGGTGTGGGGTGGGGCTGAGAAGTCACATTCCTGGCAAATTCTCAGGTGATGCTGTTGCTGCTGGTCTGGGGAATGTACCTTGGGAACCGCTCCAGGAGGCTGCCCTCTAATTTTATTTGCGCAATCTCTTTGGAATCACAGATTCTGCCGTGAAAACAGTATCGCAAACACCTGGACCGGACTTTCTCAAAGGCTTCCCAGCAACAGTGGGAGCCTATGTCTCTGGGATGTATTACAAGTTATAAAGTGAGTAATGTGTTGCCAGATGCTGGGACAACACAGTGAAAGTTTCCAGAGCACTGACTGCTGTGCCTTAGAATTCGTTTCACTGCGGACAGGCTGTGTGACCTTGAAGAAGTTACTGCCCCTCTCTGAATCTCTCTTCCTCTAGCAATGGGTACCATAACTATCTCTAATGCAGAGAGAAATACTGAGCCCAGAGCTTGGTACATAATAAATCCTCCCTAAATGGTGGCAACTATTGTTCAACAAAAACAACGGACAAAATTTCCCAGCACCATTTATTGAAGAGACTGTCTTTTTCCCACTGTATATTTTGTCCTGCTTTGTTGAAGATTAGTTGACCATAGAGTTGAGGGTCCAGATCTGGCTTTTCTACTCTGTTCCACTGGTCTATGTGTCTGTTTTTGTGCCAGTGCCGTGCTGTCTTGGTGACCACAGCTTTGTAGTAAAGCTTGAAATCAGGCAACGTGATGCCCCCAGTTTTGTTTTTCTTTTTCAACCTTTCCTTAGCAATTCAGGGTCTCTTCTGATTCCATACAAATTTTAGGACTGTTTGTTCCAGCTCTTTGAAAAATCCCGGTGAAATTTTGATTGGGATGGCATTGAAAGTATAGATTGCTCTAGGCAGCATAGACATTTTAACAATGTTTATTCTTCCGATCCACGAGCATGGAATGCTCTTCCAACTTTTTGTGTCTTCTTCAATTTCTTTCATGAGTGTTCTGTAGTTCCTCAAGTACAGATCCTTTACCTCTTTGGTTAGGTTTATTCCCAGGTATCTTATGGTTCTTGGTGCTATAGTAAATGGAATCGATTTTCTAATTTCCCTTTCCATATTTTCATTGTGAATGTATAAGAAAGCAACTGATTTCTGTGCATTGATTTTGTATCCTGCCACGTTACTGAATTGTTGTATGAGTTCTAGTAGTTTTGGGGATGGAGTGTTTTGGGTTTTCCATATAAAGTATCATGTTGTCTGAGAAGAGAGAGAGTTGACTTCTTCCTTGCCAGTCCGAATACATTTTATTTCTTATTGTTGTCTGATTGCTGTTGCTAGGACTTCTAGTACTATGTCGAACAACAGTGGTGAGAGTGGGCATCCTTGTCGTGTTCCTGATCTCAAAGGGAATGATATTCACTGTGGGTTTTTGATAGATATTATGAAGTTGAGGAATGTTCTCTCTATCCCTAGCACTACTGGGTATTTACCCCAAAGATACAGATGTAGTGAAAAGAAGGGCCATCTGTACCCCAATGTTCATAACAGCAATGACCAGTCACCATACTGTGGAAAGAGCTGAGATGCCCTTCAACAGACGAATGGATAAGGAAGATATGGTCCGTACACACTATGGAGTATTATGCCTCCATTGGAAAGGATGAATGCCCAACTTTTGTATCAACATGGATGGGACTGGAGGAGATTATGCTGAGTGAAATAAGTCAAGCAGAGAGAGTCAATTATCATATGGTTTCACTTACTTGTGGAGCATAAGGAATAACATGGAGGACATTGGGAGAAGGAGAGGAGAAGTGAGTTGGGGGGAAATCAGAGGGGGAGATGAACCATGAGAGACCGTGGACTCTGAGAGACAAACTGAGGGTTTTGGAGGGCAGGGAGGTGGGGGCTCGGGTGAGCCTGGTGGTGGGTATTCAGGAGGGCATGTATTGCATGGAGCACTGGGTGTGGGTCATAAACAATGAATGTTGGAACACTGAAAAAATAAAATACAATAAAACAAAATAAAATAAAATGAAAAACAGTCAAGAAAACAGCCAAGGCCATGGAGGACAGCTGAGACCTGAGGCAGAGTCTACTCCTGTGCCAGCCATTCCCTCCATTGAGACAGGATGCTTTTTACCTCGGAACCAGGCACTTTAGGAACCAAGCCCCAGAGAAACCCCGGTGCTGTCCCACTGGTTGGGACAAGCCTCCTCTCTGCTGGCCGATTTGGCACTAACATATAGGCAGCTGTGGTTTCAAATTCAGGGTCTCTCTGGGATTGGTTTTAACCTCAGACGTGCAAACAATTCAAAACCAGATTTTCTGATTGTTATTGGAAAACATCTGGCAGTTGGTGGTGAGCCTGGGTGTATTGATGCTTAGAGAATTCAGGCATGATTTTTTTTTTAAGTTTTTATTTTAATCACCTGGTGCCCTCCTTAATCCCCATCCCCTGTTTCCCCCACCCTCCCACCCACCTCCCTTGTGGTAACCATCAGTTTGTTCTCTATAGTTCAGAGTCTTTTTCTCGGTTTCCCTCTCTCTCTCTTTCCCTTTGCTTGTTTGTTTTGTTTCTCAAATTTCACATCTGAGTGAAATCATGTGGTATTTGTCCTTCTCTGTCTTATTTCACTTAGCGTCATACTCTCTAGCTCCATCCATGTCATTGGAAATGACAAGATTTCATTCCTTTAAATGGTTGAATAATATTCCACTGTGTATATACACCACATCTTCTTTATCCATTCATCAATCGATGGACACTTGGGTTGCTTCCATAATTTGGCTCCTGTAAATAACACTGCTATGAACATAGAGGTACACGTACCCCTTTGCATTAGTGTTTTTGTATTCCTTGCTTAAATACCCAGTAGTACAATGACTAGGTCATAGGGTGGTTCTATTTTTAAATTTTTGAGGAACCTCCATACTGTGTTGTCTTCAATGTCTTTCACCAGTATTTTATGGTTTTCAGAGTACACGCCTTTCACGTTCTTTGTTAGGGTTATTCCTACGTATCTTATTATTTTTGGTGCAATTACAGATGGGATTGATGCTTTAATTTCCCTTTCCATTGCTCCATTATTAGTATATAAAAATACAACAGATTTCTGTAGATTGCTTTTTTTGTCCTACAACTTTACTGAATTCACTCATCAGTTCTAGCAGATTTTTGGCGGAGTCTTTGGAGTTTTCTTTGCAGACTATATAGTCTTTTGGTTTTTCATGTCCTGCATAAATCACATAAGTTTTACTTCTTCCGACCACGTTGGATGCATTTATTTCTTTTTGTTGTCTGATTGCTGTGGCTGGGACTCCCAGTCCTATGTTGAATAAAAGTGGTGAGAGTGGTGTCTTACTCCTGACCTTAGGGGGGGAAGCTCTCAGTTTTTCCCCATTGAGGATGATTTTAGCTGTGGGTTTTCATATATGAGTTTTATTACGCTGAGATATGTTCCCTCTGAACCTACTTTGTTGAGGGTTTTCATCATGAATGGATGTTGTACTTTGTCAAATGTTTTTTCTGCATCTATTGAAATGATCGTATATATGGTTTTTTATCCTTTCTTTTATTGATGTGATGTATCATATTGATTAATTTGTAAATATTTAACCTCACTTGCATCCCAGGAATAAGTCCCACTTGATCGTGGTGAATGACTTTTTAAAAATATATTGTTGGATTTGGTTGCTAGTATTTTGTTGAGGATTTTTGCCTCCATGTTCATCAGAGACATTGGCCTGTAATTCTCCATTTTGTGGTGTCTTTATCTGGTTTTGGTATCAGGGTAATGCTGGCCTCATAGAATGAATATGGAAGTTTTTCATCCTCTCCAATTTGGGGGGAATAGTTTGAGAAGAATAGGTATTAACACTTCTTTAAACGTTTGGTAGAGGGGCGCCTGGGTGGCTCGTGGTTTAAGCCTCTGCCTTCAGCTCAGGTCATGGTCTCAGGGTCTTGGGATCGCATCCTGCATCGGGCTCTCTGCTCAGCGGGGAGCCTGCTTCCTCCTCTCTCTCTGCCTGCCTCTCTGCCTACTTGTGATCTCTGTCTGTCAAATAAATAAATAAAATCTTAAAAAAAAATAAACGTTTGGTAGAATTTTCCTATGAAGCTATCTGGCCCTGAACACTTGTTTGTTGGTAATGTTTTGATTACTGATTCAATTTTTTTGCTGGTAATTCATGTTTCAGGTTTGGTAAGTTACTTGTTTCTAGGAATTTATCCATTTCTTCCAGTTGTCCAATTTGTTAGCTTATAGTTTTTCATAATATTCTCCTATAATTATTTGTATTTTTGTAGTGTTTATTTTTATTTCTCCTCTCTCGTTTGTGATTTTATTTTGGTCCTTTCTTTTTTCTTTTTGATAAGTCTAGCTAGGGGGTTATCAATTTTATTAATTTTTTCAAAGAACCAGCTTCTGGTTTCATTATTGTGTTCTATTGGTTTTTTTTAGTTTCTGTATCATTTATTTCTGCTCTAATCTTTTTTATTTCCCTAATTCTGCTGGTTTTTGGCTTTCTTTGTTGTGTTTTTTTCTAACACCTTTAGATGAAAGATTTGGTTGTTTAAGATTTTTCTTGCTTCTTTTTTTGTTAAGACTTTATTTATTTATTCACGTGAGAGAGAAAGAGAGGGCACAAGATGGGGGAGGGTCAGAGGGAGAAGCAGATCCCCCTGCTGAGCGGAGAGCTTGAATGTGGAGCTTGATCTCAGGACCCCGGGATCATGATCTGAGCCAAAGGCAGATGTTTAACCAACTAAGCCGCCCAGGCACTCCAGATTTTTCTTACTTCTTTTTTTTTTTTAAAGATTTTATTTATTTATTTGACAGAAAGAGAGGTCACAAGCAGGTGGGGGGGGGAAGCAGGCTCCCCGCTGAGCAGAGAACCCGATGAGGGGCTCGATCCCACGACACTGAGATCATGACCTAACCCAAAGGCAGAGGCTTAACCCACTGAGCCACCCAGGCATCACTTTTTCTTGCTTCTTGAAGTAGCCCTATGTTGCTATATGCTTCCCTCTTAGGACCATCTTTGCTGTATCCCAAAGGTTCTGGAGTGCTGTGTTTTCATCCGTTTCCATGTACTTTTCTAATTTCTTCATTTATTTCCTGGTTGACCCATTCATCGTTTAGCAGAATGTTGCTTAACCTCCACGTAACTGTGGTCTTTCCAGATTTTTTCTTCCAGTTGACTTCCAGCTTCATCATAGGATTGTGGTCAGAAAAGGTGCATGGTATGACTTCAGTCTTTTTGTGTTTACTGAGGCCTCTTTTGGGCCTAATATGTGATCTATTTTGGAGAATGTTCCAGGATCGCCTGAAAAGATGTGGATTCTGATGTTTAAGGATGGGCAATTCCGAATGTATCTGTTAGATCTGTCTAGTCCAGTGTGTCATCCAAAGCCATTGTTTCCTTGCTGGTTTCCTTTCAGGTGATCTATCCATTGCTGTAAGCAGGGTGTTAACATTCCCTACTGTTATTGTATTATTTTTTATTAATTCCTTTATGTTTGTTACTAGCTGTCTTATGTATTTAGGCTCTCCTACAGTGGGGGCAGAGAATTCAGGCACGAATCTGAAAGCACACCCTTGTTGGCCTGCAAGCCTGTGGGGCTCCCTTCCAGGTCCCAATGCCAGCCAGCTGACAAACAGGATGTCTCTGAGGTCTCTGGAGAGGCTGGAGGGGAACTATGGTTACCTAGTTGTTCTTCCAGACCTGAAACTAACCCTGGTTAGGGGCCTTGGCTTCGGAACATGCTGGGGCTGGAATCCCCCTGGTCCCTCCAGCCATCCACCACCAGGTATAAAATAACAAAATCAGTGGGAGTCACTTGCAAATCGCTGTTAAATGAATATAATATGAATAGAATTCTATGGCATATGCCGTTCTGTACTTGATTTTATTTTTCATCCAATGATGTAATCGTTTGTGATCTAACATGGCCCAGCAGACTTCTTACTTTTCATTAGATACCTGCTCCCTCCCCATTCCTCTCAATCTCAGAAAGTCAAGACCAAGCTCCAGAGGCCTCTTGCACTAAGCAAATCCTGCTGATTTCACCTCCAGGGCGTGCGCAAAGCCGTCAGGCAGCTGCTCAAGTGCAAGCCGGGATCCCCCCAGCCAGAGCTCAGAGCCTCCTGGCTGGTGTCTCTGCTTCTCTGTTTACTCCACTGTGGAACATAGGGCAGCAGCGGTGAGGGCAGGCGACCGGGAAAACATGCATCAGGTCATCTCACACCCTTACTTACACACTTCCAGTGATGCCCTAGCCAGCCTCTGCCCTCACGGTTATGTTCCCCCTTCCTAGCCTCCTCTCCCTGTGCTTCCCCGTAGTTCAAGGTCAGACCGCTGCACCTTGTATGGGACCCCGAACCGCAGCTAACTCTGGCCCCACAGTGCCCTCTGGTGGCCGGAGAGACAGGACGGAGGGACCGTCTGGACAGAGAGACCAGGGGGGAGGTCGGTGAGCAAGGACCCGGCACTTGAGGTTTGGAAAAGATTTTGGAAGAGCAAACGCTTAGAAGACCCAGAGTGTTAGTGGGAGACAGGAGTGTCTAACAGTCTCGGCTGGGATGGTGCCTACTCACTGGGTTTTGGAGATGGGGCGGTAACAGGAGAGCAGGTGGCGTCCGGATGGGTGGAAAGCTCGCCTCTGGGGCCTCTCATCAGACCAGGGCCCGTGTCTGTGCAGGAGAGAGCACTGGGCTGTGTCTGGGTCAGCTATCGAGGAACTTCCTGGGAATGTGGGCTCTGAGTCCCCTCCCTCCCTCCAGAATGGCTCTCCCACCGGCAGAGTCCCAGCACGAGGTCTCTGTGGAAAGGCCAGCTACATGCGGCCATGGGTCCTGGCCTCACCCCTCCCCTTTGGGATCCCCACAGAGCCCCTGTACCAGCCCAAGAACAAACTCCTCTTGGACTCCCTGGTCCACCCCACTCTTGACCCATGATCTGCGGGGTGGTCCTGCGAGTTTCCACCCCAAAGGACACAGAAACCAGGTTTGGTCAGAGAAAGCACGCGGACGCTGGTAAGAATGTTGCCCTCCCGCTCTTCTAAGGACTTGCTGATCTGCGCCCTTTCTCTTAATGGAGCCAATGTGCTGGGAGGAGGGGTGTGGTGTGGTGTTTGGATAAAAGGCCTGTAAATCCAGACCTGCTCCGTCCATTTTCCTGCAGGGTGACCTTGGACCCGTCAAGGGCGCCCCTCTCTCCCGGGCCACTGTTGGTCTCGGGCTCACATTCCCACCTCCCAGAGATGCGTAACTGTGGAAGGTATGTGAAGAAGGGGATGAAGACATCCCAGGGGAAGGGACGTGGCAAGAAACTTCACTCTTGGGGGATATTTCATGACTTTAGAAGCAGGAAAGAACCAAGGTGGGGGGCTGAGCCAAAGCCAGGAGTGTTAACATCACCAAAGCTTGGAGAAAATGTTTGCTCTCTGCCCCAGTGAAGCCGTGAGAAGGTGATCACTGGTCAGACTACTCTTGATACATTTTTTTACAAGGAAATAAAGCTCTCTAATGCTCAATGTTTTAAATGACACTGTACTAAATAAATATTCATTTTACTGTTTTTTTCCACTTTTTTCATTTACATTTTTTACATTTACAACCACAGTAGGAGAGATCTTAAAAATTTTTGAAGGCCAAGGGATAATCATAATTTTCCCCACTGATTATTAGGATCGTCTTGTATTTTCAGCGTGCACTCATTTTCACCATCTTGCGCTGCTGGGACTGGGGTGCACCTGCATTTAATTTACTGTTCAGCTGATGAGTGTTTTGTCTGCCTTGATGGAAAGTAAGGTCTGCACATAGGAGATAACGTTGAGAGCTGGACCGGGTCGTGTTTGTTGGCTGTTTCCCTGTCACCCAGAATAGCAGTGGACATGCCCTTGACATCCAGGAAAGACTTTTTTTTTTTTTTCATTGAGGAGCAATTGACCAATACAATTGTATATACTTAAAATGCACAATGTGATGATTGATTTAGGCATATATGTGCAGCGACAACCAAGATCTAGTCGTGAACACATCCGTTCCCTCACCCAGTTAACTCTGCGTGTGTAAGAAATGCTGAAGACCTACTCCCAGCAGGGAGCCTGGGGGGCTCAGTGGTTAAGCGTCTGCCTTCAGCTCAGGTCATGATCTCAGGGTCCTGGGATTGAGGCTCACATCGGTCTCCCTGCTCAGCGGGGAACCTGCTTCTCCCTCTCTCTCTGCCTGCCACCCTCCACCCCCCGCTTGTGCCCTCTCTCTCCCCGTCAAATAAATACATAAAAAAAAAAAAGACCTACTCCCAGGACCTTTCAAATATACAACCCCGTCTTCCTAACTGTGATCACCATGCTGCATATTAGCTCCTCAAAGAGATGAGAGCACCCCATGCTCACGAGAGCTTTAATCGCAAGAGCCAAGATTTGGAAGCAACCTAATGTCCTCTGAGGGGTGAATGGATAAGGGAAAAAAAAAAGGGCAGGGGGGGATATATGTCCACAATGGAATATCATGCAGCCATCACAAAGAAGGAAGTCCTGCCATTTGGGACAGTATGGATGAACCTGGAGGGCATATACTCCGTGAACTATAGCCAGACAGAAAAAGACAGATACTATATGGTATCACATACATGTGCAATCAAAAAAAAAAAAAAGCCAATTTTGCAGTAACAGAGAATAGAATGGTGGTTGCCAAGAGTTGGGAGGAAGGGGAAGTGGATGATGTAGCTCGAAGGGTACACATTTTCAGGTAGAAGAAGAACGAGTAAATATTTTTAATGAATCAAGGAGAGTGGAGTGAGGGGGTGGTACAGGGTATTGGGTACTGGAGGGGGGCATCCAGTCTGCCGAGACTTTGCAGCACATGTGTCCACAGAACCCCCTTCCCCCAGGCTCCTGTAGTTCTCAGCCCAGACACTGGAGGATCTTCCCCACGCGGGGAGTCCAGTGCCTCCCAACCACTGAGGCTCCCGGGGCTCCACCTTTGTTCTCTCTCACCAGCAGCCAGCTGGGCCCTGGTTTTACCAGCCTCTACCATGGCCTTCCTTCGGCTTATAGAAAATGTGAGGCCACTTGGCTGACACGGACGTGGTGCCAGAACCCCATACTGTCTTATTTTCTCCTGGAAAGCCAAATTGTCCAAGTCCCAAGAGACCATGATGAGCAGAGAGACCCAACAGCCCATTTGGGGCCTGATATCAAGGCCAGACTCCCCCCCAAACCAGCCCCTCAGCTTTGCATCCAGAATGAACGCTTGCCGTTCTCTCTCCGACTCTCCCCCGGCCAGATTCTGTGCTGTTGGAGCGGGGGCTGCCTTTGGAACCTCACTAGTGGATACAAACAAAGCCAGGCCTTTGGGAACTCTCAGCCCCCAAATCGAGGCCCGTAGTCCTCCAGTGGCCTCAGCCCTGAAGGGACACAGTTCTTTGAGACCAGAGGACATGTTCTCCTGCTCAGCAGACCCTGCCCTCCTCTCTCTCACTCTGGGCTCTGCACCGGCTCCTCCAACCATCTCCTGCTCTTGTTTCTCTTCCTTCCCCCGGCTCCTCTGGCCCGGCCCCACCTGGAGGAGCCCGCGGACATCCTCCCCACCCCGTACTTCTACAAGCTCGCCCCTCGGGCTTGACTGTCTGCACACAGGGCGATTTGCCATCAAATCTTAATGGTGAAGAAGAAAGAGAACAGCCCCTGGTTTAGGGTCACTTTTCAAATTTTATTTATTTATTTGACAGACAGAGATCACAAGTAGGCAGAGAGGCAGGCAGAGAGAGAAGAGGAAGCAGACTCCCCGCTGAGCAGAGAGCCCGATGCGGGGCTCGATCCCAGGACCCTGGGATCATGACCTGAGCCGAAGGCAGAGGCTTTAACCCACTGAGCCACCCAGGCGCCCCTGGTTTAGGGTAACTTATTAGTGGATCTAAAGTGGAACTGAGAGGGCACGTAGGGTCAAGGAGATTTAGGCTTCCAAAAAGGCACAGGAGGCAAGACACTTCAGGGTAAGAACAGATCTGCTTTGGGAGAGAAGGAACATTTACTGGATCGTCAGCTGGAGGGCTGGGCCATGAGAACCACAGAGGGAACAGCCGCCGCATCAGGCCTGGTTCCCAGAGCCTCTCGTCAGCCTGGCACCTCTAGGAAGACCAGAAAAGTCAGGGTCCTCCTCTGTAACCCCAAAGGGGCCACTTCCCAGCGTTTCCTGGGTGCTCCTTCCATCTGTGCTTTTTTGGATCTGTGCCTTGTGGTTAGTCACATTTTCCAAAATAGCCCAGTAGAACACAGGAATCCATCAGAATCCTCGAGGAGAACATAGGGAGTAACCTCTTTGATATCAGCCACAGCAACTTCTTTCAAGATATGTCTCCAAAGGCGAAGGAAACAAAGGCAAAGATGAACTTCTGGGACTTCATCAAGATAAAAAGCTTCTGCACAGCAAAAGAAACAGTCATCAAAACAAAGAGGCAACCCACGGAATGGGAGAAGATATTTGCAAATGACAGTACAGATAAAAGGTTGATATCCAGGATCTATAAAGAACTCCTCAAACTCAACACACACAAAACAGATAATCATATTTAAAAATGGGCAGAAGATATGAACAGACACTTCTCCAATGAAGACATACAAATGGCTACCAGACACATGAAAAAATGTTCATCATCACTAGCCATCAGGGAGATTCAAATCAAAACCACATTGAGATACCACCTTACACCAGTTAGAATGGCCAAAATTAGCAAGACAGGAAACAACGTGTGTTGGAGAGGATGTGGAGAAAGGGGAACCCTCTTACACTGTTGGTGGGAATGCAAACTGGTGCAGCCACTTTGGAGAACAGTGTGGAGATTCCTCAGGAAATTAAAAATAGATCTTCCCTATGACCCTGCAATTGCACTGCTCGGTATTTACCCCAAAGATACAGATGTAGTGAAAAGAAGGGCCATCTGTACCCCAATGTCTATAGCAGCAATGGCCACGGTCGCCAAACTGTGGAAAGAACCAAGATGCCCCTCAACGGACGAATGGATAAGGAAGATGTGGTCCATATACACTATGGAGTATTATGCCTCCATCAGAAAGGACGAATACCCAACTTTTGTAGCAACATGGACAGGACTGGAAGAGATTATGCTGAGTGAAATAAGTCAAACAGAGAAAGTCAAGTATCATATGGTTTCACTTATTGGTGGAGCATAACAAATAATATAGAGGACAAGGGTAGATGGAGAGGAGAAGGGAGTTGAGGGAAATTGGAAGGGGAGGTGAACCATGAGAGACTATGGACTCTGAAAAACAACCTGAGGGTTTTGAAGGGGCGGGATGGGAGGGTAGGGGAACCAGGTGGTGGGTATTAGGGAGGGCACAGATTGCATGGAGCACTGGGTGTGGTGAAAAAACAATGAATACTGTTACGCTGAAAATAAATAAAAAATTAAAAAAAAAAAAAGAACTTGAGAATTTCCTGATTTCTGCTGATACCATTGGAAGGGTCCCCATTCTCCACATTTAAAAAAAATATCTTATTTATTTATTCGAGAGAGAGAGAGAGAATGGACAGTGGGGATGGGGAGAGGGAAAGAGAGAATCAAACTCCCCCATGAGCGGAAGTCCAGCTTGGAGCTCGAACCCTGGACCTGGAGATCATGACCTGAGCCGAAGACAGCGCTTCACTGACTGAGCCACCCGGGTGTCCTTGGTCCCATCTTAAAAACATCCCATATGATACATTTTTAAAAGATTTTATTTATTTATTTGACAGAGAGAGACACAGCTGAGAGAGGGAACACAAGCAGGGGGAGTGGGAGAGGGAGAATCAGGCCTCCCGCAGAGCAGGGAGCCCGATATGGGGCTCCATCCCAGGACCCTGGATCACAACCCGAACCAAAGGCAGATGCCCAACAACTGAGCCACCCAGGCACCCCCCATATGATATTTTTGAAGAGCAAAGCCTTTGTTCTGACCTTGAACTCTTTCTTCCCTGGAACTCCTTCCCAAAATAGGAATGCTGATATAGTCCTTGGAAATGTACATTTCAGTATTTTGCATCGCTGCTCCCAAATCCTATATAATACTGTTCTGTGGCTTTTACAATTTCTCATTCAAGGGAGAGGGCCCCTGGGTGGTTCAGCAGGTGAAGCGTGTGCCTTCGGCTCAGGTCATGATCTCAGGGTGCTGGGATCGAGTCCAGAGTCGGGCTCTCCCCTCCGTGGGGAGTCTTCTTGTCTCTCACCCTCTGCCCGATCCCTAAAATAAGTAAATATTTTAAATAAATAAAATAAAATTTTCAAGTGAAAACGAATACCACACGCTTTAGCGGTATCTCCTTCCCCTTCCCCAGCCGGGTTAACGGTGGGAACTGAGGCTGCATTAGGGCCACACGACACTCCCGCACCTGCTGTTCTAGGGCCTTGAGTGATGGTCGAAAAATCTCCCCCCCCCCAAAAGGTGGGAGTCAGCTCTCGGGCGTCTCAGTACCCACTTCCCAGTGACACGGGAATCAAGCAAAGTGGTGGGTGGAACCGTGCGGGCTGGCGGCTGCTCGTGCCTCCCCTCGGTGCTTGCGGGACACTCCATCCCCGTCCCCGAGCCATGGCTCTGTGCCCACGGAGCCCAGAGCGGAACTGGGGTAAGCTGGGGCTCTCCCACCAGTGCCAGAGAAGTGACTCTGGCCCCGAGCTGGTTCCTCTGGAGGTTGGGGGAAGAAGACGGGCGTGCTCAGGCATGGCCCGAGAAGGATGCCTCATGCCCTTGCCACAGCCTCGGGATTCCTTCCGGATCAGATTCGGGATGAGCGCCCGGCCCCCGCCCAGACTCCTGGAACCGGCCCGGCGGGAAAGCGCCTGCTGAAGGACAAGGCCTCGGCCATGGCCGCGCTGGAGTATCCCCCCTCAGCTCATGGTGGCCGCTGCTTGCGGTGGCCTTGGCTGGGGGCTGCAACAGGACCCTCTGGGGGGCCTGACGTGGACGCCTCAGCAGGGCACCTTCCCAGCCGCCCTCAGAGGGCTTGATGTCTTGTTTGCCCAGAAGGTTCCCCCCCAGGTGAGGCTCAGCCACACAGCCCGGTAGGGTCGTGGGTATCCTGGAAAAGGCAGCTGGGGGTACAGGAAGTAGATGGTCAAGGGGTGGGTGAGAGGCTTCCGATGATGCCAGTGAAGGCGCTCAGAGGCCTTGGCCATCGCTGAGCTCGCGGTGGGAGACGGCTTCTGGGGGTGCGTGGCGGCTTCCGACGCAGGAGCCCCTGAGAGTACACGGCCCCTGCCTCCCCCCCAGGGTACCTCCAGGTTCCAGAAGTAGAGCCAAGGGACGATGGAAGGGAAAAGGAGGTAGGGAGGGAAGAGGGCGGGGGAGCAGCTGATGTCTTCTCACAGGTGGGGAGTCCGACGATCGCCTACATTGCTCTGGTCTCATTCCACACGGATCTTAAAGCATCTCCGCATCTTAAAGCATTTCCCCACGGGAGACGGAAACTGCAGGGGCTGGATACTGGCCAGGACTTCTGGAGGGTGGGGTCCGGAGTCAGGGCCCATGGGTGGCCACCGATGGGACCAGTGACCAAGGATGGGTAAGGACGAGGCAGCCCTTGGCTCCATCGGTGGTGTTCAGAGACCCCTGCCTTGGGGACAGGACCCGGGAGGAATGTCTCACCTACCTCTGTAGGTGGGGCGGCACAGAGAAGTTCCCTCCGTGTGTGCTGGAAGAAGCTAAAGACTTTTACAGTGCCCGTCCAGAAGATCGGGAAGGTCCTGAGTACGGGGCAGGTGGACAGCATCCTGAGGGTGGACGAGAATTGCACTCGGAGGCTGTCCGCCCTGGGGATGTTTGCACCTTACCTGGGCCAGACGAGTAATGTGCAGAGACTCCTGCCCTCCCATGTCCACGTGACCCCCTCCAAGGAGGAGAAGCAGCGTGTCATCCGGTTCACTTCTCCGTTCCCTTGCCTGCGCCGTTTACGGAAGCTCTCTATGGAATGTCCCTCCTTCCTCGAGGGCCGCCTGGACCAGATGCTCAGGTGAGAGGTGCCCCCCCCCGGGTGGTGTTACAGTGAATGGGAGACTGGGATGTCAGGTGCACTGTCTCATGTGCTGCTCTCTCCTGAGTGTGCTGTCACACAACCACCCACATCAAGGTTCGGGGCTATGGAAAGAGACACCTTGCCAGGAGGCGACACACTGTGGGGGTCAGATAGAGTGAGGCTGAGTTTGTGAATTCTTCCTTAGGAAGAGATGTCCAAGTTAAGATGATATAGGGAAATAAGAAAGGGGAGAGGGAATCCACAGTAGATCTGAGCTTCTCCAAAGAGAGGCTCTGCCCTCAGCAGCTTTGTGAACACGCACGAGTCTGTCTCGATCCCCCGTCTGTAAAAAGTTTTGTGCTCCAGGTCCGGGAATGCATATGGGGAGTGCATGATTCTGGAGGTAAGGGAGTGGGAGCAGAAAGAATCATGAACAATGGTAGAAAGTGTGCTGATGTTACTGGGACCTACGTGAGCCCCTGCAGACTGGCACTCCCACTTGACGCTGGGGGATCTTGCCCAGGTTTGTTCTTTGTCTCCCACTAGCCTCACCTGACCCAGAGATGCAGGTGCCTAAGGCCTGAGCAATGGCCCAAAGGAAGCCTGGACTGACAGCATTTCTGGTCTTATGTCCCGATATTAAGATTCAGTGATGTCTACCCTTGATCGAGACCCTGTGTCAGACGGATCCTATTCTAGCGCATTCTGTTACCTTCATTCACTTCCAAAAGCTGGAGTATGTTGTACTCTGCCTGACAGGTGAGGAAAAGGAGCTTTAAAGATTTTGTGAACCTGACCCAGTCACGCAAGGGCAGGTGGAAGGCCACAGTCTAAAATGAGTCTGGGACCCCGGGTACAGACCTTCATCAGACGGTCACCGCGATGTTGGCCTTGGGCAAGTCAGTTGTCTCCCCTTTAAGGCCACCTGCATCCCCGCTCCCCAGACCTAACTGCTTGGTTTCGCCCAGGTGCCTGAAGACCTCTTTGGATCTTCATAACGAAGATCTCTCCATAACGAACTGTCAGCTCACAGAATCGTCCTTGGCCCACCTCTCCCAGTGCCCGAACATCAGCCAGCAGGAGGACCTGGATCTGAGTGGCATCAGCCTGATCTGTTTCAGCCTTGAGCCCCTCTAGGTTCTGCTAGAGAAGGTGGCAGCCCCCCTCCAGGACCTGGACTTAGATCTGTGTAGACTCACGGAAGCCCACCTTGAGGCCATCCTGCCCACCCTGAGCCGCTGTCCCCAGCTCTGGACCTTCAGTGTCTGTGAGAACCTCCTCTTCATGGCCATCGTGGGGAGGCTGTGGGGCCACACCGCCCAGCTGTGCCATCTGCACCTGGAGCTGTCTCTCCTGTCCCTCTGGAGAATGATGGCCCTCAGGGAGCTCTCCACTTGGGGACATCTGCCCAGGTTGGGGCTGAGCTGACAGAGATCCTGAGGGACTTAGGATTGCCCAGGACCATCTGGCTTAGCACCAGCCCCTGTCCTCGCTATGGCAGCAAGATACTCCATGATTCAGAGCCCATTATATGCCCCTGTTATATGCCTGCCTCGTTGGGCGCTTCTCTCAACAACTGTCTTCTGGGCATCTGGAGACTGAAATCTAGGACATAGGTACATCACGCGAAAGGGGAACACAGACCCACGGTTTCAGATATCTGTTCAGTGTGAACGGGAGAGGGAAGGTGACCCAGAGGGAGGGCAGGATCACAGACAGAAGCCTTGGCTCAGGGAGTTGCTGGGGCCTTCAGGGACATGTGTCCTATAGTCAGAAATACGAATCTGAATTTCTGGAGGGGGGATTTGAGCTTGAGACTCACATGTCCGAGTTATCCCTGTGTGGACCCTTGTAAAGAAAGGGTAGGAAATAAAGAAACCCAATGTAAGCTCTCTGGTGCTTTCCCTGATCCGTTAGCTGGTTTTTCCAAGTTACAGTTCAGGAAGCTCCAGTTACTGATGGAGAAGAGCCCTACTGAGCTGTCCATGATCAGAAACTCTCAAACTGCTGTGGTGCGATTAGGCCCCAGGAACTCACTGCATTTTTGTGATTTCCTCCAGTTCTTTATTCTCTCTGGGGCATCTCTTAACTCCTTGTTTCGGGGGCTGTTTGGTGGCTTAATACAACAATTGGAACACACTAATTGGCCTATGATCCATTGGAGTGTAGGGCTCTTGGGACGCTCACTGCTGACCCAATGCCATGACCCTGGACATGAACCCTCCCCACATTCTCCAAGTGGACCCCAAGACCTCGGTTCCCGGCCTTTGTGTTCAGAAAGGACCTCACTGCATAAGACAGGCCAAACCTGGAAGGGGTTGTTCACCCTACAGATTATGAGTTGGAGCCTCTGGACCTCACCAACCCATGTCTATCATGGGTGGGTAGTCGTCCTTGAATTCAACAGTAGGGACATTCAAGTTCCTTTCAGCAAAAGTATTAAAATCCTACAGGCATGGAAACTTAGTATTTCTACACCATGTTAAAAAAAGAATATCCCAGGGCTAGGTCATGTCAATGAGAGACTGACTTTATTCTCCTAACATCTCTCTTCCCACGCCACCCCCCCACCGCCCGCCCCAGGAAAAGAACAGAACGACGTGGCTTGAAATTATTATATTAGGATGTGTAACAAAATACCTGTAGGCAGGTGAGTGACGTCCTTGCCTAGGGTAAGACAATGTCTTGGCCTAGTTTTCTTGACTAAGCAATAGAATGTATACAGACCCATTAGAATTGGCCCACGGGATCATGGCAGAAGTCCCACTCTCTGTCTTCTGTGAGCTGGAGAACCAGCAAAGCCAGTGGGAGATCTCAGCCCAAGACTGAAGGCCTGAAACCCGGGAAAGCGGATGGTGTAACACCTCGTCTGAGGCCAAAGACCTGAGAACCGGAGAGTCTGGAAACTTTGGAGCCGGGAGCTCCGGGAGTTCACGGGCAAGAAGAGACAGAATTTGCCCTCCCTTCCCCTTTGTGTCCCATTCTGATCCCCAACGGGTTGAATGATGCCAAGAATCTCTAACCTCAGTCGACTGATTCAAACGCTGATCTCTTCCAGAAACATCCTTACCGACATAACCCAGGATTAAGGTTTTACCAGCGACCTGGGCATCCCTTAGTCAAGGTGAACCCCCCCAAATTATCACAGTGACTCAAACAAGGACACTCAAATAAAGGATTCAGGGGCTGGTGTTGCTGGCGGGAGGTCCTTAGGCAAGAGCCTCCGTTTCCCTGTAAAAGGAGTTTTCCCTGCATAATGATGCACACCCAACCACCTTATCCAGTTCTTGTAGGAGCCAACGAGAGGACGCACGAGGAGGGCTTGGCATACAGGAAGCTCAATAAAGGGGTCTTTCCGTTCACGCTTCAATCTTCCTTTCTGTTTCTGACAGCAGGAGAGCAGGACACAGGGCATGCCATAGGATTCAGCTTTTATATGTGGCCACCAGCGAATCATGGTCCACGCAGACAGCTTCAGCCGCAGGCGCAGGCGCAGGGAGAGGGAGGGCATCTGAAATAGGGCGTCTGGATTTACCTCTAGTGATGCTCGGATAGACGTTTCCAAGCCTCGGGACTTGTACGCCACCTGCTGGTAGATCCGGGTGATACAAGCTGGACCGTGGTGTTCACTATTTTAAGAAATCCGTCATGAACTGCTATTTGAGTATAAATATTTGTGTTGTGATATATACAAATATCGAAGATATAAATTGCTTTTAAAGATCATAAAAGGTGATTCGATGTTTTTAAAGAACGCATCCAGGTAATTAAAAAATTATTTAATTTCGTCTGATGCCTGTAAACAAATGAGACTTCAGAACGGTTTAGAAATCAACGAACAAGGAATTGTTTTCTCTGTTGAAAAAAATGTTTAGAATCATAAAATTTTAGAGCTGGAAGGTTACAGTTAAATTTTTAGAAGGAGGCTTCATCTTTCAGAGCAGTTTTAGGTTCACAGTAAATTGGGCAGAAAGTGGTTTCCATCATAACTCCTACCCCACCCCCACTCTGTCCCCCACAATGCGCAGCCTCCCGCTGCAGAATGGTGCACATATCTTGGTTGCTTCTAGATTTTGGCAATGATGACTAAAGCTGGCCTAGGCGTCTGGGTATCGGTTTGGGTGTGGACATAAGTTTTCACCTCATTTAGACAGATAGGTGGCAAGGAGGAAGATATATGAAGATTATATGATTAAAAAAGAATTACATTATTTTTTTCCCCTTGACAATTGCACCTGTTCGAGACTGCCCCATAAAGGGCAGAGACTGTGTCTCTGTCACCCTGTGGTCCCACAGCCGAGCACAGAGCCTGGCAGGTGGTTGTAAATGCTTATAACTGCACATGACGCATGGAAATCTTTATCATCAGTTTATAACTAAATGTTATTTTCCACTAACATGCCAATTTGGGGAAAGCCAACATTAGCAGGACACCAATAATATAACTGAGTTGGATATGGAAGGAATAGCAGGAGGGATTCTGTGGTTGCTACGTTTGTACAGGTAAATGGTACAGGAGGGGGAGCTTCCATTGTTTTCCATACTTTTTACGGTTTTGCCCAAGAAAGACAGGCAACATTCTCAATGTAAGATTACAGATAGAACAGACATCTCCCTGCACTTTCCCTTCATCCCAGGCCCCTTTCCAGAGGGTTCAGCGTCATGCACCTTCTTCCAGACTCTTCTGTCTTTCTATATACTTATATGGGCATATAGAAATGTCTGGTTTCATCTTCCCTTAAAGAAGTAGTGTCTTGGCGTGATTTTGATCATCTTTCTTTTTTTCGTTGAAGTATAGGTCTTAAAGATTTGCTCTTCTTGTTATCTGGCATATAGGATTCCATAAAATGAATGGTCCACAATTTAACCCTTTGCCTATTGATATAAATTTAGGCTGTCCTCCCCTCTGCCTCCCACTTTTTTTTTTTTTTTTGCTAATACTGACCACAGAGCAATAAAAATCCTTGCACACAACACAAAGCTTCTCTTTGGGTTCTCAATGTTTTCTCCCTACATTTAGCCGCATCTTTCCTGAACCTCCCATTTCAACATCTCAGCTGGATTATTCTCATCAACTGATGAGCCCGCTGCCCACTACTTTTCATTTAAAAAAAGAAGAAGAAGAAGAAGAAGAAGAAGAAAAGCCTCCCTTGCCTTCCCATCGTCCACCAGCTCTTGTCTCATTTCTTTTCCTTTGTAACAGAACTTCCCTCAAGAGTCCTCGACATTCCCTGTCTCTGCTTTCATATTTCATGGATGCACGCTGTCGTTTGTATCATGAATTATTCCAAATACATGGGAAAGTATAGAGTAATATACAAAACACATAGTTACCGACACCCAGCTTTAGGCTTGCAATATTCACAGTTTGCTTCAGATTTTTTTAAAGCCTATTACAGCTCGATAGTCACCGGTGACCCTCCCTGGGGAGCTCTCCCCCCATCATCCCTAAATCCCTGTGTCTCCTTCCCTCCCAGGTCACCGTGCCTGTCTTAATAACATCTTATACGTATGTATCCATGAACAGGTGGTATTGTTACAGAAGTCGGTAAATTATACATAAATGTCATCCTTGATCTTTCTTCAACGTGTTTTCTGGGGGGTTAAGATTATGTTTTTGAGATTTATCGTTATGTATTCATGTAGATTTTAAAATAATTCTATGGTGCTATGATGTAAGGAGAGGATACTGTACACATTTGAAGTCTACAGTTGGCTAAGTTTTGACAATCGTGTACATCTGTGGGACCAGCACCGCAGTAAGAGTGTATATCCCTCACCCCCAAAAGTTCCCACCACTCTTTGCGCTCAGTTACCCCCGCCCTCGCCCTGGTGACAACTAATCTGTGAGATTTTTCATCTAGATGTTGTGGGGGTTTTTTGGGTCGCTATAGGGATGCATTTTCCAGAATGTCGTATGAATCGAATCATAAGGCTACTTGTCTTCTGTGCCTACCTTTTTTAAACATCATCCTTTGAAGACAGTTATCCTCTGTATATTAGTGATTCTTTCCTCTTTATTACTGGATAAAGTCCATTTTATGGACAAACTATACGTTTATCTACTCACCTCTTGGTGGACACTTGTGCTGTTTCCAGTTTGTGGATGTTATGGGAAAACTGCTGCATGAATTATATACAATTCCTTGTGTGAACATATTTGTCTTGGATAAATACCTAGGGGAAGGGAGTGCAGGTTTGAACAATAAGCTTGTGCTTATCTTTATAAGAAACTTCATTTCCCTGGTAATTAATGATGTTGAACACCTTTTCATGTGCTTACCTGACATTCGTATATCTTCTTTTGTGAAGTGTCTGTTCCAATGTTTTGCCCAATTCCTTTGGTTTGATTACTACTGAGTTACAAGAATTTTTTAATATATTCCCAACACAAGTCCTTGTTTTTTATATATACATATATATATATACACACACACATATATATGTATATATACACACACACACACACACACATATGTATGTGTATACACTATTTTCTTCCAGTCTGTACCTTGTCTTTATTTTTTTCAGTCTTGAGACGATCAAAAAATTTTTAATTTTAATAAAGTCAAACTTGTCTATTTTCTCTTTTATCATTTGTGCTTTTGTGCCATATTTGAAAAATCTGTGTTCACTCCAAAGTTGCAAAGATTTTGAAGTTTTATAGTTTTAGCATTTATGTGTAGATCTATGTAAATTTCAGGTTAATTTTTATGTATGGTATAGGGTGAGCTCTGATATTTATTTTGTTCCCACTTGTTGAAAAGACTTTTCTGTTCCCATCGAGTCACCTTGGTACCTTATCAAACTGGCCATTTATATGGGGTCTATTTATGGATTCTCTGTGTGTTCCCTTAATCTGCATGCTGGCATGATTACTGTAGCATTATAGTAAGTCTTGAAATCAGGTAGACTGAGTCTTCCTAAATGTTCTTTTATAAAATTGCTTTGGCCATACAATGTCATTTGTATATCTATATACATCTTAGAATAAGCCTATCAACTTCTACTAAAAAGCCTAATAGAATTTTTATTAGGATCCCATTGAATTTATGGATTTGGGGAGAATTGACATCTTAACAGTATTGAGTCTTTTAATGCATGAATATTCTGTCTCTCCATTTACTCGGGCATTCTTTCATTTCTTCCAGCACTGTATTATAGTTTTCAGTGCACAGATCTCAAATCTATTTTATTAAATTTACCTTTAAGTACTTCTTGCTTTTGGATGCTTTTGCACCGGGGATTTCTATTTTCAATTTCCAACTCTTTGTTGCTAGTAGCTAGCATAGAGATACAATTGATTTTTATATGTTGACTTTGTATCTTATGACTTCACTCAGTTTACTTAGTTCCAGCAGTTTTGTTGTGGATTCCGTAAGGTTTTCTATACAAATGTTCATGTTGTTTGGAAATAAAGACCATTACTTCTTTCTTTTTACTTTGTATGGCTTTTCTTTCATTCCATTTCATTGCCTTGTTGCAGTGCTAGGACCATCAGAACAATGTTGAATGGGGTGCCTGGGCGGCTCAGTTGGTTAAGCAACTGCCTTCAGCTCAGGTCATGATCCCGGGGTCCTGGGATCGAGCTCTGTGTCGGGCTCCTTACTCAGCGGGGAGCCTGCTTCTGCCTCTCCGTGTGCCTGCTACTTTGCTTGCTTGTGCTCTTTCTCTCTCTGTCAAATAAATAAGATTTTTTTTAAACACTTAAAAAAATTTTAAAAAGAACAATGTTGAATGAAAAATGTGAGTGTACGCATCCTTGCTTTGTGCCTGATCTAAGGAGAAAGCATTCAGTCCTTCATGATTAAGAATGAATTTGGCTATACATTTTTTTTTAGAATGGCCTTTATCTTATTGAAGAATTATCTTTTATTCCGATTTTAATGAGAGTCTTTAAAAAATCATGAATGGATATTGGTTTTTGCAAATGATTTTTTTGTACTTATTGAGATGACCTTATGGGATTTTTTTGCTTTTGTTCCACTGATATGGTTAATTATATTGTGTGATTTTCAAATGGGAAAGGAGTCCCATTCCTGGGATACAGGTCTCTTGGTCATTAAATCACTGAAAGAGATTTAGGGGAATGGGATTGGCAGAGGCAGGGGATGGGACCAGAGTATCCCTAAGGTAGATGGGTGTGGGTCTTCACTTTATTATTTTTTTTTACAATTTTATTATTACTGTATACATACTATATGTGTGTATATGTTATATATAGTCTTGTGTTTAATGTATATTTCATAATACAAATGTCTTAAAATAAAAATATCAACAACCATATGTTAATAAATTTGAAAACCAAAACCCAAAGGGTAAATTCCTGGAAAACTATGAAATGGAAAAATTGGTGAAAAAAGAAACAGATATGAGAATAGACAAATCAAAGACATTGAAATGGTAACCAGAGAGACCTCCAGCCCTTCCCCAAAGCTCTGGGCTCAGACACTTTCCATGTGATTTTCCTCACACTTTCGGATAATTCCTGTCTTAAACAAGATGTTCCAGAAAATAGACTAACAGAGAAAGCTGAGCAATTCATTTTATGAGGCAAGCTGTAACCCATATTTCAAAAACGGATAAGGACATTAAAAGGAAAGTAAATTACAGGTCCATTTGGCAAAAATTCTTTATCCAGCTAACTGAATCCAACAGAGTATTAAAAAGTAATACATCATGATCAAGTGAGGTTTACTACAGGATTGTAAGACAACCTCTGAAAAATCTGCGAGTGTAATTCACCACATTGAGAGACGAATGAAGGAAAAGTATGCTTCCCTCAAAAATTCAGAAAATAATTTTATAGAAATCAACTCGTATTTATGATTTTAAAATTCTTGGAAATAGGGGCGCCTGGGTGGCTCAGTGGGTTAAGCCTCTGCCTTTGGCTCAGGTCTGCCTATTTGTGATCTCTCTCTGTCAAATAAATAAATAAAATCTTAAAAAAATAAAATAAAATTCTTGGAAAATAGGGGTGTCTACCTGGCTTAGTTGGAAGAGCCTGCAACTCTTGATCTCAGGGTCGTGAGTTCAAGCTTCACATGGGGAGAAGAGCTTATTAAAAAAAAAAAAAATATATATATATATATATATATAAATTAAAAAATAAAATAAAATTCTTGGAAGATAAAATGGCATATTAAAATATCAGATGCCATGGAGAAACTTTTTTTAAAAAAGATTTTATTTATTTATTTGACAGAGAGAGAGATCACAAGTAGGCAGAGAGGCAGGCAGAGAGAGGGAGGGAAGCAGCCTCCCTGCTGAGCAGAGAGCCCGATGTGGGGCTCGATCCCAGGACCCTGAGATCATGACCTGAGCTGAAGGCAGAGGCTTTAACCCACTGAGCCACCCAGGTGCCCCGCCATGGAGAAACTTTAACTACCTTCCCAGTGAGATATGAAATAAGATAGGACCCTCAAAGTCTTCAGAAGACAACTATGCTCCCCACTGTACCACCAATGCCACCAAAGACCCTCATGACCTTCAGATTCAGGGGCAGCTATGGTGTTCTGAGTAGTAGCAGAGACCCCAGAGCCAGACTGACTAATTCAGATTCAAAACCGGCTCCGTCTTAATGGGCTGTGTGACCTTGCACAACTTGCTTAATTTCTCTGTGCCTCAGTTCACTCACCTACAAAATGAGAATAGTAACAAGATCCACCTTACAGAGTTTGACAGTGTTTGCCATATAACAAGTAATATTATTGCTATTATTATTATATCTTAAAAAGATGTTGGAAAATTAAATAAGAGAACAGAGTCTGTAGTTAGGGTGATTGTAAGTCCAACAGGGTATCCCAGTTCTGGAAGTATTAATAACAGCACTTCCATTCACCCACCAAGTGTCCTGGACTGGACAATTAATTGTAGGATCACTCCATAACACTATACCCTATACCATTTATGTGAGCTAAAAAAAAAAAAAAAAATATATATATATATATATATATATATATATATATATATACACACACACACATACATACATGCAAAACGACACTACATGTTTTATAAGGACACATGCAAATTCAAGGTTAGGTCAAATAGTAGAGTGCTTATCTATGGTGGGGAGGGGAGTGGCAATGGGCAATGAGTATAAAAGGAAATAAAGTAGATGTATAATTATACCCTTTCAAGAGAGGGAGCTCTCATGGACCAGTTACACCAATGAGCTATGAATGAAGAATCTAGAATAGTTCAGTTCTGTTTTTGAGTCGGGAAGAAAGACGGAGGAGGGAAAATCCAAATAAAAGAGAAAGAAGAAAGAGGAAGAAGAGATGTAAGATAGAAAGTTAGTGTCTCCATCCTGTCAAACAATAGAGAAACTTCAATGGCACCCATCCCTCTCCCACTTTACATAATATTACATTATTGAGTTGGATTTTAGTTACCCCCTTTTTTTGTATCCCCAATTTGTCATTATTTCTGTTTCACACAGTTGAAATTGGTTTAGGTTAACAGTATGTTTTCTCAAGTCTTTATTTACCATCTCTTTTACCATCAGACCTTTTCATAGATGTGATTTATTTGTTCATTCAATAGAGCTCAATCCTTATATTAAAAGGCTTTTGTATCACCTCCTTCCAGAGAAGTTTTCCTGAATTTAGAATTCTAAGATAGCAATTATATTTTTAGTGATTTTAAGATCCTGTTCTTAATTGAAGGACTTTTGGTTTCCATTGTTGGGGCTGAGAAGTCAGCTGTAAAGGCAATTGTCATTCCCATGTAGTTATTTGTTTTTTTCTCTTGGACACTCTTGATGGAAGCTTTTTGTCTTTGGTGTTCTGGATTTCATATAGTTTATCTAGGTATGGACTTCTTTTCCTTTATTCTGCTTGGGATTTATTGGGGCACCCAGGTAGCTCAGTTGAGTAAGCACCTGACTTTTGATTTCAGCTCCGGTCATTCTCTCAGGGTCTTGAGATTGACCCCTGCATCAGGCTCTGCACTGAGCAGAGTCTGCTTAGGATTCTCTCTCTCCCTGCCCCTCTGCCCCTCCCCACTTGTGCTGTCTCTCCGTCTATGAATGAATGAATAAATAAATAAATAAATAAATATTCTGTTTCTGAATTATTTGCATTCCTGAATCTGAGGATTGTCCACTTCCACCAATTCTGGGAAAATTGTAGTCTTTATCTCTTGGATAAAGAGTTTCATAGAGTTCTATCTGCTGCTGCTTCTTCTTCTTCTTCTTCTTTTTAAACATTTGTCTTTTTCTTTTCTTACTAGCATCTTTTCTTAAGTGTTTGATTCCTTTGTGTTTTTATTCATTTCTAACATCTTATTATTAGGGTCATTTCTGGACTGTTCTATTACCTCAAGTTTCCAGGATTCTAATCCTCCTGATTATTATGGCTGGCTGACCCCAGCTCTTGGTGGGATATTTTAGAATGAGTGTTATCATTTTGGTTTGGGGACTCATCTTCACCGGGGCTTCATTTGTGGGACTGTCTTCTAGCTTGTGTTATTGGATCACCCCCCAAGGTCAGTTTGCAGCCTTGCTTTTTCCAAATGTCCCAGTGACATCAGTGGCATGGGACAAATTGTAATTTTGTTATTTCTCATCTTGGAGTTTCCCAGACCACACAGTGAATGTAAAATTGGTCCCAGTCCTACCTAAGGAACAGACTGGAGGATTGAATTTATGAGGGAATTTATTTTTTTCCTACCCAGAACCATCCCTGCTCTGGCAGGTGGATTTTTAGAATCCATCATTTCACTGAAGGTAAATCTTGATGACCTGGCTTTATGTAGTGGTATTAATTCCAGTTCCCTGTGCTTTGCAAGCTAGTTTCTTATGCACCCCCATTGGGTCTCCAAACCCAGGATGCTAGATTACCGGGCTGCTAATGACCCCTGCACCACATCCTCCTTTGCCTCCGGCAGCCATGATGTTGGGTCACATTCTTACTACCCTAGTTTTCAAGCTCTGTTTTGTTCCGACATGTAAATGTTTCCTTTCCCCGCCCTACCCCATGGGCTCAGCTGGGCATTAAAAGCAGTGTATATTATAGTTTTCTAGGATTCCTAAATTTATTGTTAGGTATTTGTGCAAGAATTGGAAGTCCGAGAAGTCCTGATTTTGTGCATTAATCTTGGGCTTGCTTATTTTGTGGAACTGGCATATTAGTTCAAATAAGTTTATTGGTGGATTCTCTTGCATTTTCTTATAGACAATCATACCATCTACATTATTAATTTCAAATATTTATATCTATTATTCTTTTTTCTTTTCTTATAAAATTGGCTTAGAACCCCTAGGGCAATATTGAATCATAGCAAAGTTAACAGACATATTATAGCACGCAGCCTACAATGCCGCTGTTGGTTCACGAGTTATTATGATATGTGGGGTAGGTTTCTGGAACATGCCCTTTACTAACAAAACTTCTCTGAAGTTGTAATATTCAACATTTACTAAATATCTCTAGTGATATTAAATAATCTCCCTAAAGCTATTGTAAACCAGAATTTCTACTTTACATATAACATGTGACATAGAGATGTGAATAATGACACTATGGAGATTTCCACAGAGATATCAGGGACTGGATATATTCTGAGGTCTTAGACCACTGTTGAATCTATTTCCCTAAAGGGTGCCAGCACTTTCAGGGCTGGCCTTTTTCACCTCTCTGGGTTCTTGGTTGCCCTTACCACTGTCCTCTGGAGATGTCCAATCCTGACACACTCAGTTTCATATTATCATATGGCCACTGCTGGAAGAAGACCTTCCTTATGAGAAAGTTCACTCATTCCCCATGTGAACAGCATTGGAACTTGTTTTTTTACCACCCTCCCACCCCATGTGATGAGAAAATGCCCTAACTGTTCATTGCCAGATCCTACGCTTTCAAATGAAAAAGGAGTTCTGCAAAGGTAATGGAGATGAATTTTATCTGTGTTGGTCAGTGTGACTCTTTCTTAGGTACCTGTCAATATGTAGGGGTTCAGAACAGATGTGCCACTTGGGCAAGCAGATTATTTTGGGCTGAAATCAATCAAGCTTCTAGGGAAGCTCAAAAGATTCGGGAAGAAACTTTGATCTTCCCCCTAACTGCTTAAAAGAATTTAGAGAGGACATTTTCCAGGAAGAGATCTGTCACCATTGATAATACATTGTTATATGAACAGGGATAGTAAACATAGAGGGACTTAGCAAAGTCTGGTTGCTAAAATTCCTCTGTGTCACATTGTTTCTGTGTGGACTAGCAAACATTTACTTAACAAACATTTATTTTTCTATCTTCCTGTGAATCATTTCCTTCCCTTCAAAGTGCCAGACTCCTACTCTCTTCTCCTTAATTTAAGATGGCATATCTTCTTCATTTTACCTCTCTGTCTCTGAACCTCTTGTGCATGTTCATTCCATATACTCAAAATTAAATTTTTATTTTCTCCAGTTAATCTGTCTCATGTCAGTTTAAATCTTAGATCAGCTAGAAGAATTTTGAATGATAGAGGAAAATTTTTCCACCCCAGCACATCCAAATGTTTTAGGTCAGGTTCCCTAGAAGTAGAGCCTGCTACAGGAGTGAGAATGCACAGAGTTGACTGAGGAGAAGAGTGTGAAGGACATGGGACAGGGCAGAGGAAGGAGCCAAGTAAGGACATGGTTCCAGCTGGAGCCAGCTTCCAGCTGACCATATGTGGGCTCTGGAATGTAGAATGTGCCACAGCGTGCATCCCAACTGGAGGCCAGGGGGGCTTCCTTTTGTTTTCCTTTGTTAGTGAGTTATGGCTGTGGGGTGCCTAGGTCAGGACTGACAAGGGGACTCTACTTCTGCAGGAAGTAATTCTCTAGAAGAAGCAGGAGCTGAGAGCTGTCAGCAATCAACACTCATAGCAGTTGGAGATGGGTGTGCCCAGGGTCTGGATGGGTCACTGAAGGTTCACTACACCTGGTCAAACTTAGCTAAGAAGACAGCTGTATGGGCACTGCTGAGTGACCAGGAGGTGGACACCAGGCTTCCCGGACAAAAGATGATGGCGGTGGCGCCAATCATCAACATTGCTCCAGGAATTTAGAACCTGAGCACTCAGCCCATTGGAGAGAGCAGCAAAGTGCAAAAGGGAGACAGAATTTCAAGAAGACACTTAAAGAAAAATGAGCAATGTGCTGGAGTTAATCGCCGCTTGCGCGAATGGCTCTTTAAACATATACATATTCATGAGCAGGCATTGGGAGAGGTTGTCTGAAAGTTAACTTGCTGTCAAAATGTGGCATTTTTCTTCCACTTAACACTGTGGCCTGCCTTCGTGACTCCACATCTCCACACGATCCAAAGGCTCCAGGATGAGAGATATTCTATTAACTTTCCATCATGGGCTGGGCCAGGCGCCAGCTTCCTGTTTGACAGTGAAATCTGTTAGAGCAGATCCGTGACCCACTTTGATGTGGTTACAGACGGAGGGCTCAACCTCCTTGAAAATTCAAATCCCTCTTTGGTCCCTGGAGGAAGAAAGTTAGCGCAGCATCTTGGGCTCACTTTAATGATGGCTCCTACCCGCCGTACTTCTCTGGAAAGTCTTAAGCTCATAAGACCCCTTATTTCTCAGGGAAAAAAAAATGACACCACAAGGATAGGATGTCTTGAAGATTTACTACCTTTCTCCCTTTGTTCTTGCCTTAAGTGAGCAGACGTGCATTATTTTTAATTATTTGGTTAACACAGAGCACAGCCTACATATTCACCTTGTCTGGTTTGAACCCTTGTGTATGTGTGTGCGTCTATGGGTGTGTGTGTGATTGCCTCTGTTTGGCACCAAGATTAAGTCCAAGATGCTGCGTGAGACAAAAAAGGGACAGAGAAGGTGTTAGGGGTTTTTATATGCCAGGTATGTGTAGGGAAGTAAAAGGGAAAAGTTAGCTTTGAGGAATCAAATGCCACATCCAAGGTCAGAGAGAAAAATCAAAATTGTAAACACATGTTAGTTTGATGCTTTTATAACCAGTCTTGTAAAAAAGAAAACCAAAAACTTCCTTTAGCCTAATTCAGATATTGCTGAAAGTTCATGACTATATTCTGGCATAATCAAGAAATGTTACAGAAGAGTACAGCTAATAATAGTGTTTTGGGCTTTTTTTCCTCCAGAGGAGCTCAAAATTGATTTTCCACATTGTTATTTGCTGGGACTTTCTTGAACAGGATCTGGTCAGTGTGATAAATAAGGTAATTAGGGGTGCCTGGGTGGCTCAGTGGGTTAAGCCTCTGCCTTCGGCTCAGGTCATAATCTCAGGGTCCTGGGATAGAGCCCCACATCGGGCTCTCTGCTCAGCAGGGAGTCTGCTTCCCCCTCTCTCTGCCTCTCTGCCTACTTGTGATTTCTCTCTGTCAAATAAATAAATAAAATCTTTTTAAAAAATTAAGGTAATTAAGTCAGCAACTTGTCCCCCACCCCCAAATACTCCATACATGGATTTGGCCAAAGCCTTGCAGTTTCTCAGCAATCCTTTCTGCTATCAAATCCTTTCTTCCTTGTCTGGAACAGTTTCTGACTCCTGAACAGACACGTGTGTAGCAAGCTGACCCGTCTGAACGCAGCTCGGGGCCATTTAGGTGCTGCTTCCTCACTGACTGGGAGGCGTGTCAGCGAGAGATAAATCAAAGAGCTGTCACCTTCCGTAGCAGCACATTGCCGGGACGTTAACTGGCCTCCAGACAAGGCAGAGATGACCCTTCCCTCGCAGGGTAAAACCTCCCACAGCCAGAGTCTGGGAAGGGAGTTGGTACAGGGAGCCTTTACCGGCTGCAGCATCTTGGCTCTGGGGGCTGGAAGGAGACAGGCAGGGGCTTCTCCTCTCCTACCCTACCCCTCTTTACCAGAACAGCTCCTTCTTGGTCTCAGCTGCACTGCTGCCTCCTCAGAGAAGCCCTCCCTGACCACCTCTGCTCTTCCCCATCACTATTTTTTTTTTAATGATTTTACTTATTTATTTGAGAGAGAGATCACAAGTAGGCAGAGAGACAGGCAGAGGAGGGGCGGGGGAGCAGACTCCCTGCTGAGCAGAGATTCCGACTCGGGGCACGATCCCAGGACCCTGAGACCATGACCTGAGCCGAAGGCAGAGAGTTCACCCACTGAGCCACCCAGGCGCCCTTCCCCATCCCTCTTGATGCTGGTTTCCCCCACGGAAGAAGCACAGCACGATCTGTAATGATGTTCTACATTCTTGTTCTTTCTAGATGACCAGATCCGGGCGGCATAAGACCTCACTATCTCATTTATCAGCGTTGACCCCACAGGGGCCCCATGTCCGCTCCATGTAGGAGCTCAATACATATTGTTGATACTGATTCTAGAGGGGTAACGGCCGGTCATCCCTCTTCCCCCTGCCTCCATGCTCATGCCCAAGCGAGAAGATGCCGGAGGTAAGTGTGTGCAGGTCCAAATGTCAGTGTGGTGCCCCAAACTCCAGGACGAGAGATGCCCAGCCCTGCTTGAACTGGCCACGGGGCTGGGCTGCAGGCGTTGAGGATGGGGTGGAGGTGAAGGAGGAAGAAGGGAAGGAGACAAGAAAGGGTGGAGGGGAGGGAAAAAGGGGAGGGCCGGCGTCCTCCAGGAAACCTGAGGAGTGGGCAGCAGGTGAACCCCCCTGCCCGGGGCTCTCTGGGGAGGGGATGCTAGACACACAATGGTTCGTGGTCCTCAATTCTCGAGGATCTCCCTGGGGCTGGAGTCTTCAGTCAGCCTTACTCTTGTCACGCCATGGCTTCCAGGAGTGGCCTCATCATTCATTCTTTCATTCGCCCATTTGCTCATTCATTCATTTCCCCTGGTTTCATGGGGTGCAAGCAGTATGACTCCCTTCCCGGGACCCTACCAGGACCCTACCGGAGAGGGCGAGGGACCCTCTCAGGTTACCCTCAGGGGAGGGAAAATGAGGCTGGTCTTGAACACACCCTGCAAACCTCACCTGCTCCCACCGTAGGGACAACACATGGAATCTATAGACGGCATCGCCACATTTGTCCAGTGAATATCTGCTGGCAGCCCCTGGCTAAGTGCTGTGGGGTTTCAGAGAGGTATGAGATCTAAGCCCAGCCTTGGGAGCTTCATTCATTCATTCATTCATCCCACAAACTAAGCATCTACCATTTGTCCACGCTGGGCTGGAGCCGGGGCTACGAGGTGATCCAGACAAACGTGTCTGTACCCACAGTTTATGGGCTAAAGAGGGAGACATCCTGGCAGGTAGATAACATTCAGAGCCATAAGAAAGAGCTCCGGGGAGACGAGGTGGGTAGACGGGGAACGGAGGCAGAGGACATGCAGGGTGGGCAGGGCGAGGGGGATCCTTTGGGTCTGGAGGTCAGGAAGACCTCTCTGAGGAGGTGCTGTTCAAGCCGACTGATGAGAAACCAGCCCTCCCAACCCCCGAGAAAGAGCAGTCCAGGCTGGGGGAGATCACGTACAGATCACCCTCCCAGGGCAGGAAAGACCTGGCACATTCCAGAACCTGATGGAAGGTGTTCCCGGCACAAGGGCGGTAAGTCAGAGAGAGGAGGAGACTTGATAGGTTTTGAGGTCTCTATGAAGGAAGCCATGAGATTGGTTATTTACAGGATTCTGACGCCTCGGTGAAATACGGACTGGGGGGCATCCAGGTAATCAGTTCTTGAGAAGGCCAAGGGGCAGCAGTGTCCGGGTGGCTCAGTCGGTTAAACATCTGCCTTCGGCTCAGGTCATGATCCCAAGGTCCTGGGGTCGAGCCCGGTATTGGAATCCCTCCTCTGCCGGAGCCTGCTTCTTTCTCTCCCTCTGCAGTTCCCCATGCTTGGGCTTTCTTTAAATAAATAAAGTCTTTTTTAAAAAACCCTTTCTAGGAGAAGAGAAGAAGAAGAAAAAGGAGGAGGAGGAGGAGGAGGAGGAGGGGAAGACAAAGATGACAGCCCCGGGGTGATGCTGGTGTGGGTTGGGATGTAGGACACACTGGCTGTCTGTGGTTCTGTACCAAACTAAAACTCAGTGGTGTAAATCAACAGCCATTTTGGGGTGTTCATGGTTCAGGATTGGGGTGGGCGCAGCAGGGTCCACTGTCCTCTCTCCAATATCTCACCGGGGAGCCTTGACCAGTCCTACTGGGGCCATGGGCCTGTGACTTGTTCTCTCCGTGAGGTGTCCACCATGCAGGAATGTCCAGGTAGCTCCTGGTTACCATGGTGTTGGCTCTGTGGTGCCCCGGACTCTTCCTCACCCTCTCTCATGTGGCCTGTCACCCACCAGGGCCACCCCTCATGGCTGAACGTCCCACAGTATGGTGGTCTCGGGGGAACTGACCTTCCAATATGACCCTTGCTTTGAAGGGACATGACGCAGGGTCTGCCAGGCCCCCAGAATTGGCCATAGCATCACTCCCCCATATTCTATCCCTCAGAGCAGTCTTGGGGCTCCCAACACTCACCACTGACTCCATCTCTCGATGGGGATACAGCAAAGTCATATTGCTGAGGGGTATAAGCGGCGGGAGATACCACTGAAGCCATTTTTGGAAACTCCAATCTGCCGCATATAAAATGGAGAAGAAAGAAGACGACAAATCCAAATCCACGGAGGTTTTTTTGTCTTTTTGTTTTTTGGGGGGAAGTAGAAGAGTTGAAGATTTGAACATGCATGTGTGGAAAACTCAATCTAGGTAGTAATGCTTCATAAAAAATTTTTTATTTCAACTTCAGAGGAGGGAGAGATTACTTGCGTCTAGAGGCAGGACAGGCTGCCATATTCGGTTGTGGAAGTTGCGCACTGCATAATTCTGGTGGACGACATGTACCATAGCATGAAACATGCCCTGTGGAGGAGAATCCAGAAAGCTCCATGGAGGAAGTGGCATTTGAGGAGGCCAGGTGAGAGGCTGCTCCGGTCAGCCAGGTGCCCAGAAGAGACAGCTCTTGTAGGGGAGAAGGACAAGCCCCCCAGCACCTGGTGATGTTTCCTCCTCCATGGCTGACACTGTTGACTTCTTCAGTATCAGGGGTTGAAGGATGGTGCACCCACCCCAGAGATAGGGGACGGCCCATGCTCCACCTTCGTCAAGAGTTCTGCATCAAGTTCTATCTGAAGATCTTTTTTTAAATGATTTTTATTTTGCTAAAAATGGATACAGTTGGAAATCATTGTTAGAGAGAACATGGTCTTTCCATCCCAGGAAACCCGAGGAACTGTTTCTGAGAAAGAACTCGCTGGTATGGAGGAATTATGTCTTCCTGTCCATCCCCTCCAGAGCTATTGGGTTCTGGATGATTCTGGGCATTGATGGTGGGGTGGGGTGGTATAACGGGAAAGATACAGCCAGTGACTGGTGTCTCATGGGGCACGTGGCTTCCCAGTCAATGTCTCCAAAGGAAAAACAGGGATAACGGGACCTGTGCAGCATGGCAGTTTGGGAAACGTATAGAAAGTACCTAACTCAAACTCTAATCACCTCACCCTATCACCCCAGGACATATCTTTGTAGGTATTTGACTTGAAGAATCCCAGGGTTGGAAGGAACCCGAGCAACATGGATTCCCAGTCTGTGACACCCCCTGGATCACCCACGGCCAAGCCCCAGAGGAATTCCGGGGGTCCAGGCGGCCCCTTCCACGGGGGAGGCAAAATCCCAAAGATGAGAGATAGGGAGGGTCATTTAGAGCCACCATTTTCTGCTTCCTGGCTCTGGGCTGCCCATGCCACTCTCATTTTGCTTCTATTTCAATATTTCCTCTGAGTCTTCTTTCTACGCCAAACAACAGAAGCTCCTTCTGCATTCGCTGTCTGCTGTTTCCATTTTTCCAAAGGCGGATGTCTTTCTGTTCTTTCCACTGGGGCCTGCATGTGAAGGAACCCGCGGACCGGCCCCCAGGGCAGGGGGTGAGGAGGCGCCGGCCGCCTGCTTTGTGTAAAGATGAAGGATGGCGGTCCTCCACGGGGCAGAGGGAGGGAGGGCAGGTGGCCATAGTCAATCCTTGGTTACATGTAACTCTCGCCTGCCAAGGGCTCCCCCCAGCCCCCACACCCGCCCCCCGCCCCCCGCCCAACCCCCATGCCTGGGGGTCCAGGCCGCCCTGCCCAGTTCTCCCTGCCCTGGGCCTCTCAGCAGGGGGTGGGCCCAAAGAGGGGAGGAGAGGGAGCCCTGGGCCCCTCTGCCCAGTGGAGCTGGGTGGAGGCTTGTCCTTTCTGAGCATCACTCTCTGCCTTGCAACCTTCATCCTGTTCTCGAATTTACTCCAGCTCTCTCTTATTCCGCGTGACAGGAGCAAGAGGGAGAACTCAGGTTGGACAGAAGTGAGTTCAAGTCTACCTTCTGGCTGTGCAATGTAGGGGAAGTCGCTTAACCTCTCTGAGCTGGCTTTCTTGTCTGCCAAGTGAGCTAAATGGTCTTTAAGGATTAAATAACATTGTCTCTGTGTGTGTGTGTGTGTGTGTGTGTGTGTGTGTAGTGTCAATTCTCATTATTTCTGACATTTACATTCGATAAAGTCCACGAGATGCTGAACAAGTCTGTACTGAATCATCACCTCCAGCGGAAATGTATGGTCAGGTTCCTTGAGACTTCCCGTCACAACATTTTCGCCAACTTATCAACATGTAATCTTGTTTTATGTGTGTTTCTGTCTCTAGACACATTATCTGCCAAATACCATAGATTCATAACGTCAGCCTCATGGCCCGCCGCCCTCTAACTCAGGCCAGAACGAAGCTTGTCCAACGCACGTTATCTTTTCTGAGGTCCATCCCAAACCCTAGCATCTAGGAACACCAGACCGCATGTCAACACTAAAATGGCTTAGGGGCCATTTTAAATAGGAAAAGCACCAACAAAGTGCACAAAAGTGCAACAAAAAAAAAAAAAGGAAAAAAGAAAGAAAAGTGGCACTACATAGGCCATGGGAAGGTTGGGCTGTGAGAGCCTGAGGCAGGAGGGCAGAGCGTCACCTGGCCCACGTCAGCTGGGAACCCTCACATCGGGGGACTCGAGTATCCGGTCACTCTGAGTGCAGGCATGTCTGTGAATGACCACAGAAGAGCTCTAAGTACTGATTTGGGGCTTACAGATGAATTTGGGCAAGCAGAAAACTTGAAAATATGGACCCACTGAATCTAGGCGTTCCCTGCTCAGATCTGCAGTCCCAGGTGACACTTGAGGCAGAATTTGGGGTCTGGAAGGGGCAGGGAACTTTCCATTTGCCTCCCACACGTATTCTCCCTTTCATTTCATCCCCCAAAAGCATTTTAGCTGGTCTTGTGATCCCCTCCCCTTTCATTCCCAGCCTCCCTTAAAACAGCCCTGGCCTGCCTGGTGACCAAGTTCCACCCAATAAGGAATAAGCAGAAACGTTGGTGGAACTTCCGCGAGGTCCCCTTAGGAGGCAGTGGCACGTCCTTCCCCTCTGTTCCTCCTTCTCGTTGGCTAGGATGCTGAAGTGATGGCAGGAGCTCAAGCAGACATCTTGGACCATGAGGCGGAAGCCAGGTGCTGCAGATGGCAGAGCCACAGTGAGAAGGAGCGTGGATTCCTGGAATTGTGGAATGGTCAGACAATCCTCAACGGATCTGATGGGAGAGAGAAATAAGCCACTCTCTTGTTCAAGCGACTGTTAACTGTTTCGTTGTTGTTGTTCGCTTGTTTGTTGTCACGTACAGCCAAACCTCGCCCCGGACCTAATCCTAAGTGACACAGGAAGGTTCCCATCCGGCTTCCCCGTTGACCACCTCTGTAACTTCACTGGGGTCACTTCACCTCTTCGTGACTCACTATATCCACAAAGCAGCAGAGGAACAAATTAGGAGAAATTAAGTAACTTTCTCATTCTAAAATTATCTGATTCTAATCAGTCTGAAATACATGTATTCGCTGGGTAATTTTCCTAAGGGAGGTGGAAGAGGAGATGTGGTTGTCATGGAGACACCCCAGCGATGCTGCCCAGTGCCAACCAACCATGGAGAAGCTGCTTCCCCATTGACCCGAGGAACCTGTGCCAGGAGGGAGCCCCAACTTGTAGTGGGGAGGTCCCTGGGAGGCTTTCCACTCAATCCGGAGGCTGGCAGCCTTGCCATGGCCCAAGGAAGCCACTGTTCTTGTCCAGCCTCGGGAACCATGGGACCAAACCCCGTGGGTGGTGGAAGCAGGGGTTTCAGTGAATGAACCAGAGATGACCCCCACTGGACCAGGCGGAGATGTGTGGGAGACTGCAGTCTGAGGCACCGGGAGAAACTGACCCTGAGCATAGCCCAGCCAATGCCCTCACTCCCAGCAGCAGGGGGGGTTCTTCCCCGGCAGGGGAGCTATGGGACTCCCCCTGAAGATGGAATGTCAGACCAAGCTAAGGGCTTCTTTGCTCAGGTGGGTCTAGACCCAGGAGCTGCCTTACCCATAGAGACATGTCCTCTCTGTTTTAAAAGTTTCAGCTCCGGGGCACCTGGGTGGCTCAGCCAGTTGACCATCTGACTCTTGATTTTGGCTCAGGTCATGATCTCAGGGTGGTGGCGTTGGGCTTCATACTCAACTCCCCACTCCCCCCACTGCTTGCTCACACACACACACTCTCTCTCTCTTTTGCTCTCTCTAAAAAGAAAGAAAAATTCAACTCTCACTTTAAATTTTTAAAAATTTTTAGGGGCTTTATTTATTTGATGGGGGGGGCAGAGGGAGAAGCAGACTCCCCACGGAACAGGGAGCCTAACGCAGGGCTTGATCCCAGGACCCCAAGATCATGACCTGAGCCGAAGGCAGACGGTTAACCAACAGAACCACCCAGGTGCCCCTCAGCTCTCACTTTTTAAAGACAATGTTTATCCATGACTTGGCAAGTAAACTGCCTGCTGTTTCTACAGAGGGCCATGGAACCATCAGAAACAGGATTTGAGGTTAGCGCTGCCAAGGAGATACAAACGCATTCCTGTTTTTGTTTGCTTCTCTCTCTCCTTTACTTACTTTCCTTTTTTTGTTGTTGTTGTTTTTTTGTTTTTCCTTCAAATATATTTCACGTCTTTTCTAGGGCAGCGGCTGCACTTGCTGCCTCTCTGATTATCCCTACACTATTTATATTCCTCCCCTGGAATCCTAGCAGAAAGGAGGGCAGGCTGACAACAAATCGACCGTGAGATTTCGATTGATTCTTTCTGTGTCTTCAAGACTGGAGTGGGATTCTCTTTCCAGAACTCTTGGGCGATCAGGGTCGTGAGCACACTGGCAGGTCCACGAGCAGGGTCTGCTGTCTGTGGGCTCACTCAGTGTCGCGGAGGGTCCCTAGAATACTGGAGTCTCCAAAGCCTCTCTTTCTGTAAGTTAAGAACCAAGAGAGACAGATTTTTCAGACTTAAGAGAACGTTGCCACCCTTGGAAAAACCCCAGGCATCTAGGACGCAGGCAGGAAGGTACTAGAAGAGGGGTGATGTGTCCGAAATCCCGGAAGAGAAGATGTGGAGTTAGCCGGGTGGTAGCTCCCTGGGGGATCTGGTGTTTGTTTACCGACAGAAGAAACCGAAGCCCGGAGCCACCGAGTGTCCTGCTTCCAATCAAAGGGCATTCAGGACCACTCAGCAAGCAAAAGGCATGACCTCTGATGTTTGCAACAGCGTATAGCAACAATGGACCAGTCTCCAAATGGTCGTGCAGAGCGGAGGGGAAGCCCAACCAAAAAGAATTCCGCGTCTCTTGTTCTGCCCGGGAGCTCTCTGGCTCCACTCTAGACCCCAAGAGTCAACCCCAGAAACAGACAAGACCGCTTTACTCATGCTTTACGTAAAATCCATTGTTCTTATGTCTCATCATACCTTGTGAAGACACTGACGATGTTTTGCAATGACCGGAATATTCCAATCGCCAGCCCAGAAAAGCCCTGATAGCAAGGGAATGCCTAGAAGACCACACTCCACACGCCCCCTTCCCTGCCCACGATCCTGTGCTGAACACATATGAACCCCCACCCGTGACCCCGCACTCTCCACCAGCTCTCTCACATGTACCCCACTGGACCTCTCTCTAGAAAATTCTAAATGTCCATCAGGTGGGCGGAGGGGTCGGTTGTGAAGGCCCAAGTCGGTCAGTGTCCCCAGATGCCGGCACCTGAGATCAATTTCTCCCTTCCTCTTTTCCAAACCCTCGTCCCTTGAGTTATTGGCTTCTCTTGCCATGAGCTGATCCGAGTTTCTTCAGCAATGGTGTTAGCAAAGCCAGCCGGGGGCTATGCTCTCAGTTTGTCGGGATTCCCCAGGATGGATGCTGTTGGCTGCATCATTGAGCCAGAGCTGACCGGTTCCTTCCCTGAGTCAGGGGCTGTGCTGGAGGGATTGGTAACTGTTCTATTTCTTAAAACTTTAGAAAATGCAAGTTAATCTATAGTGACAAAGCAGATCATGGCTGCCCGGGGATGGGGACGGGAGGTGTGAGGGATGAAGGCCGTGTTCACGATCTTGATCGTGGTGATGATTGCATAGGGACGGACAGATCGATAAAAACTTACCAATTATATTCTTTAGGGGTGCCATTTATTACATGTCAATCATACATCAGTAAAGTTGTTTACAAAAACTCTTCCATGATCGACATACTCCCCCCCATCACATTCAGAGAGCAGATCTAAGAGTTGACTCCAATCTCTTGATACTGAGGGCTTTTCTGGCCAAGACGTCTTTCTCGGTCAATGTATATTAATGCACTATGTAGAAGAGCAAGTCACCACAAGCCTTAACAGCCTAAAACAACATAAAATAACACCCATGTATACTCCATGGGTTTCTGTGTTTCAGGAGTCCCTGTGTGATTTAGCTGGGTCCTCTGCTCGGGGTCTCACGAGGTTGCCATCAAGATGTCAGCCAGGGGGGCACCTGGGTGGTTCAGTGGGTTAAAGCCTCTGCCTTCGACTCAGGTCATGATCCCAGAGTCCTGGGATCAAGCCCCGCATTGGGCTCTCTGCTCAGCGGGAAGCCTGCTTCCCCCTCTCTCTCTGCCTGTCTCTCTACCTACTTGAGATCTCTCTCAAGTAACTAAATACAATCTTTTTTTTTTTTAATAAATAAAATCTAAAAAAAAAAAAAAAGATGTCAGCCAGGACTGGGGTCTCCTCTGAGGCCCAGGGTCCTACTCCGAGCTCCTGGGGCAGAATTCATGGCCCTGCTTCCTCCAGCTGGCAAGATAGTCTCTCCAAGATCCTCCTCCTTTAAAACATCCTCCCTTGTGATTAACCCAAAGTTGACAGCTGCAAAATCCCTTTAGTCTTTGGGTGTAACCTAATCACACCCTTAAAATCCCAATAGTTTTTCAGTCTTGCCTACACTCAAAGGGAAGGGTTGTGCAGGGTCTGCCCACCAGGGGGTAGGAAAATTGGGGGCCATCTGAGAACCCTGTCTGTCTGTGGTATCTCTGTCCAGCAATGCCCAAGCAAACCAGTAAAGAAGACGTACAGGGGCGCCTGGGGGGCTCAGTCGTTAAGTGTCTGCCTTTGGCTCAGGTCATGATCCCAGGGTCCTGGGATTGAGCCCCTCATTGGGCTCCCTGCTCGGCGGGAAGCCAGCTTCTCCCTCTTCCACTCCCCCTACTTGTGTTCCCTCTCTCGCTGTCTCTCTCTCTGTCAAATAAATAAATAAAATCTTAAAAAAAAAAAAAAAAAGAAGATGCACAGACATGCTTCGGAGAGAAGGGCCAAGCAGCTTGGAGTCACGATCTGGTATCACCCTCAATCCCACTCCCACACCCCGCTTGCTTTTTACTCCCTCTTGGTTCAGCATTCTAATGAGCCACTGTATTAAACATCACCCCCATCATTTGGGGGCCCCAGTCCCCTCAGCTGGCTTGGAGTAACTCTTGGAACTTTCACCTAGACAGGAGATAAGGAGACCCAGGAGGCAGGTCGAAGCTGGAACATAAGATCATATTTCTGGGAAACAATGACTATAAATGTCAAAGGAAGCTGGGGGGTGAGGCTGGGGTTTTAAAACAAGGAGCCTCAAGTTTGAAGCCAGGGAAATAAGACTGAGGAGTTTGTTTGGGGTCAAAGAGATAGAAAGTACAAGTGGGCAGGGGGTTTTATGCCCTGTCCTATTGTCAGTGTTGTTGAAATTCACATACCATAAAACTAAGCATTGAACGTGTATAATCCAGTGGCATTTAGGTGCATCTGGGTGGCTCAGTCGGTTAAGCATCCAACTTTTCATTTCTGCTCACGTCATGGTCTCGGGGTTGTGAGATCGAGCCCCGCATCAGGCTCTTGGCTGGGCATGCAGCCTGCTGGAGATTCTCTCTCTCCCTCCCCCTCCGCCCCTCCCTACCCCCCCCCCCTTCTCTAAACAAAGAAAGAAAGTATAGAGTCCTGAAATCCAGGGTATTTAGTACTTTCACAGTGTGGCTCAAGTTCACTGTGAATGATCCCCAAACATTTTCATCACCCCGTATGCCTTCTAGGGCTGCTGCTGGGTGCTGGGAGAGGGTGGGAAGTCAGCCCGGCTTAAGGGATGTGAGCCCACCCTCCGGCAATGGGGAAGGCAGGGTTCATCTCACACCCTCTGAGTGGATGCCACATCAGGGGTTGAAAATGACAGTTTCCACTACGTTTTTGAGTTTTAAAAAAGAAATCTGCCAGCCAGGGCCTGTGGACCTGTGTAAACCCGTCCTGGGAGGACCGTATTTACATGCCTATATTTCTTTGGATTTAGAGACTCAGATCATGAGGAAAGAAAAGGGAAGGACTTATGAGTCATGTTCCTTGTTCAGTCTTTTATCCCAAGACGGCTTGAAGAAACATCCCTGTCACTCATGAGGATTCAGGAAAATTGAGAATATGCCTGCAGAAAGGCCAAGGTTTCCTTTCCAAAGCCTCACCCAGAGCTTTACGTCTGCCTGTCTGGGTTCGCTTAATCTGAGAAAATCCTCCCCTTACACAAGAGAAAATCCCTGGGCAGGCGCCGTATATCAGGGTGTTTGGAAGGTGCTGGTTGGAATGTCAAAGCCTGGGTTAAAAGCTGGTGCGGTTCACAGTGGGGAGGGGCTGACCCACATCGTCCAGACGGGCACTGACCACAGGTGCCCGTCAGCGCTTGCCCCTGTAACAAGCCACCCGCTCCCTTAGCACCCCTATTGCCAAGAGCACGCTGCTCCCCTAAACTCTGCCTCCCCTGGACAGGGAAGGACTTCACAATCCAGATGTGACCTCCAGGGAATACGCACGAATTGGCTACTCAATGATTTCTGCCTAATGGATGGACAGCCCGGGATCTCTTCCTCCTCCAATGGCCTTCTCCACCCCCTACCCACCCCATTATTCTCGGACGGTTTGCCATAAGCTGGAGAGACATCAGAAAATGTCAGGAGGTTCAGCAAATGTCAGGATCCTTGCTGCTTTGTGGCATGTTACCTGGAGCCACCATGCCCTTGCTCAAGAACATTCAGTGGCTCCTAAACTCCTCTGTCTGTCTGTCAAGGACCCTACTGGGATGTAAAGTGACTGCTTATAACCAACCACCTTTTGAGGGTTGCTGAATATGCCCACGTCTGGGGTTCCACCCACTCTCCAGTTGGAAGGATGCTCTGGACCCCACCCCTTACTAGGAGCTATGAAAGTGCTGTGCCCCTGACTCAGTTTGGTTATGAGCCCCTCTCCCAGTGGCAGTGGCTTGCTCCCCCCTCCCCACATACACACATCCCTGTTACTTTTTACTTGTCTCCCAAGCCCCTGAGTCCATCCTGGGTCCCAGAATCTCCCTAAGACCTTGCAGGAGCTTGTACTGACAGCGCTGAGGACAGAAGGACTCAGAGGGGACTGCCTGTATTTAAAAATAGTGGCGGGGAGGGGACGCAGGTCTGAGGCAGAGGGTGTCAGAGCTAAAGGAACGTGTCTGCACGGACAGAACTAGAAGTCATTTTCCTTCCCCTCACTGACAATTAGAAGAACGGTAATGAGAACAGTAAATTAAAAAAAAAAAAAGAGCAAGTGTATTTGTACATTCTATGCAAATTATATAATTGGAAAATAAAATGTCAACAGATTTTTTAAAGTAGAAGGGTTTGTAGGGAGTCCTATCCGTATGGTCTCCTTACCGCAGTTCGACGTGTGGCCGTGATATTTCAAGGTTCACGGGTGTAGATCTTGAGTCAGGGAGTGGGGACGGGGGTGCTTTTGCCCACCACCAGACAGCTGGTAGAGCCTGGAGATATTTTTCATTGTCCCAGCTGGGGCGGGGGATAGCGGCATCCCATGGAAAGAGGCCAGGGATGTTGCTCAGGATGGTCCCCACCCATCCCCCACCCTGGACAAAGAATAATTGGGCCCAAATGTCAATGGTGCAAGGCTAAGATGCCTGCCCTCGAACCATGATTTCCATCCTCACCTGATCAACAGGCCCTCCCCAGGCATTTTTTAAACCACAAGCTTCCCAACATGGGTATGAGGAATCTGAGTTTCCAGGAATGGGGCCTGACCAAGGATTTCAAAGCTTCCAGAGGTGATAGAGTCCGTACCCATGATCTCCTTGTTGGGGTTGGGAGAGACCGAGAGGAAGGGCCTCGGCCCTGGTTAGCAGTGGAGTCGGGGCCGATTTCCTGCTTCCTGGAAGTACAGGCAATTCTGACCACCCGAAAAAGTCGGGGGATGGCCATGCCCTCCCTCCCGCCACCATCAAGAAATCCCAAGTGCACCTCAGGACAGAGCTTGCTGGGGCACCACTTGGCAGAGAGGCCCGTCTCAGGCTGGGTGCCCTAGAAGCCGAGCCTGAGACTCCGATCTGTGGGCACTTAAAGAGTGAGAGCCCTTGGAAGATTCCCGTAAGGGGTGAGGGAAGCAGAAGAACCCAGGGGAAGGAACAGCATAAGACTGGTTTCAGAAGTCTGGCTTTAGTCAGTCCTGCAGGGAGCCCCAAAGCATGACTGATTCCCCAGGGCCTGTCCCATCTTAAGATAAAGGAGAGGGGCTTTTGTATCTCTGATATCCTACCTCCCATCAGTCACTTGTCTTTGGCCTGGGAGGCTGTGGGAAGGGGGTGGTGGTGTGTTCTTGCCTGCTTCTATCAGCTGGTGAGACCAACTGCGTGCACCTCTTCCCAACTCTGAGTTCAGTGACCTCAGGTTGGAGACTCTATGTTGGCCAACAGGGTGATATTTGCACCCCAGAAATTGGCAAACCCTTTTTCCTGTGAGCCACCGTCCCAGCCCTCCACTGTGCGGAGGGACGTCTAATTCCCAGAGGGGTGGCTTCAACCACCCAAGGCAAGGGCCAGAGAAGGTTCCAGAAGGCGCCATTAGTAAAGCCCCTGGGGGAGTGCTGGGATGGGCAAAGCCTAACTGGACACTGCCTCCCAGCTGCTCGGGCCTCCAGTGACCACACAGCACACATCCTGTCCCGGCCATTTCAGTGAGGGCCAATCTGCTTTTGCCAAGTGACTCAGCTGCCCTCTGGGGGGGCAAGCGTACACCTTTCTAAAACAGGGATTGTGAATTAGAGTGAACGTTGGCTCCCAATCCGCAGTTGGAGCTGCAATTCTAGCAAAAGCCTATGCCATCTGCTGAGAGCAGCCAGCCCTGCAGGGTCTGGACGGCCTCCGGCTCACAGGCTCCCGCCGGCACCAGCCTGCCCCTCGCCCAAGCCCTGCCCTCCTGGAAACGATCCTGGAAACGACCCACCTTCACCCCGGTTGGGTCAGAGCCGGTTCTCTGAGAGCTTTCCTTCCTTTCCCCGGGGCGCGGGCCTCCCCTCGGGGCGTGGTCCGGTTCAGAGGCAGGTGGTGAAGATGAGGACGGAAATGCTGGGGCCGGAGGCTTCTTCAGCCGAAACTCAGGGAGCGTGTTTTACCGGGAAGAACCAGGGACTGCTCTCAGCTACCTGCCCCGGTGGAGGGGCTTCTCCGTGCTGATGCGGGAAGAGCAGGGTGACGAGCAGGAAAGGGGGCACCTGGGGGGCTCAGTTGGGTAAGCGCCGGCCTTCAGCTCAGGTCGTGATCTCGGGGTCCTGGGATGGAGCCCCGTGTGCGGCCGCTGGCTCAGTGGGGAGTCTGCTTGGGGATTCCCTGTCTCTCTCCCTCTGCCCCTCCCCCTTGCTTGTGCTCTCTCAAATAAGTTAAAAAAAAAATTAAAAACTAAAATTAAATTTTAAGAAAAACATAAAAGTCAGAGCCCTCTCCCCGTTTGAAATGTTCTCTCCAGACCCTTGGTGCCACTCTGCACGCAAAGCCACAGTGGAAAGGGGGGGCCGGGGGGCGACAGGAAGAGAAGGCTCTGCCCCTGCACTCCCACGGGGACATCTACCCTCAGGACCAGCAATAACGTGTGTCGTGGAGGTTGTGGGGGACTAGGACGCGTGGGAGCTGCTGGCGGGATGGACAATGGTGCGATTGCTTTGGAAAACAGGCGGTTCCTCCAAAGTTAAAGTCACCTACGACCCGGGCATTGCATCCCCATGTCCATGCCCAAAAGAAGCGGAAACATTTGTTCAATAAAAAACCCCACATGCGTCCGAGACTGTTCCCGGCTGCATCGTTCACCGTAGCGAAAAGCAGAGCCACGCAAATGTCTACGCCCTGAGCAGACAGACAGAGCAGACGGGCCCCGCGGTGGCGTGGAACCGCGCCGTGCAGGGGGAGCGCGGCCGCCGCCCCTCACCACCGCGGGGATGAGCCTGGAGACCAAGACGCTGCGCGACAGAAGCTGGACACCGAAGGCCACGCTTGTACGATTCCGTCCCACGAAATGTCCAGAATGGGCGAATCCGTGGGCACAGCACGTGGATCAGTGGTCGCAGGGGTGAGGGAAGGGGTATGGGGAGCTCCCGCTGATAGGTATGGGGTTTCTCTCGGCGCGATGCGATGTTCCAGAGTCGGATCGCAGTGACCATTGTACAGGCTTGTGAGGGCGCTCACGCCACTGGCTGTCCCCTTCAAGGCGGGGCTGGACGGTGTGTCCTATCTGGAGTTTTGTTTTTAATAAGAAAGAAGGGAGCCATGGGGCGGCTGCAGAGAGGGCTGGGCTGAGGTGACTAGGAGAGGGAAGGAGGCAGGGTGGGAAGCAGCAGCCTGACAGGCACCAGAGACCTCATCCCTCCCATCTCCAGCCCCTAAACGTCCTTGAGTTCCTCCCTTATTCTCTGTCTAGAACATTCTCCCCCACCTCCTTGCCCTAGAGCCAGCCCCTTAACCTGGCAAACTTTCTCATTCCAGATGAAACATCCCTTCCGCAGTGTCCAGGGTAAACACAGCACGATGCAAGCGAAAGCACTGAACACAGATTCTACTGGGGAGGCCAGCAGCAGGGGGAGGGCAGACTTGCCAGCATTGACTGGGCATTTGAAAGGGGGCATGAGGGAGGGGGAGAACGGGCGGGGGCCGCGGGGTGGGGTCAGCAAAACCACAGGGGGCAGTCAGCGCACGCGTTATTAGGCAGTTATGGAAGTTAGGAGTCTGTCCTCCCAGAGGGACTGGGAGACTGGGCCCCCACGTTCCCAATGATTGCATTTCAGAGGAATGACTCTAGAGAAAAACTCCTGAGTTATAGGACATAGGGGTACATCTCAAAGGGACAGAGGAAGCTTTCTTAACGGAAAGCCCTGTTTAGTAAATGTTCTAAGAAAGGGAAGTCAGGGCCCATTGTCCCTGGGGACCCTTCCCCTGGCCCCTCACTCTGGGCTGGCGGCTGCTCTGATCTCCTCAGGGAGCGGCACTTACAGCCAGGCTAACTCCTTATTTTTGTTTTGATCATTGTCTTTCTTGTTTTCTCTGGTAGGAAAGTGCTTGACGTCAGAGGCTGTGTCTGTCCTGTTTGGCACCATAGGACAGCGCCCGCCCGGGGTATCTGCTCGGATACTGAATGCGTGCACCCATGCATGAACGAATGAATGAATGATCAAGTCCCAAGCAAGGAGCATCCAGGACAAGGAAGTTTATGCAGGATGGGGAAAATGAGCAGAAAGTGCAGACCTGCACAATCTCCCTAAGAACTGGTTTGAGGGGTGTCTATGCCCCGCTTGGGCTTCTGTGCTCTGGGCTGGGGGGGGGGGGGAAGCTCCAGGCGAGAGAGTCAGAACGGGAACCAGAAATCATCCAAGGACTTAATCCCAGGCTGGACCCCCTCTCCTGCCCTCACTTATTTCTCCCAACAAGCCATCAGGCACTTTAAAAGATTCAGGATTAGCAAGAGAATAAGCTCTTAGAGGGAGCTCATCAAGGGACAGACTGACCTCCAGGGAGAGCAAATCTTTGGAAAATCAAATACCCTGACTGGTGCAGTCTCCTCCCTCTAGAGGCAGGTGGTAGACAAGGACAGGTGAAGAACATCGCCCTCTCGCCGTCGCTGGGTTTTAAGTCCTTCTTGCAGGGAAAGCCTGTCCAAGTAATTAACGGAAGTAATTAGGGGTCAGATGGTCACGGATGGAGATCACTCAGTATCCAGCCGCTGATGCCAAGGCTGGCAGGGCCAAGGAGAGGAGAGCAAGGGGGAGGGGGACTCAGAGAGGATGGGAGGGAGGCAGAGGCGGCACCACTACCTAACAGGACATGGCAATCTGATGATCTGACCCGGGCTTGTTTTCCTGGGGCTCTCAGACAAAAGGTAAGGTGTAAAGTCTGGGGGTTGCATCCAAAATCAACAGTCCGCCCTGGGGTAGGGGGGGAAGGCTCCTGAGCTACCAGATGGGCAACTGCTAAGGAAGGAAACACGACAAGTGGTCCCTGACATGGTTGCAGCCCTGGGCTTAGAACCCTGACCCCCACAAGATGAAGAGTCATGTTCCTTTAACACACATTATATGGCTTGCAAATCCTTTCTTGGTTATATCCCTCACACGTTATGTGTGGCTTTCAAGTCCTTGGAAATAGTAGAAAATGTGCTCTCCACCCATCCCTCCCTCCATCCCTCCATCCACCCACCCATCCCTCCATCCATCCATCCCTCCCTCCACCCATCCCTCCCTCCACCCACCCATCCATCCACCCATCCATCCACCCATCCATCCGTCACCCACCCATCCCTCCATCCATCCATCCGTCCACCCATCCATCCATCCATCCACCCACCCACCTACCCACTCATCCATCCATCCACTCACCCATTCATCCACCCACCCATCCCTCCATCCATCCATCCATCCCTCCACCCATCCCTCCATCCATCCATCCATCCCTCCACCCACCCATCCATCCACCCATCCATCCACCCACCCAGCCATCCCTCCATCCATCCCTCCACCCATCCCTCCATCTCTCCATCCACCCACCCACCCATCCATTCATCTACTCACTCATCCACCACCTGCCTACCCATCCCTCCGCCAACCCATCCACCCATCCACCATCCATCTCCCCTTCCACCCACCTACCCATCCACCTCACAAATATTTATCAGGCTCCTGCCAACCTCATGACAGGTCTAGGCTCTGGGCATAAACAAGATAAGCATGGACCTTGCTCTCACAGTTTACAATCAAGGGAGGAGGAAAACAGAGCAAACAGAGAGGCAGACAAAACCCAAGAAGGAGTTGCTCTGAAGTGAATGAAACAGAGTGATGTGCGTTAGAGCGGAAAGGGGATGGTCCTTTATTTAGCTGGGATGGGAAGGGCAGGCCTCGCTGAGAAGGTGACCTTTGGCCTGAGACCAGAAAGACAAGAAGGAGCAAAGATCTGGAGGAGGAACATCCCAAGCAGAGAGGACAGCTGGCTGCAAGGGCTCTCAGGCTAGAACAAGCGAGGCCTACAGGCCAAGGGGCCGCCAGCATGAGCAGTGGGGACAGGGGCAGGAGCAGTCTGCCAAAGGCCAGGATCACCCACGGCAGCATCACACAGACCAAGGGTCTTTCAAATACTCAGGTGGATGTGAATCCTATACCAGAATATTTTATTACTCTATTTCAATACTCCGGGAATGCTACCCCCGAATATTCTGGTAGGATCTTCTCAGTGGCCATGGGTCAAGTGCAGTAGGCTGGCTTGGACCCAGTCTGGACCCTACTCTGCCCCCTCACTCCCTCGCACTTCCTTCCTTAAGGGAGGCCACCTGGTGTGGCCTCTTCAGATGGGAAAGAGTGTGCATTCCCTGTTTGTGTGACGTTTGGGGGTTCCTATCTGCTAGGCCCGCTCAAGGGTCAGTGTTTAGTGATGGGGACCAGCTGGGTCTGACCTCAGGGAGCTGGAGATCTCAGGGGCATCTCTGGGGGCAGGGGACCCCATGGGGCAGGGGAAGACGTCCATGTATGCCAGCATGGAGCCCCGTGGTGGGCAGGCTTTGCCCTGCATTTCTTGCCTTCCTAGGCAGCTTGCAAGGGTGCAGAGAGCCCTCGGCTCTCCGTGCCTCAGCAGATCCCCACAGCCTCCCCCATCTGACCCAGTGGAGGGGACATTGTCCCTATTTTCTTGAGAAACACACTGTGGCTCTGTGGGCTGAGTGAGGGATCAGGGAGGGTGATGTAGGACCCAGGCAGGGCACCGACCGTGAGGGAGGGGTCCCCCAAGGAGCCCCAGCAGGGCAGGTGGAGGCCACGCTGCCCACGACGAGGGTGAACCCTCAGCGGACAGGAAGGACACTCTGTGGACGTCAGTTCAGGGTGGGTCTTAAGCCTCAGAGAGACTCTCCGTCCTCTTGTCTGTGGGCAGGGGAGTGGGCAGGGGGACCCTGTCCCTGACTTGCAGTCAGGCAGGTGAGAGCCGCCAGGACAACACAATGAACGAATCTTCACGTGGCCTCATCTGTACCTCCGGAGAGTGGACCCCGGGGGCGTGCGGGTTACACGTGTGAACGTGGCCTCTGACATCTATGCAGACTTGCGAGCCGTGGGGCTGGGGCTGGTCCCCAAAAGGGTGAAAAGGACCGCTGAGCTCCTTCATTACGCGCCAGAGGTCTTCGGACGGCTGGCCCTTGGCTCCTGTGATCAGAGGCTGGGATCCCGCTGCTGACTCCGCAGTTCTCCTGAGACGGTCCCTCTTCTGTGCACCTGTGAGCACTCAGGGAGGCACCACTGGGATTCTGAGGGGGGAGGGAAGGGACCATGTTTGCGGGGGCCATTATTTCATCCTTTCTCATCGACTCTGCCGAGAACTATGACACTGTTCACTGTGGGGGGTCGTGGCTCGAGAGGGTCCACGGCATGACCAAGGGCACCTGTCTGGAGTGGACAGACAGCCTGTTGGAGGGCCAGCCCTCTGCTACCCAGGACTCTGCTGGAGGCTGGTGGACACATGGTGGCTTCGCTCTATTGTACTGAGTGACACACCTTAGAAGAATGATTCCTGGTCAACCCACTCCCAGCTCAGATACCAAAGAAGCTCCAGGCGGCAGATGGGCTCTTGACAAACGGTCCTGAACATGGGTATGAGGTCTTACCAAAAAGCACATTGTAATTTTCCCGAGGCCAAAATACAGTAACTCACACCCCAGAAATGTGCATTTTCCAAAAATAGATCCTATTGGCAAATAGAAGAGTGTTCGTGTTCGTTTTTTTAGAAATCCTTCCCTAGAAAAAAACAATTTAAAGTTTGGATGCGTGTTTATTAGCCTGGAGTCTGAAAGAACAAAGCTACCTTGTTGGTTGCAGGCAAATGAAAGCCACAGGGGTCTGCTTTGGGGTGGTTTTACCAGACAGGATTCAACAGACCACTTTTGTGATTAATGAGTTACTTAACCCTCAAGGCTACTGGGGGCCTCTAAAAAGGAGTTTATGGCCAAGGCCAGGGCTGGCGGCTGACTCGGCTGGTGGGTGTGGGATGTACGTGAAGGAGGCTTAGAGACTTGATGTGCTCCAGGGTCCAGTTAAATTTAATAGCTTAGAAAAAACACCCATGCCCCACCACTGTCGGAATGTAGAATCTGTGCCTATAACTTTGGCCATCTGAGCCTGAAGCAGGACATTGCAGGGAGGAGGGGAGGAGGCAAAGGAGGGGAGAGTGGGGAGGTTGAAACATACATGTTCCCTGCAAAGCCTTCTCTGTGGCTGGTGACGTGTGTGTGCATTTTTCATGCTTTCTGTACAAAACCCCGTGTGGATCAGCCCCGCGGAGCAGAAGCAGCGTTGGGCCCTAAGGCCAGAGCCAGGGCCTGTGGCCGCCTCTTGGCCCCAGCTGTGGTATCCAGGCCCACCTGTGACAACCCATGAAGCCGGGACAAGGGTTAAAAACACACTTCGCATACCCACATCGGGACCGTCGTAAGTCATCCATGAAGATAAAGTGCTAAAGGAAAAATTCCACCCAGCAACCTTGACAGAAATACCTCCTTAATGAACGGAAGGCCAGCTTCAAATGATTCTTACATTCCTAGACATTCTGCACCAGAATGTGCGTGTGGGGAGAGCTGAGCCGCTAAGACCTCCCCGTTTCTCTTCCCAGCTCTACCTCTATCCCATGCCTCTAGGGGTCTTATGCACACTTAGGTAACACCCAATTTCTATTCACATCCCCCAATCTCGACTGCCTGACCACTTATTCAGTCCTGGAGGAGGGATGGTGGGTCCATATCCTTTGATGTCATTTGTGCAGCGAGTTCTGGAGTCCTAAGTACCCAGAGAATGTTCTAGAAGAGGATGCCAGTTCTGAGTGGGTATACACCCTGGGCCCCATAGATTCTTCATCCAAGGGGGGAAGAGCACAGCTAGACAAAGGCTAGGATAGGGCCCTCTAAAGTGCCAGACCCAACCAGAGGCCCCTTGCCTGGGTTCATGGGCTGTAGGGTGGTACCCACCGTCAGCCTGATAAGACGAATTCATCTATGTTGCTACCAGAATCGTCTGTCATCCTTACATGGCATCAGACATTAAGGAGAGCGAGACGAGGCTAAATATTTTGGTGGTTTTGATTGTCCCGAAGAAGTCTGAGACACTGGGTGGGAGACTCAAAATAAATTCATCTTGGGTACACCCAGCTGCTTCTCCTGGAGCCCAGGACACAGATCCAAGAAAAGGGCCGCCCCACGCTGTCCCTGCCCAGCCCGCCCCGCTGGCCTGAGCAGGGAATGCAGCCCGGTGGAGAGAATATGCAGTGGTCAGAGCACCTGTGGCCAAATCCCACTCCCTTACTGGCTCTGTCCGGGCAAGCAAGTTACTCCCAGCGCCGAACCAGTTCTCTCAATGGCCACGTGGAGGCCATGTATCTGTAAAGGGGAGGTGATCGTGGTACCTTGTCTGTGATGGTTTGCCTCATGGGTCAAGTCGGCTGGACTACGGTGCCCAGACGTGCGGTCACACACGCTGGGTGTTTCTACAAGGGTGTTTTTAGAGGAGATTATTTAGATCGGTGGACTCTGGGTAAAGCAGATTGCCCGGTCATCATACGGCCTCATGGAATCAGCAGAAGGCTCCAATGGAACAAAAGACCGACCTCCCCCGAGCAAGAGAGAATTGTGCAGGGGACAGTGTCCGGGCTTGAACTTCAAGACTGGCTCCTCCCTGGGTCTCCGGCCGGCCGGCCTGCCCTGAAGATTCTAGACTGGGGAGCTTCCACAGTCACACGAACCAATTCCTTAGAATAAATCTCTTTCTCTATGATACCCTGTTGGTTCTGTTTCTCAGGGGAAGCCGGACCAGGGCTTGTGAGCCACGTGATGGGTGTGGCCCAGCACCCCGCAGACAGCGTCCTCAAGGCGCGTGAACTATTACCATAAGCAGGAGCACAGGCTTCTAAGTCCAACTATGAGAGGGCTCTAGCTCTGCCACGTCCTGTCACCCGCCCACCATCTCTGGGCCTCAGTTTCCTTATCTGTAAGATGGGTTTAATAGTGACTCTCACTCGTGTTGGTAGAGATTCTGGTACAGTGCGTGGAATTCATTCATTTCCTTTTTTTTTTTTTTTTTTTTTTACCCAATATGTATGTTGGTTGTGCCACCACAGTGCGCCAAGCATGGCTCTAAACCTGGGGACACCAATGACCCACGTCCCGGTGCTTGGGGAGCTCATGTTCCAGGCCAGAGAGGTAGACCAGAAACACGTAGACAAGTGGGTGGGATAACCTCACATCCTGGGTGGGTGCTGTTAAGCAAACAGTACGGGGTGCTGTGATGAGGAGACTCTGGGGAGGGGACACAAGAGACTCAGGGACACTTGTGGAGATCTGAGAGGTGGTGTTGTATCATCCTTGTTGCCAGTGACAACTTGAGACCCTAGATTAAATCAGGGATCACTAAACCCCTGCTGACACCCCACTTCTTGACAGGCATTTCCCCAGTTGAGCCGGGGCTCCTGGCCAGTATATTTTCTTAGATGTCCCTCCTGTCCCCGACCACCCGAGTGGTTCGCAAGTTTTATATCCAGACAGTGACGGTTTCAGCAGGCAATGATTTAAACCTCTTCTTCCCCAGAGTCATGGTTCTGCCAAAAGTCTGGGGTGCAGCCGGCAGACATGGGGGATCATTGACACCCTTTGAGCGCCCACCTCCGGCTCCGGGTTGCCCCTCCCCCACTCACTCGTTCCCTCAGTGAATGACCCCCACGCTGTGCAGGGCTTGCGTCTCTAAGGGTCCACACTATAAGGAGTAGCATAGACTCAGGAGGTGGGAATTCATCCCCTGGAGCCCCATAAAATGAAGCTGTGATAAGAATATCACGGTTTGGGGCGCTATCTCCCTAGGATTCTGGGAGAAACAAGCTGTAACTTTGGGGGGGGGCCCAGTTGGATGGAGGGCCTTTAGCGGTGTCCCTCTGACGGTGCTCCTGGGGGGTGGGCATCAGACACTGTGACAACAGGCAGAGAATCTGACCCCACACAAGTCTCAGTGAGTCTGTGGCCAGGCTGGGGAGGGGCCCATGGGACATTCTGTTGTGTCTCGAACTGTCAGCCTCTGAGCCCTTGACGCATACCCTCCACCACAGTCTTTTCCTGGCTCCCTCCCGTAGCTCACCATCAGCAGAGCGCACCTCTCCTGACTGAAAACCTTCTGCATGAGCCTTCATTCACAGTGAGGGGCACACGGTGGCTGGAACCTTAGGCCTCACATTCCCACAGCACCTCACGTTGGTGACACCTTTCAGGCAGCTCATACTATTTTCTCAAGGGAAGTGGTACCTGCACTGAGGGGTAGACCCCAGAGGTGGCTCCCTCCGGGGCTGAGGGGCCACAGCGTGTGACAAAGATGCTGCCCACCTCCCCCACCTGCCCAGTGACTCTGTGACAAGACAGCTCCCTGAGCTAGGGGTCGCCTCCCCTTGAGGCAACAATGCTGGGGGCCGGAAGTCTCCTCAAGAGGGGGGAAGAGGGAAGAAGGGTTGAGAAAGAGCAAATGGAGAGGCAAAGAAGGAGGGAGAGAAGGAGGCAGGGCTCAGCTTGAAGCCTCCCGCCGAGACCTTCCCTAATAGGGCGGTTAATTTTATGCATCAACTTGCCTGGGTCCAGAATGCCCGGAAATGTGGTTAAACATTATTTCCGGGTGTGACCGGAAGGGTGTCTCCCGATGGGAATAGATTACATCTGCAGACTGAGTAAAGCAGAGGGTGGTCCCCAGGGTGGGTGGGCAGCATCCAGTCTGTTGGGGTTCTGAACAGAATAAAAAGGTTTAGGAAGGGAGAATTACTCCCCCCACCGTTCACTGTCTGCCTGACGGCTTGAGCTGAGTCTTTTCCCGCCCTCGGTCTGGAACCTAGACTGGCAGCTGTCCTGGTTCTCAGGCCTTTGGACTCAGACTGGAGCTACACCACTGGCTGGCCTTGGGTCTCCCGCGCTGGTCACCTGCACGTAGTGGGAATTCTTGGCTTCCATACTTACGTGAGCCAATCCCTTATAATCTAGATGGACAGATGGATGGATGGACAGACGGACAGACAGTAATAGATAAGTAATAGAGATACAGAATACATATGTCCTGCGGGTTCTGTTTCTCTGCAGAGCCCTGGCTAATACATCCAACTCTCCGTTCTTGAGTTTAACCGCTACTCTTCCGTGAGATCTCATTTCTATCTTTCACAGTGCTTGTCTTTACCTGCAATTACAGTTCTGTCTCCTTGTTTGTTTTGTGCCCCCCCCCGCCCCGTAAGAATCGAGGCCAAGAGAGCTGGGGGCTCTGTCTTCTTACTCAACGCAACCCCCACACCGCCCAGACCAGTGCCTGGCCCTTTACAAGTGCTGTCGGTGTATGTGGTCACAGAGATGGCAGGGAGCAAGGGAACAAGGACACAGAAGGAATATATTGTGAGAAACAATGGAGAGGTGTTTCCCAGCAACACCCCAGGGGCTTCTCTCGAGCCCCAGCTACGTCTCAGTGTCCAGCAGGGTCTGAGGCTGCAGACACTGTCACCTGGTATCAACCCGCCAGGCTCGTGACATGGTTTTGTATTGTCTCTGCCCCAAAGTGCCATCTTGCACATCCAGGAGAGCAGTGCCTGTCACAACCTGTGCTCCCAAGAAATATCACACACACCCTAAGGCCACGGAGGGAGGGACGTTTCTCAGAGGCCAAATCCCGGGTTTGGTTGCTTTTTTTGGTTTGGTTTTGTTTTGAACATTTTGTTGGTCTGGTGCAACCTGCTTTTTGGAATCCTGGCCTGGAAGACAGTTTGCTGCAAGTTCCGGAGATGACAAGTCCGGACCGAGGCCAGCACAGAGTCGGGGCCAGGCATTAATGGGCGGAGGAGGGACTGGAACTGGGGGGCCGGGGAAGGAGGACGATTGGTTGTATTTCGGGGGGCAGAGTGACGGGGCGTAGAGGCCCTCCAGACTGTACGACCCACCGTCCTTCCTCTACGAGTTGCTTCCTGAGGCCGAGGATGAGGGTGAGTCCGGCCGGCCAAAGTCTTCCTCACCGGCCTACCCAAATACGGCAACGAACACCGCTTGCCTGAGCTTTTCCCCCCCGTGCCCCTGGAGCCAAGCGGGGGTTTGTTCTCCACACCTCCCAGGGCTGCTGAAGCCCACTACAGCGGGAGAAACCCGGCTCCAGGGATAGGGCCCTGCACACGGGTCCCCATCCGAGCCGCTGCATCCTGCGGGGAGGAGGGTCTCCCAGTCCAGGCCCAGAACAGGTGCACACACCATCTTGGCGGCGGGAACTGCAAGCGTCCACACCGCCTGACTTGGTGTTCAGCCGTCCGCGGGGAAGCCTGACGCGCAGTCTCCTCCCCCATTCTCGCATCTCAGGCGGGGCGGGGAGGCAGGCCCCCCTGAAATCTTTCCTGAGCTCCTCCGGGGCAGGTTCTAAACTCTGAGATGGGAGGTCCCAGAGGGCGGCCTGGGGGCGTGGCCTAGGCGTGCCGGGGGCGTGGCTACGGGCACGCCAGGTGCAAGGCCAGGGGCAGGGGCTTCTCTGGGCCCTGCCGCAGGTTGACTCCTTCTAGCTTCCCCCCTCCCCTCTTCCCTCTCCGCGTGGAGAGGAGCGCGGCCTGGGCTCCGGCAAGCCAGGAAGGGAGGGGGCGCCTCAGTCGTCCTCATCCTCGTCCTCGTCTTCCGTGTCCTTGTTGGGCGCGCACCTCTGGAAACACTGCACCACGGTGGCCAAGAAGAAGCTGGAGATGATGGCAGCAATGGACACGGCCACCCCGGAGAAGATGATGATGAACAGGTCCGTGAGCGACAGGCTGAACCTGCACTCGCTGAAACTGGCCTCGGACAGCTCATGCAGGAATATCCTCCTGTTCCCCAGGGGCAGGGAGCACTGGATTTCCTCGCGGCCTGTAGGAAAAAAGCAGGCGGGGTGAGAGAAACATGGGCCGGCCAGCCTAAAAGTTGGCAGGGCGAGGGTTTGCCAAGCGCAGAGTGGGAGCGTCCCCCCAGAGCAAAAGTGGCGGTGGTTATAATGGAATTTAAGCTTTTTAAAAAGCCCCAGAGGAATCCCCATGGGGAAATCAGAAGGCCTTGGTCTCCCTCGCCCTGCTCTATGGTATGGAACTGGGTTTTGAACCACTCCGGGGCGATGCAAGAGGAGGTTCAGGGTCAGAGCGTCTGTAGACCTTGATCCAGACCTGGGTACCACCTGGCCTCCTGGGAAGCCGGGGACGGGGTGGGGGGGGTGTCAATGGAAGGGGCCAGGGGAAGTGCCCACGGATGAAATTCACTCCATTCTGGAGTGCCACCTTCCGGGCCAGATGCCGCTCTCCTTGCCCTCGGGGCAAACGTGAACCCTGCGCTGGAGCAACTCCTCTACTCTAAAAGGGTTTTCCCTCCACGGGAGCGGGGAAAATGGGCTCTCTCTGAAGGCTGAAGGTGACCTTCCGACAGCAGTTGCCAAAGCTTCAGAATCACCTGAAGGGAGCTTTAAAATGCAGGTTCCCTGGAGAGTCGGCAAGCTTCTGGGACACCCAGAGGAGCCCCGGGGACCTCTGTTTTATGTACTGAGGTTCCCTTTAAGATTTCACTTGGAGAGTGGCTGATCCGAAAAGAAGTTTCCCCCCTCCAGTCCAGGAAAATCGGACTGCTGAGTGCATGTGAGAAAGTGCTTTAAAATAACAGTAACGAGGGGTGCCTGGGTGGCTCAGTGGGTTAAAGCCTCTGCCTTCGGCTCGGGTCATGATCCCATGGTCCTGGGATGGAGCCCCGCGTCGGGCTCTCTGCTCAGCGGGGTGCCTGCTTCCTCCTCTCTCTCTGCCTGCCTCTCTGCCTATTTGTGATCTTTGTCTGTCAAATAAATAAATGAAATCTTTAAAAAAATAATAATAATAAAACAACGTAACGAGAAATGCTAACTTGAGCTTACCAGGGGCCAGACGCTGGTCTAAGCACTTCACATACTATAAAACGTTTCATCTGCCAGCCAGTGAGCTACAGGGACAGCTCAGAGGACTGCGGCGGGGTGGGGTCCACACCCTCCTGCTTTCTAGGGAGCCTAAAGGAAAACTTGCCTGAGGCATGAAGATCCAAGCACCATGCCAATGGTTTTCCAAACATTCATTTATTCATTCAACACACATTTACTGAACACTTTATCTTGTGCCAAGGGATTGGTGACAAATAAGGCAAAAAAGGCCCCTAATCTCAGAGAGTATAAATTCTGGAAGACAGACACACATTCATGCCTTCAACATGTGTTTATTGGGTATCTCCCACACATTAGGCCCTGGGGATACAGCAGTGAGCTCAACAAAATCCTTGCCCTAATGCAGCTTAGGTGTAGACAATTGATGAGTAGATCAAGAAATACATAAATGTTGGGGCGCCTGAGTGGCCCAGTCGGTTAAACATCCGACTCTTGATTTCAGCTCAGTTTGTGACCTCAGGGTCGGGAGATCGAGCCCCTCGTCGGGCTCCGTGCTCAGCGGGACGTCTGCTTCTCTCCCTCTCTCTCTGCCCCTCCCACTGTATGCATGCACACGTGCTCCCCCTCTCTCTCAAATAAATAAATCTTAAAAAAAAAAAAAGAAATACATAAACGCAAAGATGACACACTAGGGTAAGACGAGGGGTGTCTGGGAAAGAGGGTCATCTTTAGATGGGATGTTCGGGAGGTACTGTTTCAGCAAAGGTCTAAAGAATGAGATGGAGCCAGTCACGGAAGAACAATTGAGGCAGAGGAGGCAGGAAGTTGGCAAAGAGCTCAGTGTTCGGCAACACTGTAGCCAGGGGCAGCAGAGTGGGCAAAGGAGTGTTTAGTATGAACTGAGGTGGGACACGTGGACATGGGTTGAGATGAAGCCCAGACTTGCCAGGGTCTCCAAATGAATATCATGAACAGAGACCCCACCTCCGGCACCAACCCTGTTAGGGACTGAATTGTGTCCCCCCTACCCCTGCATTTATATGTTGAAGATCTAACCCCCGGTGTGAGTGTAATTAGAGGCAATAACGGGATAATTCGGTTAAAGGAAGTTAGAAGAGTGGGGCCCTAATCTCATAGGACTGGTGTCCTCCCAAGAAGAGGAAGAAACAACCCAAAGATATCTCTCTCTCTCTCTCTCTTTCTCTGCATGTGCACAGAAGTGAGGCCATGTGAGTACTCCAGGACATGAACAAAAGATAGACTTGTGTGAGCAGTCAGACCCCAAAGGCTGTTTGTTACCAAGTGTAATCTACATACCCTGACTGATACACAGCATGAACTGTATACAAAGTCAAGTTACTTCCACGATTTCACAAGCTTCACATGTAAGAAAATGTGTCATTTTAAAATGCATAAAGAGATCAGGGCTTCTGTTTCTGATCTGCAAGAGGAGAGAAAGACAAAGCAGTAGAAACTAGCATCCGTATTGCACTTAGTAAGTGCAAACTCTATTCCAAGCGCCACAAACATACCAACTCTTCATTCTTTTTTTTTTTTTTAAGATTTTATTTGTTTATTTGACAGAGACAGAGATCACAAGTAGGCAGGGAAGCAGGGTCCCCGCTGAGCAGAGAGCCCGATGCGGGGCTCGATCCCAGGACCCTGGGATCATGACCTGAGCCGAAAGCAGAGGCTTTAACCCCCTGAGCCACCCAGGCGCCCTCCAACTCTTCATTCTTGCTACAACTTCATGGGGTAGGTAGTACTAGCATACCCATTTTATGGATGAGAAAACTGAAGCACAGAGAGTTTTCACAGCTCGCCTTCAGTGCCACAGCTTCCCGGAAACGTGAGGACACCATTCGGACATGAAGCTCAGGTGCCTACTATCGCCGCTTCCCCTCGGCTTCCTTTCAACTTTTAGGAAAACACGCAATTGCTCTCTTTGTCAGGGCTTCCATTTCAAAGAGCTGGCCCTCCATCCATCTCCAGAATTATCTGAAAGTCAGAATGATCTCTTCATACCTCACTAGGGAGCTGGCTTCCATCAAGCGTAGAGCAGCCTCGCTCGCTAATCGCCCAGCAAACCTGCAACCACCCTTCGGGTCTTTGTTTGCATCTCTTTCCTCCTCCAGCTCAGAAGAAGGGGCTTCCTCCTTCCTTCTGTCCTGGCCCATCTTTTCTGGGATGTACAGCCAAACCCACTGATGCTGTCCTCCCTGTGGAAGCCGTTGCCATGGCAACCAGACTCCGAGTCCCTCCTCTCCCTGATCCCGCGCCCACCTCACATACCCTGGGAATGAGCTGGACGAGAGCTCTGCATGGTTCTCCAGTTTATGCCGGGCTCGTTTTTGATTTTCTTTTTCTTAAAGAAGCCCAACTTTCGTTGACTACTTATGAGCCTTTTAAATGCATCTGAACAGAATTAGGAGAACTTGAAGACAGAGTCATATTGGGGTTCCCTTGGGCTTCCCTTGTTTTCTTCAGTGGAAAGTGGACAAATCAATGGACCAGCCTCCTCTAAACACCCCCCTGCCCACAGTCAGGGATGTTATGAACATAAACGAGATGAACTCCAATGAAGCACAGGCCGTTCCTAATTGCAAGATATTTGCAATCTTCAGATCTGTACCAAGTCACTACTATTGCCCGGAGAACCTTCCTAGCACTTCTTGCCTTTGATAAGCTGCTGTCACTGGAAAACACCCACAACGCAACAACACAAGCCCACAGAGCCGGCCATTTAAATCCAACCTCTGCTCGCCAAGACTCCTTGAGTCCATTCCGATTTCCACAATGGTCTTTTTTTTTTTTTTTAACATATTTACAAAGTGACACTTTTGGGAATGTCATCCCACATTTCTCTGTAGCTAGAAGAAACAGGCTTGTTTGCAAACCACTGCACACCAGCCCACCAGTCGTGGGAGACTCTAGAACTACACTTGGAGCTAGCACGATGAGATACACTGTCTTAATGGGTTTTCGTAGCTCACAAAAGACACAGAAATAAGGAGAGTCGGACAAAGAGTGTCATCCCGGCAGACAAGGCTCAGCAGAGGGGGCAGGGCACTGCTGCTCATGTCCCAGGCTGGCTGCAGAACTCCAGAGTCAGGACAATCTGACCTTGGGTATCTCTTCTCTCCTGCACGATCTTACTCGAGACTAGAGTTTCTCACCGTTGCCAGTACTGACGTCTTGCGTCAGTTAAGTGTTGTGGGAGGGCAATCCAATGTGGGGCAGAAGGTTTACCAGCATTCCTGCACCCAGTAGGACCATCACAAATGTCTCCCAACAGTGCCACCTGGGAGACAAGGGCAATAAAGTCCTTCTGGTTGAGAACTTTAGAGGGAAGTGCCCGGCAAAGGAAGTTACCTTCTATGACAGGACCACTCTTGGTGACTGAGTTTAGCTATTAAATGGCTTTCTTTGATTTGTGCATTAAACACAACAGGTGAGGTTTTATGCTAGAGGCTGTGATGGATGCAAAAAAGGAAGCAGAGGACGGAAAGAGGGAGGGAGGGAAAGAAGAAGAAAAAGACACAGGTCCTGCCTGAGAACCTTCCGTCTAACAGCAGGGTCACTAGGGCAGGGCCAGTGGAAAGGGGGGATAGGGTATGGGCACATGAGGGGAGGGAGTGAGTCCCTGGGATATCCCTGCTTGATTTGGAATGTTCTCCCTCCCTTCCTGACCCCCATCTCCTCAGCTGTCTGAGTTAAGATCAGTGAACAAAAGCCAACGCTGATACAGCATTTTGAGTGTGCCGGGCACTGCTCTTAGGTCTTTACACATATTAGGTAATTTGATCCTCACGCCAGCCCAATGAGGAGCCTCCTACAACTATCCCCATTTAACAGATGATCCAAACAAGGAACAGACATTAGGTGACTTGCCCAAGGCCACACAGCTGGGGAATGGCCGAGCTGAGACTGAACCCAGCCAGCCTGGCTCGAGTCCATACTCCGACCACCACCCAGCCCACCTGGACTCCCAGGGCTGCCCAGCCTCACCCAGAATCTCACAACAAGCTCCTTTCACGCAGACTGTCTTTTAAAGAGATGCTCTAGAACTTTCCCGCAACTCTCCTGTCTCCAGCCCTGACCTAGATGGACCGCAGAGGTCTCCCTTGTCAGGAGCACGGCTCTCAATGCAGATGTGCAGGGACACCCCCCCCCCACCATTGGCCTGGTGATGGTGTTGTGAGCATGACATAAGGGGACATCTGGAAACTTACCGTGGCACCTGGCCACCATTCATGCTTAAAAAACAGCACTCATTTTTATTCAGATTTTTAAGGTTTCAAATTGCACCCACACCTGACTCCAGATATCTGAGGAGGCTCCCTGTATTAGTCAAGGTTCTCCAGAGACACAACCAATAGGGTGTGTGTGTGTGTGTGTGTGTGTGTGTGTGTGTGTGTGTGTAAGGAAAGAGATGTATCATAAGGAATCGGCTCACACGATTATGGAGGGTAAGTCCCAAGGTCCGAACCCAGTAAGCTGGAGATCCCAAGAGATGGTGGGGTACTTCCTGGCTGAATCCTGGCAGGCTCAACCCCCAGGAAGCCAATGTTCCAGTTTGGGTCCAAAGGCAAGAACCGATATCCCAGCTCAAGGCCCTCAGGCAGGAGGAGCTCTCCCTTACTCACAGGAAAGTCAGTTTTGTTTTGTTCTAATCAACTGATTAGATGAGGCCCACCCACACTGGGGAGGGCACTCTGCTCCACCCAGCCTACAGATTCAAATGTTCATCTCATCCAAAGACACCCTCAGAGGCAGACAATGTCTGCCTAAATGCCCAGGCAGTCAAAAATCCGTCGTCACCGTGCTCTTCGTGCTTTCCTGCAGCAGCAAGAGGGGCGTTTTTTAATTATATGGGTCTAGCGTGAAAACTCAAAAGAAACTGTCTTCTTTCCTCTACTTGCTTGGAATGCCTGAAGAGAGGCAGAAAGAGCTCGGAGCAGAAGCAGGATTCGGCAGTGTGGAAAATGGACAATCTGCACGTTGAGAACCATTCTCTGACCACAGAAGAGGTGGCTTCTCCTTCTCCTACTCCTCTGTCTTCCCCCCAATCTCCTCCTCTTCCTCCACTCTCTCTCTCCTTCTCTTTCTTCCTCTGTGTCCTTTTCTTTTTCTTTTTTTTTTAAAAGATTTATTTATTTTAGGGAAAGAGAGAGAGAGAGAAAGCATGCAGGAGAATGGGCAGAGGGAGAGGGAGAGAGAATCCTCACGCAGACTCCCCCAGTGAGCACAGAGCCATACATAGGGGCTTTGTCTCTTGACCCTGAGACCATGACGAGAGCTGAAATCGAGTCCGCTGCCCAACCGACTGAGCCACCCAGAGGACCCACCTCCGTGTACTTTCTGTTGCGGTAAAACATACAGGACATAAAGCGTACTGCCTTAATTGTTTTAAGTGTGCGATTTGGCATCATGAAGTATAGTTACAACGTTGTACAGCCATCACCACTATCATTTCCAGAACCTTCTCATCCCCTAAACTCTGTACCCCTTAAAGAATAACTCCCCTTCCCCCATCCCCAGCCCCTGCTAACCACTGTCCTGCTTTCTGTCTCTATGAACTTGGCTCCTTAGAGAGGTGAAACCATACACTACGTATCCTTTTGTGACTGGCTTATTTCACCAGGCGCGATGTTTTTTAGGTCCCTCCATGGCTGCAGCATGTATCGAAATTTCCCTCTTTTTTAAGCTGAATGATACTCCATGGAGAGGATACACCACATTTTACATCTCCCTTTGTTGGCTGATGCAACACTTGGGTTGTTTCCACCACACGGCTATTGTGAATATTTCCGTTATAAACATTGGCATGTAAGTATCTGTTGAAATCTCCACCTGTGGTTCTGGATATATACCCAGAGGCGGAACTGCTCGGTCATATGGTGATTCTATGTTTAACTTTTCGAGGGAACTCCCTACTGTGTTCTGCAATGGCTGCGCCCCATTTTACGTTCCCGCCAGCTCCACACGAGGGATCGGATCTCTCCACATCTTTGTCCACGCTTGTTAGGCCCTTAAAAAGATAATAATAAGACTCATCCTAAGGGGTGCAAAGGAGTATCTCATTTTTGTGGGTGTGATTTTGATTTGCATTTCTCTAATGACGAGTGACTCGAGCATCTTTTCAGGTGTTTACTGGCTTGCTCCTTCTTTTTAAATAAAAGCCATCATCTCCTAAAAAGCCATCACGTGACCTTTCTTCAGGGATTTGCAGCCACATTGCAAAGGGCTGGTCCCTAGTGATTCAACACTTGGGAGGAGAGCAGGGCTGGAAGAGCCCAGGGGAGACACACTGGGCAGATTTCTGAAAAGAATGAATACGCAAATCTCCCAACTCAGTATAATTCACCTACGATGTCCTGAGCCCTCACGCATGCCCTAAAGCGGGAAGGGTAGGCATGCCTGTGTGGGGACCGTGTACCAAGCACCTGCTGTGTTCGGATATAGCGTGTGCCCCTCACCGCCCGTCATTTATCACTCACATCATCTGGGAGGTGAACAGCACAATGCTCAACTCCTAGCTGAAGAAACGGGCCTCAGAAATCTTTGGCAATTCACATGCTATTCAATGGGAAAGCCGGAATTCAAGCTGCACTCAACTCGGTCTGTTTTACTCTGAAGCCCGTGTTTCCTCCGTCTGCCCATGTTGTCTGTAGCACCGAAGAAAGTGACATCCCTGGCCCCAGGACGTTTACAGTCCAGCAGAGGAACCTAACCGAAAATACATGAGGCCACTGGAAAGCAAGATAATGCACAGCTGGGGATCTATCACAAATAGATCACAAATGTAGAGAATGAAGAGAGGGTGTCTGGAAGGTCTAGTGCGTTCTCAACACTTATGGAATGAATGAACAGCTCTGAATTTGAAGGGTTATTCGGGTGGAATGAGAAAGGCCCTGCAGGCGAGGGGTACAGGTGGAATCCGAAAGCGAGGGTGGGTCGTAGATGCACCTCCAGGACCGGGACAGCGCCCCCTAGCGACGGCATCATCCCAAAGCCCTGGCAGATTTCCGGTGGGCTGAGTGTGGGGTCACCAGAGAATCATGGCCAGGAACTGAGAATTTGAATTAAGACATTCAAAAAAAAAAAACAAAACATTATTATTATTATTATTTGGTCAGTGCAATGTGGTAGTCTTTAAAGAATCTTTTCAAATGCCGTTTAAATCAGGAGCTGAAGCAGCATTTTCACATGGACACAACTGTCGGGCTGCTGTAATGAGACAGGACACATGCCCTGGGCCTTCTCACTCATCATCCCCCGCCTGACTCCTGTGCAAGCATCAGAGTGCGCAGCCCCTGGGCGGTGGTTTCGGCCTGTGCCGCATCCCAGATGCAGCCTGGAGTGAGAGGCATGGCCAGAGTTGGGGCCAAGACTCCCTACCCATGACAGAGATCTCGTGAGAGCCTACAGTCTAGAGCTGTGGTCCTCAGGCTTTGGATGTTATATGCTGGTAAAGAAAAAAAGAGAAAGAGAGAGAGAAAGAAAGAAAAAGAAGAGAGAAAGGGAAAGCGAGAGAGGGTGGGAGGGGAAAGGAAAGGAGAGGAGAGGGGAGGGGAGGGGAGGGAGGGGAAGGAAGGGGAGGGGAGGGGAAGGGAGGGGAAGGGAAAGGAGGGGAGGGGAGGGGAGGGGAAGAAACAGAGACTGACATAGCACTACAGCTTATAACTTTGCCCCGTGAGGACATTCAAAACATACACCGTCATCATCACCATCATTATCATCATCAACATTTTATAAGAGAAATCTTTGTATGCCATCAAAGTTAGGATGTGCAGCATAAGATGAGAAGGGGAAACACTTAAGAACCACTCAGGACGCTGCCCTCACTGTCCTCCCTTTGGAAGGGCCTGTGGATGCCTGGACAGACGACCCCGGATCTGGGGCCGCCTTGGGGGGCACTGTCTGCGCTCTGTACTTCCCATTCCACCTGGAGCAATTCCTGGGGGGTCATGTCCTCATTCCTCAAGCGTAGAGTCTGCGAACAACAGCTCCGGGGCCACACCCCTCTTGCTCTGCCCCGCCCCCCATATATTTTTGGGAGTCAAGTCACACCGGAAGACAGCCGGGCCTATTGGTTTCCACGTGCTTGCGGGCGGCTTTTCCACTATAATGGTAGATTTGAGTAGTTACAAATCCTAAAAGATTTGCCATCTGGCCCTTTTAAGGAGGTTTGTCAATTCCTATTCAAAACTCAGGAAACTCCTCCTATGGGAAGTCTGTCCTGAATGCTACCTACATTCCCCCTTTCCCTGAGTCAGGCTTCTCCTTTCTGAACCTCTATACATCCTCCACAGGGTGGGGAGCCCTGCCTACCATGTCTGCACCCACAGCTCCCAGATTAGAGCCTGGCACACGGTGCACGAATATCACAAAAACCAAGAAAATCCAGAACAGGTCAGAAATGTCTAGGTGGGAAGGGTCCCAGCATGTGATGCCCAGCCAGGGTCTGGAAGGTGGGCTGCGGCTCTGTCAGAAAACCAATCAGAAGCCCCTCACTTGTTTGTGATGAGGTCGCAGGGGCTGTTAGTCAAACACACAGGTGTGTGGTGGACAACACCTTTCAATGCTGGGGTCTGGAAACATTAACTTAATAGGTTCTTAGTGGCAAAAATGTTGGGCGCTACCAATCTTGATGACTTTTCACTCTTCTTCAATGAAGTGCATTCAAAGATGTGAACTCCTCCTACTTCTTACGGATGTGGGGTTCCACAGATAACCCCCCAATCCTCCCTTCATTAACCACAAGTGTTTTACTGAAAAACTCACATCCCATCATTCTTCAGCTCAGTACCCCTCCCCCCAAGCATCTTCATCCTTCTCAAAATGCAACCCAAGATCCTTACTACCTTCCCTCCAAATCCATTCCTCAAACACCCCAAGCACAGGCCTACCTCAGGGCCTTTTCACCTGCTCCCTCTACCCGGCTCACTCCTTCACATCCTTAGGGCCCCTGCTCAGGTGTCACTTTGTCGGAGATGCTCTCGCCACCCCCACGATCATTCTCCACCTCCCCCACCTGGCTTTATTTTTCTCTGGAACACCCAACCCCACCTGCCGTATTATCTAAATATGTATTCATTTATTTTCTGCTTCCCTGACGCTCCCCACTCCAGTGTTGGCTCTCTGAGGTCAGGCTTCTGGTCTTGTTCCCTGCTGTATTCCCAGTATCTAGAACTTCCAAATATATTTTTGAATGAATGTATGAATAAAGATAGGATGGGGAAATGGCTTAGTGGTACACCACAAGGAGCTTCCTAAGCCATCACCCCTGACAGATAGGCCATTCCCCCTAACGGCCGATGATGCTGGACCAAAGTCCTTTTCCCCAAATTCGTCAGCAGATAACTCTCTGCTCCCTGCAAGGAAAGAGAAGCTTTACGTATTTTTCCCATGCTTTTCCCTCTTGAGGGGTGGAAACTTGCAGTGCTCTTCCGGAACAGATGTTGTGGGAACAAAAAGCCCCCCACAAGTAGTGGGGTCACATCAGCTAACCCCCCTCTGGAGTCTTACCACATGCTAGGTGTCCTTCTACGCACCCTGCACTGTCTACACGGCTTTAATCCACAAAGCAGACACTGGGACAAGTACGACAGTGAGTCTGGCTTGCAGGTAAGGAAACCGAAACACTGCGTTTCTTGCTTAAGGTCCTCCAGCGGAGACATGGTAGAACCATAATTCGGGATCAGGCAGTCTGACTCCAGACCTAGGCGGTTAGCCGTTCCCCACCCTTATTGACTTAAAAGTGTTTGCACAAATTACTGCAGGGGATACTAAGCCCCAGTGGTTCATATCATGACGCCGAGGCTGTACAGTGAACGTGCAGACCCGATCTGGAGCCCGTGCTGTCTCCAGCAGCAGCCCCGCCCGGGGTTCTCGGTGGAAAGAACACCCAAGGTCACGCTCAAGGGTCCGGGTGTTGTCTTCCTCTCCTCCGGCTGCCCTAACTAACCGCCACACACTGGGTGGCTTCAAGCAAGTTTATTCCCTCCCAGTTCTGGAGGCCAGAGCCTGGAACCGAAGTGCCAGGAGGGCCAGGCTCCCTCCGAAGGCGCGAGGGGGGAATGCGGCGGGACCCCCTCCAGCTCTCGTGGCCCCAGAGATTCCTCGGTTTATGACAGCCTGTCCCCACCCTCTGCCTCTGTCACATCTCTCTCTTGTAAAAACACACCTGCCGTTGGATTTAGGGCCCATCCGAAATCCAGGATGAGCTCATCTCGAGATCTTTAGTCACCTCAGCAAAGACTCTCTTTCCAAATAATTTCCCATTCACAGGTTCCAGGCTTCAGGACTTGGCCATGTCTCTTGCGGGGACACAATTCAACCCACTCCGGGTGTCTTATGTGTGACACATAAGTCATCTGCTGCCCTTGGGCCTCTCGTCCTCCCTGTCTCCTTATTTGGAGGCTGCGCCCAGATCGCATTTTTGGGCCGTCCCTGTCCACTCCTTGGGGACCTCATGAAAATGTGTGGCCCTTCCCTGGCCCGGGGGTCAGCATGTGACCGACACTGAGCCACGGTCTCTCTGATTTGTTAAACTGAATCCTGAGTGTCTTGACTACGAAGGTGGCTAGAGCGCTCCGTCCAGCAGCCCTGCCCTGCCGGAACTGTCCCCTGGAGACATGCCTCCTTCCTTCTGCGGGATGGCTCCGCCCCCCCGCCTGCTGCTGCTCTGTCCCCTTGACTGATGACTTCTCCCCGGCAGCTGACACCTTTGCTGGAGAGGGTGAAGAGCTGCCACTCTCCCGAAATAGACGGTGACACAGCGGACGGTAGATTGAGATTAATCTCTTGCCCCTTGCCAACAAACAGGCCTACAGCCAGAGGATCTCTGGGGCCCTCCCCGCTGAGCCAGCTTTCCCCACCCAACCCCAGACCTGCCTAATCCACATCAACGACAAGCTCTTCCAAGCACTTTTGTCATTAAAAATATTTTTTTTTTGTTTTCCCAACTCTAGGTAGGCAAAGCCTACTAATTCACTGAAAGAACAGAAATAAACAAAAGGAAGGAGGATAAAAGGATCCATACATACATATTTAACACACTGGCTTATATCTTTCTCGATTTCTTCTGCGCATCTGCATACAGATATCACCCAGGTAGAAATATACTCTGCCGCTCTGTTGGGTAAGCACACTGGGAACATCTTTCCATCCGACCAGGGTCATTGCCAAATGTCTTACTGATTGATTGATTGATATTTTTTTAAAGATTGTATTTATTTATTTGACAGGCAGAGATCACAAGCAGGCAGAGAGAGAGGAGGAAGAAGGCTCCCCACTGAGCAGTGAGCCCGATGTGGGGCTCGATCCCAGGACCCTGGGATCATGACCTGAGCTGAAGGCAGAGGCTTTAACCCACTGAGCCACCCAGGCACCCCTGATTGATTGATTTTTAAGCAGACTCCACCCCCAGTGCAGAGCCCCAGGTGGGGCTTGAACTAACGACCCTGAGATCGAGACCGGAGCTGAGATCAAGAATCAGATGCTTAACCAACTTAACCACCCAGGCGCTCCCGCCCCCAAAACATTATTTTAAATGGCTGCAAGCACTGCACTGTGTAGCTGAGCCATGATTTCCTTCTGCAATCCCAGGGCCCTTCCCGTTTTTTCCTTACTAGAAGCAAGACTTCGGTGGGCATCTGTATACACATTCTTAATTATCTCCCCACGATGCATTCCCACAAGCCGAGGACCGTCCCTGCACTTGTGGCCACAATGGATTTTGTTACTCGTTCATCTTGGCTGATCTCAGAAGCCATAAAAGAGCATAACTGCTGATGTAATCTGCATTTCTCTGACGACGAGTAGAACTCAATGTTCAATCATGGGCTCGTGGGCCATTCAGAGTGGTTCTTCTGCAAACGGCCTGCCCTAAAACCTATACTAAACGCTTCGAGGTGTGAGAAGGCCCCAGTGTCAAGGAGGGTTGGGGAGAGAGTGTGGCTGATTCTCTCCACCCAAACTAGCCAGAGCAGCAGCTCCCAGGGAAGGAGCCTCCCCTCCCATCTCCTGGAGAAAGGACCAGCGTGAAGGCCCTCTGGGGACCCCTGGGCATACGTCCCACTGCTCGTGGCCAGAGCTCACCCTCCTATCACTCTCCTCTCTGACACTCTGGGGTCGGAGGGCTCCCTGTGGGCCAGGGGCCGGCTTCCAGAACTCCAAACCCAAAGAAGCAGGAGACAGAAAGAAGCAGCGAGTTCTTTCACAGGCCGGGTCAGGCTTCCAGCCACGGCTTCCCGATCCAAAGGTATCCAAAGGTATCTGCGCCCGTCACCCCACCCCATATCTCCCTTTAATTGGACCTGAAGGTGTGGGTCCCGTGGCTCCTTGCTGCAGCCTCTTGGTGTCACAGAGGAAGACTTTGCGGGGAGCCACCCCTGCATGGACTGCAGGGGGGCAGGGTGCTGGGAACACCATCTCTAATTTTCTATAGTGCTGGCCCTTGTTCTCCACCATAACTTTCATTAAATAGGGGCTGCAGCATCAGGGGAAATTCCCAATTGTCCTCCCTGTCTCAGCCGCAGACACTTTGTCTGATTAAGTAATCAGCTCGTTTCCACCAGAGGAAGAGGCATCGCTGCATCAGGTCAAGGGCTCCTGCTTGGGACTGTCTCCACAGACCACGTTCTGTTGAATGGGCAGCAGAGCGCAGTCAGTCCTACGCCAGGGTTGGGACTCTGCTATGCTACCCTCCAGCCTGACTGGCAGCCCTGGACCTCAGGACACCCACATTAGTCACTGCACGAGGATAGAACATCGACAGACTCACAGTGCAGTTTTCCCAGCCTGTCCTCCTCCTGGTAAGAAATGAGCAGGGATGATCACTGAGGGCTGAAAATCTTTCTCTGCGAAGGCATGCACGCGTTTCCACTACCACCACCAGCATCACTGTCAATGCCATCACCTTGACCATCACCACCATTATTACTTCCACCACCTGTCCTATGTGCACCATCTCCACCATGATGTCCACCACCTGGCCTGGTTCTATCAACTCCACCATGATGTCTGCCACCTGGCCTGGTTCCACTATCTCCACCATGATGTCCCCCACCTGTCCCATGTGCACCATCTCCACCATGATGTCCCCCACCTGTCCTGGTTCCACGATCTTCACTATGATGTCCCCCACCTGTCCTGGTTCCACCATCTCCACCATGATGTCCCCCACCTGTCCCATGTGCACCATCTCCACCATGATGTCCCCAACCTGTCCTGGTTCCATCATCTCCATCATGATGTCCTCCACCTGTCCTGAGTTGTGGGATGTTTGCAAGTGGCCACAGGGTCAGGGGTTGGAGGGAGGGACAGGGGTGTCATTAGAAACAACCTGGGCAGGCAGAGAGGCCCTCGCCTTTATCTAAGGCTCTGTTTTCACACGTGGGGAAACGGGAAACCAGGAAAGGCCAAAGGAACCCAGACACCTCGATTTCAGCCTGCAAGACCTGTTTTGAACTTCTGGCCCACAGAACTGTAAGATCATAGATCTGTATGACCTTAAGGCCCTAATTTTGTGGGAATCTGTTACAGGAAACTAGCACAGCCCCCAAGATCACGCAGTGAGTCAGAGGCAGAGCCCGCCTGGGAATGGACCCTCATTCCCGAGCACCCACAGCAGTATCACACTGAGACACATCGGATGCTCAGCGTGAGCCTCTGGAACTGGGGTCCTTGGGAAGGCGACAGGGGCATAGATTCACGGCTGATAATAATAACAGCTGGTGTTCATTAGGGGCTTTCGGTGTGCTGGGCGCTGTGCCAAGCTACAAATATTATTGTCCATATTTTACACACGGGACAACTGAAGCACAGAGAGGTTAGTTATCTGCCCAGGCTCACACAGCTAGTATATAGAAGAGCAGGGTTCAAGGGGTGGGGTCTCTAAATGCAAAGCCTGAGTTCTCAGACACTGGGCCACATCCCCGTCTGGTGACTGGTGAACAATATGAGGGTACGGCAGCAGCCTGGAACTGGGGAGGGGGGCTGGGCTAGACCTTTGTCTGCGTTTCACTAGTTCGCTGCGTGGCTTTGGACAAGTCACTCGATCCCTCTGAGCCAGTTTCCTACCTGAAAATGAAGAAGGATAAACTAGATCACCCCATAAGCTGAGCTTGAGTTTTCTGGAGCGCGCCCTCCAAGAGAGCGGAGTTTTCGTCCAGATCACTGCCCTGTCCTTCACGCTCGCAGCCGAACTTGTTTTCACACGGGTTTCGTCTGCTCCGGTTTCTGCAAAGACACTCAGGGGATCTTTGGATTCAGGCCAAGTTCCAAATCTGGAAGGCTCCCTGACCAAGTCTGGTTCTGAGCCCAAAGCAGAGGTTCTGGACCCAAGAGGATGGGCTCGCCGCGGGGGGACCCGGGTTTCCGACAGGAGAGTTGAGAAGCTGCACAGCCTGTGACGAAGACCCTGGAGCCAGTGTCTCCGGGTCACACCTCCGCTCCGTCCGGTGACCCAGGCAGAGCTGCATTAACCTGTCTGCGCCTTGGCTTTCTCACCTGCCCAATGGGGAGATGTTGGCTGGAAACGTCCTCTTTGGACTGAACACCAACAGCCCTGGAGCTCTGCTGTCCCCTGGGGTAGCCCCCGGCCACGGGCTGCCAAGGTCACGTGTGTCCAGTCTGGACTGAGTTGTGCTGTCAAAGACACCCCAGACTGTGAAAACTTGGTGTGCAAACACAATGGGAAAAGATCTCATGAATGACTTTTCCCTTGACGACAGGTTGAAAAAATTGAACCTTCCGGATCTGCTGGTTCAATAAAATATCAAAATTAATTTCATCTGTTCATTTGTGGCTCACTTTGTCTTTCCACTGGGTGGGGCTGCCCTGGGCTGCTTAGCTCAGGGCCTGGAACATGGTCAGACACTCCGTTAATGAGCTGTGGGAACAGCCTGCTCGAGGCAGGGAGCAGAGAACACCCGATCAAATAAACAAGAGCCTGATTTTACCTTTAGTGGTTATTCCCCTTTAATCAAACGCAGCGGAGGGATTAGCTTTGACGTCATAAAATCTGACTGACGGCTGGATACCATTTTGGAGGCTACTGAACCCCAGCTCCTGGGGGTTTGCTGGCCATCCTTGGCGTTCCTTGGCCTGCATCGCCTTGACCTCCGCCTTCTCTCTGTTGGCGTGTGTCCCAATAGGCCCTATTTATAAGGACATCAGTCCTACTGGTTTAGGGCCCGCCCTTGTGCCCGTATCCTAAGTAATTACATCTGCAGTGACCTTTGTCTTAATCATGTTTTTGACTTTCTGTGTTTTATTTAGCTTTGACATCTTGGGGCTCCTCCCAGGGTCCGCCACTTCCTAGAGCAGTAATCAACCAGCTTGAAAGCACATTTTTGCTAAGCAATCCGTCCAGTCCCAGTCCACACCCCCATCCACCTTTTTTTGTCAGACTCTTGCAGTCTGGAATTCTCGCCAGGGCCAGGGACTGGACACTAGGGGACCCCCCACCTCAGCCCACAGCCTGCCCAAATTATACAAACTAGCCAACCCTGCCCCTTCCTCCTGCAAAACCCACAATAAAGATTCTTGATTGCACTTTCCCATCGGTCCCTCTGTCCCCTGACAGTCCTTGGTGTCTCCCTGCTTGGCTTGCACACTTCTTGTTTCTAGAGATCTGTATTAAACATCTTCCTTCATACAGTCATTTCTGTGTCTGCATGTCTCACCAAGTCTGATTAAAACAAGCCCCAGCTACATTTAAAATAACCCTATCGCCAAATAAGGGGTTGAGATATGAAGTAATCAGATCTGAGTACATATGATTTTGGGGAGACATCATTTAACCCATAGCACCCCCCTGCCATCATTCCTTGCTCAAGAGTCTTTAAGAGCTCCTCAAGTCCGGGTCCCAGCCGGCGAGCACGGTCCACCCAAGCCCACCCAAACCCGGTTATTTGAAGGGAGTCCAACAAAGGGGCTATTTACAAAGGCGTGGACTCGCCTTCAGAAGTCAACAAAGTCAGTGCAGTCCCCAGAGCTCCAACACTGGGGAGGGGCGGCCTTCCCTGAAGGTATAAGGGGAGAGGGCGGTTATCCGAACCTGGAGAAGCAGGAAGACAGAGATGTGGCTAATGTAGATGTGTGCACCTGTTTGTCTGTCGTGGGTCATATTAATAAAGGTAAGGTCGGGGAGGGGGAACATAATACTTAGGCATTGTACCAACACAGAAGAGCACATGGAAGAAAAGGAAGAAGTGAAAAACTCTATGCCATTCTGGAAAAGGCCAACCATGGAGGCAGTAAAAAGGTTAGAGTTTCCCAGAGAGAGGGTTCAGGAGGGACGGGACAGGTGGAGCACAGGACATTCTTAGGACAGTAAAATTACCTGTATGATACCATGGTGGTGGATGCCCAACATTATCCACCTGTCCAAACCTATCTGTACATCACCAAGAGGAAACCCTAGCGTAAACTGTGGGCTTCCATTAATACTAACGTAATACTATCAGTGCTGGTTCCTCAATTGTAACAAATGGACCACACTAAGGCAAGGGTCAGTAATAGGGGAACTGAGGGCGAGGGGGCCTATGGGCACTCTCCACATTGTCTGCTTAATTTTCCAGAAACCTAACACTGCTCTAAAAAGTAGCCTATTATTATTTTTTTTTAATAAAATAAAGCCACTCCTTCAGCCAGAGAAAATCATCAGTGGCACTTGACTGCCTACCTTTTCCCGTCATTTTTCTTTTTTTTTTTTCCTTTTTTAAAAAGATTTATTTATTTATTTGACAGAGAGAGACACATCGAGAGAGGGAACACAAGTAGGGGGAGTGGGAGAGGGAGAAGCAGGCTCCCTGCTGAGCAGGGAGCCCAATGTGGGGCTCAGTCCCAGGACCCTGGGATCATGACCCAAGCTGAAGGCAGACGTTTAACCATCTGAGCCTCCCAGGCGCCCCCCAGTCGTTTTTCTATGGGACTCAGTTCTTTCTCCTGACCTCCTAGGGGGCTCCCCGAAAACCTCCCCAGCCTCCCCACCCCCGCTCTGGCTGGGAGCTTCCTTCCTCTCCTCACCACCTCCTCCCTGTGCTCCTTGCTTCTGTCCCCACTAATAAACATTAAAGCCGAGGTCTTCCCCATCATCTAACAGTTCATGTGGCCTGCAACGTCCACCCTCTCCCTCCCATGTCCCATCAAGGGAGTAGAGAGAGCGTTGGCCTCCCACTGCTGTTCTGTGGTTCTTGCCACGTGACTATCCAGGGGCCCGAAGACCCATAAACCACCATCTTGTAATTTTTATGGGTTGACAATGGTCCTTCTCTTGCAAGTGGTCCCCATTCCCTTCTAAAGCTCCTTTATGTCAGTATTTCTCTGCTCACCAGGGGGTGACAGGTGAGGAAACCGAAGCCCAGAAAAGCTAGTGACCTTCCCAAGTCAAGGAAGTGGCAGCAGAGCCAGGATGTCCTCGACCCTTGGCTCTAAGCTCCTAACCCCTCAACGCGACCATGGGCAGCTTTCATTTCCGATGCAGATAATCCCTTATGATGGTTATGTTTAAAACAGATATCCTGGGGCGCCTGGGTGGCTCAGTGGGTTAAAGCCTCTACCTTCAGCTCAGGTCACGATCCCAGGGTCCTGGGATCGAGCCCCCCATCGGGCTCTCTTCTCAGCAGGGATCCTGCTTCCCCCTCTCTCTCTGCCTGCCTCTCTGCCTACTTGTGATCTCTCTCTCTCTCTCTAATAAATTAATAAAATCTTTAAAAAATAAAAATAAAACAGATACCATCTCACTGGTGTCTTACAAAAAAGCAAGGCTATTCTAATAACTGGGGCGGGGGGGGGCGGATCTTCTCTTGATATGAAGAAGCAGAAGAAGGGGACAGACTCTCGCATCTCCTTATTTAAAAGACAGCGGCTGGTGGGTAGGACCTGTGCCACGGGAGCCCACCCCAGAGACTCTTGCCAGGAGCTGGGGGCTTTGGGCCGTCTCATCCCATGACCTCATAAGGAGGCTGGCTCAGGACGGTGCAAAATCAGCCAAAATCAGAGCAAGAAGGAGTCTTCACCATTATCTAGCCCAGGGGCCAAAAATTGGAAGCCAGCAGGAGGGACACAGCCACCAACACATTTTAGGAAGCTTGGCCAGCACGGTGCTCTAAGCTGTTTCTCATGTGTATATATGCTCTCGGTTCCGTTCCCACCCACCCTTTTCCCATGACTCCCACCTGTTGCCCCAAGGGGCATCTGAGGTGATCCAGGGCAACTGACGATGGGACGAGACCCGCAGGCCCTACTGCTAGGTATGGACGGAGCCGGGACGAGGACCCCGATTCCTGCTCTTTGGTTTGGGTTCACCTCTGCGAATCTTCCCCTTAATCTCAAGGGGCCCGCAGCTCCCTCGAGGTCCTGACTCGTGCCCTTGGCACTTATCCCATAACCAGCCCCGAGGATGGGGGAGATGGGGCCCCAGGTGGTCCCTGATCAGCAGGGACCAGGCTGCGAGCCAGCAGCGAACACACGGTCCCCGTCTACGTGGATCTTCGGACACTTGGGGTCTGACCGGCGGTGCTGAAACCCAGTGGGACCTGTGAGGCTGTGCACGTAGCTGGGCTGGTCATCTGCACATCTGTGATTTGCATAAAGAGACAAAAGTAGCTTCTGTGTGCCTCGGTGGAGGAAACTGCCCTCTGAGCCTCTTCGTATGACTTCCCCTGAGGTCAAAGGGCAGATGCTATTGCCTGTACTGGACCGAGGGGACATGGGGGCCCAGGAACGTTAGGGGACATATCTGCCATCAGACCGTTCACTGGAAGCAAAGCCATGATGACAGATGCCTCGCGGTGGCCTGCCCAGCCCCCTCCCTAAACTCTGCCCCATGCCCCGGTCCCTATGTACGTGTCCCCGCAGCCATCCCCTCCCCTGTCTGCACTGAGAAGGGTGCAGCCGAGCCAGATGCAGCCTCCTCCCCGGGACTGGGACCAGCAGAGCCCGGCGTCTCCGGGCCTCAGCGGGTCTCCTGGGTGGAGCCCCGTAGTTTTGCCACGTGCATGAGAACATAGAGAAGGTCCATCAACGTGTGGAGAGGAGAACGAAGAAGTGTGAGAGGCAGAGAGGAGAGCACGACAGAGGCTCTGCGCTCCCTGTGGCCTCCCAGGACGCCTCAGCCGTGCTACTCCCTGGAGACGGAAGGTTCGGGACTGAGGCTTCCTGGCGACACCCCACATCCTTACCAGAAACCCTTCTGTCTGCTTTCACCCGTTGAAGTTGGTTTCTGGTTCAGCGGGGTGAACTGTGATCTGTGGCCTTGGTGACCTGAACTCCGTTCACCAGCCACTCAGCGCGCACCTTGCTGGGCAGAGAATTCGAGCACACCTGACCCCCAGCGCCGGCCCCCCCACCCGGAATCCCGGACAGCCGCGCCTTCATCTTGCCCACAGCGCCCCAGGAGAGGGGCAGGCACTGCGGGCTCCCTCCCTCCTTCACAGCAGAGAGAGCCTGGGGCTCGGGGGGCTGTGGGGTTTGGCCAGGATCACACAGATCTGGAAAAGAAGCCCAGAGAACCTGGAAAATGTTCTGGGTATCCTTTGCTGACTACAGCTGGAGAGGGCTCTTTGCTGAGGACAGAAGCCGAGGATGGTGATCATGGCCTGTGCCCCAGGGCCTCTGTGACAGAGGCCTTGGGGGTGCGCCCACAGCCTCACCGAGCTCCTTCCACGCTGGATGTGGTCCCAGGGGCCGGGGACGCAGCAGCGAGCAGGCTGATCTCTTGAAGCTTGTGTTTCTGCAGGGACACAGCTATCTTGTGCACAAGAGAATGTGGCCTTCAGTGAGTGTTGTGACATAAATTCCGCCAAGATGAGTTGGGGGCAGTGCGGGACTGCCCTGGCAGGGTGGTCAGGGAAGGCCTCTCGGAGGTGGGGACATCTGAGTGGGGGCCTGAGGAAGACTGTGTGGCTGTCCGCTGGAGAAGGAAATGTCCTAGTGGGAGAGGGAGCTGCAGGTTCGGAGGTCCTGGTTGGACACGGGCACTTGGCGTGTTCTGGGGACAGATGGGGGTCCATGTGGCCAGGGGAGGGTGTTGCGCAGGGATGGACCAGGAAGTGGGGGAGGGCTTGTGGGGCATGAGGGAGCTGGCTTCGTGAATGCAGTGGAGACCATCAGGTTTCCAAACGTGCCGTATACCCTACCGGCCTCTGGGGATTGAAGGATGAAAATGACACATTCTGTGCCCTCCAAACAGGCTTGACAGACCTGAGAACTGGCCATGTCATGCCGCAGTCATAGCGATATTATGGGATCCAGTGAGGTCACTCAGGAAAGGCTCCCCACCTGGCCTTGGGGGCCCAGAGGGTTGGAGGCTGGAAGGCTAAGTAGAAACCAGAAAGGTAAAGAAGTAAAGGTAGGGATGGGGAGGGAGGGCGGGAGGCAAGAACCTGGGCACCTGTAACAGCCAGGGCAGAGGCCTGAGAGCAGGAGCCCAGGACAGCGCCCCAGGACTGCATCATGCACCCAGCACAGACACGGTACCCCGCAAAGACACCCGATCCAGGTCCTCACGACAACCCACAGATGTACCCATAGCTCCTGCTCCCAGGTCATCGACACTGCCAGCCCGGAGGTGACCAGGCCTGCCCAGCCCAGCCTTCCAAACCACACAGAATACCACAGGATTCTGGGAGAACGGAAACTGGACGGCCCCTGGCTGTGGGGCCTCATGCTCTGGGGCTGAGTCACCCGGCCATCCGTCAGCCTTAGCTAACAGTGACCCGGGCCTCTCCAAAACAGATCCCAGGCTGCGTCCCCCTGGGGCTGCCCTGGATGGGCAGGAAGGTGGGTCCACTGGCCCGCGTCACCCAGCAACGAGGCCGCCCTTTGGGTTAACTGACAGTATGGCACAAGCATGTGACATTTTCAGAGAGATCCAGTGTTTGGGACGGACTCGCAGGACTCGGCTGGGTTCCCCGGGAGCCAACAAGACAAGGCGAGGTTGCCTTAGGTCACGTTCACGGCTCACTTTCCACCGGGACTCCAGAGCCTGGGGCCCGCCAAAGCCGACACTCGGCCCGGACACCGGTAATGATGGGAAAGGTGACACCCCGTGACTCCACTCTAATTAAGAGATGAGTTAAAAACGCATTAGCTCGTGCACGCAGGACGGGTACAGACCTGTCAAAGGCACGAGAGAGGTCACGTGCAAGAGGGCGTAAGACCCCAGTCCGCCTCTGCTGCCAACCTGATTTTCTTAGGCGTATAAACACACCCGAAACATCCACCCGACTGGTCAGATTAAAGCAACAAGATGTCACTGTTGTGCCTCCCAAATAGAAAACACGTTTCCAAATAATAACACACCACACTGGGAAAGAGATGGCGAGACAGGTCTTCCCCATTTGCCAATGGCACCAGCTGCCCGGGGCACAGTTGGCAAACATGTTTCTAGGGGTTTAAAATAACCATCGACCCTCACCCCGCAGGTCCACTTCAAAGAATTCACCCCAGAGAAATAAAATACCAAGAGGCCCCCCCAAGCTTTACGTGTATGGGATGTTTGGTTTAGCACCGTTTATGTACAAAAAAAATAAATAAATAAAGGAAAACAAGCCCCATTTCCAACAACAGGAGGGGTTCAACGAAGAGATCCATAAAATGACGTATTACGTACGTGGCCACGAAAGGTCACGTTTTCAAAGAACTGTAATGGCAGGAAATTCTTGCGGCTCAATAAGAGAAAAAAAAATCAGTAATAAGAGCTACGGTACCACAGCAATTTGTTTAAAAATGTATATGAATGTAAGAATAAAACCAGAATAAAATAGAGCAAAGCTTTAAGAGCGGTGGGATTCAGGGTGGTTTCTGTTTCCTTCACAATACTTCTCTACATTTCCCACATATACAAGGAGACTGTTATGTTATAATTAGGGAAATAAAACTGCTTTGATTTCTAAAGGGAAAGTAGAGTCACCTTGGAGTCACCTGGGAGAAAGGACCCGTGTTACCTCCAGCAAGCATCAGCGCTGGTCCCTTCGGCTGAAATACTGGTTACTTGGCAGTATGACAAGACGACCCCCCTCATCTGACTAAGCCAGGCCCTCATCGTGTTGGACATGAGAAAAGGAAGTGGGGTTACTGGCGAAGGGGGGCAGCTCCCCCAGTGAGCGGTCAGTCGGGCCGGGAAGAAGGGGTTCGTCATGGAAGTCTTTCAGGACTTTGCTGCCAGGGCACCCCTTCTTAGTGAGGGGTTCAGGAACCCGCCGGGGTTGAGCCTTCAAATGCTTGACTGCTCCAGCACGCTAGTGGACTTTCTCTAGGGGTCTGTCCCCTAAGGGGCCAGGGTTACAGACCCAAAGCATGAGCTGTGGCCCCCCCGTCCCTCCTTCCCGGCCCCTAGCCCATCCCTCCCCATAGCTACATGTGTCAAGGTCTTGGGGTGCAAGATGAGGTCAGGTCTCTTCGATGGTACCGCGGGCTGTGACCTGCAGGCCACGTGCATCGTGGGTAGAGAGGGACGGGAAGGAAGGTGCCTGGGCAGTTGGGCCTCCCACTCTGGGACCCACTCTCGGGCGTGGTGCAGGCTGTCACCAGGGTCGTCTACTCACTCTGTGCACCTCCGAAGCCGATCACAGAGGCAGTCCCACCTTGCCTGTTGCTATGGTTTCTCAAACCCAGTAGCCATTCCGGGAGCAACACTGGGGATGGGTGAGATGTCCCGTGAGCCCAGAGTCCCGAATGGTTTGGGCGCTCTGCCCTCACCCTGCTGCACTGAGACATGGCCCCCTAGATTCCAGCAGAGGGGTCTCTAGAGGGACCTGGTCTCCCCAGACCCTCAACTTCCCAATCCTTCATAGGATGACAATATTCCCTTCCCTTGAAATCAGACAATGTTAGAGTTAGAAGGAGCCTTGAGATCCTCCTACCCACACTCCTTTGCTTGCCAAAATAAAAAAAATCTCGGAGATGTTTCTCTTGGTTCAGCTTCTGAACCAGGACAAGACCTTGGGTTTCTAGAGATGAACCAAAAGGCCCTCTCACCTCCAAGCAGTTCTCAAGCTTCAGGGTATACTGCAAGCCCGGGCTGGGCGCTGGGGGGTGGGATTAAAAATGTGGACCCTGGAGGGGGGGGGGGCGCCTGGGTGGCTCAGAGGGTTAAAGCCTCTGCCTTCAGTTAGGTCATGATCCCAGAGTCCTGGGATCAAGTCCCACAACGGGCTCTCTGCTCAGCAAGGAACCTGCTTCCCTTCCTCTCTCTCTGCCTGCCTCTCTGCCTACTTGTGATCTCTGTCTGTCAAATAAATAAATAAATAAAATCTTTAGAAATGCAGACCCCAGGCCTCACCCCCCAGGCACCCATTCAGTAGGCCTAGGGGGGGCACAAGAATCTGCATTTCAACCACGTTCCTGTGTGGCTTCATTTCCCCATCCACCTCCCTGGGCTCCTATAAGGAAACCGGGTGGTAGGCCCGCAGAGAAAAGCTTTAAAGCCTAAGGGTGTTACCCAGCTGCTCCCCAGCTCCCCCAAACACTCCCCACCCTCTCCCCCTCTACTCCACGGCTCACCTGAGTGAGCAAGGACCCCTGCTTCCAAGTCTGGAGTCCTTCCTACTTAAAGAGAGATGGTCACTGTTGCAAATTGCCTGGGATCCACCATCTCACGGGAGAACCACCAGCCCAGGTGAAGGATCTGGGGCTAGAAGGAGGTCGGCCAGCTGCGACCCAGGGCAATCGGAGATTGGGAGGGGGCAGGGTTGGGGACAGCCTCACCCTCCCTCCTGATCTATCAGAAAGAATTAGGTGTAGGGTCAGACACTCCCGAGTGCACTCATCTCAGCCACTGACTACATGACTCCGTGACCTTGTGTAAACCACTTCCCTTCTTTGCACCTTGGTGGATAAACGGTGGGTTAAGTTACCTGCCAGGCACAGTTGAATGAAAGGGGATGGCACCTGTCCCTTACCAAGTGACATCCATCACAAGGTCAGGCCGCCAGATAGAATACAGGGTGGCATATTTATATGCCGAATTTCAGAAAATGGCAATAATTCTGTGTGTAAGTATATCCCAAATATTGCATGGGATATACTTACACTAAAATAGGATTCGGTGTTCATCTGAAATTCAGAGTTAACTGGGCATCCTGGGGGGGGTTTCCTAGTTTGTTTTCTTATTTTAGGTTCGTCTGTTTTGTTTGGTGCTAAGTTGGCTGAAGGGCATTTCGGCAGGCATCCCCTCGGCCTCTTCCTTCAGCCCCAGCACCAGTGGGACAGATCCTCCCAAGTCCCCAGACCCGGCCCTGCTTAACCCCCAAACGAGCCTGGATGGAGGGGATCTGTTGCCTCCAAGGCATCCCTTCCTCCCCACCGGAGTGTGCTCCGTGACGGAGTGCTCCCATCAGCACGGTGACCGCACAAGAGGCTCGCCTGGCAGACGAAGGCATTTCTGTAACTGTCAGAGCCAGTCAAGGTCACTCGCTCTGCTCCGTTCTGCTTCTCTGGGGGAGGAGGGAATGGGGAGGCGAGGACAAGGCAACCAGGACAGGATCCCTTTGCTTCTGCCTTTGAGTCCCCTCTCCTGGGAGAGGCAGGGCACTTGCCTAGAAAACCCTGGAGCTTAGGCCTCGTGGAGCCCCATTTTCCTTGGCAGGAAGTGGGCGGCCACATGGTAGGGGGAGACCTGTGTCCCCCAGCTGTTGTTAACCCTCTGTGTCGTCACCCCTCTGGGCCCTCCAGTTAAAACAGGATAGTAACAACAGCACTAACACGTAGATCGTGCCGTTCTGTGTCAGACGCTGTTCTAAGAACTTCATAAATAATACCTTTTTAATCCTCCCAATAACCCTGGGAGGCGGGCACCAACATCATCTCCATTTCACAGATGAGGAAATGGGGGTGCGGAGGGGTCACAGAGCTAGCAAGAGGTCGAGGCAGGATTTGACCCAAGGCTGGGCCCTCACCCACTTTGCCCAGCGCCTCTCGGAAGACAGAAAGAGTGCAAGGCAGGAGGAGGAGGGGAGGGACGACGGGCGTCTAGCAAGCACCTGGGCTGTGCTAAGCAATCACGACGGAGCTGATCTCATTCAGACCTCACCGCAAACAAGGTGTGGGATACTGTTACGGCATGCTGAAGTCGGAGGGAAACTGAGGCTCAGAGAGAAACGTAAGCGGAAATCAGAACTCAGCTGTCTTGCCCACGCTCGTCCCCTTGCTGCCCACCTGGCTCTGGTTCACGGTTCTCTGGACACTGCTCTGGCCACATGCATGGCAGCCCACAGTGAGACCACAGCTGTTCTCGGCACACACATACCCCAACCCCCCATGAAGTGCCTGACGTCCTCGTGCTCTCTTCTCGCTGCCTCTGTCTCTCCCCGCTGAACCAGACCAACCCCCAACCAGGGCCAGGACACTGGTCCTTGCTCTGAGCCTGACCATTCTTTCCCCCAGCCACACATCCCCACCTGGTGTCCCCTTTTCTTCCCTCCACCATGGGCCGGCCATATGAGGAATAACGTCTTACAGTCTCACTGTTCTTTGCGTTCACCCGGGTTAGCTGGTTTTGATCCTGACCACCACAGGTCAGACGGACCACCTGGCGTTACCCATGTCCTAATTTCATACAGGAGGAAGATGGGGCTCAGAAAAGTGAAGGGTCCTGGCCAGACTCGCCCAGGCTTTCCACCAGCACACAAACCTGTCTTCTGACTCTACGACCAGGACTGTGTAGGGATCTCAGAAGTCAACCAGAGCATTTTAGAGATGAGGAGTCAGAAACCCAGACAGGACATGTGGCTTGTTCAAGGTCATCGCCATCCATCCGTGGCAGAACTGAGAATGAAGTCTGCAGCTTTGAACCCTACAGCACCCTGCCCTCACGCGATAACACATGGAACCAATGAGACCCACTCAACTAACGACAGAGGTTAATGACGCCCATTCCACCCAAAAGTAAAGGTGGGAGGGATCAGAACCAAGGCATACCCCCTTCCACGATGAGGTTTTTATCTGGACATTCCTGTCTCCAGGACGGTCTTCTCCTGGGGCAGGCAGGTGAATGAGGGCAGGTCAGACCTTTTTAGGACTTGCTTCCCCGGTAGAGGCAGCCCGGGCTGAAAATGCCGGTTCAGGGGCCTGCGTCTGCTGGGGAGTGGTGGCCCCGAGGCCTGGGGTTCGTGCTTAGTAAATTATGGAGTGAAGAAGGGACCACAGGAATTCAGGGCATAGAGGAGCAACATCCTCGAAATCCAGGAAGTGGAGGAAAGATATACCAAAGTTAAATCCACATCTATGTCACTTTTTATAATGTGTGCCTTACAGCTCTGGGTCCTATTCTGTCAAACCCTTGGGGGCAAGATCACTTGGGACTGAGGCTCACATGCCTACCACTAGAAGCCTGGGATCCACGGGATGGTATGGACATTCTGCCTGCTCCCCATCCTGGGGCTCATCTCTGTGGATGCTGGGGTGCCCTCTTCTCGGCTCTGCCTCTGCTTCCCTCCGCTGGGCTTTCCACGGCCCCTTGACAGATGTGCCCTCTGTGTTTCCATCTGCCAAAGGGATCTGTACATCCATCCGCGTCACCACTGGAAAAGCATACCAGGAAAGCAAAGGGTACACCAGGAAAGCAAAGGGTGCACCAGCCTGCTAAGGTTTTCGCGTTCAGCTTTTCACATCTGGGCTGAAAAACCACAGAGCTGCAAATCTTTACTGCATCACGGGCTTTTAGCGGGCTGCCAGTCTTCCTCACCAGAAATATTTCTCATCGCTTTTGGATGGAAGAGCAAACCTGGGAGCTCAGAAACAGACCTGCTCGGGCTCTGGAAGCTACTGGAGAGCCCCTAGAATTGGCTGGATCTTTCGATGTTCCGTGTAGCGAGAATAGCGCTCAGCCTTTCCCACACAGGAGGGTGTCTTCCACTTAGGAGGGGCCCATAAATAACCTGCACCCACCAGTCCTGGGGCCCAAAGCCCAGTGAGTTGGTCTCAGACATGGGTAACAGAAAAAAGGGAGGTCCCTAACTTCGGAAACTGAGCTGCTGGAGAAACAGGTGGAGAAGCATGGCATCAGGGCTCAGAAACTCCAGAGAATCCAGATGTGAGCCTCCCCACCCACTTTCCCTGGCGGACTCCCAGGCAAAGTTCAGGCTGGGAATCTGCCAGGCTTATACCTGAGCGACGGTCCTGGGGCAGTTTCTCCCATGCACCCGAGTGGGGCTTGCGGGCCTGACCCAAGACCCCTGCCCCCCGGATGCTCCCTGCTCCCTGCTCCCCCCACCCTCCCACCCCCAGCCCGGTGTGCAGCCCAGCCTGCCTGCGGGCTCACCTTTCGGCAGCTTGGACGCGTTGTCCTGGATCCAGGAGAAGAGGTGGGCAAAGTCGCAGTCGCAGAGCCAGGGGTTCCCGTCCAGGCGCAGGGTGCGCAGGGCGGGCAGCGCGGCCAGGGCGGCCACGTTGAGGCTGCGCAGATTGTTGTCGTTGAGTTCCAGCACCTGCAGCGACTCCAGGGTCTCGAAGGCGTCCTCGTGCACGCCCGCCAGCTTGTTGTTGGCCAGGCTCAGCTTGACCAGCCTCCCGGCCGAGCGGAAGGCGCCAGCGCCCAGCTGGGTCAGGTTGTTGTAGCTGAGGTCCAGGAAGGCCAGCTTGGCGGAGCCGCTGAACGTGCCCTCCTCCAGCGAGCGCAGCGAGTTATTCCTGAAGTCCAGGTACACCAGGTCGCCGTAGAAAATGAAGAAGTCCTCGGGGATGTGCTGGATGCGGTTGCCGGCCACCAGCAGCTTGCGCACGTCCAGGGGGAAAGGGTCGGGCACGCTGGGCAGCCCGCGGTCGCGGCAGTCCACGGTGTGCGGGTCGGTGCAGGCGCAGCCCGCGGGGCACGCGTGTCCGGGCCGGAGCAGCAGCAGCAGCAGCAGGAGGCTGCAGAGCTCGAGCGCGGCGGCGGCGGCGGCGCGGCCGGCGGGGGCGCGGGGGGCGGCGCGGGGGCGCATGGCCGAGGGGACCGGAGCCCGCCGCGGCGACTCGGACTCGGCTCTCGGGGCGAACCCTGGCGCGGGGCGGCGCGCGGGGTCCCGGCGGCCAGGCGCTGGGAGCTGGAAGGCGGCCGGGGACGGCGTGCGCCCGGGCGCGCGGGGGCGACCGAGCTCAAGGCGCACGGACTCGGGGAGTCCGGGGCGGCAGGGACCGAGATGGGAGAGTCGGGGAGGGAGGGGCGAGGACTCGCGAAGGACTTACCCGGACAGGAAATTAACCCGCTGGAAAATCCCAGGGAGAGGCGGGGAGCGATAGAGGTGGCCGAGTGGCTGGCGCCAAAGCGGCCCCACCCGGGCAGCTTTTTTCTGAGACCGGGTAACAAGACCTGTCGCGCGGACTCGGCCAGGAGCGCTCGACGACTAAGTTCGGTTACCGAGCGCCCCCCACCCCAGCGATTTCCAGAGGGCGTGTTGGGGGCCTGTGCCCCGCACCCCGGCGCCCTCCTGGTGCCAAAGAGCGCTCCCCGTGCGCCAACCCCATTGCCAAAGGGAACGCGACCTGGGTCCCTCTGGCTCTGTGCCCGGGGCAATCCCGGCGGGCTCTAGAGCCGCTGACCTAGGGTTGGGCGGAGCTCCTGAGTGGCTCATTTTTCTCTCCTCACTCCCCCTACCCGCACTTGACCCATCTCAGCGAGGCACTAGGGGTCAAGTGAGGCAGGCAGCTGTGGCCTGAAGGAAGCCAGGGCTTGTCAGCACTTTCCGTGCTGGCTGGAGCCTGTCAGGAACCGGAATCCCCCCTGGCAGGATTAGACCTGGCTGCTGGTCTACCAGAGGCCCAAGGGAGAGGCACTGTGGCGGGGGGATGGGGGTCTGGCTCCCAGTGGTGAGGCCTCAGTTCCAGGGCTTCCACCTCTAGGGACCCCCTATGTCCCATCTGTGGAATGGGAAAGGGTAATAAGTATGATACTGGCAGGAGATTTCCCTCCCGGGAACACTACACTCAAGCCGAACTCCTCCCCCACACCCCCCAGGTCCTTTAGAAAGGGTTGAGAGGTCCCCACAGAGCCACCAAGAGTTTGTCCTGCTGCTGGCTATTTTGGTCCAAATACCATGGAATTGATAAGCTCCCACAGAACCAAAATAACCCAAGGAACAGCTGTTGGGCAGCGGGCCCCCAAAGACCCTGCCCTGGTCCCTGGCCCCCACACAGATGGGTAGAGGCTCAGATTCTAAAACCATAAGAGCTAAGCCCCAGCCTTTTTCCAAAGGTACATGCAGTCTCGATGCCTTCCGATGGATCAAACACCTGCGCCTCTGGGACGGAGCCAACAGCTCAACAGATGACAAGTGTTTGCAGAAGAGCGGGGTGGGGAGGAGGGTAGGTGGAGTGTTCCGGGGAACAGCTCCTGGGGTCCTGCAGCCCTTTTCCTGCTTCTACTCTGAGCCACCGTGCCAGACCTTCAGAATCCTCTGTCTGTGCCCCTACTTTCCCAGGGTCCCCCGCTTGCCTTTATCATCCCCAGGTGCAGAGGATCCACCCCCGCTCTGGCATCATCCCCTTGAAGAGGCAGATGCGGGGGGGGGGGCGCTGGGGGGGATCATCTCAATCCTCCTAGAGTGGGTGAGCGTACCCCAGGCTGCATACACGATGTATTACTGCAGTCTCAGACAAAGCACAGGCAGGTGGCAGGATTAAAAGGTCCCCCTGCTGCAACTCTCCAGGAACGCCCTGAACCCATCTGTGACCTTCTCCGCCTTTCCAGTCTCAGGCTGGGTTTTGGCTGCTCACTCCAGTACCGAGGAGAGCCCTTTTATCCCTGGCTTGGGCCCTCAGCATCACAGTTTCATGGCATCCATGTTTGACTGGGCTCCCAGGTCACACATGCGGACCCGTGCCCCTGTGTGCCTCCGTGGGCACCAGCCCTTCCTGCCAAGGAGTCTGGCTGGCTGCAGCCCTGGCGTGGGAGGTGGGCTCCTGAAGCTGGTCCTGGCCCCACCGCTAGTCACAGAAACTTTCACGGGCCACCTGATCTCCCCTGGGAAACATTTCTTAGCCTGGGGTCCCTGGGCCCCTTGGTGATGAACACTTTTCGGGATTTAAAAAAAAAAAAAAATCAGGTGAAACCGGACCTTTATCTGCAAGGAGGCCACCCAGAGTAAATGCTGCAGTTCTTGGTAATGGACTTGATGGTAGCCCTGATTCTTTTGTGCTGCGCAGAAGCTGGCATTCACGGAAGACTTTGATTAATGAAAACGGAGATGCGTTTCTACGTAATAAATGCAAAGGGTTTAGCAAGGGCTTTCAAAACGGGGGTGCGTGGTGGTAAAATAAGAAAAGGGGCTCCTGCTAATGAAACTGTTGAGAAACACCACTCCTGGCCTGGATCTTTCTCATCTTGGAACTTGGGAGAAAATGCTGGCTCTCCCCTCGTCCACAGACTACGTAAGGCCCACGTGGGGAAATACTGGTAGGAAACGTGATCTGAGAGTATTTAGAGAAACTGCTTATAAAAGTGGCCCTAGGTCCTGTTATGGTAAGAATGCCTTGTTTCTTGCTCTGAGTGTCCCCCAAAGTCCCTCGAGACTAAAGCTAAGCATTTGTCATTAATATCAGCAGGAGAAGAATCAGTTGGGGTTCATGGGGAGCAGGGAGGGGCCCCCGATGTTCCAGGACTCCTATCCCTTGGGAAAATGCAAACTTTGTCACCTCTGATTTTCCCCAGGCAAGGAAAACATAGCTCTGACCTCAGCAAGGTCACACCATGAGTCAGTGATAGCTGCTGGAAATAGAACACAGGCATCCTGACACCCCAGCTGCTCCAATCACCCTGCTCCCCCCCACCCCCAGGAAGGGGGCCTCTTACAGCCGGATGGGAAAATGTCGCAGGTGACAGGGACAGACATTCAGAGACTGTATGTCAGCACCTTCTTTGTGATTCCTATTCAAGAGGCTCAGAACCTGGTGTGGCAAATACCCAAGGTATTCTGATGTTTTCGAAACCCGGTGTCACGCCTTCCCCAACTGGCCAAGCAGAGCTCCCCACTCCCCCGGTGTTCCCCAAGCTATAGCTACGTGGCCCTTCTTGTCTTGTTTCCTAAGTGGCGTGTCTGTCTCCCTGCGAAGTTGGGTTTTGGGAAGCTACGTGGACAGTGGCCCCCAGAAAACCCCCTCTGTGGGCCCTGCTTCCCTTATGCAGAAACAGTCCTTAGTCAGGAGGTTTTCCCCCTTTGGTTAGCAGACGGACCGCTAAATTAGCCAAAATCCTAGGCCCTACGTTGTAAACAAGATTGTTTCAGCGTGGACCATGCAGAGGTCTGCACTTAGGAGCAGATGCTAGGTTTGAATGATGGACGTGGCTGGTGTTTGGTGACGTCATTGGGTTGCGGGTGTGTATTGCCTCTGATGAGCACCTGGGCAGGAGGCAGGAGGACACCCAAGGGCCCTAGGAAAGGAGACATGCTCTGGCCCTTTGCTTGGGACAGCCTGAGTTCATGGAACCAGCTCTCTGCTCCGTGGGCACTGCTGTGACTCTGTCCCCCCAACTAACGAGCCAACTCCAAGCGCCTCTGTTCTCATCTCCACCACCAGGGGGCACTATCTGCTGCCTGCCCGGGGAGAGCGAACCCCAGCTCCATCTGTCCTAACCACTAGGTCTCTGGCAAGCTTGGACCCACTTAGAAGAAAAGCTCCTACCCCTGGCTTCATCCCTGGAACCAGGAAACGAATCTTCAACCCGCTTAAATGAGAGGCAGTGAGGACGTAACGGTCAGGAACGTGGGTTTGGAGTCAGACAGAACCGGGTCAAACCCTGGCCCTCCCATTCATGAGCTCTGTCACCTTGGGCAAGTTGCTTACCTTCTCAAAGCCTCGGTTTTCCCATCTGTGAAATGGGATAATCCTAGTGCACGGGGTTGTTAGGAGGATTAAATGAGGCATCTATCAAGTGCTTGGTGGTGAGACTGTCACAGCAAACGGCAGCCCCATAATCACCTAACTTCTCTACTTTTCACCCAGGTGTTCTGCAGATAAAGTACTAAAGTGCTTGTTTGTCTGGAATTTATTTGTTCAGAATGCCCTAAAATTCTAGGGTCAGTTTTCGGAAGTCTCTGTTCCCTGAACCATATTCTCCACTCCAACCGTAGACCATCCGAGGGACAGAGAAACACATATGCACACACGCATACACGTATGCACGCATGCGTACCTACCTTCACTCTCTCCAGCTCTAGCTGACTTTGTGAGCGTGGGTATAGGTGAGTGGCTCCCCACCCACATCCCCGGTTCACTGGCTTCATTGGTCTGAGCGTGGGCAGCTTAATAAGACGGAGGATGTGGGGACAGTCCCTCAGCCCTGCACAAGGAGACATCTGTTCTCTGCTCACGGCTGGCGCTCCTAATGCTAGCTAGCCATCCAGCAAATGGGTGACCTTGGGTAGAGCCAGAGGACGATGGCGATGGTCTTTCCCAGGAGGAAAAAAATGCAGGGCACATGTCCCAAGAGCCAAAGGCACCCTCATGCCATGATGTCACAGCCAACTCAGAGGAGTCATCCCCAGTTCCTCTTCGCTTTTCCCCACCCCCTCCTATCCATTGGCAAGGCCACCTTGGCTGTCCTTCTCTGCCTTTCCACTGTTACCTCCTTAGCCCAAACCAGCATCATCTGGTACAGAAGTCCCCACCAGCCTTCCTGCTTTCACTTTGCGCAACCCCCACCCACGCTCCCAATACTTGAGGAAGCCAAAGTGACCCTTTGAAGATATGCCTTAGACCATCTCACTCCCTGTTTAGACACCTCCAATGGCTTTCTGTGTGTGTTCAACAGACTTTTAAAATGACACACACCCCCTAGTCTCTGACCTCCCCCCACCTACCTGGGTACTTTTTGACTTGGGACAAGACCTGTGACCTACATCTAATGAATAGAATACAGCCAAGGTGATAGAGGCCATTTCTAAGATTCAGTTACAAGAGACAGTGACTTCTGTCTTGCTACCAGACCCTCTCTGTTCCCTCTTTGGCTTGGGTGCTCCGCTGAAGCAAGCTACTGCCCTGGAATGGCCCGCATGGTCGGGAAGTGAGGACTACCTCTGATCAGTAGCCCGTGAGGAACCATATCTCCCCAATAACCATGTGAGCTTCAAGCCAGCCCACGAGCCCAGCCAACAGTTTGATGGCAGCCTAGGAGAGCCCTGAAATAGAGGACACAGTGAAGGCAGGCCCAGATTCCTGACCCACAGAAACGGTGAGATGAAAAATGTGTTCCGTTTTAAACTGTTACATTTTGGGGTAATTTGTTACACAGCAATGTCTAGCTAATACACTGTAGTGCTTAGAATAAAAGCCTACCAGACCCTGTGCAGTCTTGGCCCCATGTGCCTCTCCCGACCCATTTGGGACCACTCTCCCCTTGGCTCACCACCCTCCAGCCACTCTGGTCCTTTGTACCTCGAATTCATCATGTTCATTTCCACCCCTGAACTTTGCACATTCTGTGCACTCTGGCTGGAACCCTTCCCTCTGTTCTTAGCATGGTTGGTGCCACGTGGTCGTCAGGTTTTCTTTTCTGTTTTTTTGAGAGAGAGAGAGCTCATGTGCATGAACCTGAGCGTTGGGGAGGGGCAGGGGAGAGGGAGAGAGAGAATCACAAGCATGGAGCCAGACACAGGGCTTGATCCCACGACCTTGACATCATGACAGCCCAAATCAGGAGTTGGACGCTGAACGGACTGAGTCACCCAGGCATCCTGGTCATTAGATTTACTCAGTCCAAATGTCACCTAGTTAGACTGGCCTTCACTGACCTCTCTCTCTCCCCAGTTACTCTCTATGCTACCCTTTTGTTTTCTTTTCCACCCAGCTTGATAGTTAGTTTACTTATTCACTCTACCTTCTGCCACCAAATGGAGCTCCTATGAGGGCCATAAAGTTGATCCAGTTCCTAGAATCAGCCCCAGAACATAGGAGGCACTCAAAAAATGTTTAATTATGTTAATTGCTACCTGCAAGTGACGCTTCTCAACTAGCCTACCAGTATCTCAATAGCTTCCAATGGCGTCTCCCCTGAAGATGTCCACGCAGATCTTCTGGGGGGGGGGGAAGGGCCTTCATCCCTCCAAAGCTGGCCTCAGCTCTGGTCTCATGGAGGGAAAGGCGTCTGTGTGGGGGGCACAAAGAGTTCCAGTGACACCTCTACAGTAGCCTGGGAGTTTGGGACTCCTCCAAGCACATTACTAGTTCCTCTTCACTCCATCCGAAGCCTGCAGCAACCCACAAATGGATTTATGGATTTATCACATCTACTTCCAAGCCTTCACAATACCCTCTTTCTGCCTTGGATCTCAAATTTGGCTCAAAGAAACTTGGCTTCCTCTAGGGAGTCCTTCCAGGATTGCCCTGGACAATTCCCTGGTCCTTATTCTCCATCCTGGGAGACCAGGTGCCATGCTGGGCATGGAGATACAAAGACAGAGAAGGCACAGCCTTATGCTAAAGGAGCCCGTGGCTTAGGAAGCAGCCTCAGTTTGGTTACAGCACAGGATTTACACCGACGTGTAAGTCTAGAAAACTCTAAGTCATGCTGTTTTATTAAGCACACTAAATGGGGTCAGTAAAGTTGGGTAGAGTCAGAGCTAAAAGCATTGGCCCCTGGGCCGGTCAGCGGCATTCAGATCCTCATTCACCATTTCTAGACTGTGTCTCTTCTGCAAGTAATCTCATTAAGCCTTAATTGCTTCATCTGTAAAGTGGGAATTCATCGTAGCCACCCCCTAGCGTTATTAAGAGGATTAAATGAGATAGTGTAGAAATCAGCACGGGGCACAACATCTCAAAAGTAACAGTGTTCCGACACTGTCACCCATTCGGACACTTCCTGTAACAAATGTCTGTTGCTTGCCTAATATTCACAAGAAAGACACCGACCTGGGTCCCGGAGAGACAAAGATGGAGTAGACAACGTCCGTTCTCAGATGACTCACAGTCTCCTTGAAGAGACAGGACACGGCAGCAGCAGACAGCAAACAGTTCAAGGACTCGCTGTCTAGGGTAACCGCCAAGAAAATCTCATGGGTTCATAAATGTCACAGAGGAGTCAGGGATGCATAAGTGGGGAAAGGTACGTCTTGACACTGTTGGCCGTGTTTTCCGAATCAGATCGTGGAGCACATGGCCATGTGGCTTCATGCTTCTGTACCCAGGCACACAGCCTTCCCTCTGCCAGCCCACCTGGCAGGCTCCTGCTCACCCTTGAAGACACCATGCATTTTTCCAAGTGGCCTTGACCTTCCCAGGTGCTGCCAAATATTTCCTTCTCTGCGTCTCTTGCTCTCCGGGCTTCTGTTATTGTTTCTTGCGTGCAATGTGACATTTATTGATGATACGCTTGTCTCCTCTGCCGGATGGTTAGTGAGCTCTGGTGTGAGAAGAAAAGAGGTCCTTGTGAGCAAGGAGAGCAGAAAAAGGTCCTTGTGAGCAAAGATTGTGTCTGTTCCATTTTTTAAATCTTGGGACTCAGCATAGGGTAGGACCCTCCCTGGGACACTACACCCAGCTCAGTGTCTTTGCTGAAAGAGTGGAAGAGTGCAGACGTGTATGAATGATGATTCTGCCGTATGGAATGATCATCGGACAAAGTATTTGAAGTCTGAGCTGCTTTGGAAAGCTCAAGAGGTATGGGTCTCTGTAATCATGCTACCAAATTATTTGTTCAACCCCGCAAATCCTGCAGCGTGCCCCGTGGCCCCATAGCTTCTGCTCCTTATTCACAACCTTGCTCACAAACATAATCACGGCGATCCCAAGCACGCGCATTAACCGTTTATAAGACTGCAAAGCAGCCCCTTGCACCCATGATCTTGGTGGGCCCTTAAAGCAAGGGTCAGGTGCACAGGCCGTGGGTCCTTGTGTCCGTTTTGCAGAAATCAAGACACAGGTGGCTCCGCTGTTCACAGCTGGTGAGCTCTTTCAAACCAGGAACAGGCTTCCTGGGTTCCCTTTGCGCCTCCCATGTCCTCAAGTGTGGTTCTGTAATAATGGGAGACGAGTCCGTGGCTGTCGAGTGGAGGCACTGATTGGATGCAGGCCCTCAGAGCCTGGCGTTTCAAAGTTCATTTTGGACCAGCCACACATCTCTGATTGCACAGCGGTATTTAAGCTGTCCGCAGGAGCCTCCCTGAGCCTCCCCAGGCCTCCCCGCACCAGAGCGCACGCAGCCCTGCGCGTGCCCCACATGCCCACCTCCACGTGCTTGCACACCCTTCCCTCCTTCCAGGTGTGTCTTTCTCAGACAAATGGTATAAAGCCTCCAGAATTCTTTCTAGTAAATGCGGAGGCACACGGGAGGCTATTTTTATGTGAATTTGTATGTGATTTGCATAAATCTGCATGTATCTCCCAAAACCATCACACTGAGCTCATGAAGCAAACCGTTAATGGGTGAATCCCCTTCATTCATGCCAGCCGATGGCAGAAGTTGATTCGTCCGCTGTCCTAGCTGCCCTGGCTATTTTTTTTTTCCCCTGAAATTTCTTAATTTAGCATGAAATCATTTTCAGGGGGCGCCTGGGTGGCTCAGTCGATCGGGCGTCTGCCTTCAGCTTGGGTCATGATCCCAGGGTCCTGCGATCAAGCCCCATGTCAGGTTCCCAGCTCAGCGGGGAACCTGCTTCTCCCTCTCCCCCTGCCTCTCCTACCTGCCCCTCTTCTCTCTCTAGCTATCTCCTCCTCTCAAATAAATAAAATCTTAAAAAAAAAAAAGAAAAGAGATCATTTTCAGTATTACTGAAGACCTCAAGAGTGCAGAAAACACGACATTTATATAACAATAATAATTAATAATAATGGTCCCTAACAGGGAGCTCTTGCTACATGTTAAGCATTGTTCTGTGAATTGTAACTATATTATCTTTTTGGTTTTGTAACTATAATCTTCTCAGTAATCCAAATGGTGAGTCCCATCACTATCCCTATACTGCAGGTGAGAAAACTGAGGTCCACAGGGTTAGGGTAACATGCTTGTCACTGATTCAAACACAGGCATCCGGCTTCATTTATTTATACAGCAAATTCTAGCTCAGGCCCCTACCAGGAGCCAGGCATAATTCCAGGCACTGGAAACACTTCGGCGAACAACAAAAAAAGAAAGTCCCAGCTGTCACAAAGCATTAGGGTGCATTAGTTAGGGCGAGGTTGGGTCGCTGTAACAAAGAGACCCTAAAATTTATTAAATCAAAGAACAAAGAAGTGAATTTCTCTCTTGAGTAGTAACTCAAGGTGTGTTTCCCAGGTCGGTGGGCTGCCCTGCTCCGCCTGGTCCCTGGGGAGAACCCAGGCTCCTTCCAAGCCTTCGCTTCTTCGCCTGCTTGGGTGGAGCGTGGTGCCGCCACACTGTGTCGCTAGCAAGATGGGGGGAGGGCACGGAGGGGCTAGCTCAGTGTGCTAAAGCCTAGGCCTGGGGCCAGAGGCAACAATCATTTCTGTTTCTTTTCTGTAAGTGAAACCCAGCCCCGTGGCCGCATCCAGCTTCATGAGGAGCTGCGGAACGGGGTCCCGTGGGGGGGGGCCAAGGAGGATGGGAGAGTGGACCTGGGTAGGCAACCAGCAGCCTTTGCCACAGCACGACAATCACCACGCAAATAACTCTATCGCATGATGTCACATAGTGATAAGGGCAGTGAAGAAAGATGAAACAGGAGAAGGGACCGGAGGGAGATGGGGACGGATTTGTCGACAGTCACGGGCTCTTTATCATGGTGCTGAACAGACTGCCAACCCCAACCAGGTTCACAGCCCTGGTACAAGCTTAGGAGAGCCCCAGGCACTTCCTGAACCAAATAGGGCCAAGTCATGTCCCGCTGAACAACCAGAGTCTCTGGCCAAGCCACAGGTTACTGGACTTGACCTTCAGGGAGTCTCTCGTGCCTTTTTTCAAGGTGCTTTTGTTCACTAGACATGTTATTCTCATTTTAAAAAATTCCTTACGGTGGCTAGGGCAAGTATTGTCATTCCTCTTGACATTGGGGGAACTTGAAGTTGGAGAGTGTTCAGTTCAGTTAAAAAATACACTGTGGGCGCCTGGGTGGCTCAGTTGGTTAAGAGACTGCCTTCGGCTCAGTTCATGATCCTGGAGTCCTGGGATCGAGCCCGGCATCAGGCTCCCTGCTTGGCGGGGAGTCTGCTTCTCCCTCTGACCCTCCTTCTTCTCATGCTCTCTCTCCCTTATTCTCTCTTTCAAAAATAAATAAGTAAAAATTTAAAAAACAAACAAACAACGGTATCCAGCTCCTGTGTGCCAAGGAACTGGGATAAGAAGGCAAGTAGGATGTAGTCCCCCCAAGATGCCAGGACAGAGGGCTTAGTGTGGTATACAGACGTGTAAGCAAATAATATGTAAAATGTACCACGATCAAAGTGTGTACAAAATACAGTGACACAGAAGAGATAGGTATGAAGGTAAGAAGAAATAATTCTGCACCAATGGAAGGGATCAGGCAAGGTATCATAGAAGAGGTGACGGCTGACAAAGTTTTGAAGGATGAGTAGGAGTTCTTCAAGCAGATGGAGGATCTGTCATTCTAAAGAGAAGAACCATATGAATAAAGGCACAGAATTCTTACCAAATGCTTCAGAATTTAGCTGTCAATGTTTGGGAAAGGGTCACTGAAATTCTGAAATCAATGCTGGAGAGTATCCCAGGGCTCCTGGCTCCTAGTCCTACACTACTGTTTGATCTTTTCTAGCATATGTCCCAGGGACTGGTGGTCCAATGCCTGGAGGTTGAGTAAGTATTTGAAAGGCTCTGATCACAGGGATACCAGTCCCATGCTTTCATCCAATAATAGTGACCAAGTGTCTTCTAAATGGACTTGGGCACTGGAGATACGATGACATTCCTGGGCTGGCCTGATCCCCAATGTGAGATGGTGACAAGAGAGGTGCAGCAGGCTACACCAGGGAGACCATTGCATATTCTGAAGTCAGAATTGGACTTAATTCTGAGCTTTTGCAAGGTTTTATGCTGATGAAAGCCATAACCAGGTGTGCCTTTCAGAGACCTGACTATGGGGCCAGTGTAGGGCTTGAATTGGAGGGAGGCAAGTCTGGAGTCAGAAGAGAGGGTTCTAGAAGAATTTCACAAAAATTCAAGGGGGAGATGATGTCACCAGCACTCCTAATAATCTACCCAAGACAATGGAGGTCCACCCCAAACCATTCAGCCTCATGGTCCTAGCAGCATTATACACAAGTGCCCCAAACTGAAAACAACCCAAATGTCCACCAACAGGAGACTGATCAACAAAGTTGGCATGTCCATTCAACTAATTAGCAATAAAAATGAATACTACTTAGCAATAAAAAAAGAAGGAACTACTGATCTATAGCACAACATGAACAACGTTAGAAACATTATGCTCAGTGAAAGAAGCCAGACAGGAAAGACCATCTATACTATAGGACTACATGACATGTCCAGAATAAGAAAATCTACAGAAACAGAAAAAACATCTGTCCACAGAAAACAGTGGCTGTGGGGACTAACGCACAGGCAGGAGGATGCTTTTTGTGATGCAATGTTCTGGAGCTGGACCATGCTGATGGTTGCACGACTCTATAAATTCACTAGGAATCACTGAGCTGTACATTTACAATGAATGAATTTTGTGGCATTATATTTGAATAATTTTGTGAATTATATTTGAATAACATTATTTAAAACAAGGGTGATGATGGGGTTCGGGGATGATGGGGTCTGGACAGTGGGGCAGGAGAAGCTGGAAATTTCTCAAGGAGCTGATGTGAGAGACAGGGTTGGAGTGGAGGACATGGCCACCCTGGGTCCCCCTGACCTACCTTTGGAACCCCAAAGCCCACTGCCCTGCCTTTTCTTATCCTCACTGCTCAATCCCTCATCTGCAGATGGGAGCCTTGGATGAAACGAGCAGGAGTTAGTGCTGGGGGATGCCATGCAGCCAAGAGGGCTGTAGGGAAGAGGGAGGTATATTTCTAGGGACTTGGCCTTAACCTCAAATGGACTTTGGGCTGAGTAGAGACCCTGAGACCCTGTCGTGTGGACCATCCACAGTCCCCACCTCTTCCCAGGAGACCACATGGTGCTGGAGCTTGTACCCTGGGGCCATTTACTAGCTGCAGACTAGCTGCGACTGTGAGCCTTAGTCTTCTCATCCATGAAATGGGCCAACATCCCTCCCTCATATGACTGTTGTAAGGACTAAGTTCTCAGGAGGTGCCACATTTGGACTTCTCATTTTCCGGCTACTCTTAGCAACAGCCACCATCCCCCAGGCACCTGTCTTCATGGGTCTCCAGAGACTTCAGAGATGCTTGCTTTCCTAGATCTGCTGGCAGCCACGGAAGCCCTGGGAGTGCCCAACATGGCTCCCGTCCTCCAACTTTCTCGCCACGGCCGCCCTACATTCCAACCTCCGGAATGTACCAGTCCCTGCTTTTTGGGAGGACCCACTCATTTTTGTATCCTGCTGCTGGGTAAAATTGGATTAATAAGCCTCCCTTAGCAGGAAATGCCTTTGCCACAGATGAGGTGTTTTTGGAGATTCTGACCAGACGGTGTGTCCTGGCACCAGCTGACCCCCTGCAGAACCGACCTGTGGGTCTGCAGGACAGCCACATGTCGTGGCCGGGCACTTCCCAGCTCTTCCTGCTTACCACAAAGCAGAAGTCTATACGCAGCTTGAAAAGCACACGTTTATGTAAAGAGAACGGTGGAGTGCATAGGAGGGAATGGCCACTCCTGACCGTGGCGAGGGGCAGCGTGAGCGTGGGAAGCAGCGCCGTCACGGACACGGTGAAGGATTTAAGCCAGTGGGCGATGGAGATTGAGCAGCCATGCGGCTGGCAGGGCAGATTTGGGGCTGGGGGTTTCTGGGTGTCCCTTGAGGCCCCCACACTTCCAATGACTGCCTACTTCCCCTCTACCTGTGGCTGACCCCCTCCCTGGCAGGGGGTAGGGATGACAAAGGAAGGCAAACATTCAAGGAGACATTGAAGTTACTTGTCAACAGCCAGTTGGTGGCATTTTCTACCTGTGGTGTCCCATTAGGGCTGCCATCATGGTGAGAGCCACGACCCTGGGTCAGCCGAACAGGGGGCTGCCGGTCCAGGGACACTCAGTGGATGGGGTTCTGCAGCTGCATTCAGACCCCACAGACCAAGCAAGTAGCCCAGCTGGTCCCAGTCACCCCCAGCAGCACCCAGCTTCTAGGCAGAGCCTCCTCTCATGGATCACAGGGCCGTGCATTCATTGGGCAAATCTTTACTTCCTACCTATTGTGCAAACCTCCGGGTGCTGAGCAGCACTCTTCGACCACAAACGGGTCTCCCACAGGGCTCTTTGGGTCCCCAGAGACTTTGTGTTCCTTTCAGAGATAAAATGGCCACAGGTCTGCTCTGTCCCCTGCCTCCCTGCCCGTGCAAGCAGGACCATCAGACCCCATGCTATGGTCCAGGCTGGGAGGGCAGGCGGGGACGGTGAGCCCCCAGCTAAGCTCGCAGACGGGGCAGGCATCTGCCAGCATTCGATTCCCCTCTCTGGCACCTGCTAGTTACATGAACTTGAGGCAAATTATTTAAAGGGTCTGGGCTTCATTCTCCTCCTCCATAAACTGGGAGCCATAGTACCTCCTCCAAGGGTCGTGTGGGGATGAGAAAAAAAATCATACAAGCTTAGAACTGCACTTGGTAAGTCTGAGTTCTAATGTTATAATCACTCTTCACCATTATCATTAGTGCATCTCCGACTGCTGCCGCCTCTCCCACATTCTCAGACACCAAGTCCTGGCGCTCCTTCGCTGTGTTTCTTGTGTCCCGATCCCCTTCCTCAGCTGACCTCAGTCGCCGTCTGGGAGCGCGCGCCTCATTGTCCTGGCGGTGATAAGACATTTCTTCCAGCCGGTTTCCTGTCTCCAGTCTTTGCCACCACCTAAATCTCACCCAGCACTCTGACCCCCATGATCTTCCAAGGAGAGATCTGATCTTTGCCTAAAGCCTCCTGATGACCAGAGATGTGCACAAAGATGTTCACCGTGTGATTTATAACTGCAAAAAAAGGAGAGAGAGAAATAAAGGAAGGGAGGAAGGAAGGGAGGAAGGCAAGCAAGCAAAGAAAAGACAAAGACACAACCAGAAATACTGTCTTCGTCCATTCAAACTGCTATAAACGAATTGCTTATGTCTTACAGAAAACAGAAGTTTATTTCTCCCAGTTTGGGAAGCTGGAAGTCGGCGGTCAGTTGGTGTCTGGTGAGCACTTGCCTTCTGGCTCATGACTGGCCATCTTCTTGTTGTGTCCCCCCAGGACGGAGGAGCTCCGAGGGGTCTCTTTGATAAGGGCGCTAATTCCATTCATGAGGGCTCCACTCTCATGAGCTAATCCGCTCCCAAAGGCCCCACCTCTTCGCTGCCATCCCCTTGGGGGTAAGGATTCCAACATATGAATCTGCTGGGACCTCCTCCTCTCCCTGCTCTGTGTCACCCCCTTCCTGGGTCCCCCGCACACCACGGCTCCCCGGGGCCACAGCAAACCTTTCCGTCACCTGCTCTGTGAATGCAACTCAAGCCTCACTGAGTAACGAGTATTGGCTTGCCTGTCTGTCTCCCACTTGAAACCTATACGGAGAGAGATCCTGGGTCCCCGTGATCACCGTGGCATTCAGGAAAGGCCCATTGTTTTACTATGTAGGACGCCCCAGTTAGAAGCCAGAAATACATGTCAAGGGTTCCGTGTGTCAAAGGCAAAGAAGTGCCATCCTGTAAGCTGCAGTAATTATATAACACATTCAGCCTCTGCTGGTCCTTCTCAAATAACATTAAAGGGGATACCGAGCCAGGGCGACTCTTGACAACCCTGTCTCCCGTTCCCTTCTGGCCAGTTCTCTCGAATCTGCCCAGCTATTCCAGAACACCCCTCACTCCGAATCCCTCACCCTCAATGCTGTCGGAGGCCTCCGCCCGCTTCCCTTCTCTGTCCTCCCCTGTCCTGTCGCCCGCTTTCCCCCACTCCTTGTCCCCGTCTGGTATCTCAAGAGCTGAGAAATGACAGCTCGCTCCCAAGAAGGCGAAGACCAGGGGGACGGTGAGCAGGCAAAGACAGTGTTCCTTAGCTCACGGGGCCGTGGGGCTGGGGAGGGACTCTGGCTCCCTGGAGAGCACGTTACAAGCTATGGGTTAAACACAGATTCAACACTGGTTTAGAAAGGGGCACGCTCATCCTCCCGCTTCCGTCACAGGGCGTGCGCTCAAATGTAAGCCGCCTTTCTCCTAAGTCAGCTTTCTTAGCAATAAAGAGAAAGAATGTTCCATTCCTCTGGCTACCGATGGATCTCTTATCCTCAGGTGATTCAGAACCCTGGTTGGGGTGCAGGAAGGTATTTTTCTGACCTCCACGAAGCCCACTATCTCCTGCTCATGCCTCCTCCTTTGTCTGTCTGTTCCCCGCAAGCTTGAGCAGGACCCACTACGACCCTTCCTTCCTTTCTTCTCTAAGCTGTTCCGATGTCCGTTCAAACCATCACTCCCCAAAGCAACCCTCTTCCTCTCTGGGCAGCGGTAATAGTTAGGAAATCCCTGGTGTTATCTCCTTCCTCCTTTTATCAGTTGGCTCCTGCTTGTTTCCCAGCTGAGTTCCAATCTGACTTTGCCTGAAAGCTGTAAGGCTAGCCAGTGGTCTCTCCAGCTGAGTGCCGGGCTTGCTTAGGAGTTTAGGAACACTGTCTTCTCAAGTTTGCTGCAACGATCAGATGGGATGATACCTTCGAAGCTTCTGGTAAATTCTCCAACGCTTTGCAAACACGAGGTCCTCTTTCTCCCGTGCCTCTGAAGCCCATGTCTCACCCATCCTTCAGTCAAGTATGAAAGAGCAGAAAATTTAGATGCGCCTGTTTTCCATCGAGAATGTTCCCTTTTTTGGATGTCATGATAAATCAGATGATTCCCAAGTTCTTTGGGGTTTGAGGAAAGTGCACTTTATACCGGTGCTTTTGTGGAAATCCTACCCGATGAATTACCTGGAAGATTATGTGTATTTCCTGGCCAGCCTGCAAGGAATTCATGGGTTATGTGTGTGCCAAGAGGTTTTGTTCTGAATTTTCTGCAAGGTACTCTAAACAGGGGTCATTTTGTTTATTCTTTCAAGCATCAAACATCCTGGTTGCCTGACTGGACTCTGGGGAACAAGAAGGTTTGAAGTCTATGCTGCAGTCTGGTCTCTGAGCGGGGAAAATGAATTCATTTCCACAGCAGATGGAAATAAATTACACCAGCTCCAAGCAAGAAGTCTCTTGCTCATTTATCCTGCTTTTTCCATGAAGTGCCAGTCCCCCTTACCTGCAATGCTGCCAAAATTCTGTTTCTGGGTCTTGATGATAATTTATGGCATTTCTAGTGGGATGGTCACATTTTGGGGGGATCTTTGAAGCAATTGGGCCCATCGTGCTTGAGACATATTACAGCCCGTGATGTGTTGCTAAGTGTGAATCATCTGGGTCTCCAGAAAAATCACGCCACGACTTAGACACATAAATAAGCAAAAATTTTGCTGACATAAAGGAGGTATAGCACACAGCTTACAAATAACAAATCCCGCAAGACTTATTGTAAATTCCATATAGCCAACTGATTGTTACAAAATGTTTTCACTGACTTTTGTAGAACTCTTGATCTGTAGCAAACCTCTGGTTGCAACGCAACCATGTTGGCAAAATTCCTGGTTGATCTGACTCAGCAAAGAAGTTGCTTATGTTGTTGATGATGGGCTGGCGTTCCAACATAATGCCTATTAATTGATCTCTTTATTTGCATTAGTGAGTGAAATAAGAGTAAAGCAAAGCACAGGTGTCGAAACTTCATTTAATGATGCAAGCGACTTCTTTTCTGAATCGGTTTTCAAATACTAGAATATTTCCTCAGTACTTTGTGTGAGTCTCAGTGTAGTAGTCACAGACAGAACACGATTTTCAGTTTATCAGTTTATTGATTGATTGATTGATTGATTGGGGCAGGGAGGGGCAGAAGGAGAGGGAGAGAGTCTCAAGCAGGCTGCATGCCTGGCACAGAGCTCGATGTGGAGCTCAGTCTCAGGACCCTGAGATTACAACTTGAGCAGAAATCAAGAGTCACCAACTGAGCCCCCAGATGCCCCTGTTTTTTCCATCACTTTAAAAAGTCTATACAGTTTAGGGGCACCTGGGTGGCTCAATGGGTTAAAGCCTCTACCTTCAGCTCGGGTCGTGATCTCAGGGTCCTGGGATCCGGCCCCGCATCGGGTTCTCTGCTCAGTGGGGACCCTGCTTCCCCCCTCCGCCCCCGCCTCTCTGCCTACTTGTGATCTCTCTCTCTGTCAAATAAATAAATAAAATCTTAAAAAAAAAATAAAAGTCTATACAACTTAAAAAGAACAAACTAAATCTGAATTTGTAGCGTTTTCCAATTTCTTTGGTGGAAATATTCACATCACAGCTGATTTCAAGCTACCAACTTGTCCTCACCGGGCGTGGAATTGAGAGGAAATGTGCAAGAGTACAACATTTAATAGAATTTCTACCGCGTAGACACAGTAGATGCAAATAGCCCCAAGGGCACAGATAATAGTAAGTAGTGAAATCATTAGACAATGATGAGTTTTAAATATTTATTACCTTTTCTTTCTTTCTTTCTTATTTATTTTTATTTATTATTATCTTGGAGGGGAGAGTGAGCAAGTGGGGGAGGGGAGGAAGGGCCAGAGGGAAAGAATCTCAAACAGACTCCTTGCTAAGTGTGGAGCCTGATGTGGGGCTCGATCTCACCACCCTGAGATCATGACCTGAGCTGAAATCAAGAGTCAGATGCCCAACCGACTGAACCACCCAGGTGCTGCTCTTTTCGTTTTGTTTTGTTTTAAATCATTTAAACCACTTCAATGGTGACTTGCCAATAGCATTAAGAACATTCACAGTGTTGTACAACCAGCATTACTATTCAGCTCCAGAACTTTCTCGTGGCCCCAGATGGAAACTTCATACCCAGTAAGCAGCCATTTCCCACCCCCTCCACTAGTCTGCTCTCTGTCTCTGTGGATTTGCTGACTCTGGATACTTCTGGCTTCTTCTTCTTCTTCTTCTTTTTTTTTTTTTTAATTTGACAGACAGAGATCATTAGTAGGCAGAGATGCACATAGGGGGGACAGGGAAGCAGGCTCCCTGGTGAGCAGAGAGCCCGATGCGGGGCTTGATCCCAGGACCCTGGGATCATGATCTGGGCCGAAGGCAGAGGCTTTAACCCACTGAGCCACCCAGGCACCCCTATAATTTCATTTTAATCATGGTTTTGTGAGACACCTGTGTTGGGGCACCTGGTAGAGCATGTGACTCTTCATCTTAGGGTCATGAGTTCTAGTCCCGTGTTGGGCATTTAAAATAATAATAATAGTGATGATGATGATGATGATGATGGCTGTGTTGCCAACCAACCTGCAACATTCCTGAACACTTAAAGATTGGCCCTTGGGAGTGGGCAGGAGCTGACCCCAGTGTTCTGCTGGCTGTCACCATCTACCAGCAGATCTGTATTCTTGGATCAGTGCAGCCTTTTCTTTGCTTTGTCATTCTAAGCAGGTCACTACACTCTCTTGTCTTTGGTCTCATCTCTAGAATGAGCCTCTTAGCTAGACGATGTCTAAGGTCCCTGCCTGGGGTAGCTTCTCTCTAATTAGTGGCCATGCCGGGTAAACAAGTGAAACGAACCCACAGTAAACTAGCCCAGCAGTTCAGAGGCTGAACAACGTGCTTCTGCAGGTTAGGGTCCTCGACTCCATGCCCCTGGTGGACGTGTTTTGATGATCACCCCTCCACCCTGTCTCCCCCCCGCCCCCAGCAGTTTTCCTGTTGGTGGATTCAGCCCCTCCCCATTCTCAACCCTGTGTTTCGGGTACTGACTGATGAACATTCTCTCCTTGACCAAACTCTACTCAGACTCCTCTGAGCTCTCCTTCCGCTGAGTCCTTGGGCTTGTCGTCAAGGGTCCAACAGGAGCAAGAATCCTGTTTCATCAGCTTAGCCAGAATCCCTACCCTCGGTCTCTGCCCACATTCCGCAGCCCCCCTCCTCGTTCCCCAGGAGACTTGTGACCAGCCTGGCCTGCCTTCAGTAAGAATCCTGCTGGGTCAATCTAGCCAGAATTTCCCCTTAACCTTGATGTTTCCTCTTGGTAATTTTCCATCCACTGACAACCTCCCTCCCCCCCTGCCCACACGCACACGTACTGCTCCTTGGCTGTAAATTCCCACTTCTTGTTGTATGGGGAGTCAAGTCCCACTTCTCTCCCCTATTGTAAGGCCCCGTTGGAGCTGTCCTGATGCTTATTTCTATAGTCTCGAACAAATTCTGCCTTACTATTTTAACAAGTGTCATGGCTTTTTTTTCTTTAACCGATCCCTTCCCATCGCAGGTAATGGGGCCAGATCTAAACACATGACCCAGCTGCAAGAAGATGCCAGCAGCTGTTTTGATGGGGCTTTTGAGAAAGAAAGCCTCTTCTCCCTCCACTGAGATACTATGATATGAGGGTATGGTGCTTGCTGTTGCTGGGGCCATTATGTGGCCATGACAAGCATTTACTAAGCACCTCCTGTGTGCAGGGCCCTGAACCAGTGTGGAGCCTGTGAGCAAACGGATAAGAAGCAGAGTGGAGGGGCCCCTGGGTGGCTCCGTGGATTAAGCATCCGCCAAAAGCATCTACCTTTGGCTCAGGTCGTGATCCCAGGGGTCGAGTCCCGAGCCGGGCTCCTTGTTCAGTGGGGAGCCTGCTTCTCCCTCTCCCTCAATCCCTCCCCCTGCTTGTGCTCTCTCTTGCTCTCTCGCTCTCTTTCTCTCTCTCCAATGAATAAATTTTTAAAAATCTAAAAAAAGAAAGAAAGAAAGAAAGATGCAGAGTGGAGGGCCTATGAAAAGGTATGTGGTCCCTCTGGACTTCGCAGTTACACAAGCCAATAAAATCCTAGTTTTTTTCTTGGGCCAATTTCCAGTTTAAGCGGGGTTTTCTTCCTCATGCAACTTGAAAAAAAAAATGCAAACAAAGGATACCACCTCCATGAGAATGAGAGCTTCACTACTGCTTCCATCTGGGACCAGCTGTGGTCAGTGCCTTTGATCTGAAGAGATCCTGGGGATTCCCACTGGTCCTGGGGATTCCCACTGGGAATATTAGAAAACCCATCCCCTGTGTAACCCGAAGGATCATCTCTGGATACTGTGGTATAATTAATATACATTAATATAATATGATTAATATATAATTCATATAAAAAATATATTTGGTCTTTGTCCCTGTTTCCTGGCACAGTGTTCCTAAACCTTTGGCATTTCCTGAATGATAGGAGTGTATTTGGTTACTCATTACTAACCCCTTTAAATCCCACCTGAGTTTGTGCCAATGCAATGACTCACGGTGGAGCTCCTAGATAGCATCAGGATGGGACCAGTCACCAGAAAGACCAAGAACTTTCAGCCCCAAGCCTGAACTCTGGAGAGGGGAGGAAGGTTGAAGATTGAGCTCTGTAAGAACTCATGGACAATTTGAGTCACAGAGCTTTGGGGCTGGGGAGCCTATGGAGGTGCTGGGAGGGTCGTGCCCCAAAACAAGGCTTTGTTCTCATGTCAATGGTACTTTCTTTTCTCCCCAGCCTCGCATCGCCTGCCTCATTGCAGGCTCATGCATTTTTCCCAGTCCTTCTTTGAAGCAGATAAGCTTCTCGAAGCCTGGAAGAGACAATGATTCATGGCTTCTCCTGTGGCCAAGAGACTAGCTCTCTCCCCAGCACTTTACAGATGAGGTGCATTTCAGTTTGTTGATGAATGGGACAGAGCATGACCTCAAAAGTACTCGGGTGGTGGAATGGAACAGTAAGTGAGCACAGGTAAGCCTAAAATCACTCAAGGAAAGGAACAGATTCAACTAAATGAGCTAATTTTGCATGTAAAGAACTATGCCAGCAAGAAAACAGAATGGGGTTGGGGTGCCTGGGTGGCTCAGTGGGTTAAAGCCTCTGCCTTCGGCTCGGGTCATGATCCCAGGGTCCTGGGATCGAGCCCCACATCGGGCTCTCTGCTCAGCAGGGAGCCTGCTTCCCTTCCTCTCTCTCTGCCTGCCTCTCTGCCTACTTGTGATTTCTGTCTGTCAAATAAATAAATAAAATCTTTAAAAAAAAAAAAAAAAAAAAAGAAAAAAGAAAACAGAATGGGGAAAAGAGAGTCTCTTTAGTAAGTGGTGTTGGGAAAACTTGGACAGCTACATGCAAAAGAACAAACTTGACCTCTTACATTTTCATATACACACAAAAAAAACTGAAAATGGATTAAAAACTTACAGGTAAAACCTGAAACTATTAAACGTTTAGGGGGAAACATAGGCAGTAAGCTGTTACACATCAGTCTTAGTATTTTCTTGGCTCTGCCTCCTTAGGCAAGAATTACAAAAGCAAAAATAAACAATTGGGACTACATCAAAATAGACACCTTTTGCACAGTGAAGGAAAGCATCAATAGAGTGAAAGGCAACTTACTGAATGGGAGAAGTTATTCACCAATGATGTGTCTAGTAAGGGGTTAACATCCCAAATATATAAAGATCTTATACAACTCAATTTCCAAAAATAAAAATGAAAGGCAATCCTACTAAGAAATGGGCAGAGGATCTGAATAGACATTTTCCCTCAGAAGACACCCAGATGGCCAACAGGCACATGAAAATGTGCTCAGCATCACTCATCATCAGGGAAATGCAAATTAAGGCCACCAGGAGATACCACGTCCCACCTGTGAGAATGGCTATCACCAGAAAGACAGGACACAAGTGTTGGTGAGGATGTGGAGAAAAGGGAACCCTTGTGCACTGTTGATGAAAATTTACATTGAGGCAGCCACTATGGGAAACAGTATGGAAGTATTTTGAAAAATTAAAAATAAAACTACCATACTCTCCAGCAATTCCGCTTCTAGGTGTTTATCCAAAGAAAATGAAAACACTAATTCAAGAAGAATATAGGGGCACTTGGGTGGCTCAGTTGGTTAAGCATCTGACTTTTGATTTCCGCTCATGTCATGGTCTCAGGATCATGAGATAAAGCCCTATGCTGGGCTCCATGCTCAGCACTGACTCTGTTTGAGAGTCTCTCTCCTTCTCCCTCTTCCCAGCCCCTCTAAAATAAATAAATAAAGCCAAATTATAGAAGTAACTTAAATGTCCACCAATAGGTGAATGGATGAAGAAGATGTGATATACACACATATATACACACAACAGAATATTAAAGGAAAATGAAGAATGAAATCTTGCCATTTGCAACAACATGGATGGACCCAGGGGGTATTATGTTGAGTGAAATAAGTCAGACAGAGAAAAACAAATACTATATGATTTCACCTATATGTGGAATCTAAAAAACAAAACAAACGGAAAGTGGCTCATAGATACAGAAAACAAACTGGTGTTCCCAAATGGAAGAGGTTGGTGGGTTGGTGAAAGAGGTAAAGGGGATTAAGAGTGCAACCTTGTAGTTATAAAATAAATAAGACACAGAGATATACTGTACAGCATAAGCAATATAGTCAATAACACTGTAACAACTTTGTATGGTGACAGATGGTAACTAGACTTATGGTGGCAACAATTCCATAATGTCTATAAATCTCAGTCACTGTGTTGTATACCTGAAACTAAAACATTGTATGTCAATTACTCTTCTACAAAAATACAGAAAACATGTCAGTAAGTCAGTATTTATTGAACACCTCCTGTGTGCACACAAGAGTCCTGCACCAGCCCTGGACCCGGTACCTGGGAGGAGAGGATGGTGTGCAAGGCATAATTCTGGACCACAGGCATGAGTCCTTGGCTCTCAGCAGTCACTAAACTCTAATCTTCTCATGGCTGGCTCATCATGGAAATGTTCTTAATCATCACTGGGTTTAAGGGAGAAGCACTTAGGCAGAGCCACTCAAATCAAATTGGAGATGCTGAATTTGGAAACTCTCCAGTATCTATCAGGAGGCTAACTGTCTAAGTCTTTAGAGAGCAAATGACCTCAGGGAACAGTATATTTCCCCACCTGAGAGGATGGGAAGAGGTGACGGGGGATGTCTCATAGGAGGTGACACCCGACTACTCATTTCCTATCCTGTTTCCCAGCCTGAGCGGCAAATCCCCGCTGGGCATCTGGTCTACCCTTCCACCGGCAAATGCCAGGCTCAAGTTCGCACACGTACGCACAGAGGGTGAATCGAGGCCTTTTTCTCAGCTTAATCACAAGCCCTGTAAGAGTAGAAAATGAGTGTTCTGCATTGTGATTCTCCATCTCCCACTCCTGATTAGTTATTCGGGAGCTGTTGATGGGTGACACTTGCCTTGAAGTTGCGGCGACTTTCAGTATCCTGAAATGTGGAACGTAGGGAGAGAGCTCTCTGCACAGAATAACAATGCATATTGAAAAAAGAAAATAGCACCATTGCTGTCTTGGAAATAGGAATGTATCTTTGATGAGAAAGCACTTTGCAGATGAGACTCTCAGGAAAAGAAGTTTCGAGATGATTATTTCTGAGAATGTACCTGTAGGCAAGCAGCTATTTTGCCAAAGGACTCTCATTGTCTGATTATGAAGGAATGAATGAACAGAAAGGGGACAAGGGGACCTCTCATCTCATCTGGATACACGTACCCCTCATTTTAGGGAAGAGATGTGTTCCTGAAAAGTCAATGGCAAATTGGAATTTTTATAGCCTGAATGATTTTTCTTCCATTACTTGCCTTGCAAAATGGGTCCTCGGAATATTCTAAAACTCTAGGATGTGATAAAACCACAGCTAAGACTGCAGCAAATCTTTGAACATTATCACTTTTATACTTGGAACTGACCATTTTCTTATATTAAAAAAATACATTTCGAAAAACTAAAAAAAACATGAAATAAGATGCTAGGGTTATTTCTCCATATAGTACAATAACTTCCATGTCAACCACCATTTCTTGAGCAGTTTCTAAGTTTGGGGAACCAGGAAAGACATTTTTACGTTGTATCTAAATTAATTCCCAACACAACCCGTGACCTAGATATTATTATTATTTTCCTTTACTTTCTTTCTTTCTTTTCTTTTCTTTTTTTTTGAGGCAGTAATGAAGTTTACAGAGCAGAAGTCACTTACCCGTGTTCATGCACGGAAAGTGAGGAAGCTAGAATTCAAACAAGGTCTGGCCACTGTGGGATTGCTGTGTTTCCCCTCCACCGTCGGTACTCGGTTAAAAGGTCTAAAGTAGAACACTGGGGCGCCTGGGGGGCTCAGTAGTTAAGCATCTGCCTTCGGCTCAGGTCACGATCCCAGGGTCCTGGGATCGAGCCCCACATCGGACTCCCTGCTCTGCAAGGAGCCTGCTTCTCCCTCTCCCACTCCCCCTGCTTGTGTTCCCTCTCTCGCTGTTTCTCTCTGTCAAATAAATATATAAAATCTTGGGGCACCTGGGTGGCTCAGTGGGTTAAGGCTCTGCCTTTGGCTCAGGTCATGATCTCAGGGTCCTGGGATCGAGCCCCGCATCGGGCTCTCTGCTCAGCAAGGAGCCTGCTTTCTCCTCTCTCTCTCTCTGCCTGCCTCTCTGCCTACTTGTGCTCTCTCTCTGTCAAATAAATAAATAAAATCTTTAAATAAAATCTTAAAAAAAAATAAGGTAGAACACCCAATGAACAATGACCCCAACAACAGCCTCAACGGCTAAATGAAACAGATCTCAGCCCCATATTCTAATGAAACAGGTCTCAGCCCCATATTCTAACGGGCTTCTCTCTTCAGAGTCCTTTAGAAGGGTAAGAAAGCAGCCCCACATTTTGCTGCTCAGATCTTGAGTGCAAACTATGTATGAAATCTGTTGCCTTTCCTAACAGCTTGGGCAACGCCGAATGGGTGATAGGACAAAGACCCCACCACTCAAAGCTCAGCTGGAAAGGAACGAGAGGGGGCCACATCTGCAGAGCCCATATCAGGAGTCAAAGTCTCCACATCTAAAACCCAAAGGCCTGCCGAGTCTGGGAAGCCCAAGCTGGTGGATCCAGTCACTGGCTTTGCAATGTGACTTTCTAAGGGTGTCAGTGTTCCCACTTGGCCATCGTGTGACAGCTGGCCTCCAAGACGGCCCCCAGCAGCTCTCCTCCAACCATCCTGGAATTCACACCCTTGTGTAGTCCCCTCCCACGCTCTATCAAGGTCTTCTATGCAGCCAATAACTTACAGCACGTCAGTTCTTGTATTTGGTTAAGAAATGACTGAAATTTCTGTCTCGGGCACTCCCTCTTGCTCTCTGTCTCAAATCCTTCTCTCCGGGGAAGCCAGCTGCCAGGCAATGAGGACACGAAGTCAGTCTATGGAGAAGACCCCGTGGCAAAGAGCTGAGGTCTCCTGAAAGCAAAGCCTCCTGCCAACAACCACAGAAGTGAGCTTGGATGCCCCAGCCCTAGGTGGCCAAAGCCCCATCTGACCTTGACTATAACCTACAGAGAGGTCTTGGGCCAGAACCACCCAGCTGTCTCTCCTGGGTTCCTGATCCACAGAACCCGTGAGATAATAAACATTGGTTGCCCGAAGCTGCTAAGTTTGGGGCTAATTTGTTTTGCAACCAAAGAAAACTAATACAGGTTGTTCTCTTTCAAGAGCTTGCCCATCCCATCCATCAGGGAACAGCTGTCTGGTGAATGGTGCCCCTTTGCGGTGGGGTATAAAATGCACACAACTCTATGGGGGTTCCTGCCAGCCCTGAACCAGAAAATGGCCTAATGCCAGGTTTTTCTGATGGGCGGAGTGAATGCGGCAGTCTCTCCAAAGATTACAAGGGACAGAGGTGGTGGTGCGGTGGCTGGTTTTCTTTTTTGAAGATTTTTATTTATTTGACACACAGATTGAGAGAGAGAGAAAGAGAGAGAGAGCATAAGCAGGCAGAGAGGCAGGCAGAGAGAGGAGGAAGCAGGCTCCCCGCTGAGCAGAGAGCCCGATGCAGGGCTCGATCCCAGGACCCTGGGATCATGACCTGAGCTGAAGGCAGAGGCTTAACACACTGAGCCACGCAGGTGCCCCCGGTGGCTGGTTTTCACTGGGGCTGGTGGACCCAGCTTGGGATTTCAGGCAAAGCTCTGGGGTTTAGGTCATCCTCTCTCTTCCTGTCTCCAGAAAGCACCTGCAGGGCATGAGGGTGTGATGGTCAAGGGTTTGGGCACAGGAGGGGCGCCAGGGGGACTCAGCAGGTTGAGCATCCGACCCTGGATTTCGTGGGATGGAGCCTCAGTGGGGAGTCTGCTGGAGATCCTCTCTCTCTGTGTCCCTCCCCACACTAGAGTGCATGCTTTCTCTCTCTCTGAAATAAATAAATGAATCTTTAAAAAAAAAAAAAAAAGAGCTTGGACACGGGAGTGGCACAGACAGGTCTGGTTCACGTCATCAGGGGGCCAGCCGGTAGGTGGTTTCACCTCCCTCTGGGACTCCCATTCCTCAGCTGTCACATGGGAGTCATAGTAGCACCCCCACCCCCCGGAGTAGCTGGAGCTCACAGTGAGTTCACACACACACATATTGTACCGAGTTCAGAGTCTGGCCCCTACACAACAGCAGGTACCATCTTTCTGTTCACCCAGGCGAGCCCCCCCAGCCCCCACTTGTTACAGAGCAGGTGCTCAACGAGGATTCTCCAATGCATTGAGTGAGAGGCTCCATTTCTCCCAAGAGGGAGACAGCCCTGCCCTCCAGTTCTGGGCAAATCAACCAACAACAAACAGTAAGAATAATCATGGTAATAAAGTCATCTTTAACTGAACGGGACAAAGCACTCAGACCAGTTGGGACCCTTTGTCTCACAAGCCAGCGCCTTAATTCAGACATTTTTTTTCCCCTGCACTGGAGAAATTTCAGAAGAAAATTCTTGACCCCATCCCTCAGCAAAATATAGAATCAGAGGCAGCATCTGTGCCGTTCCAGATACCGTTGGAAGGTTCTGGATGATTCCAACCGGAGTCGCACCTGCATACATTTAGCCAGTAACTTAAGCCTGTCTTAACTGGAATCAAGTTGCCGAGTGCCCAGAAGCTATCAGCCGGCTTGCCTGGACCGGAGGCCCTCCCTCTACCTCGGGGATCACCTCGGAGAGGTGCCAAGGGGAAGAGAAAATGCCACACATTCCTTGTCTTCTCCAGCTTCAGGACACAGGGCAGATCAACCTCTGACGTCAGAGGAGAGTTCATGCCCCTTGTTCTGGTCTAGAATTTCACACAGACCATGCCTGGAAGGAGTGGACCCCAAGATGGACACACAGTGCAGGCTGGGTAGGGGAGCTTGCTGGCCCGGCCTGCACTCGAGCACCCAGAGAAGATTCAAAAAGAAAAGAGAATTACCCACCTCTTCACACGGTGTGGCCCAGTTCCCGTGACACCTCGTGTTCCCTCCCGCGGGCTCATGCCCATCCAACCTCCTGCCAACTCCTGTACCACTGTGCCCTCCTTCACTAAAACCCACGGGCCCCGGTGCCCACACAGCCGGCTCTGTGCTCTGAGCCGGGGCACACCTGTGGGCAGACGGCGTGAACAAGAAGAGACAGACAACAAACACAGAAAGAACAAAACCATATGGTCCTTTCAGGCACGGATGGTGTCATGAGGGAAATTAAACAGTTCCAGGAACGAGAAAGACCAGAGGGGGGGCTCTTTGGACAGGTGGCCTGGGAAGGCCTCTCTGAGGAGGTGACACCTGAGCCAAGAAGACTCCAGCAACTAAAGGAGACAGACGTGCCAGGAGCGGAGTGTTCTAGGTGGAGGGAGGACCCGCCACACGATACAGGGGGCCTGGGGCAAAATGAGAACTTGGGGCTTGGTTCCAAACTTTTGAAGCATTTCAAGATGGCGACAGCAGAGCATTAAACCAAGGCTGGAGCCCCTCTAAGCTCGGGCTATGGGACTGCATGGTCACTGGCCTGAGAAATGGGCCCTGAGAGAAGGAATACCAGTGTGAGAGCCCCAAGGCTTGGCACACGGTCACACCTTGCAGTCCTCACTCATCCCCAGCCCTCCCCCCGACCCCAGCACACCTGGTGTCCTCACAACCGTTCCCTTGCACACTCACACTCTTCGCTCCATCTGGAAGGCCACCTCTTCAGTGAGGCCCCCTGCGGGCGGGCCCCCCTCCCCAAGCATCCCCCATGCCCAGCACGTGCCCCTGGGTAGCCTCCCCAGTGGGATGGGGGCCTCCTTTGCGTTGCCCATGTCCTGCAGAGTGCCCTGCACGTGGTGCTCGAGCGTGATCACTAGTTGTCGACTGAGTGAATGACTTTATTAATTTAGAAGCAAGAGGACCCTCCTTGAGCCCAGCAAATCTGAGCCCAGACCTTGACCTGAAATAGGAGGTCCTATTTCCAAATTTGGAACGCTTCCCTCTCATTTGATGTCTTAAGAAAAAAAAAAAAAGCCAAAAAAAGAAAAAGAAGCGGCTGTCATCGGAGGCAAATTGCAGCCTCCGACGCTTGTTTACGCTATATTTGTCCTGTCTCCAGGCGTCGTTCTGGGGGGACAGGAAGGAATCGGCCAAACGCGTCCTCCTGGCGTGTTGCCCTGCGGCGCCCTCTCGTGGCCAGGACGGACATTGCAGAAGCCCAGAAGCGATTTTGCCAGACTGGGGGAGACGCGGGATGATTCCGATGATGAGGGATTTAGCCAAGAGGATGGGTGAGTTGCCAGAGAGGCTTGGGGAGCTGAGGGCCTCTTGGGCTAGTGGCCTCCATTAACCTGGGCTCTTATTTATTCTGGATCGTCCCAAACCAGGACTGCCAAACTGCACAAGGATAGCTCTCCTGGACAGGAGACTGGCAGCCCTTGCCAGAGGAGGACAGAACACTGGGCCTTTACAAGGCTTTTTATGGCCCCTTCACAGGGCTGTTTTATTTACCTGCTGCATGGATGAAGCCTAAGAAAAACCCAGAGCCACCATATAATTTAGAGCTGAGTACATGATGGATGCCCAGAGATTTAAAATTAGCCAAGTAAACTTAATACCGGGCATTATGCTTGCTTTCAAGCGCCTGGATGTCTGTTAGGGAGACATCACTTGAGAAGGACTCTCGATAAAATAATCAGACTCTATCCTCCCTAAGGAAAAAAAAAAAAAAGACCAGGTATGAAGGAGACCAGTTATCCCAAATATCCTCCAACCAAATCAGGGACTAGAGCTGGGTGTCTGTGTGTATTCACGTCCTGTGTGTGGCATTATTTTGCAGTTGCACAAATTAAAGTGAAGGGTGGGGTGATTTCCAACAGGCAAATAAGTATTTGTTATTTTATAAACACATCTCACTTAGCTTGCAAAACCAAGGTCTTCTTCCCTCCCCCACTCCATGATAGGTGAATGGTAGCAGGGGGGGGGTGGCAATGAAGAGGCATGTCCTTCAGCACCTCTTGCAAGTTCATGATAAGAAAAGAGATTGGGGCGCCTGGGTGGCTCAGTGGGTTAAGCCTCTACCTTCGCCTCAGGTCATGATCTCAGGGTCCTGGGATCAAGCCCCGCATCGGGCTCTCTGCTTTGTGGGGAGCCTGCTTCCCCCTGCCTCTCTGCCTACTTGTGATCTCTCTCTGTGTGTCAAATAAATAAATAAAATCTTAAAAAAAAAAACAAAAAAAGGAAGAAAAGAGATGACATGAATTCACATGAATAATTAGCACATGAGGGGATACTTACCCTTATGCTGCTTACCTGTGTTATTTCATTTCATTCTTAACAACTTTACAAGGTAGCCATTACCTCCATTGACTAAATGAAGAGGCTGGGGCTTTGCACAGTTAAATGAGTTGCGCGTGATCATGCGGGAGGGACCAGGATTCAAACTCAGTTCTGCCTGATGTGCGCTCAAGCTGCCAGCACTGTTTCCTCCCGAAGTAGAGCTGAGTCTACTGGGGGGTTACCCCGCAGTAACTTCTGTTGGGATTGTAGGCAGTCAATCAATAACACCTCTCACTTCCCTCGGGAGGGTACAAACCATTGAGAAATAGACTATATTACTGATCTGTTTCTGTGTGACAGATTTTCCTCACATTTAGCAGCTTCAAACAACAATACACATGTGTTGCTTACAGCTTTGGAGGGTCAGGAGTCGGAGAGTAGGTTAGCTGGGTGCTTATGAGACAGGGTCTCTAAAGAGATTTCGGTCAAGATGTCGGCCAGGGCTGCGGTCAGCTCAAAGCTCGGCTGAAGCTAGACGATTTGCTTTGAAGCTCAATTCGTTGGTGTTTGGTGGGAGGCTTCATTCCCCGCCACGTGGACTTCTCCCGAAGGGGGCTCGTGATGGGGACTTCCTTCCGTATCTGGGCTTTCCCCAAAGCAACTGATGAGAGAGGGAGAGAGAGAAAGTAAGCCCCGGAGTGACGCCGCCATTTGTGCCATATGCTAGTGGTCACGTAGATGGCCCCTGATACAACATGGCGCTCCAACAGAGCGTGAAGACCAGCAGCCGGGGATTACTGGCACCATCCTGGAGGCTGCCCACCAGGACGCAGAGAAATTGGAAAGATGGAGAACAAAATGATGGCTTTAAAACTAAAAAAGTGGGCCCCTGGGTTGGTTCAGTTGGTTGAGCCACTGCCTTCAGCTCAGGTCATGAGCCTGGAATGCCAGGACGGAGGCCCACATGGGGGTCTCTGCTCAGCGGAGGGGTATGCTTCTCCCTCTGCCACTCTGCCTGTTTGTGCTCTCTTTCTCGCAAACAAATAAATACAATCTTTTTAAAAATAAATAAAATAAAACTTTAAAAGTGCATCAGAGGGTGTGGCATAAGATGTGGCGCCCCAGGGGACTTCGTACTCCACCCTTCCTGAAGCAGACACACAGAGTGAGCCCCCTGTCACAGCTGTGGCTCCCCCTGCGGGGGTGCAACAGGTCAGGTAGGCTTACTACGCGGAGAAGCAGAGAACACACCTGCAGAGCAAGACATTCTGCAGAGAGAACGGACAGTGGCAGCAGCCTCTCCCAGCTGCCGGACCCAGGCCACGTCTCCTCTCCCAGGAGGCTGGGAATTCGCCTCTTATAGACCCGCCCTCACCTGAACCTATGGCCAGGCAATGGATTTCTCACTAACACCATCCCTGTTCCAGACAATTAGCTGTTGCACCCCTGCCTAGTACATCTGATGAGTGTTTTGTGAAGCCCTGTGGGCAGGGGATGTTTCTCTCTGTTGCTGACATCCCCAGAATCTGATGTGGTACACAACACATGCCACCATCAGCAGCACCATGCTCCTACATCCCTAAGTGCCCAGCATGTGCCAAGCAGCATGCTAATGCCTTCACAGCAGTGATCCCATCCCATCCCCATAACCCTCCGCAACACGTACTACTAGTATCCCTACTTAGTGGGGAAGGCAAGTCGGCCTCAGAGAAGTGTCTATGTCTGGGGTCACCCATTTAGCAGGTGGCAGAAACCAGCCTTGCTCTTTTTAAAAATTTTTTTATTTAAATTCAGTTAATTAATATACAATGTATTAATAGTTTCAGAGAATTCAGTAATTCATCAGTCTTAAATAATACTCAGTGCTCATTATATCACATGCCCTTATTAATGCCCATCACCCTGTTACCCCGTCCCCCTAACTCCCCCCACCAGTAACCCCCAGTTTACTTCCCAGGATTAAGAGTCTCTTAGGGTTTGTCTCCCTCTATGACTTTGTCTTGTTTTATTTTACCTTCCCTTCCCCTATGATACTCTGTTTTGTTTCTTAAATTCCACATATGAGTGAGATCATATGATAATTGCCTTTCTCTGATTGACTTATTTCACTTAGCATATTACCCTCTACTCCCATCCAGTTGGTTGCAAATGGCAAGATTTCTTTATTTTGATGACTGAACATTTCATTGTACATATAGACCACATCTTCTTTATCCATTCATCTGTCAATGGACATCATAGTTTGGCTATTGTGGACACTGCTGTAATAAACAATGGGGTGCAGGTGCCCCTTTGGATCACTACATTTTTATCTTTGGGGTAAATACCTAGTAGTGCGATTGCTGGGTCGTAGGGTAGCTCTATTTTTAACTTTCTGAGGACCCCTGATACTGTTTTCCAGATTGGGTGCCCTAGCTTGCATTCCCACCAACAGTGTAGGAGGGCTCCCTTTTCTCTGCATCCTTGCCAACATCTGTCATTTCCTGACTCGTTAATTTTAGCCATTCTGACTGGTGTGAGGTGGTATCTCATTGTGGTTTTGATCTGCATTTCCCTACTGCCGAGTGAGGGTGAACATTTTTTCATGTGTCTGTTGGCCATTTGTATGTCTTCTTTGGAGAAATGTCTGTTCGTGTCTTCTGCCCATTTCTTAATTGGATGATTTGTTCTTTGGGTGTTGAGTTTGATAGATTCTTTATTTTTTTTAAAGATTTTTTATTTATTCATTTGACAGAGATCACAAGTAGACAGAGAGGCAGGCAGAGAGAGGAGCTAGTATCCAAAATCTATTAAGAATTTATCAAACTTGGGGTGCCTGGGTGGCTCAGTGGGTTAAAGCCTCTGCCTTCAGCTCAGGTCATGATCCCAGGGTCCTGGGATCGAGCCCCGCATCAGGCTCTCTGCTCAGCGGGGAGCCTGCTTCCCCCTCTCTGCCTGCCTCTCTGCCTACTTATGATCTCTCTCTCTCTGTCAAATAAATAAAATCTTTAAAAAAAAACAATATTTGTTCTTCCAATCCATGAGCATGGAACGTTTTTCCATCCCTTTGTGTCTTCTTCAATTACTTTCATGAGTATTCTATAGTTTTCTGAGTACATTATCTTTGTCTCTTTGGCTAAGTTTATTCCTAGGTATCTTATGGCTTTGGGTGCAGTCGTAAATGGGATTGACTCTTCACAGAGGACATGATACTCTATGTGGAAAACCCAAAAGACTCTACCCCAAAATTGCTAGAACTCCTACAGGACTTTAGCAAAGTGGCAGGATATAAAATCAATGCACAGAAATCAATTGCATTTCTATCCACAGCCTTGCTCTTAAACTCTAAACCAAAAAGGCTGTCAGTAAATATTTGTTGAAATAAATGAATTCAAAAACAACTATGACTTGAAAAAAGGAAAGAAAGTCTAAATAAGTAAAGTTGTTGGACCGTAGCCAATTCTAGAGAAAACCTAATGCCCATAGTACTTTTTCCAGTTCCTAGGAATAGACTTAAAGTGGAAAAAGGAACAACATCTTACAAAATAAATAATGAGTTTCCAAAAGGCAGAAGCGTGTGCCAGGAGGTATCTTCCTTTTCAGCTTGGAGCTTCCTCTTTCTCCCACTCGCTTCTGGAAGTATTGCATCCATGGTGGAAACAAGGTTGCTGGGAGGCCTTAGCAAAGCAGGAGTGGATAGGAACGTACCCCCCGCCCCACCCTCCCCAAGGGCCCACTGGAGGCAGCTAGCACAGCGGTCAGTACAGATGGGCTGCTGGCAATGAGCACTAGGAAATTAGAATGTGTTTGTGCTGACTTCCCAAGAAACAGAAGCCCCAAGTTTGTTGGTTTATGAGACAAACAAATGAAAGGCCAAGAGACAAGCTGCTTAGGGTCTTAATGCCTTCACTCCAGTTGTTGGCCTGTCCGGGAACAACAGCCCATTTGCTGTTACCACCGGTGTCTTGTTTGCCTCTTATGACCCCACGCCCACTTCCAGCTGTGTCCCTCTGGTTACATGAACTTGTTTTCATGTACAGACAAAACCACGAGGTTTTGTGGGAGACGAGGTCTTACGGGAGGACACGGGGAGATACAGGGAGATGAGATCTCATGGAGAGACGCAAGGAGATAAGAGCTCATGAGGGGACGTGTGGAGATGAGATGTCCCTGGGGAGATGTGGAGAGACAAGTTTTTGTGGGGAGGTGTGGGGAGATGAGGACTCACAGAGAGATGAGGTTTTGTGGGGAGACAGGTTCTTACTGGGGAGATGAGGTGTTGGTGGGGGACATGGGGAGGTGTGGGGAGATGAACTGATCTCATGGAGAGACATGGGAAGATGAGGTCTCATGAGGGGGCACGGGAAAGTGAGGTCTCCTGGGGAGACAAAGAAGCATAAGGGATACTTACTCTGTGGGGAGTTGGGTTTGGATTTTGTTTATGGATTTTTTTTTTTGCTTGTTTGTTTTTTGTTTTGTTTTGACTGTCCTCAAAGAGCTTGTTTGAGTTTTGGAGTGAGTTAGGGGTTATGATTCAGAATACAGGGGTAAGTAGGGGAGAGACGTTGAAAGGCACTGGCCCTAGTGCTTTCATCACTTGGAGGAGGAAGGAAGCCCTTGGGGCTGGCCTGAGAAGGAAAGCTTTCAGGGAGGACGTGGATCTGAGGAACCCAGAAGACACAATCAAGTGTTTCCCAACCCTTGTTCTCATATGATTTTTGTGACATTTGGTTACAGCCTGTCTCCTGTTTATTTAACATCTTCTTTAAATTGAATCATTTTCGTATATAAATCAATTCTTTAAAAAAAAAAAATTCAGGGGCATCTGGGTGGCTCAGTTGGTTAAGCATCTGCCTTCAGCTTAGGTCATGATCTCAGGTTCCTGGGATCAAGCCCTGTGTCGGGCTCCCTGCTCAATAGGGAGTCTGCTTCTCCCTCTCCCTCTGCCACTCCCCCTGCTTGTGCACTCTCTCTCTCTTTCCCTCTCCCTCTCTCTTTCTGACAAATAAATAAAATCTTTAAAAAAAAAAAAAAAAGAGCTTACATGGGGCTCCATGCTCAGCACAGAGCATCTTTTTCCTCTCCCTCCCCCTCTGCCCTCTCCGTGCCCTCTCTCTCTAAAATAAATAAATAAAATCATTAAAAAAAAAAAAAAAAGAATGAGTGAACTAAGATAGATCTGAAAAAAGTATCCAGAATGCCAAACAGACAAGGAGATGGAAAATATGAATGATAAGGAAGATGTAATGAGAAAGTGTTATATACACCCAATTAAATTAGTTAATAAAGATAAAACACTTAGAACAGTGACTGGCAATTAGTATCAACAAAGCCAAATGTTGGTTCTTCAAAAAGACTGATAAAAAAAAAAAAACGTAAAATCTCTGGCAAGATAATTTTCAAGGAAAAGACAAGGAAAGAGAGACTTCCTAAATAAACAAAATCTGACATAGGAAACTGTAGATGCAGCTGAGATTAAGAAGATAATTGGAGTACACAGTAAGTATTATGCCAATTAATTGGAAAATATAGTTAGAATAGGCAAGCTAATAGAAATCATAACTTACCAAACTGATAAAGGAGAACTAGAAAATGTAAGCAATCATATAATTATTAAGGATATAGAAGTTCGAATTAATAGTTAAAAATTGATCCAAAGGTATTACACCAGTCCTAGAGACATTTGTAGGTAAAGCTTACCAAACTTTTGTTTTTGTTTTTTGTTTGGGTTTTTTTTTTTTAAGATTTTATTTATTTATTTGACAGACAGAGAGAGATCACAAGTAGGCAGAGGCAGGCAAGGAGAAAGGAGGAAGCAGTCTCCCGCTGAGCAGAGAGCCCAATGTGGGGCTCGATCCCAGGACCCTGAGATCGCAACCTGGGTGAAGGCAGAGGCTTAACCATCTGAGCCACAGGAGCCCCCCCTTTTTAAATTATGCCTTACACCCAATGTGGGGCTTGAATTCAAGCCCCAAGATCAAGAGTTACATAACCTACCAACTGAGCCAGCCAGGGGCCCCAAAGCTTACCAAATTTTCAAAGAACAGATTGTTGGAAGAAATATTTTCTAATGTATTCTAGAAGGCAAACAAAACTTATATTAAAGCCAGACAAGAATAATACTAGAAAGGAAAATTATAGGGCTGTTTCGGTTAGGAACATCGATGCAAAAATTGTAAACCAAACATTACCCATCTCAATCCAACAATCTACAAGAGGGTAAGGAAGACCAAATTGGGTGAAATCTAAAAAGAAAGTGTAGATTAACGTGAGAAGGATGTGTAAACACAATTTGTTACGTTAACAAATTAAAGGATAGAATCATATCATCTTAGTAGATGCAAAAAAATCATTTGAAAAAGTTAATACACATTCATTATTAAGAATAGAAGGGAATAGGGGCTCCTGGGTGGCTCAGTGGGTTAAAGCCTCTGCCTTCAGCTCAGATCATGATCCCAGGGTCCTGGGATCGAGCCCGGCGTCGGGCTCTCTGCTCAGCAGGGAGCCTGCTTCCTCCTCTCTCTGCCTGCCTCTCTGCCTACTTGTGATCTCTGTATGTCAAATAAATAAATAAAATCTTTAAATTAAAAAAAAATGAAATCTTAAGGGTGCCTGCGTGGCTCAGCTAAACATCCACCTTTGGCTCAGGTCATGATCCTAGGGTCCTGGGATCAAGCCCATGTGGGGCTCCCAAGAAGCCTGCTTCTCTTTCTCCCTTTGCCCCTCTCCCCCACTCCTGCTCTCTTGCTCTCTCATGCTCTCTCTGTGTCCCTCAGGAAATAAGTAATTTCTTTTTAAAAGTAAAATCTTTTAAAAAAATAATGAAGAGTAGAAGGGAATTGCCAACAGCAAACATCATTCTAAATGGAGAAACATCAGAAGCATTCCCTCTTACATCAAGAACCAGACAAGGACATCCACCACCCCCGTTTCTATTACACTGGGGGGACTAGTCGGAATAATAAGTCAAGAAGAAGAAACAAGAGCTTAAGGGTTAGAAAGCAAAAGTGCCAGTATTCCTAGATGATATGATTTGTCTGCAAAGATAGAGCCCCAAAGATTTTCAGACCTGATTGCTAGAATTAATAAAAGTGTTTAGCAAAGTGGCTGAAAATGAGATCAACATACAAAAATCAATTGCATCTTTATATACAAGCAACAAATAAAAACATAACATTTTAGAAGATGTTATTTACAATAGCAACAAAAGAGAAGGTTCCGAGGAATAAATATAACAAAAGATGAGCAAGAAGTTGATAGAGAAAATTTTAAAACTTTCTTGAAAGATATTTTTAAAGCCTAAATACTGTATTTGGCTAGAAATATACAATACAGAGTTATCAGTTCTCTCCAAACTGATCTATAGAGTCAATGTGATTTCAGTCATAATTCCAACAGTTCCAACAAAACTGGGTTTTTTGGCATTTGTTTTCTTGTTTTTTTGTTGACAAATTTGAGAAGCTGATTCCAAAACGTATATGAAAGAAGGACAGTAAGCTCAGTACAGCCTTTCTCAATAGAGTTATAGAAAATTAGTACTTATGTTCTCAATCTTCCAAAGGATAGGAACACAGAAAATTAGTAATCATGTTCTCAATCTTGCTAATGATAAGGGTAACCAGTTCCATCCTAGAGGTCTAGGGAAGAAGTTACTTTACATATAACAGATGTTTGAAGGCGTTAGGTAAAGAAAAGCCTACTGAAAGGTGAGGGGGAGAAATTTGCCTAATCCCATGTCAAGATGTGTTATGAAGTTAAAGTAATTAAGACAGTGTGATATTTATGCAATTACAGACATACTAGTCTATGTAGCAGAACAGATCCTCAATTATTTGCAAATCTGATACATAGAGAGGACATACAGCACTTCTGTGAGTCCAGGCTGGATTAGGCAACAAATCCTGAGACAATTAATTACCCACCTGGGATGGGGATGTGGGATCCCCTACCTCACACCACCTACAAAATCCATTCCATGTAGGACACCCGAGTGGCTCAGTCGGTTAAGCATCTGACTCTTGATTTCAGCTCAGGTCATGATCTCAGGGTTGTGAGATCAAGCCCTGCATTGGGCTCAGTGCTCAGCACAGAGTCTGCTTGAGTTTCTCTCTCTCCCTCTTCCTCTGCCCCTTCCCCCACTTGCACTCTCTAAATACATGCATACATGCATATATACATACATATATATATACACATATACATATATATGTATATATACATATATACACACACATATATACATATATATGTATATATATGCATATATACATACATACATAAAATCTTTTAAAAATCCATTCCACATGGGTCAGCAACATAAATAACATAAATGCAAAGGCAAAAATTTGAAACTTCAGAAGAAAATATCAAAGAATATTTTTATGACCTTGGAATAAGGATTTTTTTAATATAAGACTTAAAAAGAAAAACTTGACACAGTGAGCTACATGAACATTATTCCTTTCTGTTCACCAGAAGACATCATAAAGAGAACGCCAGTGACCAATTGGGGGATGTATTTGCACACATATCAGCACAAAGGACTAGTAGCATAGACAGAAAACATACATCTATTAAATTCCTACAAATCGATAAGAGAAAGGTAAACAACGTAATAATAAAATGGGCAAAAGAGGGATGCCTGGGTGGCTCAGTTGCTTAAGCTGCCTTCAGCTCAGGTCATGATCCCAGGGTCCTGGGATGGAGTCCTGCAACTTGTGGGGGGGGGGGGTGTCTTTGCTCAGCAGGGAGCCTGCTTCTCCCTCTGCCTATTGCTCCCCCTGCTTGGGCTCTCTCTCACTCTCTGTCAAATAAATAAATAAAATCTTTTTTAAAATGGGCAAAAGATACAAACAGGAGTTTTACAGAAGAGAAAATGTATATGATGGATAAACATAATCGGGTACTAATTTGCATATGGAACCCTAGTGAACTGTGCTATTTTACACTATCTAGATCCACATTGTGCAGGAGGTAAAAGCACACAGACCCTAGAGCAAGACTGGCTCTTCCAAGCCTTGAGAAGGCAACCACTTCTTCAAGCCTCGGTTTCCTCTATGTAAAATGGAACATTAGCCCAGTAAAGCCTTATTGAAAATTGGCTCCCAAGCTGGTGCAACAACTCTGGGAAACAGCATGGAGGTTCCTCAAAAAGTTGAAAATAGAGCTACCCTACGACCCAGCAATCGCACTACTGGGTATTTACCCTAAAGATACAAATTCAGTGATCCGAAAGGGCACGTGCACCTGAATGTTTATAGCAGCAATGTCCACAATAGCCAAACTATGGAAAGAACATAGATGTCCATCAACAGATGAACGGATAAAGAAGATGTGGTATATATATACAATGGAATACTATGCAGCCACGAAAAGAAATGAAATCTTGCCATTTGCAATGACATGGAGGAACTAGAGGGTATTATGCTGAGCGAAATAAGTAAGTCAGAGAAAGACAATTATCATATGATCTCCCTGATATGAGGAAGTGGAGAGGCAGGGTGGGGGGTTGTGGGGGATAGGGAAGGAAAAAATGAAACAAGATGGGATCGGGAGGAAGACAAACCAAAAAAGACTCTTAATCTCACAAAACAAAATGAGGGTTGCCGGGGGGTGGGGGTAGGGAGAGGGTGGTGGGGTTATGGACATTGGGGAAGGTGTGTGCTGTGAAATGTGTAAACCTGGTGATTCACAGACCTGTACCCCTGGGGCTAATAATACATTATATGTTAATAAAAAATTAAAAATTATTTAAAAAAAAAGAAAAGAAAAGAAAATTGGCTCCCATCATCTACCCAGCCCTTGATTCCGTTCCACTAACCTCACAATAATACCATCTAATATCTTAAACAATTGTGTTTTGGGGACCTCGTTTATACAGTTATATATAGCAGGCTTTTACTGTAGTACCCAATTCCTAAGCTTGTGAAGGTTGCATGAAAATTAGTATATGCAAAATACGGAATAATGCCAGACACATAGTATTATGTAAGGATTAGCTATAGTATTGAAACATTTGACATTAAGTGATGGGGGTGTGGTTTGGAAAGTGGCAGGGCTGCTGGAGTGAGGGGGTCCAGTGTCAATTAGAACAATGAATTACTTTGGAAAACAATGTAGCATTATCTTAGAAAGTTAATGTCTTAGTCCTTTCTGGCTGCTATAACAAAACACCACATACCAGGGGGCTTATTCACAATGAAAGTTTATCCCTTACAGTTGTAGAGGCTAGGAAGTCAAAGGTCCAGGCACAGGCAGGTTCGGTGTCTGGTGAGAGCCCACATCTTGGTTCATCAATGGCTCTCTTTTCATTGTGTCCTCACATGACTGAAGGGTCAAGGCAACTCTCTGGGGTCTCTTTTATAAGGATGCAAATCCTATTCATGACCTAATGACCTCCCAAAGGCCCCATACAAACACCTTCACATTGAGGGAATAAGTTTCGACATATGAATTTGGGGGACACAGAGACATTAAGTCTACGGCAGTTAGTTGTGCCTGTGCATGTGCACATTCCTTATAATCTAGCAATTTCACTCTTAGATGTATGCTAGTGGTTCTCAAATTGTAGTGGGCATCAGAATAACTTTCTCACCGTGATTCATTATTATTCAATGGAATGGAAAACACTTTGTGTGGGTATGAAAAATTATACACTTCTTGGCAGGGATGTGGAGAATAAGGAATTCTTTTTTCTTTCTTTCTTTTTTTTTTAAAGATTTTATTTATTTATTTGACAGACAGCGATCACAAGTAGGCAGAGAGGCAGGCAGAGAGAGAGGAAGGGAAGCAGGCTCCCTGCTGAGCAGAGAGCCTGACACGGGGCTCGATCCCAGGACCCTGAGATCACGACCTGACCCGAAGGCAGAGGCTTTAACCCACTGAGCCACCCAGGCGCCCCGAGGAATTCTTTTATAGATGTTTTCACAGATGTCTTCACTTTGATCCAGATATTGGGTATTAGAGGAACTTAAACCCTATCACTCCCTCGATCTCTTCTGGTTTAGAACAGTCCCCTAACATCAATTCCAAAAAGAGAAATGTTTAGGGTGCCCGAGTGGCTCTGTCACTTTAATGTCTGGCTTCTGCTTGGGTTATGGTCTCGGGGTCTTGGGATTGACCCGCGTCAGGCTCCCCGGTCAGGGGGGAGTCTGCTTGTCCCTCTCTCTCTACCCCTCCACCCCACATAAATAAATAAAATCTTTAAAAGAGAGAGAGAGAGAGAAATAGAAGGCCTTAGTTCTCTAGGACCTCTCTTCCTAAACAATATCTGCATACAGGGGAGATTTTCTCATGGGAGTAGTGGTGAAAGGCTGTACTTATTAAACAGAGCGTGACAGCTCTGGCTTTGTCCTTAGGCATCTACCTTGCTTTTGGGCTTGACCTCTGTCCTTGCTGAATTGCCTGGTGATGTCATTGGTGCTGCCTGCTCTCAAGCCATGAGTTGGCAGCTGCTATCATCACTGATTCTCGGCTCTGCTATTTGCTCTGATCTAAGGTCACTGCTGTGTGAGGTCTCCCTGTCAGGCTTCTATTAAGACCTGTGATCCTCTTAGCATCTCTCTCCCCTCTGGGAAGACATAAGGGATTTCCCACCGTGGGGCGCCAACTGTGCCATTTCACAGTCACCTCTCTGGAACCTGGACACCTCCCTCCACTGTGCCACACTTCTTCCTTCTCGCCATGTTGATGGTTCTGGAAGCAGAAACTGGTCCATGTGTTCTTGGGATGTGCCCTCAACTTGTCTGGGGTTTCTGTCTTCTTGCCGTCACCCCCAACCTTAGGCAGAGCCCCAAGGGACCCAGGCAACATCTCTCCCTTTCTCCTCCTTCTGCGTGTTTGACTCTTCCGTCTCATGTCAGAAACATCCATCATGTCCTCCTAGCCTCCACTGTTTCTTTTTGTCTTCCCTTTGCGTGGCTCTCCCAGAGCTCTCCCTCAGAGCCATGCATCTGGGTCAAGAGCCAAGGTATGGAAGAGGCCGGGCCATACAATCAAATTGTCGTCACTCGCCATAACTGAATTCAGAATAACCCAACCCAGGTCCAAATACCCCAGTTCTAAAACTAGTTTTCATTTTTCACAGAAATATCCATATGACAACAAAGACAGAAAGCCCTCCTTGCTTAAAGGAGGCTGCATGTACACCCCGTTTCGAGTTGTCACCTCCTCGCCCTTAGAGGGGTTCTAAGCCCATAAACAGCACACCGTTGTACAATTATGGGTGATTAAGAGATCGTCTTTCCACCGCAAAGTGGAAGAAAAAACGACAAACAGGGCAGTAGAGTCACGTTAGCCGAGAGAGCACAAGTGAGCTAAGAATTTGAAAATTGTTGTTCTCTAAACTTTGCTGCCCATGTTTGTCACCCGAGGGTCAGCGCCCCTCGAATCCCCGTGCAAGATTGTCCCTCTGCTCCACTGACTTCTTTTACCATTTTTATAACACTTCCCACAACCTCCACATACCGCATTTACCTCTGTACCTATCATCCGTCTCCCCCACAGAACGTGAGAGGCTCAGAAACGGCCACCCGGTCACCTTGGACCCTGCCATGTCCCTGGAGCCCAGGACACTGCCTGGCACACCGTCGCAGGTCCCATAGGTGGTTGTTGAACAAAAGAATCCATCATCTGTATTGTAACTGCCTGCTGTTGGGGGCAGTCATTAAAAGATGATCCGGTTCCCTAGCTCCGCTAAGGAAAACAGTTAAATCCCTCTAATAACATCTCCCAGAAACAGTTTTGTGCCTCTCACACACCTTGGGATGCCTGCTTACATGCTGCTCCAATGCAAGAAAAGTCCTTGCTCTGTCGGAAGGCAGTTGAGGACGGGGGGGGGGGGGGGGGGGGCGCGGGGCTCTGGGTATTGGACTGCTAACATTAAGGCTGTTTTCTTCCAGCTTTATTAAACTTTAAGCCCTTTCCTGTTTTTCTATCATGGACAGACCCACCTCTTGGCAGACACTAATGTCTGAATTTTTTGAATTAGATTCCCGAATGGTGATGAAAACTGATTTGGGACCTCAGCAAAAGATTTCAAAATACCAGCAAAGTCCAGTCTGTTCCATAGGGATGGTACCTGTTGGAGGGAGGTGGTGGGGGAGGGGGAGGCCTATCCTCTGGGCCTCTTGGCCTCATCCTTGGGGAGGGCACTAGCAGTTCTGGGCAGGGAATTCCAGGCTGGGACAACACAAGGTCTGTGGTTGGGGGTTTGCTGTCATTGCGTGCAAGCAGGAGCTGGTGGGATGCAGGAGGAGGTTGCTCAAGGCTTCAGCACACAGCCATGCCTCACAAGTCATCGATCTCATTGACACACAGGGGCCTCGTCACCAACATTTCCACAAGCCCAGCTTTGGTTTCCACCCAGGGACACTGAGGGAGAGAAAGCGGGAAATGGATGTCTTCAAGGCCACCAGCCTTAGAGAGAGCAGTAAGATAAACACTGGCCTCTCAGGCCTGTCCCTACTCGACTTCACAGCCTCCCACACTGAGACGCATTCATTCAGATTGTTTTCCAAGCAGTGCTGAGTCTCCATAATGAAGGGCTCTCTGAGCACACCAATGAAAGGAGCTTTCTGTGTGTATGGGTCAGAATTGAAAAAAAATGTCGCCTTCCCTCCTCCCCAATGGTTGTCTGTCCATTAAAAACTCAGTGTTGATTAAAACAAAAAACAAAATAACAAACATATAAAACAAAACAAAACACAAAACAAACAAAAAACCGACTGTGCTCCCAACTCATAAAAGCAATCGGTGACCCTCTCCTCCCAACCACCCCAAATACCCGAATTCAAATCGGCTGGTAGATTTCTTTGTTTGGGGGGTGGGGGGTGGGCAGGATGTAAATAAGTGATTTGTTGTGGTGCAAAAAAATTACGAGTGGCCTGAGTGAGTCCTTTCTGCATTTCTTTGTTGTGATGTGGAAGCGGCAGCAGATTTAGTCTATGAAATGGGGCATTTCACCTCTCCGGGGAAGGGGACGTTCACGCCCTTGGCCAGGACAGAGCTCTGCGTTCTCCCAGCGTCTGAGGACCTCACCCTGCACCCAGCAGAGAGGCCCCAGGCTTCCCCAGGACAACAAAGCACCCAGAAGCCTGTCAATCCACAGAGTTGAATGTTTTCCTTCTTGCTTCAAGCAAAAGCCCGATGCTTTTAATAGACCACTGAAAAATGGACCGACACACCTGGTTCCTTGTCCCCAGAAGGCACAGGGCCCCGCCCAGCCCGTAAATGAGGGGTGAACGTGGACCTTTGGCCCCGGGGGAGCGGATGGCATTTGGTGTCTGTCGGCCGGAGGACGGCCAGCTCCCGCCAAACCCAGGAGATGTGGCAGGCGTGCCGCACCCCGCGTGTGCCACTGGCAGAGCAGGGCAGGCTGTGCTCATCCGTGTGTGTTTTTTGAATGAGGGAGTCAGTGAGTTAGGAGAGTAAATGAGCGATGGCATCCCGAGTGCTGTTAGACCGAATAAAATGAGGAAACGGGTAAAATGTGTCTTTAGCATCACAAGGCTTCCTCCTTCCTGGCAAATTCCAAGAAACCAGTCCCCTGGACACGCAACAAGACCTGCTCTTGGTTTTGTCTTTGCAAAGACGGGCCGGCCTGTGGCATATCATGTGCCATTGATTCAGTCTCTGGGCTGGGCTGGAGCGAGGTGTGTGTGTGTGTGTGTGTGTGTGTGTGTGTGTGTGTCCTGGATGGTGAGAATCTTCCAGCAGGCCAGATAAAATCTCTTTCCTTTTGCAACAATTCATGAAGCACAAACCAGAGGGGAGGGCTACAAAGATGAATGGATCAGTAAGCCCCTGGCTTCGGGGAGCTCCAGGTAGCCTCGGGGAGTGGGGGACACCATTGAGCTCAGTCCTTTGCAGCAGGATGGGGTTCGGTGGTCCTAATGCTGGGAGGAGTTCCAGCCAGGCAGAGGGACAGGGCAGGGTCTTTAAACTGGGGACACACACAGATTTCCCCAGGGGCATGCCAGCAAGGGAGCAATTTCTCAAATCGTCAACATCCATAAATGTTCCTCTAAAACCATAGGGACAGATGAATCAGCATCTTCACAAATAACCCCTCTCCTGTTTACAAAAGACAGGCAGCTCCTTATGCAACCCCCAGTTTTATTATGGAACATTTTCTGGGATGAAAAAAAAAAAATCCGCTTTAGCCCCGGGGGGCCCAGTGTATACACTGGTTTTTCCTATTCTCGCATGCATCCTGTTAAGGGTAGAGCATGGACCAGGTTGGCTTGTCCTAAACTCCCGATCAGAATGCCTTATACGGAGGATCAAAGTTAACGCTTGCCTGTGTTGGGAACGGCCATTCTGAGCTTCCTTCATGATGCACTGAAAAAAAAACTCCGGTCATTTCTGCCTCCTCCATCCAAAAATGCATACCTGAACCTAATCACAAGGAAAGATCAGACAAACCCAGACTGAAGGACGTTCTACAAAGTAACTAGCCTGTCATCTTCGGAGAGCATTAGGCTCAAGCAAGACAAAGAAAGGCAGTGTTCCCACATCTTCAGGGGACGTGACAGCCAAGTGCAATGTGTGGCCTTGGATTTGATTCTGGAAAAAAAAAGAAAAAAGTCTGTGAAGGATACAATCGGGACAGCCCTCAGAATTTGAATACGGATTGTGGATTAGATAATAGTATTGTATTCATATTAGATTCTGTGCTTTGGCCAATCCCACAGCACTTACAAAAGAAAAGGTCTTTGTCTTTAGGGAATTCAGGTCCAAGTATTTAAGGCTACAGGGCAGAACCTCCATTACTCTCAAGCGATTCAGATCAAAACCAATATGCAAACATTTTAGATCCAGAGGTAACAACAACAAAGAAGCAAATAGGGCAAAACACAAAGAGGTGAATCTAGATAAATCTGAAATTAGGTCAAAAGAAAAAAATGCAAACACACAAGGAAATCCGGAAGCACAAAAATTTTTGTTTTCCTGGTTTCCACATTTTCTTTAATGAATATATATTTTTATAATGAAAAATTGATAAATGCAGACCATTAAAAAAAAGAATTTTGGGGGGTGCCTGTCAGTAGAGCATGAAACTCTTCCTCTCAGGGTCATAAGTTCAAGCCACATGGTGGGTATAGAGTTTATATATAAAAAAATTTAATAAATAGATTAAAACAATTTAAAAATAAAAATAAATTTTAGAAAAGAGTATCTGTTAGGGGGCGCCTGGGTGGCTCAGTGGGTTAAAGCCTCTGCCTTCGGCTCAGGTCATGATCCCAGGGTCCTGGGATCGAGCCGCGCATCGGGCTCTCTGTTCAACAGGGAGCTTGCTTCCCTTCCTCTCTCTGCCTGCCTCTCTGCCTACTTGTGGTCTCTGTCTGTCAAATAAATAAATAAATAAAATCTTTAAAAAAAAAAAAAGAGTATCTGTTAGTGAGGCTCACTCTCTTAAGCGTAACTGGAAAGTTTTCCAGATCTTCTATCAAAAAATGTCAAAATGTATGGATTAAAACTCATAGATAAAGTTTTCATGTAACTTTTTCACGGTCAGCACTTATTCAATGTTAACAAATTGTATCGTGGAATATTTTTTCCAATGACAGTCTGTCTTCACCTTATTCCTTTTTATGAAGTAGTTAATATGTTCTACCTCCTGCTAAGCATATACTTATTTAACTCTGTGATTAAAGATGTCTGGTATCTTGTTTCTCAAAATTCTCTTTGGAGGTCTGCAAGCAAAATCGTGTGCACCCCAATGAATTGGGCATGAATTTGATTCTGACCGTTGGAAGGGGCAGTCGGCCTTGGGGAGGCCCCTAGGAGAGTTCTGGCAAATAGAAATCCAAACCAGCAACCCAACATTTTTGGAATGGCAGGATCCAGCCTCCAGGTAGGGTCCTGGTGCCGAGCACTCGTTCCCAGATAGAACTAGGACATAATCCGGCTTCCCAGAGGGGTCCTTGGGGTACCTTGGGCAGGGATCCTGGAGGGCTCCTAGAGATAAGGCCCAAGGGGAGGGCTGGACCTAACAGAGGACAAGCTAATGCCAAGTCCTCATGTACCAGACCAGCTGGGTGTCCTAAGTTCCACTGGGCCCATGGCGAGAACCTCTGACGGAGGGCCTGGCTGAGGATTCCAGTGGGCACAGGGGGGCACAGGTGGGCGCTGGAGGATTCAAGAGGCTGAGAACCAGACAGGACCTGGCAGAAACAACCATCATAGCAATCACAGCAGTTACAGTGTTGATTGGGCACAGAGTCCTTCCAAGTAGGAATAGCACGCCCATTTTAAAGATGCAGAAACTGAGACTTGCATTGCCCGAGGCCACCATGGAGCTGAACTGTAGAAGCTGTCTTAGAACTGATTCTAAAACACTGAGGCTCCTTCCAGCAAACCAAGCTGCTGTGAGTTCCTACAGCCCCACACCACTCCCCACCTGCCTTCCCCACCCTCAGCCTCATCCCATTCCTGCTAAATACATTTTGGACCCAGCTGTACGCCTAAGTGCAGGATACTCCCGAGTCACAGAGCTGACCTTGACATCAGATCCCATCTGGAGCAGTGTGTGTTGAGAAGTAAGAGAAGATGCTTGAGAAAGCTTCCCAGACAGCATGGGGAAGCTCTCGGACTCTGTGGGGGCCCCCAGAGCAGGCAGGGGGAATGAGAAATCCCGACTTCTACTCTCCAGCATCCCTCTGCATGGAGGGTCTCAGGTAGGCTCTGCGTCTTCTCCTTCCGCAGCCTGGTCCCCCACTCTTAGGGGGCATCCTGCTCCCTAAAAGCAACTTACAGACCTCTCCCTCTAGATCCTTAAGCAAAACACAGCCCTATCAATAGGCTTGTGTTGTGCAATAGAAGGACAGCAGTCCTGCCACTCGCTTCAGAGGACCCTGGACTGTTCGCATTGTCTCTAAACCAGTGGTTCTCCAAGTAGGGTCCCGGGGCCAGTGTGTCACCTGGGAACTGGTTAGAAATGCAAACCCTCGGAGCCTACTCTTGATCTACAATCAGAAACTCAGGAGTGGGGCCCAGATCAGTGTCTTAATTAAAAAAAAAATTGGGGGGCACCGGGGTGGCTCAGGGGATTAAAGCCTTTGCCTTCGGCTCAGGTCATGATCCTGGGGTCCTGGGATCGAGCCCTGCATCAGACTCTCTGCTCAGCGGGGAGCCTGCTACCCCCTCTCTCTCTGCCTGTCTCTCTGCCTACTTGTGATCTGTCTGTCAAATAAATAAATAAAATCTTTAAAAAAAATTTTTTTAAAAGAAGCTCTATGCCCACTGTGGGACTTGAACTCAGGATCCTGGGCTCAAGAGTTGCATGCTCCACGGCTCCACCGAATGAAGCCCCTCGAGGTCTTAATTCTAACCAGCCAGTCCTCCACACAAAGTTGGTACACACTTGCTTTGGAAACTACTCTGGGAACCCGTTTCCTTATGTAACGGGTTTTATCAGTGTTCTTACCCCAGGGATTATTTTGAAGATTAAATGAGATGGTGTTAGAGTTCCTGGTGAACGGGGTGAATGTCACTGTTACCTTACCAGTCGCTGTTTGGGGGGCCCAAACGCAAAGAATGGAGGAATCTCCGGGCGAATCCTCTACTTGTTTCTTTCTTCCCCTCACCTGGGCTGGTCTCAGACTTCCAAATCTGATAGGCTTTATCAAAGCCTCTTTAGCCTAACCTTGAGTCACTCAGAGGCATCCTGGCTCCGACCCCTATGCCCGAGACCGAGACCAGCATCACCTCTCTCTCCTCTGCTGTTTGCATTACTGAGGAAGGTCCGTCCACTCGGTTCCCACAGCCTCCCTCCCATTACTCAAGCCAACAGCGTCTGGACCATGTCCACAGACTCCTTTGGTCCTGTTCCTCTCCCCCTCCCCAGGATGGCCTCCAACACGATGCAACTCCCTATGCCCTCCCCCTCATCCATCCTCTACCAGAAGGTCAAATAACCAACCTTGTAGAATTTAGACTCATTCCCCAACCCCCCACCCCCCACCCCCACAGGCAGGTGCCTGGTGGTGGGGGTGGGGAGAGAGGCATCTCCTTGAGTAATAACCTAGCCCCAAGCACCCCTCCAGATTAGCTGATTTTAACCCATTCTCTCCCACCCAGGCTTCATTCCATCCCCGTTTCCAAGTGAAGAGAGTGTCTTTTTTTCTTTCTTTTATTCAATTTTTTTTTAACTTTAGAATGGATTTGCATCTTTTCTCCATCTAACAGGCTGTATCATTCCATCTGTGAACAAACATTCCTGACAATGCAGTAATAACAAGCTACTAAAAGATGGGGGAGGCAGCCTGATTATCTTCTCTGTTTTATCTCTACACTTTCGACCCCTTGACCCTGGGGACCCTTTAGGTCAGATGTCAACTCCTATCTTGTAGCCCCAGGATAAGGCATTGTCTAGATCTTCAGAAATGCAGACTCTCCCCACCCAGTCCCACAGAAGTGCACCTGCACTAACCACACCGGGTGTTTCACACTTGGTTCGAGAAGCAAGGCCAGAGGATAGGGTTTATTAAATACCCCTGTGGACAAGTTCTCCTGCGATCGTGACTTAACACGTAAATTCCCAAAGGGCCTGATTTAAGGAGTTGGGGGTGGAGCCCAGAAATCTGAGCTTTGAAAGCAACCAACCCCTTGTGATTTTTTTTAAAAGATTTTATTTTATTTATTTGACAGACAAGATCACAAGTAGGCAGAGAGGCAGGCAGAGAGAAAGGGGGAAGCAGGCTCCCCGCTGAGCAAAGAGCCCGATGAGGCTCAATCCCAGGACCCCAGGATCATGACCTGAGCTGAAGGCAGAGGCTTTAACCCACTGAGCCACCCAGGCGCCGCCCCGCTCCTTGTGATTTTTATGACACAATACATTTGGAATCAGGGTCTGGGATGAGGATCTGAAAATAACGAATTTTCATTCCAGCCAGGAGTTTTGGGGCTTTACGTCTTCAGGTTCTTTCTGTGGAATGGAATTTGTGGCATCTGGGAAGGGGCAGAGACCACAACCCTATCGCCTCTTCTCAAAAAATGTTCTTTTTGGGACACCTGGGTGCCTCAGTCAGTTAAGCAGCTGCCTTTGGCTCTGGTTATGATCCCAGGGTCCTGGGGATCAAAGCCCCCAGCACAGCATTGGGCTCCGTGCTCAGCCAGGAGTCTGCTACTCCCTCTGCCTCTCTCTCTGCCGCTCCCCCTGCTTGTGCTCTCGTGCTCTGTCAAATAAATAAAACCTTTAAATTTTTTTTTCTTTTTAAAAGAATTCCAACAGTTCAGAAGAAAAGTAAAAAAACAAAAAAAAAAACAAACAAAAAAAACCCCACAAGTTTATCTGTTGCCAACACCCAGTACCTGAGATCAGGGCAAGATTGCTTAAACCAGTAAAGTGGGGATTATGGGGCCACATTCCAGGATTAAAAGGGATGGAAGCAAACACAGATTTGGTGATCAGGTGGGTCCTTGGCCATCCCTGGGCTGTGGCACCTCACTCACTGCCCGTGGCCATCCGTCTGCTCGTCCATCTGTCCATCTGTCTGTTTGTCCATCCAGCACCACAACGCTGCATCCAAAGTGAGGAGAAGCAGATCTCCAACAACCTTTTTTCTAAAACTGTCAGAGCCGGGGAGTCCGCCAGACTCCCCACCAGCTCTCGGGGGCAGCCCCCCCACCCCCACCCCAGAGCCACTCTACCAGCCCGACCCGCCCCTGGCCCACCCAGACGAGGATGGACACTTAAAAAAAAAAAAAAATCAAATTCAATATTTACAAGAAAAATCCCAGGCTCGGTTGTAAAATTACTGGCCACACAAGGAAGAGTTTACTTCTCCTAACAAACAAACAAAAAGCCTTGTGCCTTACTCTTTAAAAAACAAACAAAAAAAAAACCCAGAATAATAAAGTAAAATATTTTTAAAAAATAAAATAAATTGCTCACTGAAGCTCCCTCTTCCCCTCCCTTTGGGGTCTGGGCTCTGAAGTCCCGGGGCAGCCCGGCAGCTGTGGCCCTGTAACTTTAAACCTGGCCTGAGGTCATCATTTTAGCGCTAGCCAAACAGAGGCAGAGGGCGGTCCTAGTGAGCCCCAGACGGAGACCACCTTAGGGCCAGCAGCTCCCCGCCCTCGTAGGGAGAGATAAATGCTGACTCCTCGCAAAGTTTCCAATTGCAAAGTTTGCTCCTCAGCCGCAGAGGGAGAAGGAAGCTTGGGGATCCCTCCTGTGCTGGGTTTTGCTTTTATTATTTTTTTTTTTAATTTTTTTTTTGCTCCCCACCTCCCAGCCCCTGTTCTCTGGCCCCACTGGGCCTCTGACTACAGAGCTTTTTCATCTAACCCCCAGCACAGAAACCAAGGGCTCGGCCCCACAGAGAGCAAGTCAGCCGAGAAAATGTGGAAGGTGCCAGTTCTGCTCTTGATTTTGGGAAGCTCGTGGCTCTGGGATTCAGCAGAAGGAGGTAAGACCCAGCAGAATGGCTCCCTGCCACCGCTCCTGGCGGGGATGAGCGAGCTGAGACTTGCTGGAATGCCTGGGCCTGGTATTTGAGGTTGCCTGGGAGAGCCGAGGGGAGCTGGGAAGTGTGTGCGTGCCCCTGAGTCCAGGGGACCTGGAGAAGGAGAGACGGTGGCGTGGCTGGTGCCGGGTGCCCATGCAATGGCTGAGTGGGGTGGGAGGAGGAGCCCACGCATCTCGACCACAGGCAGCGAGGGAGGGGAACAGCGGGTACCTCCCCTCCGGGGCAGCCCACCTCCGCAACCCCCTGCTCAGCTCGCGAGATGTAGGGCAGAAGGATAGAGACCAGGAGCCTTCCCCTGGCTGGACTGGGCTTTCTTATGGGCTGTGTTTTGGAGGAATGCAGAAGGCCTCAGAAGAAGTTGGCCCCCTGTATGGAGGTGGGGGGACATTCAGCGATCGTTTCCCTATGGGGGCCGCCAGGTCTTACGCCCTGCGCACCAACACTGGAATCCCTCAGGGCCCCATCCGTGGGATGGTCTGGAAGAGGCCTCTGTTATCCTCCCTGGAGAGAATAGTGTGCCCAGAAGGACTGGAGTGGAAGGGCTCCCGAGTATTGGGAAGCAGGGGAGGATGGTCGTGAACCTTGCCGTTTAAGTTGGTTTCGGGCCGTGTGTTGAACTTGGCCAGCATCAATGACTGAATGAGTGTTCGTTCGTATCTCCTTAGACCTTTCCTGTATTAGATCTGATGGTGGGGGCTCCCCTGGCCCTTTCCCCTTCCTGACTCCTACCTCCCCTTCCCATCTTGCTTCCTTCTGTTGTCTGTCAACATTTAATTTGATTTTTCTTGGGCTTTTATTTTTATCTGTTTCCCCAAGAATATAAGCTCCCAAGAATGGAGCTCTGTCTTAGCCTTGATCCCCAGGGCCAGAACAATATCCGGCACATAGTATTTGCTCACTAAATACAGGTGGAAGGAACTGTAAGCTCACTAGTGATCTTTGGGGTTGGAGGTTGCTGAAAGGTAAACTCCTCCATTTTCCAAATTGAGGATAGAGGTGGGTCGAGTACCAGGAAAATCCCTCTTGGAGGGAGTGATTGCGGGAGGGGTAGACTTGACCCAGGCATCTATAATTCCATGCGCAGACAATAATACCCAGCCCTGGGGAAATTACACAGGGTGTATGACTCTCGGCCGGGCTGTAGGCTTCCGAGGGACTTGAGCAACTATCTTTATAGGGCCATGGGCTATTCGTGGCCATCCTATCTTTGGAACTTCTCTTTCCCTTGGAACACACACAGCTCTGCACTTAACATTTCCCTTTCGGCGAGACAGTATGCCGATGATACCATTCTGTGCTCCCTGGGGCAAGGTGTGGGAGACCCCCAGACTGAGCCACCTCCCAGGTCAGCTAATGAAAGGCAGGCAGCATCCTCTGTTTCCTCCTAGGAAAGGGCTGACTGTAATTATCATCAAGCCAGTGTTTGCAAGTCAGAGGTCCTCGACCTGGAGTGGATTGCAGGAGGGGGAAACCGACCTCGCCATCTATAAATCTGGTCTGAAAAACAAAACAAAACCAAACATCAGCTGCTAGTCGGTGCTGGAAACTGACTGTTAAAGACAGAGCCAGCCCCCCATCCCCCACCCCCACCTCCCCAGGCGGTGGGGCTGCTGGCTGTGTGTGGATGCTGAGTTGCGGGGCTGGCAGCAAGCAGCTGAGGCCCGGGAGGGGTTTTGTCTGAGGATAATGACCACAGTGCAGAGAATATGGATGAATAACTTCATTGAGCTGAGCTATTGTGGCTCCTGGGGCTGGGGGTAATTATGGTGATGAATTTTATTATCCTTCTCCCAGGATCCTCCTCCCCCACTGGGTTTCCCTCATCTCGTGTATAATCTGGTTCGGTTTTGTAATCTGGTCCCATGTGTCTTTCTCTTTGGGACTGAGTGGATTCAAAGGAGCTCTGTTGTCCACACATCTGGCATTTTCCTCAACTGTCAGGCCCCCGCCCTCGCTCTGAACTTCCATCCAAAACGCAGACATCGGGGCCTCTCCGTTCGTTGGTTTATTTTGTAAAATTCTGCAGGCTGCCGCTTGCTGCAAGCCCGCATGTGATTTTCCGGGACTAGTCCACCCAGGATTCATCATGCGGCGAACAAATTTCCCTGTGATTTCCCCGAAATTCTTGGCAGTCAGTGTCGGTGCTCCTGAGGTCTTCGGGAGCTGCTAAGGGTTTTGTTGCTCTGAAGGCATCTACCAAGCACTGAATAAACACCAGGTCCGTTCGAGTCTTTGTGAGGGAGGTCTATCCATTACCTTGGTGTATGAGATCCAAAATGGCATTTAACGGAGTAAAAGCACGTTTTTAAGAAGTATCCAAGCGTGAGAAGGTGAAGTCCGGACATGGTGAATAAGGCAGAATGCTGGCCGAGCCTTCTCTCTTTCTCTGACCTCCGACATACATGGTCCATGAGTCCTTCTAGAACAGAGAATTTTAAGGACCCCAAGCCTTGGCATGATGGGGAGTGGTCTGGCCAAGTAGGGAGGACACCACCTCACTCCCATTTCCATCCCCACCATGTGCTAGGAATGTCACCGTCCCCTCATTTAATCATCTCCTTCAATTATACATCATAATCTTCAGAATATGCCAGAACTAGGATTCAAAAATGAGTCTAACTCCAAACCCCAAGCTCTTTCCAATATAGGACAAAGCCGCATGAAAAACTAAAGGTTGCACTTGAAATTAAAGATTAATGTCACTTTAAGCTCCTTACACATGAAAACAAAAAAATTGGGGTGCCTCGGTGGCTCAGTGAGTTGAGCGTCTGTCTCCGGCGAGGGCTTGATGCTGGGGTCCTGGGTACAAGCCCCGCGTTAGGCTCCCTGCTCAGCAGGGAGCCTGCTTCTCCCTCTGCTCCCCGCTTGTACTCTTTCTTGCTATCTCTGTCTCTCTCTCAAATAAATGAATAAAGTTAAAAAAAAAAAAAAAAGGAAAAAATGTTAAAGGTATAAAAAAAGTCCTTTATGTTAAATATCTGCTGTGTTATTCCTGTAAGAATGAAGATGTCATGGTGCCTTAAAATAGGGTTTATTAATTCATTCCCCGAAAGGTAACCCAGCATCTCCTGAGCCCTTGGGACCGAGCCAGGGGCAGGATTTGAGCTGTGCGCACTCCGGAGAGAGGCACGCCTAACTTTACAAAGCATTCCCCGAAGTCTTCGCCAGCAGAGCAACGGACCTGTGCTTTACATTCCGTTGGCTTATCTGAATATTTGTCATATTTCTGGCTCAGAACAGACATGCCAGGCTACAACGTGTGGAAATGGTTCAGGGGCGGACGTAGAAAGACAGGAGGTTCAGATACCTAGCAGCGCCCTTCTGAAACTCGCTGGAGGGATCTCAGGAAGATGCTGCAAGGCTCTCCAAGGAAGTCCCTCAAGGAAATTCCCAGCAGGAGCGATATGTTGGAAGAGAATCCAGTGATTGGGGGGACGGGGTGGGGAGCATTTCTATAGATAAGTCAACAGTTACGGAGATAAGTCTTAGGATTCCCGCAGGGGTGAGCAAGAGATAAAAGCAACTCTGGATAGAAATCTTGAATCCTTTCCTTGTCGATTTCATCAAACTTTTTGGGAAAGGAAAGAGATCAAGCATGTTCTCCGAAGGCTAGGAGCTGGAGCCGGGTTAGGGAACTATGGCAGTTCTGCCAACTTCATCCAGGTGGAGAAAACAAGGTGGCTGCTTCTGTCCTCGCAGCACCCCAGGCCCCACCAACCATTGGTTCCCGGTGGGCTGGCCAGTCCAAGGCAAGCATTCCCCGGAGCTCCAAAGATAGGGGTGAGCAGGCTCTCCCTTCGTTTTGTCTGGCCGGGAGCTTTTTCCCCAGGGAACTGCTCAGAGGAGGTGGGTTTGCTGTTTGAGGGGAATCTCGCTTAAGTCCAGAAGGAAACCTACAGACCGGACCCCGTCATTCACGAGTTGTCGGAGTTGCTGCAAACTGACATTGTTTAGGGCAACCCTCAATTTCAGGCAGGGAGAAAGAAAAAACAAGACGGGCTCTCCACCTGTATCCAGGAGGATAAGGCTACCAGTGCCCCCAGACAGTGGACACAGTATCACTGCAGACATGGGGTCATAATTGACATTGTTAGTGTTTGAAACCTGCAGGGGGATGTCAGTTACACAGATTTCAGATGGGAAGGGTGGGGGGGAAGGTGCCAGAAGATAAGTAAACACATTATTGATGAGAATGCAGTATTTCCTGCAATTCATTACAACGTCTCCATCCAGGAGAATAAAACGTGACTGTGACTGCTGGAAAAAGCTGTTATCTAATGAATAGTATCCTGCCTGAGGAAGAAAGGTGTCTGTTTGCATAGAATCCAGAAACGGAGAGAAAAGGGATGAGGATTTGATGACGGTAAAGCTGCCCTGCCCAAGGAATTCATTTATTTAGCAAGTACATACTGAGTGACTGATTTGTGAGTCAGGCAAGGTACATGTTATCCCGGCTTACGGCTAGTATGCGAGATGTCCTACAGGGTGGCCTTGGGTGTTCTGATCTCAGTCACGGTGACTGTTCTATGATGAATCAGGGAGCCCTGTTCCATCACAGTCTGGAAATGATTCCATCCAAGAGCCCCACCCTTTGCCTTGTGTATACGCCAGGTATTTCGATCTTTAGAAGGGCAATGCCTTGCTTAGCAAATGCGTACAACATTGGAAACACATTTCCTGTTGTAAATAAACTATTGGGTTTCCTGGCCTCTTGTAAGTTTGGCTAATGTGAAACAGCATCATGTGAGCTGGATCACCCAGTAATAAGATTAAATTTCTGAAACTATAAAGCTAAGGGAACTAGATTCTGCATGCGTGATGTTAACAGTAGTAACTATGTAATAATGGCCAACATCCGCTGGATGCTTAGCACATTTCCAGCACTTTCCAAGCCCTGGTTCATTTAATCTGTGCAACAGACCTACGAGGTAGGAACTATTTGTATTTTGTAGACCAGCGTAGAGGCTCAGAGAGGTTCAGGAACTTACACGCAGACACAGGTAGTAAGCAGGAATGGTGAGACTGTTGAATCCAGGCAGCCCAGCCCCAGAGCCCATGCTCCTAACCACCCAGCACAAGCCCCTGTGCCTGGGCTCAAGGCTTCCAAGGACACCCAGAAAAGTCAGCCAATTGGTTTCTTCAAGTACCTCTTACAGCAGCAATGCCACGGTTGTTAGATGCGTACTTTAGACTGAAGAATGAGCCTGGCATTGGCATTGGGGGACCGAACTGAAGGACACGGGCCTGACCCCTTAAGCATATCCAGGGCATATATGTTAGTAAGAACTTTAAGAGGTAGAGAAGAAGCATTAAGTGGGATCGCAGCTCACAGAGAGAGGCAAGACAGGTGTGTGTGGTGCACGTGTATAAAGAACATAGGAGACAGCATAAAATGGCATGTCCTGAGTGGCAAGCACCATTATTTGCCGCTCAGAGTTTGGCAATGAGATTTTTAGGCCATTGTTGGCTGGAGAAAATCTTAGGGAGCAGATGAGGCTCGATCTTGGCTGTGATAAATGGTCGGATTGGTTGGACACGGTGGCAGGGAAGGGCAGTCCAGGCGGGAGAGATTGCTTGAGCAAAGGCACAGAAGTTAGAACAAGCTGGAGTTCGTATGAGAAGATTCATGCCGGCTCGCTGGTGTTGGAGTGGGAGTAGTTGGGAAGAAGGATGAGTCCCTGCTAAGAGGGAGAGCTGAACCATCTTCTGTAGGCAAGAGGCAATAATAGCACATGGGAGTAAGGGGGGCCAAGGATAGCAGTTGTCGGGGAAAAAAATGATGACAAGAACCATATGGGATTGAATCTAGTTTATGGGACCACTGGGGTGGGGGTGGGGGTCAAGAGATGAGCAACTACGTATGGTGACCACGTAATGGGGGAGGAGATCAGATCTGGGGGAATCATAGCCAGCATGACTTAGAGCTTAGAATTTCCTGGTTTCTTATTCTCTCGTTTCTTAAGTTCCTACTATTCACCTCTTACGACACAACGTTATTAAATTTTTTTTGTTCGTAGGTAATTCACAGATCATAAAATTAACTGTTCGAAATTGAACAGGCAGGGGCCCCTGGCAGGCTCAGTCAGTGGAGCATGTGACTCTTGATCTCGGGGTTGTGAGTTCGAGCCCCACGTTGGGTGTAGAGATGACTTAAAAATAAAATCTTAAATGGAGAAATAAATTGAATATCAAACCATTAGAAGTTGCTCCCCTTTCCCCTCTCCCCCATTTCCTGGCAGCCCCAGAGCTACTTTTTGTCTCTCTGGATTTGCCCATTCTAGACATTTCATGTGAATGGAATCCGACAATATGTGGCCTCCTGCGCCTCGTTTCCTTCACCCAGCGTGATTTCAAGGTTCATTCTTGGTATAGTGTGTGTGTCAGAATTTTATTAAACTTCAATGGCTGAATAATACTCTATCTGTTATTAATCTATTCAAGACCAATTGATGGACATTTGGCTTGCTTCTGCTCTGGGGCTGTATGAATAGTGTGGCTAGGAGCATTCATGTACAAATCTTTTTATATGAAAACATGATGGACGTTTTCATCTCTCTCAGGCATATACCTAGGAGTATAATTGGCCAATCATATGGTAACTATGTGTAACTTTTTGAGGAACTGCCCAGCTGTTTTCCAAAGTGGCTACATTATTTTACATTCCTACCAATGATGCAGAAGGGTTTCCAATTTCTCCACATCCTTGCCAGCACTTGTTATTTTCATGTTGTTTTGTTTCTTTTCATTTTTTGATGGTAGCCATCCTAATGGGTGTGAAGGGGTATCTCATTGTGATTTTGGTTAGTATTTCTCTAATGACTGACAATCCTCAGTATCCTTTCATGTACTTGTTGGCCATTTACATATCTTCTTTTTTTTAATATTTATTTTTTAAATATTTATTTTTAAGTACTCTCTACACCCACTGTGGGGCCTAAACTCCCAACCCGGAGATCAGGAGTCACAGACTCCACCAACTGAGCCAGCCAGGTGCCCCCATATTTTCTTTCCATCAATGTCTATTCAAATCCCATTCCCCCTTTAAAATTGAGTCATCTGTTTATTGTTGAAGTCTTTATATATTCTGGATACCAGACCTTTATCAGACATAGGAATTGCAAATATTCTTCCCATTAAATTTCTTGATGGTGTCCACTGAAGCAAAAATTTTAAAATTTTGGAAGTCCCATTTATCTGTTTTTTTTTTTTTCTCTTTTATTGCCTGTATGGTTTGTATCATATCTAAGAACCCATTGCCTCATCCAAGGTCACAAAGGTTTAATCTTAGTTTACTTCCAAAAGTTGTGTAGTTTTAGATCTTACATTTAGTTCTTTGACTCATTTGGAGTTCCTTCTTACATGTGATATGAAGTAGAGGGTCCGCTCTTTTCTTTTGCATGGGGCTCTCCAGGTGTCCCAGAACCATTAGCTGAAAAGGTAATTCTTTCCCAGCAAGTTATCCTGGCACCTTTGTCAAAAATCAACTGCCCATTGGGGCGCCTGGGTGGCCCAGTGGGTTAAAGCTTCTGCCTTCAGCTCAGGTCATGATCCCAGGGTCCTGGGATCGAGCCCCGCATTGGGTTCTCCGCTCAGCGGGGAGCCTGCTTCCCTTCCTCTCTCTCTCTGCCTGCCTCTCTGCCTACTTGTGATCTCTCTGTCAAATAAATAAATAAAAATCTTAAAAAAAAAAAATCAACTACCCATAAATGGAAGGGCTTATTTCTGGACCCTCAATTCTATTCCATTTTTCTAAACATCTATCCCTATGCCAATGCTACACAGTCTTGATTATTGTAGTTTTGTAGTAAGTTTCGAAGTTGGGAAGTGCGAGTCCTCCTCCTTTGTTCTTTTTCGAGATTGCTTCAATTAATCACTGTATCTTAGTTATTTGTGTTTCTCTTGCCCGTTAGAGAAGAGGGCAGTACCCATGTCTTACTCGGCACTTGAAGGGACACATGACTGGTACATAGTAAACATCCATCAGGAGGAAGAGGGAGGAAACACAAAGATCCCAGCCTGTGGGCAGAAACCACAAAGAGGCAGGTGATAGAAATATAAGATTCGGGTTGGAGGGATGATCGGTTTGGAACCAGTGTTAGAAGGAGGAGTTCAAGTTCATGCACTCCGTTTTAGATGCAGGGACTTGGAGGTAATCGTAGGACGTCCAATTTGATGTATTTGATGGGTACCTGGAAAGATCATCAAAATGACATCGAGGTACACCCGAGAGACACAGTTTGCTGCCCAAACCCCTTCCCGTTCATCGGAACAAGGGGAGAAAGATGGCAAGGAGGGTCAGAAGAGATTCACCCCAGCTAAGAACGATTGTTTTTAAAAATCTACCGAAGCACACTTCAAACTCCCGAGCCAGGCCCAGGATCAAGGCCAAGGGCAGCTAATGGAAACACGGCCACATTCTGCACATTCCTGTAAGGCCTCGTCCTCCTCAGTGCACAGCTGGGCTGTCCGTGAGCTACATGGGTGGATGGTGAGGTCAGAGCCAAAGGGGCTTCTCTTTTCACTCTTGCAAAATCAGGGCCTGCTCAGCTGACAGCGCCGAGTGAATCAGAAGCTCGGTTTCCGAGCAGATGGCGAGCGATTTCCTGAACACTCTGCCACCCCGTTGAGATGCTCTGCTCCGGGGAAGGGCTTCTAAAACAGGTTTTAGTCATTTGGTTTTTCATGTCCGAAACAGTCCTCTCTATGATGTGGCCTTTCCAACTGGCCGCTGGATGCAGTAAGTTCCAGAAAAGTTGTTACCGAGGTGTTGATTGCAGTTTACAAAGCTGAACTCATTTCCTCTTTTTCGGAGAACATTCTGCTCTTGGTCAACAGAAAAAAACCTCTCCCCAGGTTGAGTAATCTTGGTTGAGGTTGTAATCAGCAGCCTTGAGTTTTAACACTTGAGGAGTTCTGAGCCCCAAGATTGTGGTTGGGGTGGGGGGGAGCGGGTAAGCTGAGCTGTGAATGCTGAGAAGTGTGACTGTCCGTGTGTTCATTCATTCTGCTCTCGGAGGCCATGCCAGAGGCTGGGCCACAAACCTATAGCAGAATGGGATGCTGCTCCCAGGAAGCTTATGGATGCTAGCAGAGCAAAAGTAGTCAGTGTTGGTGTTGTCAAGCCTCGTTCAAGTTTAGGGGGATTGCTTTCTCTCGGCACCCTGGGAAGGTGCAGAGGGAAGAAGCATCTCACTGGGCCAGGTAGACGAGTAGGTAGGGTTTAGATGGGCAGTGGAGTTGGAAGAATGAGACTGCAGGTGACCTTGGCATCCAGAAGCCCACAGAGCAGCTTTGGTGCCATCCCAGCCCTGGCCACGTGGAGTAGAGAGCCTATGAGGGGAGCTGCAGAAAATGACAGGCATACATACAGCCTGCATGACACAGTGGTTCGAGCGGGGTTAGGAGTCTATAAGAGGCCCGATGTCTAATCCCTGCGTCACCACTTTCTGGCTATGTGGGCGGTTTACTCTCAGCCTCGGTTTCAATATGGGAATGACTTGAATTTGTAAGGCTTTTGTAAAGAGCGATCGGCACCATGTTTTGGACATTCTCCAATAAATTCAAAGTAACAACCATTTTTACAATACCCACCTCCTTAGAAATGCAAACTAGTACAGCCACTCTGGAAAACAGTGTGGATGTTCCTCAAAAGAATAAAAATAGACCAACATCGGGGCGCCTGGGTGGCTCAGTGGGTTAAAACCTCTGCCTTCAGCTCAGGTCATGATATCAGGGTCTTGGGATCGAGCCCCGCATCGGGCTCTCTGCTCAGCGGGGAGCCTGTTCCCCCCCCCCCCCCGCCTGCCTTTCTGCCTACTTGTGATCTGTGTCTGTCAAATAAATAAAAATATTAAGAAAAAAAAATAGACCAACATGGGCACCTGGGTGGCTCAGTTGGTTAAGCGTCTGACTCTTGATTACAGCTCAGGTCATGATCTCAGGGTCCTGAGATCAAGCCCCAGGTGGGGCTTTGTGCTGGGCATGGGGCCTGTTTGGGATTCTCTCTCTCTCTCCCTCTACCTTTGCCCCTTCCCCTCCTCCCTGCTTGCACTCTTGCTCTCTCAGAAAAAAAAAAAAAGAAAGAAAGAAAGAAAGAAAAGAAAAAGAACTACCACATGATCTAGTAATTCCACTACTGGGTGTTTATCCAAAGAAAATGAAAATACTAATTTGAAAAGATATATACTTCCCTGTGTTTATTGCAACATTATTTACAATAGCCAAGATATGGATGCAACCCAAATGTCCATCCACAGATGAGTGGATAGAGAAGAATGGCGGGTATAGGCAATAGACTATTACTCAGCCCTAAAAAAGAGTGAGATCTTGCCATTTGCAATGACATAGGTTGAGCTACAGGGTATAATGCTAAGTAAAATTAGTCAGAGAAAGACAAATACTATATGATTTCACTCCTTTGTGGAACTGAAGAAAAAAAACAAAGGAAAAAAGAGAGAAACCAAAACACAGACTCCTAACTATAGAGAACAAACTGATGGTTGCCAGAGGGGAGGTGGGTGTGGGGGGATGGGGGAAGTAGGTGAAGGGCACTAAGGGTGTCCTTATTGTGATGAGCACTGACGAATGTGTAGAATTATGAGTCACTATATTGTGCACCTAAAACTAATATGACACTGTTACAATTACAGTGGACTTGAAAAAAATTAAATAATAAAATAAAATACCTACTTGTTGGGGGGTCATGGAAAGTATCCTTGAAGATGTGTGAAAGGCACACAGTGGGGCTCAGTTGACAGGTGGCTGGGAAGCCTGGTGTCCTGTCGAGAGGACTCCGTGTCCTGCTCCCTCCACCTGCTGGTGACCTGCTGGGAAGTCTTGCTAGGGACTTGAAAGCTGAGTCCCCAGCCACATGGCCCCTCTCCTTTCTTTACTGCTCGTGTTCAGTGGCAGAGATCTTCAGAATGTTGTGTCTTTGGGGCATGGTGTCTAATGCCCCCTCTCTGAAGTCTGGGAACACTTCTCCAAATCTTAATCTGTAGCATTTCTCCTGATTTTCTCCCGAGGAACAGGTAACACTTGTCTGATCTCAGCCTTGACACGTCTCTCTGGAGTTTCATGGGAGAGGCACATGCCCCCAGTGCTGACAGTGGGTGATCGCAGCTCAGTATCGGCCTGCGCCTGCAGGGACTGCCAGGATGGGACATGCAAGTGGACAGGCTGCTGCTCACGACACCTTGAACAGCAAAACCACAGAGCTCATCCACAGAGGGGATTGTCCTATTATCAGCCAAGTTCAGGGGAAGCTATTTAATAACTCTTGAGTGCAGCCCAGTGGACAGCAGCGAGAATATTGCAACATAAGGGATAATTCAGAAGAAGTGTCGGTGTGCTCATTCAGTCATTCAACAAACATCTGCTAACTACTTACCATGGTGTCAAGCACTGGGAATATGGGGCAGTGTGGGCTTTAGGATAGCACTGTGCATCGTGGAGGAAAATTATGGATACTGTGGGATACTGAGTGGCCGGGCCAAGCCCTCAAGAAGCCGCCTAGATTTTCCATGGCCACACTTTTGATCCAGTAAGCAATTTACCAAGAGCCACAGGAAGGGTGGGTGTCGAGGGGAACTCACTGGCCACATCAGTGATCATACTGGCCGCAGCCCAGTGTCTGCCAGGAGTTGAAGGCCGGCACACAGCCCTGGGTCAGCAAGTGGTTTTCAAAATTCCAAGGAAAGGCTTCCTCACAAGGTCAGAGGATGGGCCAGCCTGTAGGTGAGAGGATTGATTCAAAAGATGTGGTAAATAAAAGCAAAGGTCCTAACACCTTTCTTCTGGTTGCAGAAACCTACCTGCTGGTAGCTAAGGGAGCAGCATCAAACAGCTAAATTTGGGCCATTTGAATTGAGATGAAGGATGCTATGAAGATCTGAGCATCAACGTGGGTGGTCTGCGGGGCGCTAGGAAATGTTGGAGCTGGCACCTTCCCACCGCTCTAGGTGTGTTTATTTTCAGGCTTCTGAGCGCAGGGTTGAGACATGATGGAAAGGTGATAGGCACAAGCCTGTGTCGGGGCAAAGGAATAAAAGCAGGCATTTTTGCTTGTGTTTTCCAAACAGATGTTTTGACCTCTCTCCAAAAGCATTGCTTCATCCCAAATGTAATTGGGAAGCGAGGAGGGTGGAAATGCTAGGATTAATTATTTATTAATTATCCTACAGTTACTCCTACAGGGGAAAACCAGAACTTCCTAGGATGTCGTAAGAAAGAAAAAAAAAAAGAGCATTCTCTTTCTCAACGGCCACAAAACCCATTCCACGGCCACGCAGTCATCCATCTTCAAAGCTTATCTGGGCAGTGAGCTGCCGGAGTGCTGAAGATGCTGGAAAACCTCAGGCAACACGAAAGATTGACTCAATCTGTTGGCTGACACTGCAGGTTTTCTTTAAAAATCCCGAGGATAACTCAGCTTGTGACTTCTTTATTTTTAAGATCAACTTTTTTTATTTTAATATTTTATTTGTCTATTTGACAGAGAGAGAGAGAGAGAGATCACAAGTAGACAGAAAGGCAGGCACAGAGAGAGGGGGAAGCAGGCTCCCCGCTGAGCAGAGAGCCTGATGCGGGGCTCGATCCCAGGACCCCGAGATCATGACCCGAGCCAAAGGCAGAGGCTTAACCCACTGAACCACCCAGACACCCCTAAAATCAACTTTCATAAGACAAAATCAGAGAGGGGGTGCAAAGCATAAGAGACTCTTAACTATATAGGAAACAGAGTGAGGTTGCTGGAGGGGGTAACTGGGGGATGGGCAGTAAGGGGGGCCCGTGATGAAATGAGCTCTGGGTGTTATAGGGAACTGATGAATCACTGAACTCTACCCCTGAAACTAATCATACACTCTATGTTAATTGATTTTAAATTTAAAAATGTTAAAGTATACCTTAAAAAAAGTATTAAAAAAAGTACGGTTAAAAGTGTATCATCTGAAAAACTACAGTTAATTTAGAACTAAACATCGAAAGGTAAAACATAAAAATAAAATCAACTTTTCTGTTTTAAGATAAAATGCTTATTTTATGGTAGCTTCTCCTGCTGTCTGACTTTTGAGGCTTCGAGTCAGCAGAAAGAGGACAGCAGGGAGCTTCTCCTGCACGTGGACATGGAAACAGCAGAGGCTCTTCAACTTAGGGAGGGGACTTCTGTGGCTCTCTTAATAAAACAAGGGGGAAGTCCAGGAAAGGATTCAGTGTCATAATCCCAGTACATCCCTTCATACCCTGAATGTTGTATCTCCATGGAGCTGTAACAGGTCGGAAAATGAATTTTTAGTTCCAAGGTTTGGTATTTGTTTTCTTTTCTTTTTTCTTTTTCTTTTTCCTTTTTTTTTTTTTTTAAGATTTTATGTATTTATTTGACAGACAGAGCTCAAGCAGGGGGAGGCAGGGAGAAGGAGAGGGAGAAACAGGCTTCCTGCTGAGCAGGGAGCCTGATGCAGGACTCGATCCCAGGACCCTGGGATCATGACTTGAGCCAAAGGCAGGCGCTTGGCCCCCTGAGCCACCCAGGTGCCCCTGGTATTTATTTCTGATTGTTGGTGGGTGATGAATTTAGACACATCCAGGTCAATACTGTTTATAACAAATGAACAATGTCTGTTTATTTGTTTGTTTGTTTGTTTTCCCCTTGCCACCTCACTGTCCCGGTGCAAGCATCAGCCACTCCTGCCAGGACGGCAGGGTAGCCCCAGTGGTCTCCGTGCTTCTGTCTAATCCCAGTGCCCTCCCCGATACACACACCCCATTCACATAGCACTCCGACTCAGGTGACGTCATCTCCTAGCTCCCCTTCGCACTCCAGTTGAAAGGAGAACCCCACCAGAGGGGCCCTCCACACCTCCTGGATCTCGTTTCTTCCGTCCAGCCCCACCCACCACTCTCTGTTTCTCGAGTGTGCACTGCCCCAAGCTCATTCTGGGCTTCCAGGTTAGTTAGGTCATTTCTTCCCATCTGGAGTTCACATGCTCATTCATCAGCTACTTACTGAGTATGTCCTATGGGCCAGGTATTTTAGGCAAGGGGGACATTGAGGTGAACAGCCTTTACTGAGTTTCTGTTCCTGTGGGAGAGCCAAGCAGGGAAGATACGGCACGATGAGTGGTTGAGTACTCTGGCACGTGTGTGAGGGTGTGTGGGGGGAGGTATTGATTTCAGTGGGGCGGGGGAAGGCCACCGCAAAGAAAGGACAGATCTAAGGGGGTAAAAGAGTGCTATCTTGAGATTTTCCTTGTTTGCTTATTGTGAGACCCCCACTCACCCACCCAACAACAGTACCTAAAATCATGAGAGATCTCACCTCTGTCTCTAGTGCCCAGAATGGGGCCCAGCACTTAGGGGAACAGGGACTATTTGGGGATATAGAGGTGAGCCTTGGGAAGGTTCCAGTCTTGATCATTGCTGCTGCCTTAATTTGCAGAGCAAAGGAGAGCCGCTGCTGAAAGAGAAGGAAGCACACTCTTAGAAAGCAAGTCACACCTGCCTTCTATAATCTACTGCTTTGGAAAGCTTAGTCCTAGAAGGGGCTCGCTTAAGGAACCTGAGATTCTGGTTCCTAAATAATTGGACTGGAAGATTCTAACCAGGTGGGATTTCATAAAGGAGGACACGTGATGCAAGAGGAAGCAGTTGCTTCTGACAACCAGGATTATAATTTATGAAAGGGTGAGGTGGTGACGAGGAAGGATGTCAGAACCCAGGAAGGGGCCAGGGGGCATTCTGGCTCATGGTGGCACAAAGATGTCTTTTGTTGTGTTGGTAAGTACACGGATGAGCCGTTAAAACACTTGGCTTTGTGTCCGCTCACTGACCAGGTGAACTAGGCAAATCATTAAATTTCCATTGTTAGACAATTATTCTGACACTTGTTAAAACAGTTGGAAGATTTTGTTTAAGACTATTGCAATAGGGGAGAGAGATGGTTCCAAATACAGCAACGATAGCTGGGGAATTATTACCAAGGAACAGAGTATTGGGGGGGGGGAGTACAGAGAGAACACATCAAGCGTAGGGGGTGGTTCTTGCTAAAGGCGAGCCTTCCACTTGGACGTCAAAGGTGGGGGATGGGGAACTTGGTCAGGTGGGAGCATTCTCTCTCGGCTGACTTAGCAGGTTCTTGCTGAAACTAGACCCTTGCAAGGATGGACAAAGAAGCCCAACTAGAATTTGGTCAGGGAGAGATCTTTGTTGGCCTCACTTTCCTAATCTGATAAAGGGGACGTTGATGCCAATGCAACTCACCCACGGGGCCATTTTGAAATGAAGTCAATCAAAGGGTAATAAACAAGTAAACCCTATGCGGTGGGGGTGGGGTGGGGTTGTTATAAAGCTGGGCCTCCCACGTGAAGTAGAATCTACACCTTGGAAAGACCTCAGTGCACTTCTGTTCAAGTGGCCTACCCACTCTTCCTGCTCACTCTCTCTACACGCCTACACCCGTGGTGCTGAATTCATGCGGCGGCGGTTAGTGGACTTGAGGAGGAAGGGGGAGCCGATGGTGAGGGGAGCACAGAGTTAGAAATCAGTTCTGGAAAGAATCTGCGGGCAGAGGATGGTATGGAAGTGAGGGCAGAAGGTAGTGTTCGGGCCATTTAAGCTGGTTCTTGTGCTGAAGGTTTACTCCCATGGCCGTGGCATGGTGTTTGGAAGAAGATGTTTGTCTCAATGAGCTAGTTTTGAAGCAGTGGGGGAGAGAGGGTTTATTGGGACCAACCGGTCAATCTTTTGGGGGGGGAAATCAACGTATATCCCCATTTTACATCATACTCCAAAAGAAACACAAGATAAGGAGAAGTATTCAGTGTGAGAACAAAACCATAAGGACAATCTAGTGAGTATTCACAGAGGCTTGAGTGAGGGTCTGTAAGTTTCACGTCCAAGAGGAAAACAAGCTTAATGTTTGATTGGCGATTGAGCTCAGGACTTACAAGAGAGATGTAAATGCCAGTTCGTTAAAAAAAAATTTATTGCAGCTCTTACAAATAATATTTCCTAAGGTATAAAGAACACATATGAAACTGTAAAAGAGATGAATGCCATTAGAGAAAAATGGTCACAGAAGACCTTTCTAATGGCCAAAAAATAAATGGAAAAACACACCACCATTAACCAGGAATGTAAATAAAACCAGAAGATTGCAAACACTTATTTAAAACATTTTTACCAGGGCGCCTTGGTGGCTCAGTGGGTTAAAGCCTCTGCCTTTGGCTCAGGTCATGATCTTAGGGTTGTTGGGATTGAACCCCGCATCGGGCTCTCTGCTCAGCAGGGAGCCTGCTTCCTCCTCTCTCTCTCTGCCTTTCTGCCTACTTGTGATTTCTGTCAAATACATACATTGTCTGTCAAATACATAAATAAAATCTTAAAAAAAAATTTTTTTATCGAGACCTTGGGACTATTACTATTCTAGTAACAGTTCTAAACTCTAAAATATTTTAAAAGGAAAAGATCCCATAAAAATAGGTAAACTGGGATAATTTCTTTAGAGAGATCAGGCTTCAATGTGAAGAGGAAAGTGGTTCCCAATTAGCACTTTCAGACGATAAACATCTCTTCAGTTCTTGCGTGTTCTTAAACTTGAGAAGCTGAAGGTAAAATTGATTTGTCCCATCTTTTCACGGTTAACGAAGAGGTTGGCCCAGCTTTTGAAAGAATAACACCTACACACAAATTCCAAAGCAGATGGATGGATTCAGACCTTATTTGGAAACTTCCATTGGTTCTAACCCCCAGGCTGGGCGAGGCTGGGTGAGACAGGAAAAGGTGTTCACGTAAGCATGAGGGCACCGGGGCCAGAAGGGACACCGTTATTGTAGGTTCGTCACTGTGCTTATGTAAACAGCTGTGTGTGTTGCCTGTGCACACACACGTGTCTTCAGAGGGAAAAAGAATCGGAGGATGGAGGCATCAATGCACAATTTGAATTTCACCGGTCAAGGGAACAGGGCGTCCATCGCTGGCTGGAAACTCAAGCAGCTGGGCTGGTAGGAGCTCTTCACCCGGGAAAGCCTTCAACCAAAAAAATCAGACGGACAATTGAAGATCTCTTGTTAGACATCAACTTTCCCATGGAGCAAAAAGAATGCCAGGGCCGTGTGACAAAAGCTATGCATCCTAATCATGAGTGCCATTCTTGCTTAAAACACCCTTTGTCTACTGTCGGTGATGTTAGTCCTTGGCTCAGTGGGCCAAGTACAGGAAGGAATTTTTATCAAGTTACGTTTTCAATGAGCTGAACGCTCTATGAAAGAATTCAAACCAGCTTTACTCAACACTTGATTTTTTTTTTTTTTTTTAAGCAAGGGTGTTTTGTTTCATTTTGTAAAGTTGGAGAAGGCCATGTAATACATGGTTTTGCTGAGCAGCCTCCAGAAAATGTTGCTAAAATTGATGATTTGTTAACGGTTCAAACTAGGAGGGGAAGAAAAGAAAAACGGAAGCAGGTTGTGTGTATGTGTGTGTGTGTGTGTGTGTGTGTGTGTGTGTGTTTAATAAGGACTACTTCCCTGGCAAAGGAATATTTCCCCTTGAGCTCAATAAATACATTCAACATTTGCCTAACATCGCAGTCATAAATCCTGATGCGGGCCCCTCGCTACCCACCCCCACTCCAGCGAGCCGCCAGGAGGGGAGGCAACTCTTTGCATGCACTGAAGTATTCAGTTATTGCTAACTGGTGAAAGCCATTTTCCCCAGATGAAAAAAGAAATGCATTTGCTTAGGGAGCTCATCCAAAGCCGTTGATCGATATCACTGGATTAGGACCCCACATGCAAAGAGAAGGCTCCCAGAACCAGTGAATTTACTCTTAAGACTTTCTCTCTCTGTGCATCAGCAAAGAAGTTGTGATCAAATATTTATTAGTTGTGCCTTTGGCTGGGCTTTCTAAGCACAGGGAGAAATACGGTATCGTAAGGCAAGGACTGGATTGCTGGCTTGAGCACTGCCTGGACACAAACATCTACTTTTCAATTACACAACGAAGTCTCCAAGCATGCCCCCACCTCCCCCAGTCTCGCCCCTGGGATGTGTACGCTTGCTTAGTTTGCAAGCGTATTTAGTCATGGAATTTCCAGAGGATGGGGAGGGGGCCCATGACCAATGACTCAGATTTTAAATTCATGAAAAAGGTTATTTGATGAGCTGAGATGCTTGGTCGTGATTCATCTGGATCATTGCGACAGAGGTGAAAGAAAAGGCCACTGTTGCTCTCTGTCCCGCTCCCCTCACGCCACCTTCGTGTGGAATTCAACCTGCCACTTCTACTCCTGCCATCCCCTGATCCTCTGGAAACTTTTCTCATGGGTACAACAGGGTCATTCATTTAGTGTTAACGCAGAAAAGCCCAGGCAAGGGACACGGAGGTCCTTTATTAGCATAGCTCTCCACGTACTAAGACTTTTCTGTTGGATATCTCAGCACCGTTATGTACGTTACTGACTTTCCCCCGTAGATAGTAACCTCAACTATAAAATCAGAGGTTGACCGTACCTGTGAGATCTATGGTCAGAGCCAACGGTTCTCATCATTCAAGAAAACATCAGGCTCAAAATTAAATGGAAAGCAAGCTTGATTTTTAAGAGATGGGATCTGCTTTTGGACATTCCGATTTGGTATGTTTAAGATGGAACCAGCAAATCGGAATTTTTAGAAGTCTTTCCAGGGACTCTAATTTAGAATGTTTCCAGGTCTAAATGATATTTTCTTTTAAGATTTTATTTACTTATTTTTGTGAGAGAGAAAGAGAGCGAGCACAAGTGGGACAGGGGACTGGGGAGGGGCAGAGGGAGAAGCAGACTCCCTGCTGAGCAGAGAGCCCCATGTGGGACTCGATCCCAGAACCCTGGGATCATGACCTGAGCTGAAGGCAGACGCTTAACCCACTGAGCCACCCAGGAGTCCTTAAATGGTGTTCTATTAACCTGAATGCACTATGGTATGAGTTGTGTGAAATGGCATTAGGAAAAATCTGGTTCCTTACTGAAAAGGCGAAGCATACATCCCTTGGTCACCCTGCCACGGCGGAGGCGGGGGATGGGGGAAGCTTCACTGTTTTGCGTTTTTATCCCTCTTTGCTTTGCTATGGAGACCACCAGGCCATTTTATGTGATGGAAGTACTGCAAGGAGAATGGTTTGTGGTAAGCTGCAAAGGTGACCCCCTCCCCAAAAAAAATCCCCAAAAGAAGTGGTAAAGAAAATAATCTGATTGTAGCTGGCCAGTTAGGTCTGGCCACACAATTTCTACCCTAAGCCCTGACCCAGTCTTCCTTTTTCAGCCAGCACAGTCCGGCCAGAAGATGACATAACACTAGGTGTAGAACACAGCATGGTGACCCCAGGTGCCGAAGATAACGTGATGACCGCAGGCACCAGCGAGGAGCCCTATGAGTCTGGCTTAACAGCTCTGGTGAGTGTTCCAAGAAGAGCGGAGTTTGCTCCATAAGCATGAGATCATATGCAAGGATTTTTATGACTGTCTTATTTCACTTAGCATTATATCCTTACGGTTTATCCGTGTTGTAACACCTGTGACGATGTCCTTCCTTTTCAAGGCTGGTAATTCCATGGTATGTCCCAAGCACATGCTGTGTATCCGTTCATTGGTCATTAGATGTTTGGGTTTCTTCCAACTCTTGACTCTTGTGAATAGTGCTACTGTAAAAATGGGTGTGCAAATACCTCTCCCAGACCTTGCTTTCAGTCGGGTATACACCCAGAATGGGGATTGATGTGTCCTATGGTAGTTTTATTTTTAATCATTTTGAGGAACCTCCATCTTGTTTTCCATAGTGGTTGCACCATTTTATAATCGCACAGTGCACGATGCTTTCGGTTTCTCTATCTTCTTGCCAATACGTTATTTTCTGTTCTTTTGAGAGTAGCCATCCTAACAGGTATGAGGTGATAATCTCATTGTGGTTTTAATGTGTATTTCTCTGATGACTAGGGGGTACTGAGCATCTTTCATATGCTTATTGACTGGATATCATCTTTGGGGAAAGGTCTAGGTCAGTCCTTTTGCCCATTTTTGGTTTTTTGTTTGTTTGATTTTTGGTTTTGTTTTTTTGAGAAAGAGAGAGAGAAAGCGAGCGTGCATGTGTACAAGTTGTGGGGAGAGGCAGAGGGAGAGGGAGAGAATCTTAAGCAGGCTCCTCTCTTAGCACGCAGCCCAAGGCAGGGTTTGATCTCATGACCCTGAGATCATGACCTGAGCCAAAACCAAGAGTTGGACCAACTTAACCAACTGAGCCACCCGGGTGTCTCCTTTTTGCCCATTTTTGAATCGGGCTGTTCGATTCTTTGTTGTTAAGTTGTAGGAGTTGTTCATACCTTTGTAAGTTGTAGGAGTTGTTCATACCCTTGTAAGTTGTGGGAGTTGTTCATAACTTTATCAGGTATATGATAGGCAGATATTATCTCCCATTCCATAGGTTACTTTTTTACTCCGCTGATTATGTCCTGTGAGGCACAAAGTTTTTAAGTTTAATGTGGTCCCATTCACCTAATTTTGGTTTTGTTGCCTGTGCTCACAGACATATTTGTTGAATGCTACATCGGCATGAACTTTGGAGTCAACAGAATCACTTCCACGTCTTCTTGCTTGTTGGCTGTGTGATTTTGGGCATGTTGTCTAATCTCTCTAGGCCTCGTTCAGACTATAGAACTATTAATAGGATTTACGTTACAGGATTGTTTATAGACTAAATGAGAAGGTCTTTAAAGGGCCTAGCACACAGTTAGCTTCCATAAAGGCAAGTTACTGTGCTAATTGGAGGAGGGAGGGCACTGAAAGATGATACAACACAACATGTACCAAATAAATCTTACAGGGAAAAAAATGCCATTCAAGTTCAAGGGAGAGAAAGAATTAAAGCCCAGTGAACTGGTATTTTTTGAAGAATTAAGACCCTAGAAAGTCAACTTTTTAGATTAGATTAGATTAGATTAGTCAATTTAGTCATGCTAAATATTTAGTATTTATTTCTGGAGTACATTTGGTTTCATCCTGTCCCCAGTCTCTCATTTCTGTTTGTTTGTTTTCTTGTTTCCGCTTTAAATTTATGTCCTCATGTATTTTATATATTCATGCTGCTTTCATTCTTCTTCTATTATAAGGTTGAGTATATATTTGAAAACATTAGATCCTATTTCTCTTTTGCCTCATTTCCTTCCCTAATAGGTGCCAATAAACGCAGAGAGCGTAACAGACGTACGCCTAGAGGATGGGCCGACTCAAGAAAGCACAGTCCATGCCAAAGAAGAAAGTCAGAGCACCACAACCTTGAGTGTAGTGACTAGTCACTCCATAGGTAAGAAACTCCGTAGATCAACTCCATAGGTTGATCTTCTTTTGTATAATCAGTACATACAAATATCCACGAACAAAGCTAGTGATTAGTGGTATTGGAATGCCAAGAGCGAGTTCTGAATGAAGCCTTATGTGCTAGGTTCAGATTCAATTTATAGGGTTGCTAAATTGACTTTGGTTTATTGAGTTGCTGAACACAGCTCTCCCCTTTCAATGACAGCTAGTGATCATGTCCCCACAAGGACAAGTTAGCTACTGGCGCCATGTTGGGGATAATAAGTTGAAACAGTGTTACACTAAGAACTTGGTCTTGATACCCAAGAGTAGGAACCTTGACCAACCTACATAAGTTGTAATAGATTCTATACTGATATTTACCATCTCACCCTGAGTTCATGTCTGCACATATGGAACAAGAATCTATTCTTGGGGGCTGCACTTTGATTCACAGTTGTCACCTCCAGTCGTGTCAAAGACCACTGCCTTGGGTGTTTGTCATTATTTGAGGTGTAGACCATCACTGAGAATGAGGAAAAATCATTGCTGTTACAACTTAGCAATGGAAAGAGAGAGTCTTCTATTTCTAGAGCTTTCTTAAGAGAAACGTGGCTATTTGGGATTTTTATTTTAAAATTTTTTAATTAAAATTTAAAATTGCCTTATCTTGTAGTAAATGGGGTGGGAGAGGGAGAGGGGAAAAAACTCATCCTTCTATAACTACAATGAATGCTTGTTAATGAGCAATTTTAAAGATTTATTTTATTTACCTGAGAAAGAGAGAGAGAGAGATAGCCAGAAAGGGCATGAGTCGGGGAAGGGTGGAGGGAGGGGGAGAAGTGGTGGGGAGCCCAATATGGGGCTCAACCCCAGGATCCCGAGATCATGAGCCAAGCTGAAGGCAGACGCTTAACCAATTGAGCCACCCGGGCGCCCCGCTAATGAGAAATTTTATATAGATTATTTTATCTAGATAGGTATTTCTTTCTTTCTTTCTTTTTTTTAAAGGTTTTATTTATTTATTTGACACGGAGAGAGAGACAGTGAGAGAGGGGGCACAAGCAGGGGGAGTGGAGAGGGAGAAGCAGGCTTCCCACTAAGCAGGGAGCCCAATGCTGAGCTTAATCTCAGGACCCTGGGATCATGACCTGACCCGAAGGCAGACCCTTAATGACTGAGCCACCCAGTGCCCCTAGGTAGGTATTTCCATTTTTAATGAAAGTAAACATAAAGACCTTGCCTAAATTGATGGTTCCTCAAATCAGTGGCACATTTAAACACCTAGAAAGTTACTTTATTGCTCAATACACATTTCTAGACCCAACCACCACTCTGGTTTTATTTATTTTTTAAAGATTTTATTTATTTATTTGACAGAGATCACAAGTAGGCAGAGAGGCAGGCAGAGAGAGAGAGGAGGAAGCAGGCTCCCCACTGAGCAGAGAGCCCAATGCCAGGCTCGATCTCAGGACCCTGGGATCATGACCTGAGCCGAAGGCAGAGGCTTTAACTCACTGAGCCACTCAGGTGCCCCACCACTCTGGTTTTGAAAACTCTATTGCACTTCTGAGGATTTTTAAAGAATTGCTTTCTATTTGGGCACCTGGCTTGTTCAGTTGGTGGAGCATGAGACTCTTGATCTCAGGGTCATGAGTTCGAGTCCTACACTGGACATGGAGCCTATTTAAATTTTTTTTTTAATTGTGTTACATTTGTACACACAGTGTCCATAGCAGCATCATTCACATTAGCTAAAACATAAGAGCATCTCAGATGCCCATCAACAGATAAATGAATAAACAAAATGTGGTATATCTATTTAATTCAGCCCTTAAAAGGAAGCACATTCTGACACCTGCTATGATATGGATGAACCTTGAGGACATTATGCTAAGTGGAATAAACCCAAAGGAAACTACTGTAGAATTCCACTTAGAAGAGTCAAATTCATAGAGACAGAAAGTAGGATGGTGGGTGCCAGGGGCCGGGGGGAAAAATGGCTGGGGACTTGGTGTTTAATGGGTTATGGGGTGTCAATTTTGTGAGTCAGGAAGAGTCCTGGAGATGGATGGTAGTGATGGTTGCCCAAGACTGAATGTACTTAATGTCACTCAACTGTCTATTTAAAAATGATGAGGACAGTAAGTTTTATGTTATGTGTATTTTACCACAATGGTGGGGGGGATCTTTATGAAGTACTTTGAAAATAAAGCCTAAATAAAGGTCACTCCGAAATGACAAAGAAACGGTGAACATTTAAACACCTGATAGAACCAAATAGGGCTAAGCAAAGAAAGAATCATCAATATAATTGTGATTGGAAAACATTTCAAAAATTTGGAGAAGAATTGATCATTTGTCAAATAAGTTGACAGCTCATTAGGTGCCGAAAATGGAGTATCCCAAGTTGAGTATTCTTCCCATCACACCAGGATACCTCTCCTATCCTTTAAAACAAAATTCTCAGTTTTCTGGAAAATACTCATGATTCCCCTCCTATCCTGTCTCCTGCCCCACCCTGTCACAAAAAGTGTGACTTATGGCCCATTTCCACATAATACATCAGTGTCCCAAGAAATTTTCACATATGAGTTAAAATGTCATTATAAGCACTTGGTTTTTTAAGAGGTGATTGTATTAGGGCGGCAGATGTCTTTCCCATGAAACACCCAAGTACGATGATGTTCACATACATGACACACTCTCATGACTACAGTCAGTATAATTGGGCTGGAGTTGGGAGGATAGAACTAATAAGCTCCAATTTGGTAATGAATCTTCCACATTTTTTGGTAATATGTTTTCTGACCAATGGTGTCACTGATGGTGAGAATGATGTGTTAGAGAATTCTGGAACTCAACAGCCACCATGTTAGGACAGGATAAACAAGCAATTGACTTTTTCTACTGGTAGTTGGCAGCCAAACGGATGACCTTTCAGGAGCGATTCTGTGATGCATTTGTTCCAGGCTGGCCTCAGACCCACCAGTCTTTGAGCCATCTGTATGTGTGTGTGTGTGTGTGTGTGTGTGTGTGGTGGAACAACACCATCAGCTTGAGCTCCATGTAAATGCCCCAGAACTATGGCTTCAGCTCATGCTGGCAGAAGTGGGTTCAGAGACCCTTGTCCTAGGGCCATCTTGAAAAGGTGCCCTTTTTTTAAGAATCTTGGTACAAAGACTTCTTTCAAATCCACACATTAGAAAAAGTAAGCGCTTGTAGATGATGCTTTCACCTTTGTTTGGAAAAGCTCTTGGTTATCTGCAGTATTTGCAAGTTATGAACTACAGTTCTAAGGTGGGACCTGATTGATTGACTTCTCTCCTTTGTCTCATTAAATGAAAGCCCCTTGACTTTTCCTCCATCGGCAAACCTGGTAAACGACCACCACCCGAAAGAGTTAAAGACTTGGTGTGAAAAGAAGGTGATGGGAAAAACAAAACCAAACCAAAAACGTTTACTCTTAAATTAGGCATTGTGTAAAATTATCTGAAAGAAACTCACAACTTTATTGTTTACTTGCTGTGAGTTAATAACTCAAACCCACGCCATAGGTAAATGAGAGTAGTTACGTTGTAACTATTGGACTAGGTCTGGCTGCAGAGAGAAATCCTAACATAATAGTGACATAAACACAAAGAGTATATTCCCTCATTAAACTTGGCTGGGCATGTTGCTGCCCTATAAGGCGCGGATTTTGCTACTAAAGATAAAACAGGGAATTGCTGTCATGAGACAAATCACAGTCTGGGCCCCGTCTTCTAGAACTAGAGTATATTGCTCTCAAAATAAAATCCTTCAAAATAAACTTTATCACAGTGGATGAGTTTTCTATGGTCTTGATATTAGACCAAGAATCAACAGCTTTGGTTTCTTTGGTTATCCAAACCCCATTTCTGTGGGTCAATTTCCCTGACTCTGCTCTCTGAAGTAGACGAGAAAACACCAAAGTTACACCAAAGTACTATGCACGCATAGGTGTGAAGAACATTCATAAATTCAGTAATAATAGTTTTGAAGACAAGATTGTGTCAGAACTTGCTTAAAAATCCTCTGATCCAATTTATTCAAGAAATTACATTCTTTGCTTCTGTCTTGCTACCTTCCACTTAAGGTAAATTCATCTTTTGCCATTGTTAAATTATAGTTATTATATCCTAATAATTCTGTATCATTACATCTCTTTCTTCACAGAGAAAGTAGGCACGGAGACAACAGTTCACACAGAGACAACAGTTGAAAAAGGTGGGTGAGATTTTGTTATCAAAATATTTTTATAGGAGTTTTTAAAAAGAAACTTCTCTGAAGCTAATCTTGTGATGAATTACATTCTTTCCTGGATTGTAGTCAACAAGAGAGGAATACAGGGGGCGCCTGGGTGGCTCAGTGGGTCAAAGCCTCTGCCTTCTGCTCAGGTCATGATCCCAGGGTCCTGGGATGGAGTCCTGCATTGGGCTCTCTGCTCTGCGGTGAGCCTGCTTCCCTTCCTCTCTCTCTCTGCCTGCCTCTCTGCCTACTTGTGATCTCTGTCTGTCAAATAAATAAATAAAATCTTTTTTTAAAAAAAAGAGGGGGGGGAATACAGAACCCTCTGAGAACAGGTTTCAAACTTCTTTAAATAGAGAATAAAAAATTGCCTGATTTTGAAAACAGGCAAACCACAAATGAGTCTCATCACTTAATCACAACCATGGAGAATGGTGTCATATCACAATTTATGGTGATGAAGAATGAAAGTAGGGGCTCATTTAATCCCAACGCTACCTAATAATTCACAGCGAAGCCACCCAGTATGAACAGTATGCTGGACAGATCTGAGACCCAGGAACCTTTCCGTTCATATGAGGGAATGAGAGTAGCCCAGAGTTTCATCTCCTTCAGGTCAACTCCCACTGAAAAAGCAGAAGCAAATTAGAACTTCATTTGCGGTCTTCAGTGGGGCAGTGGTATTGTATATAAATGACACATTTTATCACAGGCTTATCATTCATCTGGATCTCATGCTTTTTTTTCCCCTCCTCATTCAGATGGCCTGGCGACAGTGACTCTGGTTGGAATTATAGTTGGAGTCTTACTAGCCATTGGATTCATTGGTGGGATCATCATTGTGATTGCTCGAAAAATGTCAGGAAGGTACTCGTAAGTAAATATCTTACAGGCCTGTGGTAGGTAAATGAGAGCAGGCATATCCAGATCTCCAACCTTAGAGCTAATTGAAATCTCTAACTGGAGATCACGTTCAGGGATGTCTAGCTGCCCAGTGGTTGGAGCATACAACTCTTGATCCCAGGGTTGTGAGTTTGAGCCCCACCTTGCATGTAGAGTTTACTTTTTAAAAAGTCGATTTCGGCAGCCCCTTACCTCCGTAAGGACTACATCTGAAGTATCCCCAGAACAGGCATCTACGTGGCCCTTCTAAGTTTCCAAGAAAAGAGAGTTAGAGCCAAAGATGGCTATTGAATTGACTCCCATTGAGATCTAACCAAATTTGGCCTCTTGTCCTAATTTTTCAACGAACTGAACTTGAAAGAAAACCCCAACCAAGTTGCAACTTGATACCTAATTGCCCTGCCCCAGTCATCAGAGGGAGGGAGGTGGCTTTCAGAATAACGTGTACTGCAGAGCCCAGGCACCATTCAGATGAGAATTCTTCTGCTGTAGGCGTCCCCCCCCCCTCCACTTCTGCCCTGCACATACCGACACGTGGTAGTGAACTCCTAGCCGTGATTATGGATGAAGGGTAGGAGTTCTTTCTCTCTATGAAAATTCAGGAGATTCAAACTCATAACCAGGAAAATACTTTTTCTTATTTCTGTTGGGGTGATGATATGTAATGGGGGATGGCGGGTGCAGAGAGGACAAGTGAGGGTTGAGGGACATATCCCACAATATAGTCTCAGACTGACGTGCTTGGAAATGCCTGGGAACCTGCCCCTGGCGATGTGAGGGCCAGGCATGCCAGAGGAATGAGCAGGCAGAGGACAGCTCCAGGTTCCAGAACTCCCAGATTTATACGAAAGGACAATAGGACCATGACTCACAGGATTACTATTTACAGTGCCAGTAAGAGAAGTGACAGTCACCTTTTTCTTTGTTTTCACAGGCCCTAAAGAGCTGAAGAGTTTTGCCCTTCTACCAACACGTTTGAAAGAGAATTTCCGACTTCCCCGTCCCCGAACACGTGGGAGAAGATGACCCATGGAAATCGCTTGGCGGTCCCACTCCAAATCCATGGCGATCCCTCCGCTTACCAAAAGTAACCCAAGGAAAGACAATTCACGAGACTCGCTCCTCTAGGCATTTGTCTTCTGAAAATATTTTTAAATATAAATTTTGTAAAAGATGATTAAAAAGACAAAATGCATAGAAAATGGAGAAAAGCCATGTAAACTGATTTTTAACTAAGACAATATAATTTAATCGATGTTAGAAATTATAATCCTGTCTCCGTTCTGACCATTCTCTGGTATTGTTAAAATGCAATCAAGTCTGGAAATATTTATACCAATGGAGTCCTTGAGATCGGTGCCATGCTCGTCAGTGGCATAAGCATTGTGCAATTTCCGCTCTGTTGAAATGTACACATTCCAGTCTAGTCTGGTCTGTTTTAAAAGCCTTAATTTCATGTGAATAATCAAGTAGAAAATATAAACTTGTTTAATGTCATGAGCAACTGCCTTTCGCTGGCCCAGACAGATCATTTCAAAGGCACTCATGTTAGATTATAAACAGGAAGTCTATAGTTTGGAGAAGGGATTTTTGTTTCTCATAATAAGTTCATTGGGCAGGCTCTAGGCTGGTGTATTGCCTTCTCCAGCGATGACTTGGTGACTCAGAGATTGGCCTCCTACCTGCCATCTTCTCTTCCCTCAGAGGACAAGGAGCCAGAGCTCCCAGAGCAGACTTTTCTCTTCCCATGACCTAAGCCCTCCAGATTGGTTGCTTTGTTCTGGAATATGGAAATCCAAACCGTGGAGACTGGTGGAGGGAGACTGATGGAGGCTCAATGGTGCCCGAGGCTCAGATGTTCCAGAAGCCAAGAACCATGGTCCCCAAACAGAAGGAAACCCTGTGCATGCCTCTGGCCTCACTACCTTCTGCCTCAGAGGACACACGCGGGACACGAAAATAATACCGTAAGACAGTGATTTTAAGAAAGCATGTGGGTTTAAAGACTGAACGTAAAAATAAAAGAAACTCCCAGTCTTTGTGACACATACCACACATTTCCATGGGGTCATCACTGAAAAGGTCATCAAAGGAAGGGAGCCCACGTTGCCACCTGGGGCGGGCACCATTTGCTCAGTCCATTTCTTCCCATAGGTCGGCTGTCTTCTTTCCCCCTAAACACAAAAGTTTTTATACTGAGCAGACGAGCTCAGTCATGATGGTGGCTGTGCGGGCTTCTATCCTCTCAACTTGTCTGAAAAAGTAAACTGTCCTTTGGAAAAGCACCTCCCCATTCCCCTCTTTCTTGCAGTGACGCAGTGATGTTATCTTAAACAGCACGCCCTTCTGTTACCCAAGTCCGGCTGGTCACCAAGCCAGGGTCCGTATTTGAACATCTGCTGCTGGAGAGAAGGGGCTTTAGAAGGGCTTTGTGTGCTTATGTATCCTTCTGTTTCAACGCTCAGACTCCTGAACGGGAGTCGGGGACAAAGTCCATTTTGTCTTGCGTGTCCTTTCTTTTTTCCTCTCACTGTGAACGACAACCGTCCACCCCAAGTCATACACTGGACCCGCTGCCTGCTGGGACAGGACCATGGGTTTCTTGGTCACATCTGCGTTGGTGCTCCACGCAGTGTAGACGTGTTTTAAAATAAAACAGATGATTGCGTATAACCATGAGTCAGACCTTTGATTGGAAAGATCCCTTCTGGGTCACACTTTCGAACATTTCTAGAGAATCTTATCAGTGGTGGAAACCTCTGCCTCTTCACTTGATGGGGAGCGAATTATAAGTGGTTACGGGAAATACATCCACCGGAAAGAAATACAACTACGTCTTTCATGTAGGGCTCTGCCCAAGTGGAGAGGTGAAGGTCAAGCTGAGGCATGGGATGAGACAAGGTGGCACCTTGGCACTTCTTTTGCTCTCTGGTCACCAGGGGTTAACAAGGTCCTGCCTGGCTCCTGATTTCCCTGCCCTGGATGGGACCCGGGTCAGGGAGCCATTACACCTGCTCCTGCCAGTCCTGGGCAGCCTGTCCCTCCGGGATTCCTCCTCCTGGGACATCTCACTGCTCCACGGCCCTCGGCTACAAGAGCTCTGCCTGGTCTGGAGACTGTCGTGGCCAAGCACTCTGCCTTTGCCCCTCTGTCCCTCTCTGGCAATCCATCTGCGGCTTCCCACCCCCACATACACTGTTCCACATGGACTCCCATGCCACACCCTCGGTCTTCTCCCAGCCAACCCCATCCCTGCTCCTAAATGTTGGATGCCAGGAGCAGGAGAGCCCTTAGCAGCATGCCGTCCCCATAGTGCTCCACTTCTGTTAAATCGGGATTGTTGAATTTGGCAGACGTCAGGAATTCTGGGTGCCTGTCTCGTAACTGGTGGAGCATAGCAGAAATTCTACATATATATGAACAGGACTTGAGTGCCATTCTCTAGTTAACAACAGTCATCCCTTGGGTGAGTCAGTTAACCTCTTGGGGCTACAGTTTCTTCCTAAGAATGGCCATGAGATGGTTAAGAAAGCATTCCTTTTCTAACAGAAAACTAGTGATGTCCACCTAGCCCCAGAGACAGAGAAAGAGAACAGGGAGGGCTCTTAGCTCGCTCAAGTGTGCAGTCACAGTCCCTTCCCCGCTCCCCGCACAGGAGAAACGCCCACTCACAGAGCTGCTAGGACTGCTGGAAGTTCAAGGGAACCGCGTCCACTCTCCCATCAGAGACGCCTGGGAGCAAGGCACGCTTCAGTGAACCGCCCCCCCCTGAAAGCCTGGTTTTACCCCCTGCCCCGCCCCCTTCTTTGTTTCAAGCGGGGAGAGCCAGTTGCAAACCAGGACTTAGTTCTGCCTCATGTGGCACCTTAATGACCGGGGAGAGAACAAGCCCCTGGATTCCTGGCTGCGTCTATCTGCATTTTCACTCGTATTTACTTCGTATTCAGGGTATGGGGCTGCTTGGGACAAATGCTTCCATGGGGAAAATTGTGTAATCGGACATGAAACCTTTTTTTTTTTTTAACTAATTAAAAGTCCAGCGGAAGTGGGGGAAGCAGTTCCCCAGAACGTGGCTGGATTGGGCACCTACTTGGAACCCACGGTTGTCCGCTTGTGTGTCGGAAGACTTGCTTTCCCTAAGAGATGGCACTTCTCCGTCCTCTTCCCGAAGCTTAACATGCGGTTAGACTGTGTCGTAGATCCTGGGTCCTTAAATTTAATACATGTAAATGACGTGGACACAGTTAATGGGCAGTGACGCAGAATAAATTTAAAATCTCCAAGTTGGGGGCACCTGGATGGTGCAGTCCGCTAAGCAACTGGCTTCATGGTTTTGGCTCAGGACATGATCTCAGTCCCACGTTGGGCTCCGTGCTCAGCAAGGAGCCTACTAGAGATTCCCTCTCCCTCTCTAAAATAAATAAATAAAATCTTTTAAAAAAATAAAAAATAGGGACGCCTGGGTGGCTCAGTGGGTTGAGCCTCTGCCTTCGACTCGGTCATGATCTCAGGGTCCTGGGATTGAGCCCTGCATCGGGCTCTCTGCTCGGCGGGGAGCCTGCTTCCCCCTCTCTCTCTCAAATAAATAAATAAAATCTTTTAAAAACATAAAAAATAAAATAAAATCTCGGTATTGAAGCATGAAGACGGACCTACTGCTGTGAAGAAAGTGAGATTTTTTTTATTTTTTATTTTTTATTTTGGCTTGTGGGTCCAGCATACGTGAATGTGCCAGGCTAGATTCCGCACCCCCCCACACCCTCCAATTATTCCTCATCACTTCCGCTCTCTCTGGGGCTCATCTTATCAGACCCTGACGCAAAACTCCGTGTGTTCTACCCCGGCATCCAAGGGCTCCGACAACCTATGGGTGATCCCGTCTGCAACCCTGACACCTTGCTCCTCCCAGCTGTTTCTTCCTGCGCCCACCTCTCCTACTGCCTCTACCTTCCCACTGAGGCAGATCTTTCAGACGAGAAGTCACACACCAGCTGCAGGGGGTCGTTTCTGAACTGATACCTGCCCCCTCCCCCAACAGAGGCTACTGAAGACGTCTGAAACATGTGTTCGAGCAACTAAAACCACGTGTGACTCTAGGAGGGGTAGGAATGTTCTGGCTAAAGTGGCTGGTTGAACCCTCCTTTCCCCACACCCACCCCGTAGATGTGTCTTGGGCTATGGATGGCACAGGGCCAGTTGGAAAGGGAATTTATGGTGCCAACAAGTTCTTCCGGGCTGCTTGCTGGAGAGAAAGGGAGATTCTCTTGTAGGAGGAGAATAATGGGTTCACTCATTCATTCATTGATTCAACAAACATTGGTTCTCAGACCCTCTTCTAGGTCCTGGGAATACAGTAAATGAAACCAACCAAAATTCCTGCCCACATGGAGCTTAGAGTCTAGCGTGGGAGACAGACTGTGCCCCACATAAGGAATTCCTAGAGTACGTGGCAACTTCGCGGGTGGTAGAGGCAGCAGAGAGACACAGGGGAAGGGAGAAGTGGAAGAGTGAGCATGGAATTGGGGGTGGGGAAAGCCTCATCCAAGTTTGGGGAATGCAGGGAGGCTCAGGAGGCTGGAACAGAATGGCCTCGGGGGAGAATGGAAGGCGACAAAGCCAGCAAGGGCGAGGGTACTCCTAAATAGGGAAACATTGGAAGACCTTCAGAAGAGGTGTGTTGTTGCAAATTAACATCCGACATATTAAAAAAATCACTCTTGGGGCTCCTGGGTGGCGCCGTTGGTTAAGTGTCAGACTCTTGGTTTCAGCCCAGGTCATGCTCTCAGGGTCCTGGCATAGAGCCCTGCATTGGGCTCTATGCTCAGCGTGGCGTCTGCTTGAAAGTCTCTCTCCCTCTCCCTCTGTCCCTCCTGCTTGTGTTGTCTCTCTCAAATAAATAAATAATTCTAAAAATATACATATAAATTTTTTAAAAATCACTCTCACTTATGGTTGAGAACCGGTCAATTAAAAAGCCCGTGTGATGGGGCACCTGGTTAGCTCAGTAGGTAGAAGGTGCAACTCTTGATCTCAGGGTTATAAGTTCAAGCCCCACATGGGTGCAGAGATTAATTAAACCCTTCTTTTTTTTTTTTAAAGCCAGTGTGATCATCCGAGCTCAGGACACTGGTGGCTCAGACCAGATGGCTATCGTGGAGGCGGCATGAGGCGGTCTGGTTCTGGTTGTAATTTGAACAATGTCAACAGAGTTATCTGACGGGTTGGACATGGGATATGAAAAAGGCAGAGAAGTCAAAGGAATCCTAAGGAGGACTTTGCCCTGAGCAACTGGAACGTGGAGTTGCCATCGAGTCACCGGGGAAGGCGGTGGGTGTTGTAGGTTTGAAAGGAAAGAACAGGACTTCTGTACGGGACATCTAGAATTTCCCTCCCGTGGATCCTACGCATCACCGGCCAACACCACCCTGCTTCCTGGCCTCGGCTGATAAACAACTTCCACAAATTCCCAACTTAATCACAGATGGGCCAGTGGTGTCCCCTAGACACTTCCAGCCTGCCGAAGCGGCCTCTCTCAACTTGGGTCTCTGCCCACACTGGCCCGACTGACTCTGCAATTCCAAGACATCACTGCCCATTCCTTCTGGGCAGGGGTTGGTTCTGGAGGGAAGAGCAGGGGAAAACCATCTGCCTCGGAGCCTTACTATTTTTTTTATATGAAAAATAAAACCGGTAGAAAATAATACCTACCTCATAGAGCTCTTATCAGCCTTAAAATCATGAATGTTTACTGCCTGTTTGAAAACAGTCACTGCTCAGTCATTAGCAGCAATTACTCCAACAACCCCTTCTTGCTTCAGTTATTATAGCCTCATTTACTCTCACTAGCTCCCTGTGAAGTAGGCAAGAGAGATTACCCCCATTTTACAGATGAGGACATTGAGGTTCAAACAGGTGCCTAAAATTACAGAGTCACGATGTGCCTGAGGCATAACCGAGGTGCAGGTGTGTTGATTCATTCTCTGGACCTCCTCTGTTGGGTCCACATGGCTTTTTTCTTTTTCTTTCTTCCTTCCTTCCTTCCTTCCTTCCTTCCTTCCTTCCTTCCTTCCTTCTTTTTAAAGTAATCTCTCCACCCAGCTTGGGGCTTGGACTCATGACCCTGAGATCAAGAATCACTCGCTCCATCAAAGAGTCAGCCAGGAGCCCCCACGTATCATCTCCCAAAATCAATTGTTTCCCTATCAGCTCAACGGTAGTGTATTTTGAAGACACAGTTTCCCCAGCCAGTGGAAAAGAGGGAACTCATTTTTTAAATCTATGAACTATTTTGAACATACAGAAAAATGCAGGAATGAGAGCAAAGCTCCACATGCCCACCATTCTGCTCTGGCAAATCCTAACATTTTCTCACATTGTCTACATATTTTTTTTTTCCAAGAAGTAAATCCCTGCACATGCTGTCCCTGGGGTCCCTCCTGACATCAGTTCCTTCCTGCTCCCTTTCCCAGATGGACCATTCTCCTGAATCGGGTGTATTGCATTTGGAAACATGTCTATTTTTTTACTACTCTCCTTATCTTAGAGGGAGGCATCCAGAATCAAGATACAGCACTGTGGTGCATGTTTTCAACTTTAAGTGCTGGGAATCCTTCTCTGCAGATTGCTTCCCCCACCCCCAACATTGTGAGTTGGATCCTCGTGGACACGGGGCTCTAATGCGTCTCTGTAGCTGGTGGGGAGCACGGGATCACGACTAGATCAGCATTTACTCTAGCTTCTCCTGCCAGTAGATAGTTAGGATGTTTCCAGATTTTTCTGTGTCTTTTTTTTTTTTTTAGTTTATTTATTTATTCGACAGAGATCACAAGTAGGCAGAGAGGCAGGCAGAGAGAGAAGGGAGGAAGCAGGCTCCCTGCTGAGCAGAGAGCCCGATGCGGGGCTCGATCCCAGGACCCTGAGATCATGACCTGAGCCGAAGGCAGAGGCTTTAACCCACTGAGCCACCCAGGCGCCCCAGTTTCTAAATTTTTGAATTACAAACCATGCTCTGACAAATGGGGTCATAATAAAATAATTTCCATGTTCCTAGACACTGGGATTTTTGTCCCCGAGGAACAATAAAAGTAAAAGTGAGTTCATGTTTTGGATATTTAATTATCCAGATTTGACTAGGAATTACTTAGCATCTCTTAGAAGTGTGATGCTCGGAGGAAGAAGGTCTAGGTTAATTGGATTTAAGTGGGTAATAACTTCAAAATGATCTTTTGTCCCTATTAATCTCTTCTCCTTCAGAGGACCTCCTGATCTTATTCTCTCCCATAGGAAAACATTTTAATAAAATACATTTATTGTTTCTTTTTGAAATGATAGAAATGTCTCGCCCACCTTCCATGACAACATTTTTAGAGCTAGTCAATTATTTCTAATAAAAATAGAACCTCGTGAATTTAAAAATTGACTTTTTTTTTTTTTTTAAGCACAATGTGATATATCCGATAGTGGAAGAGGTTTCCTAATACGTAGCAGAAAAGGAATTTAAAGATGTGAAATTGGTTCCTGAGAAAAATCCTTCTGGGGACCCAGAGTCCAAAATCTTTCTGGGGAAGTTGTCAAAAATAGAAAGATTTCTTGATAGTCACCTTCTCCGAAATGAAAAAGAAACTTCTAGGCACACAAAATTAAATTGTACATTTTCCTCATTTCCAGCAGGAAACCAGGAGTGTGCTTGGTCCTGACTGGGAAATTCTCCACGATTGTCTTATGAGCGCCACCTTCAGAAAGCAACTGGGGCCAACCCCACCTGGAGCGGGTTGGATTGTGGTCCCCCAAGGTGGAAAGTCCAAGTCCCCACCCCAAGTGAAGCGTGGTGCCTGTAAAGGTGACCTTATCTGGACAAAGGGTCTTTGCAGCTGTAAGATGAGATCGTACTGGACTAACTGGTTGAACTCTAAATCCTATAACGAGGGTTCTTTTAAGAAGAGACGACACAGAAGAGGAGAAACAAAGGATGAATGGCCATGGGAAGAAACAGGCAGGTTGGAGTGATGCCGTTACAAGCCAACGCACATACCAGCCCACCCCGCCCCAGAACCATGGGAAGCTGGAAGACACTGGAAGTCTCCCCTAGAGCCTACAGAGGGACATGTGCCTGCCAACGCCTTGATTTCAAATTTGTGGCCTCCAGACCCATAAGAAAATTAATTTCTGTCGTTTTAAGCCACCCGGTTTGCAGTAATTCGTCGCAGCTATGCTAGGAAATTAACACACCCCCTGAGTAGCCCATCTGGGGAGGCAGCTCCCCACTGCCCATCCAGCCCATCCCAGATGGAAAGCAACCCTGACCTCTTCCCCTCTGACCTTGAGCCATTCCCTTGATTCTTCCAAACAATGGGATGGCAGCTATCATGCTTCCTTTGTGACAGACAGAGGTTACTAGACCTTCCCATGCTGTCATTCCAATTTTTAACTCACGTTGGAGGAATCCATGGTGAAAGAAATATGTAACCTAGAACAATAGGGAAAACCAACCCCTGCCTGATGTGCGGAATTAAAGGCAGACCCGATGGCACTGATTTTCTCTACCCTTTGTGATGACTAACCTTCCAGTGCCTCCCTCACTCAACACTCGCCCTGTGTGATCTGAGATGTTTTAATGAAATAAAATACCCACGGCGACGGAGGGAGCATCCAGAAAACATTCATGGCGCACTCCCCTGTGAGTCGGGCGCTGCCATAGACGTTAACAGCGAGAAGAATTATTCTAACAGTTCATAAAGCGTGCCAATAAAAATACCCTTTTTTTTTCCTGTGGCTAAAAGAAAAACTGTTTGTTTTCATAGGTCTTCATTCATAGATCTCCAATGGGATTAACTTTCAATGGCCAAGGTGTTCATGAAGTTACTGTCAGACAGCCGAGCACACAGCGCGGCAAAGATGGTGGCGGCAACCTTAGGGACTTGTTTGGTGTCCTCCCCTCTCCCCGTTGTTCAGTCCTCTCCCCGAGGCTGCTAGTCTGCACTCCATTGTCATGGGCCTGCCCTCAGCAGGTTGCCTGCTGAGCCACTGACAAGGCCTGAAAAAAACCATGGTGTAGGCGAAGCACAGGGTCCAAGTTGGCCTGACTGGCTTACAGTCCACGTACAGCACATTACCTGTCTGTTTCCTCATCTGAGAAGATAGAAATGATGGCAGTCCACAGGCTTGTTGGCTTCTGGAACACATCCCTAGTATGCGCGGAAGTGCTTTATAAAGGCAAAGCAATGGGGGCTCCTGGCTGTCTTGGTTGGTAGAGCAAGAGACTCTTAATGTCAGGGTCATGTGTTCAAGCCCCACATTGGGTGTAGAGATGACTTAAAAATAAAATCTTTTTTTTTAAAGATTTTATTTATTTATTTGATAGACAGAGATCACAAGTAGGCAGAGGGGCAGGCAGAGAGAGAAGGGGGGAAGCAGGTTCCCCATTGAGCAAAGAGCCTGATGTGGGGCTCGATCCCAGGACCCTGAGATCATGACCTGAGCTGAAGGCAGAGGCTTAACCCACTGAGCCACCCAGGCACCCCTTAAAAATAAAATCTTAAAAAAAAATACAAAGCAATACCCAGTAGCAACAGGAGTTGCTGTTTCTTTAGCGACCACTACGTCCTGGCATGTGCTGGACTCCCTACACGTGTTGCGACGAGTCGTAAATGTGGGTACCGTTATTGCTCTTTTTCAGGTGAGAAGGCCAAGTGTGGTCGAATCACCCAAGGCCACCCAATAGGAGGGGAAGGAGCAGGCGCCCCAAATCCACGGCTCCTTCCCTGTGCCACTGTGCCCAGGATATAAGGCACCATACCTAAAACAGGCTCACTGAGATGAAGATTTTTGTCTTGTCTAGAGAGATAAATTGGTTGAAAAATTTAAGGAACAAGTTATTTAACTCCCTCTCTCTTCTGGAAAACTTCATCTCGGAGCCTAGATAGCCACTAGATTTGTTTTCCTTGTATCGTGGTCCCTCATCTTCTTTAAGGGACTAAGCGTGTTGGGAATAGAATAATTAGGTGTAGTGGGTTCTATTTGGTGCCCCAAAAGATCAGTCCACGTCCAAGTTCCTAGAATCTGTGAGTGGGATCTAATTTGGAAAAGGGGTCTTTGCAAATGCAGTTAATTTAAGGATTTTTATTTATTTACTTTTTACAAAGATTTTATTTATTTGACAGACAGAGAGAGACAGCGAGGGGAATAGAAGCAGGGGGAGTGGGAGAGGAGAAGCAGGCTTCCTGCTGAGCAGGGAGCCCGGGGTGGGGCTCGATCCCAGGACCCTGGGATCATGACCTGAGCCAAAGGCAGAGGCTTTAACCCACTGAGCCACCCACGCGCCCCAACCAACTTAAGGATTTTTAGTTGAGCTCATCCTGGATTACCTCGTGGGCCCTAAATCCATTGTGTCCATATAATACACAGAAGAGGAGATGTCACAGGGAGAAAAGGAGGAAGCAGTGTGACCCCAGAAGCAGAGGTTGGAGTGACGGGGACATAAGGCAAGAGACGCCAGCAGCCACCAGAAGCTGGCGGAGGCAAAGAGCAGATTCTCTTCTGGAGCCTCCCGAGGTAGTGGAGACTTCCACCTCCGTGGCTTGGGACTTCTGGTCTCCCGAACCGTGAGGGAATACATTTCCATTGTTTTAAAGCACCGTGTTTGCTGTAGCTCGTGATGGCAGCCACAGGAAACCAACACACTAACCCAGTGTCCTCCAGCCCCCAGGACTAAGGGTCTCTGCCACGACCGTGTGAATGTAAAACCAGTGGGGACAGAGACCCATCTTCGAATGGCCCCCAAACCCTCCCCTGGGGTCCCTCCAAATGCGGTCATCAAGCTTCTGATGGAAGCCGGCCGCTTCTCTTCCCTGGGCCCCGCACGGAAAACATGGCTGTTTATCGGGGAAAGCTGGGCTCACGGGGATCAGGCTGTCCTCGGCGGCTCAGCTAACCTGCACTCAGCCCCCCAGCTAATCCCGGGTCATCAGCCTGTGGGTTCTGAAGGGCTACCACGGTGAGCAACAAGATGGGGAGCACGCAGTCTGGGGGGCCAAGCAGAGGGAGTGCCTACAGTGACAGGCGTCTGAGTCACAGATCTGTGCTGTCCTCCGGCTGCGGCCCAAGCCCGCTTGGTAAATAAACCCCTCATCGCACCAGCTATGGGTCTCTCTGTCTGCGTCTGTGGGTCTAGGCATCGGACCAAACCCACAGACCCTCTGGTAACAAACAGTTGGGGCAAAGTACAAAGATCTCCATTCAACCTCCTGGCTTGTTAATCTCTCCGTGCTGAGGAGACCAACACTTAAAACCTTGGGCAAATCAAATCTGAGGGCATTTGAATAGGCCGGGCTCTTTCCATGTCTCCCGTTTTCTGGTGTAAGGATTCATAATCAGAGGGGAGGGCTCACTCATTTTTATCAGAAGCCATCTTCGGGGCGCCTGGCGGCCTCCGTTAGTGGAGCGTGTGACTCTTGATCTGGGGGTGGTGAGTTTGAATCTCATATTGGGTGTAGAGGCTACTGGAAAAAATAAAACCTACAAAGAAAAAAGCCATCTGCAGGGGGAAAGCCAATTGCGTGACAAGTTTCCCAAAGTTCTTAGTAGGACACGGGAGATTAAGTGTTTCTTCCACAAGCACGTGCTCACGCCTGTCACACTCCCAGGCCCTGAGCCAGCACAGGTACCCCCAAGAGAGTGACAAAGCCCTGGGCCCAGCATCTTTCCCTGGCCTGTCTCTGAGTCCAACCCCACACCTCCTCCCACTGCCCGTTCTGTCTAGCCAGCCGCACTGGCTCACCCTGCGGGCCACAACCCAAATGGGATAATTGTAGCAAAATCGTTCTATGGACATCGTTCTATGTGCTTTACATATCCTCAACACCCCAGGAGGTGCCTGCTTTATTCGTCCTGTTTCACAGCAGGGAAACTGAGGCTTGGAGAAGTCAAATGTCCTCAACGCATTCAGCGTACTTGGCAAAGCTGAGATCTGAGGTTTTAGCCTCTTGCTCGGCTGTCTCTCGGTGTCCCCACGCCCCAATCCCAGACCAGGCTAGTCATAGGTGCGCCCCCCTTCATATAGTCATCCCTGCTTTGCACCATACCGATCTCCGGGATTAGTCTTTAACGTCCGTCTCCTCTGCTGGGCTGGAAACTCCCAGTTTCCTTAGGCTGATGGGACAGATCACCCTAAACTGGAGGCTAGAAGTCCAAGACCAAGTTTTGGTCATGCCCCCACCCCCACCCACCCAGAAGCTTCAGGGAAGAGTCCGTTTCTTGCCCCTTGCAGCTTCTGGTGGCTGCCAGCGTTCCTTGGCTTGTGGCTGCCTCCCTCTAAACTCTGCGTCTGTGTTCACATAGCCTTTCCTCCGTGTGTCTCTCTTCTGTGTGTCTGTTCCCAAACTCCCTCTGCCTCTCTCTTATTCTGATACATGTGATTGCCCTGAGGCTCCACCTGGCCAGTGGAGGATAAAGCCCTCCTCTCAAGATCTATTACTTAATCACATCTGCGGCCAGATAAGTTTTCCAGGGATTAAGACACGGACCTATCTATGGGGGGTGGGGAGGTGCTACCCTTTCGTGAACCCACTATGATTCTTAAAGAGCAGGAAGAGCGTGCTCTCATCCCCAGCTGTATCCCAGGGATGCTAGGGCTCCCTTAGGATTCTGAGTCCTCCAGCACATTTCTGTAAGCCTGCCAGAAGCCCCAGCTCTTTGTGTACGGGAAAGCTAGGGCTGCAGTGTGTATAAATTCTTTTTTCTGTCTCTTTGGCAGCACTGTCATTGCCCCTCTGGGCTGAATCTACAGTAGCTGTTCCTATAGGAAAGGAAAGTAGAAAATCTCTCCTCTCCAGGACTCCCTTCTTGCTGAACCCCATCAGTCAGTGTGTATTTGTGAGGGTCACCCATGTCCCCAGGAGGGGGTGAGTTGGTTCAGAATTGTGTGTTTCACAGACTCACTGGCCAACCTCACACAGGGAATGAGTGAGGCTGGTGTGTTTTCTGAACCGCAAGTTTTTCAGGGAGAGCGTGGTAGGTGTGTACTGGTGTGGTTGAGCTACCAGCTCCAGGACTTGATGTGCAATGGGGAAGATCGGGATCCCCATGCCTGATGGATATGGAATCCTTCGGAAACATGGGTTTGCCCCTCCCCCAACACTCCTCCTTTCCAAGAGAACACAGACCCTTCGACTCAACCCCAACTCCCTTCCACAGAACTTTCCCAGGACAATCAAATCCCTTCTTTAAAGCTTGAATGAGTCTTGTTTGCTAAGGAATTCACCGTGAAGACTGGTTCTGGAAACTGAAGGTCCCAGACTGCCACCCAAGGGGAGACTGTACTTGGGCTTCTGAGGGCTCTGAGCACCAGAATAAAGAAGTAAGAAGCAGAACATTGAGGAACCTCAAGGCAAGGTGGCAGCCACAAGAAGGAGTAAAGAATTTCTTCACTGCTTTGTGGACTTCAGGCAGGGACTCCCACGCAAAGAGCTCCTTACCTCACTTCCCGGGAGTGGTGAGTTCCACAAGGATGAACGCAGTCCAGTTCTCACTCACGGATGGCAGAAAGTCAATAAAAACCAATGATTACAAGATAGAGCATGGACACTTTGATCACTTCAAAGAGACTGAAAATTATGTTTAAAACATTATACATGTAGGATAATCTCATTTTCAAGACCAGCTTGAGGAAATACAACTTTGCATCCAAATACAATAGTCCAAGGAAGTGTCTCAGAGTCTGTCTCTCTTTCTCTTTTTTCTTTTTTTTTTTTTAAAGAGAGAATGTGAATGAGCAAGGGAAGGGGCAGAGGGAGAGGGAGAGAGGGAATCTCAAGCAGACTCCACGCACAGCATGGAGCCCCACACAAGGCTTGATCCCACAACCCTGAGATCATGGCCAGAGCCAAAATCTGGAGATGGGGGGCGCCTGGGTGGCTCAGTGGGTTAGAGCCTCTGCCTTCAGCTCAGGTCATGATCTCAGGGTCCTGGGATCGAGCCCCGAGTTGGGCTCTCTGCTCAGCAGGGAGCCTGCTTTCTCCTCTCTCTCTCTCTGCCTGCCTCTCTGCCTTCTTGTGATCTCTGTCTGTCAAATAAATAAATAAAATCTTTTTAAAAAAAAATCTGGAGTTGGACGCTCAACCAGCTGAGCCACCCAGGTACCCCTCAAAGTCTCCCTGGACTTTGTTTTCTGGGCTCTCTAGTTGTAATGGTTTTATACGACACTTCTACCACCTCATTACTTGAGGAGAAAAATAAAGTCTTGACCTGCAGCTTGAAAGTCAGTGTCCTGCATTGAAGAGTGGTGCAGAGTACATACTTCTATGTAAAGAGGAAAGCTTGGGGCACTGATCTTATATCAAATGAAATAAGTGATAACAATATTTTCAGAATTTATCAGTCACCATTTATCCTGAAGGGCTGCATTTGCACTTAAATAATTTTTCAGTGAAAGAAATGCATTCTGAATTTTGTATGCATTGGGGTCGTCGCTGACAAACTAATTTTAAAATGCCGTCCATTGCAACACAGTCCCATTGTCGATGACTACCCAGCAGCATGTGCCACCCCAGGTAAGTTCAACACCACCAACATGGTCTACTGTAGTGACCGTCTACTTGCTTCAACAGGGTTGGTCCCTGAGGGGGAGCTTGGATGTCACAGCAAGGTCAGATTGCCATTAAATGTTCTCAGTGTTTGCTCGGGATCTCTGAACTTTCTGTCCATGAACCAGTAACAGCTCTCAGACCAGCACCAATCTGCTCACTGATCCGGTCCAATCCCCTCTTGGTACAGATTTATTCATTTGCTCATTCATTTGTTCAGCAAAGAACAGTGGAGCACCAAGCATGTACCAGGCGCTGAAGCCAAAAGTAGGGAAAACTTCTGATACAGTCCCACCCTCACAGCACTTAACACCGCTGTGGGGGAGACTAACTGCAAACACAAATACGCGATATAATTTTAGGTTGTGACCGTTGCTATTCAGAAACACAAAGTGAAGGCAACGGGGAGAGAGTGGAGGGGTGGAGAGGGTCATGGAAGCCTCTCTGAGGTGGGAGAGGTGGGCCTCTGAGCCGAGAAATGAGAGGAAGCTCAGGAGGTAGCCACATGACGTTCTGGGAGAGGGTGTTTCCAGATAAAAGAGCAAAGGCAAAGGCCCTGGGAGGGGAGGAGTTTGGTGTTTTTTGGAAAGAGAAAAAAGCCAGTTGACTGGGAAGGAGTGAGTGCAAGAGAGAGGGGCTAGGAGGGGAAGGTGGAGAGGTGTAGGAGCTAGATCACGTAGGGCTGTGGGGTCAGAAGATTGGTAAGGACTGTACATTTCACGGCATGGGAGACAGATGGTGGGTTTTGAGCAGAATAAGTTTGGTGTCAAAACAGGGAGTAAGGTGAGTTAAAGCTGAGTGAGACTACAGCAATGGCTCCCAATGACCCTCACTTTGTGGTACTCACATCCTTTTGCAGACCCCTTCAACATTAACCTGTGTAACTAATAGAATATTACAGAAATATTGCAGAAATGGAAGAGATCAGCTTACAGAAGCCGGTGTGGCTTCCTCCTTGCTTTCGCTCTCAGATCACTTGCCCAGCGGAAGTCGGCAGCCATGTTGGCAGGGTGCTCACACTCCTCCCAGTGGCGAAGTCCATGCGATGAAGAACGGAGTCCTCCTAACAACGACCACACTGATGAGTCAGTCACGTGAGCAAGCTGTCTTGGAAGTGGATCGTCCAGCTCCAGTCAATGCTTCCACTGACCGCAGCCCAGCCCACCATCTTGACTGCAACCTCACGAGAAACCCCGAACCAAAACCTTCCAGCTGAGCTGCTGCCAAATTCCCCATCCACAGAAACTGCGAGATAGTAAGTGTTGATGGTTCTTCGAAGATGCTAACCTTTGGAGTAACTTGTTTGCAGCCATAGATAGCTAACACGGGAAATGTTTTTAGAATCCTGGAGACTCGTTTATCAATGCAGCTTGCAGGAGAATGAGGGGATCCTACAAGGGAAGTGTCCCAGTACATGAAGGTGAAGAGTGTTTGGAAATGAGTGTTAATCCCAACCCATGTGAGTGAGAATTCCAGAAAGCAGGAAGAAAGGTGCATCAGGCAAAGTGGAGAAGAATATTCACTCTGACCATTGTAGGAACACTTGGCACAGCTCAGTAAGGATCCACTTTCACTGACTCATTTTTGTGTCTTCTTCCCAGCAGGGTAGCACATCCATGTGGGACATCCGCCATGTCCTAAAATGAGAAGACTGTTGGTTGATGATGGTAGAAGCTAGCTCCGGGAGGATGCTTGTTTCCCTCTGCTTACCAATCAGTGTGTGCTCTGAATTCCCAATGCCACAGCTCCTCCACAAATAACACTGTGAGAAGTCTGGGAGAAGGAATTTGTGGCAGGGCAGAATTGCTCTGGCTTTGAGCTTTGGGTGAGATTCAGTACCTCAATCACTATTCCAAAGAGGCTCCTTGAGAATAAGTGTCTCCAGCCTTAGTATCGAGCCCCAAGAACCCAAACAAACATTTGCATGTATTAACTTTCCTAAATTCGTCAGATGACTTTCGGTACAACCCATGATTGATGCTAATTTTTCTTCAAAGGCAACACAGTTTTCTTGCCCCTGAATGTGCATTCAGGAAGTGGAAACCTGATCGTTCCTTCAACCAACTGGTGCTCTGGAAAATTACAAACTTTCTTGCACTGTGGGGATAGTCAACCACTATAGATTTGCATGTCAACAGCAGTGACATCAAGAAATCAGTTCGAGTTATAGCAAAAGGACTTTGATGTTGCCAGCAATGGTCAAAGCGCCACTCCCAGCTGTTCAAGAAGACAGAGGAACACAGAGGGTGCACTATAGGGCTCCCCGGGACTGTTGCCCCTGACTCCCACGTCCTCCGTGATCCAGACCCCGAGAGTTAACCCCATGGGCTGACCATTGTTGTAACCCCTGGGAATAGTCTGATTCATAATGAGATACTGCACTTTTCTCTGGCCATTTCACTGTACAGACTTGTCATTTATAAAGGGAATAGACAATCTGTGGTTGACACCCCAACATTCATTATCCCTAAGCGACCCGTCTAAATCAATCATAGATCTCATTCTCCTTTCCAGTGATTGATTTTAGAACCAGCGAGGGAACGACTTCTGACTTCTAAGCAGACAGGGCAAGTCTGATGGGGCTGACAGCCTCTGGAAAAGGTGCTTTACCGCTAAGACTCCGTTCTTCATCTGTGTCTTCCCTTCAAGAGCTGTTGCAAAGATTAAGTTTCATCCTTATTAAGAAGAGGCTAGAAGTAAAATGAGGTCAAATTTTTCTAGAGCAGCGGTTCTTAAACTTTTTGATCCTGGGATTTCTTTACACTCAAATATGATGTAGGACCGCCGAGAGCTTTAGTGTATGTGACAGATCTACCAATATTGACCATATTAGAAATTAAAACTGGGAAAATTTAAGCATATGTGTTTGTCTATTTACTTAAAATGTAATCATAATCCCATGTCTACATTACCCTAAATAGCACATTTTTAGTGGAAAATAACTATATATTCCAAAACAAACCAGTTTCCTGAGAAGAGTGGCATTGTTTCCCAGTTCTGCCAATCTCCTTCATGTCTAGCATAACCGAGGACAGCAGGGTTCCCATACCTGCTTCTGCAACCCGTCAGTTGGGTTTTGGTTGACGTATATGAAGAAAATCCTGCCTCACACAGACAGGTTGACAAAGGGAGAACCGCCAGGACGGGCTACCAGGACCCCTCAGGAATTCTTGCACCACATTCACTAGGGCGGACCAGAAACACTGTCTAGAAAACCAAACGAGGACAAGTGTACCCAGAAACAAGCTACTGTGTTTCATTGAAGACAGGCTCTCCAGCCAGAGGGAAGGCGGCTGATGGATTCCCAGAACAGGAGTCTGGAGCTTCTTTTATCTACCTGTGAACACACTTCCATGAGAGCCTTTGGTTGAGAACTTACATTTGACATTCTGATGGACAACGTGTGTGCTCAGCTGGCAATGGGTTCCAAACATCCCAAAGGATCTCAAGAGTCAGAAGGGAGCTTAGAATCGTCTCCTGGCTCCTGCTCTGTTCATGCCGCACCTGCGATCAGACGCTCACTACCTCGTGAGATGCCGTGTTCACAGAAGCACGGAACTGGGGATCCCCTGGACACTATCTGACACACTTTAAGCAACTTGCTACAGATCCTACAGTTCATGACCAGTACAACCAGGCTCTTCTCATTCCTGACTCCAGTATATTTCTTCACTTCCTTAAGTTTTTTGAGTTCAGATCACCAAACATGAGAGACAGCAGCTCTCATGGCCTCTTGGAGCACCTCTCACTCCCGTCCTTGCACACATTTCTTCTTCGGGCTACCTGGGGAGGTTGCCGTCAGCACCTGTGTGCAGGAAACTTATGGACCAGAAGGTCTACCCTAGGTGATCCGCTCAACATCTGAAGTCTTTTTAGCAAAGTGCGCAATGATCTTTGTTTCATCTTTTATGTTTTATTGTGAACATTTTTATGGCAAAAGTACAGCAAATAAGATAACCTGTTTCTCTGAATTGGCAATGCCAACATTTTTATTTTGTCACACTGGCTTTAAGTAGCCAGTCCTTACCCCCTCTCCTTCCTTTCTTTTCCTTCTGTCTTTTTTTTTTCCCCCATCAATAACTTAAAGCATATCCTGAACACCATGTGGTTTCACCTTGAAATTTTTCTGTAGCTATTTCTAAAATATAAGGCCATTACCCACAATAGCATCATCTCATTTAACTTAGATTAAAAAATCCTGGGGTGCCTGGGTGGCTCAGTGGGTTAAGCATTTGACTCTTGATTTTGGCTCACGTCATGAGAGAGTCTGAGATCAGGGTTGTAAGATGGAATCCTACATCGGGCTCCATGCTCAGCGTGGAGTCTGCTTGGGATTCTCTCTCTCCCCTTCCCTCTACCCCTCTAACCTCTCTCTCTCTCTCTCAAATAAATAAATAAATAAAATATTTTTAAAATAAAATAAAATACAAAATAAAAATAATAATTCCTTAGTAAGAACGATTAGTTTGTACTCTAATTTTCCACTCATTACATTTGATGATTATTATGGCTCTTTTTTATCACCTGGGACATCTTCCTGCCCCTTCCACCCTATTTGCCTTACGCCCTTGACTTGTTTTAGAAACTGTATCTGTTTTCTACAGGATGTCCCACATTCTGCACATGTTGGGTGACTTTCTTCCGGAGTCATTTACATTGCTGATTTGTCCCTTCTTTGTTCTGTAAAGTAAAACTGAGATTTTTTTTTAATTCAATTAGCCAACATACAGTCTATCATTCGTTTCAGATGTAGAGTTCAGTAATTCATCAGGTGCATATAACACCCAGGGCTCATCACGTTAAAAGTGAGGCTTAAAGGCTTGATTGGATTCTCTGGGAAGAATACATCACAGTGGGACTTTCTGCTGGACTCTGTTTACAGGTGTACTTTCTCTGGCTTCTCATCAACGGGCCCGTAGTTTGGTTTGGTCGATCTACCTGGAGTGATGCTGAGACGGGCCAGTGGGTTCAGGTGACGGCAATCCAATCCCTCCTTGGACGTATCCCTGCCAACCAACATCCATTAGGTTTTGCATCCTTCGAGTCCCTGGACCAATGACTTAATTTGGAGTTGAAAACGGTGAATGGTGATGTTTCCTCCTGTTTTTATTCTATTTATTAGCTGGAATTTCTAAATTTCTTAGCTGGGATTTTCTCGCAAAGAAGAACTTTTCCTCTTCAACTAGCACTGTTTAGTCACCTGAAACTACAGTCCACTTGGAACAAGCAGGATGAATGCTTAATTCTTTCCCTTCGATCACCAATTCTCAGAGTCAACAGTCAGTCTTAGTTGAGGCTTTCTATCGCAAGATACCCCACACTGGGTGCCTTCAACAATGTTTTTGGCTGTGGAGTCCATGATCCAGGCGCCAGCAGACTCAGGACCTGGTGAGAGCCCTCCTCCCGGCTTGGAGACGGCCACCGTCCTGCTGTGTCCTCATGGGGTGGGGAGACAGAGAGAGAGATCCAAAGACCCCACCTCTGACCACCTTCACTTCGGAGCTGGGGTTTCAGCATTTGAATCTGGAGGGGATACAAACATTCCATCCGTAGCTGACTTGGTGCGCTAGCTTCCCACAGTGGGCTTCCATAGTGCCCAGTGGAGTTTTTTAGCTAGCGTAGCCATGCCCCTCTCTCTTCTTCCTGTTCTCACTCTGATTATCACTGTGAACTCATGATCTTATATATTTGTTATGTGTTGATCAGTTAGAGTCATTACTCTAGTCGATGATCAAAGTGTCCCATCCTAGGCCATGGCGGTCCGATGTGTCGGCTTTCTGATGTGACCCCATGAATCTTTGCTTCCTTGCTTTCTGGCACAACAGGAGCCCCCGGGATCAACTCATACATTTCCTGCCTCCAATTTAGACGGCTATTTCTCTAAAAAAAAACAACAAAAACAAAAACAAAAAAAAAACCCAAAAACCAAAAAACAACCTTGTTAGTTTCAGTGGGGGAACCGTGTGCTCGCTGCTATCGAGTTGTTACTCTTCTAGCAACAGATTCAGAAAACACATATTTTTTCAAAAGCAGTAACCTAAAGTATTCGCCGTGATATTTCCACTTCAAATTTAACATCACAGGGTTTAAATTCTTTAATTTCATGCTTGAGTGTCTTTTCTGTTGTATTACAAATCTTGATTTCTAACAATAATTGCAGTGCTGGAACGACGTATTCACCTACAACACACATATGATAATTTCAAAATGTCGACGTTGGTACTCACAAACGACGACCGAATGACGTTCAAATTTTCTTTACAGTCCTCGTCAATCTTAGAAAGTTCTACGAACGATGTGCGGTCCGAATGCTGCCTCCCTGAGTCCCTTGACATAGCTCCTTTATCCTTGTGGTTCGACATCAGTTTGATATATAACTTAGTACTTGTTGGGATTTGTTTTTGAATTTTAAGGAATGCTTCCCGCCCCCCGCCCCCCGGCCTTTTGATTTAATTTTCTTTTTGGAATATGTAAAATATTTGCTGATTCCAAAGTCAAAGCTTTATAGCAAGATTTATTCAGAGAAGTCTCATTTCTATTTCTGCTTCGCCTCACAGTCTCTCCCTCTTTTTCCCAGTATTTTTCCCTCCTAGCTTATCCTTCTTGTATTTCCTTTTGGAAATATGAGAAAGTGTGTGTGCTAGTAACACTCTCTCCCTTTACTCAGAAGGTGGTGCACTCTATGCAGTGTTTTGTGGGTGGTCTGTTCTTTTACCCATATATCCTGCATACCACTCCATTTAAGAATATGGAAATAGGGGCACCTGGGTGGCTCAGTGTGTTGGGGCCTCTGCATTCAGCTCGGGTCATGGTCCTAGGAGTCGGGCTCTCTGCTCAGAGGGGATCCTTCTTCCCCACCCCCTCTCCACCTGCCTCTCTGCCTACTTGTGATCTCTGTCTGTCAATAAATAGATAAAATCTTTTTAAAAAGAGATAAATTAGAATAAGCTTTAAAAAAATTATTATAGCAACTTCATGTGCACTAACAGAATGTCCTAAAAAAAAAAAAAGAATCTGGAAATACCCCACATTCCTTTTTACAACACAGCGTGCTCCATCATGTGGCTTTTTCATACTTTATTCAACTATTTCCCCACGGATCACGATCTGGTCTGTTTCCAGTGTTTCACCACTACAAGTAATGTTGCCATAAGTAACCAGATGTGTATGAGTAAATGAATACGTCCCTCTGTAGTTCGCTTGTTGGTTTGCAGATGTTCCGCTGGGATGTTTCCTAGAAATGCGATCGCAGCATCGAAGGAGAAGTGCAAATGGGATTTTGCTAGATATTGCCAAATATCCATTATTAGTAGGAATCCAAAATAACATAAGGGCTTATGTTATGCAAATACAGGGTGCCCGGGTGGCTTAGTTGTTTCAGCAGCTGCCATTGGCTCAGGTCATGATCCCAGTGTCCTGGGATCAAGCTCTGCTTTAGGCTCCCTGCTCCGCGGAGAGCCTGCTTCTCCCTCTCCCTCTGTCTGCCCCTCTGCCTACATGTACTCTCTATTTCTCTGTCAAATAAATACATTAAATCTTAAAAAAAAATAAGTTGCAAATACTTTTCCCTCTTTATTATTTGTCTTTTGCCTTTGCATATAGTAGTTCCACCCTTTAAAAGGCCTTTGGTGTGTTTTGCTTGCTTATTTGTTTATTTATTTATTTATTTTTCAGATTTTATTTTTAAGTCATCTCTACACCCACCGTGGGGTTCAAACCCACAATCCCGAGACCAAGAGTCACACACTCCACCAACTGAGCCAGCCAGGCTCCCCTGTTTTGTTTTATTTTGGGGAGTTAAATTCACAATCTCTTTTCCTATTGCTTCTGGATTTCAAGTCATAATTACTGAGGTTTTTCTCCACTCCTACATTACAAAGGAATTTACCCACTTTTTTTCTGGTACTTCTATAATACCATTTATAAAATTTAGATCTTTGGTCCATTTAGAAATCATGTTTTCTTCTTCTTTTTCTTTTAAGTAATCTCTATACCAAATTGGGGCTCAAACTCACGGCCCCTAGATCAAGAGTCACACGCTCCCACCGACTGAGCCAGCCAGGCACCCCAGGAGTCATCTTGACATACTGTGTGAGGGTCAGATTTTTTTCCAGCTGGAATTGTGATTAATTGTGGTTTTGACACAGTTAGCTGAAATGACTGCTGTTCTGGTTCATTGGCTAGCCTTAGTTAGAGTAAGATAATATCTATCTCACATTTTCAGCACCTTATCACTGATGGGCTAAAACTCAAGACTACTTTAAAAGTTACAAGTCAGAGGTGCCTGGGTGGCTCAGTGGGTTAAACCTCTGCCTTCGGCTTGGGTCATGATCTCAGGGTCCTGGGATTGAGCCCCACATCGGGCTCTCTGCTCAGCAGGGAGCCTGCTTCCCCTTCTCTTTCTGCCTGCTTGTGATCTCTGTCTGTCAAAGAAATAAATTTTAAAAAGTCCTTTTTAAAAGTTACAAGTCAAGGGATGCCTCGGTGGCTCAGTCGTTAAGTGTCTGCCTTTGGCTCGGACCATGATCCCAGCATCTTGGAATCAAGCCCTGCATCCGGCAGGGAGCCTGCTTCTCCCCCTGCTTGTGTTCTCTCTCTTACTGTGTCTCTCTCTGTCAAAGGAATACATAAAAAATCTTAAAAAATAAATAGAAGAATTCTATTTAAAAAAATAAGTCAAAAAAATAAATTAAAAAATTAAAGTTACAAGTTGAAATTTTAAGAAAGGCTGTTACCTTCATTCTGCCTGTTGTTTTTGGTTTTCTAACGACTCCGCTCACATTCCTGTCTCAACGACAGCACAACTCGTGACCTTACACGGGAAGCCAGGACGAGTAAGCTCTTCTTGCTGGCCGAGCTGTCCACTTCCTCTCAGTTTCCGATGTGATACTGTACACCAGCTGCAGCTGGGGAGAGGAGACTTTTCACGTTTGTTGTTGACAAACACAGGCAGCTGGCTCACGTGTGTCACAAAACATTGCCCGAGAGGACACTTTCCATCCTTGATCCCCCCAATGGGGAGGAACCACTCTAAGTGATCTTCAGAAGTGCCAGAGCCTGACACTTCGGATGCATTAATTCAGAGAATTGCAAATAATGATATTTCTGACTAATTCCAACGGCTTTTAGAGTTTTCTTTAAGGGTCTCTCTATACCCACCATGGGGCTCGAACTCACAGTCCCGAGCGAGATCAAGGGTCACGTGCTCTTCCCACTGAGCCAGCCATAAGCCCCTATTTCAATGACTTTTAAAAGCAGAATTTATAATGATGATAGTCTAATAAAATGAAACTCAACTGGTGAAAATTTCTTGAATATTTTGAAAGGCGATACGTACATCGAAGTTAACCAGGAATTAAAAAAGAACAATAAAAAAATGAAAATAAATGAACAAATAACTTAACCAGAAATAGAATTGTCGGCATATTTTCATCCACAGACGAACCTTTTCTTCTTTGCCTTTTCCTTCTTTCTGTTGTCATAAAATCTGCTCTTCCAACCTTGTTGACGATAACAGAAGTGAACAGCGGACAGTAGGATGTGAACCTTGTCTTGTTTCTCTCATAACGTGAAAGACCGCACATTTGCAAAGAGGCTCTCAGACCTCTGGAAGGCAGTCTTCACCATATATAGAAATGATCCAGTGTAAAATTGTAAAATAAAAAGAGAGTTCTGGCTACCGATCTAGCTCCGTTGCTTCCTTGGAGGAGGACTTTTAACAACACCATTTTGAGGATTTGTATTTTTATGAGGATGCCTCTCTTTAAAATCTCTGGCCCCCAGATGCACCATGTATATGATAAGACTCAAGAATAATCCAAATAACTTTACATGTTGGAAGGGACAATAAAACCAGAAAATCCTGGTGCTGAAATTTTTATTTTTAAAAATTTTTTAATTTATTTTTTATTTCTTAATTTTTATTTATTTATTTATTTAGATAGATTTTATTTATTTATTTATTTATTTATTTATTTATTTTTGAGAGAGAGAGAGAGAGAGAAGGAGTGAGCACAAGTGGTAAGGGAAGGGGCAGAGGGAGAAGATTCCCTGCTGAGCAGGGAGCCTGATGCAGGACTCGATCCCAGGACCCTGGGATCATGACCTGAGCCAAAGGCAGACGCTTGACAACTAAGCCATCCAGGCACCCAAAAGAGACTTTAAAGCTCCTCTCATTCAAAAGGAAATCTCTTCGATCTTTGTAAGTGCAGCTGTGCGGCGGCAAGACTGGGGGGCTGCTTTCCTCCACATCGATAAACTAGTGTGGAAATGACATAAGGGCATGTCATCCAGCAAAGAAGAATGACCCACTTAGGGTAACTAATCGCAGCAGAGTCAATGTAATCGAATGCTTACTAGCGGTATCCTAGCACCAGCTAGTGGCAAGAATTAATAAATACATTGCATGCCAGGAAAAATAGAATATTTGCATTAACGACATCGTACATCTCAATTTCTCAGCCACTTTTTTTAAAAGATTTTATTTATTTATTTGACTGGGAGAGAGAGACAGCGAGAGAGGGAACACAAGCAGGGGGAGTGGGAGAGGGAGAAGCAGGCTTCCTGCTGAGCAGGGAGCCCGATGCGGGGCTCGATTCCAGGACCCTGGGAACATGACCTGAGCCAAAGGCAGAGGCTTAATGACTGAGCCACCCTGGTGCCCCTCTCAACCACTTTTTAGGCACCTTCAACAGTACATAATTTTTATCCTCTTGACTAAGCCGTACAGACATCTTTATTTAAAATGCCAAAGGATGCTGTTCGGCTGGAAAAACTATGAGCAGCTTGTCTGATACGGTTGTCAGAATCCTGGGAGGAGGGCCCAGGATGGGGTTAGGAAAGAAGAAAATAGAAATATCTTTGTGCTTGGCAAAAAAAAAAAAAAAAAAAAACCACCCTTGAATATGTACAGCTTTCCCAGAGCTCGTATGTAGCAATTTCTTGGTCGTTCACCGTAATTCAGCCTGAAGGGTACTCTAGCTGTCCTTGAGAACGCTCATTAACCATCAGACGAGCCCATTTATCATATCCAACACTCTGATGGAAACTGGAATTTCAAGCAGACTCACCACTCACATTCTGAGCCGGCTCTGACAATGTCTTGCTGGGTCTGTATAGACAAACAGAGAATTAAGGACTTCTACGGCCAGTGTGACATGGGTAGCTACCCTGCTTTGCCATGGTCAGTGCAGCCCAGTTTTGCACATCCAAAAAGTCAAGGGAGTCCACACAAGTACATGTAGCACTAATTCCTGATGGTCTTGAGGTGATTAAATGGGATGCAACAGCTCTCTTCTGGGGCTATAGAGAAAAAACTGGAAAACGCACCCTTGTCATCCAAGGTAAGTTTCTTTAGGACTAAAAATCACAGGAATAAGTATTATCTTGTTGGGATTAAAACACATTTGAAAAGATCATAATCAAAGAAGAAAAACCTGGGGGCGCCTGGGTGGCTCAGTGGGCTGGGCCTCTACCTTCAGCTCGGGTCATGGTCTCAGGGTCCTGGGATCGAGCCCCGCGTCGGGCTCTCTGCTCGGTGGGGAGCCTGCTTCCCCCTCTCTCTCTGCCTGCCTCTCTGCCTACTTGTGATCTCTCTCTCTGTGTCAAGTGAATAGATAAAATCTTAAAAAAAAAAAAAAAGAATAAAAACCTGGGGCTCTAGGTCCTGGGATCGAGCCCCGAATCAGGCTCCCTGCTCAGCGGGAAGCCTGCTTCTCCCTCTCCCCTCCCCACCACTCATGCTCTCTGTCTCTCTCTCTTTCTCACTTGCTCTCTCGCTCTCTCTCTCAAGTAAATAAATAAAATCTTAAAAAAACAAAAACAAAAACAAAGAATAAAAATCTTACTGGAAGAGCCTGTCATAATCCTAAGAACTCACATATATTTCAAAAACAGATACAAAAACCCACTGTGTAATTTGTTTATATTATTATATATTGTTTATGTTGTTATAACAATAATAATATCACATATTGTTTATATTAAGAAATTGTATATGTGTTTATATATGGACATATTTATAACAACCAGACACAATGGTCTGGACACCGGTCCTTACCAGTGTGCTTTTAGCTGCGGAAAGGGAGTTGGCTCAACGTATATTCATTATTTCCCAAACAATGTCCTTTTTTTTTTTTTTTTAAGTAAACTCTACCCAAAATGTAGCGTTCTAACTCACGACCCCAAGATCAAGAATGGGGTCTACCAAGGCCAGCAGGGCACCCCATGGAATAACGTCCTTTCATGGCTCTGGCTTCTGTATCCTACAAATGTGAGTACTCCTTCTCGGGCTCCTTCTCCATCTCCAAAAATCCGGTTGGTGGGACCTCGGTAACCCGCGTGCCTCCCTCCAAGACGGAAATAGTCAAGAGAATTACCAAACATGGCCAGACCCAAAGTCTGAGTGTCTTACACCATCTGCTGCCTCCCCTCCCGCCCCGTTCCCATTGCTCCAAACCAGGACGCCCAGTCCAGAGACACCGCGGTCTGCAGCCGCAGTTCTGATCTCGTCCACACAAACCTTCATTCCCCGGCTCACGCAGCTGTTCAACACAGACTTATTTGAAAGCACATATGATGGATGCTGATGTTTCAGCGATGAAGGACCCAGTCCCTGCCCTTACGGACCTCACAGTTTAGTGGCAAGAAGGAGATGTCACCTGACAAGTAATACAGAGGAGGAAATAAAAGTTTTCAAATTCCTAAATTGTGCTAGCACCATGCAAAGAGACTAACAGGAAACATCTCATGTAATCCCCACACAACGATGAAGAGGAAACCCTTCCTATCTTCACTTTACTTATGCAAAAAAAAACAAAAACAAAAACAAAAACAAAACCCAAACAAACAAAAACCGAGGCTTTGGAGAGACGAGCAGTTTGTCCATGATGACTCTACTGGAAGTGGCAGAGATAAGAGGAAGTCACCCTTGTCTCCAGAGTCTAGAGGCTAGCGCATCTCGAAAGGCGTCTTCAAAAAATAAAGCAAAAAATCTTTCTTATCCTCCAACCCAGAATAGATTTATTTATTCTTCCCCATTTATTTATATTATTAGGGACTCACGGATAGTCATTTTATTCTTCTGTTTACAATCCAATACTACCTTGTTTTATTGTTCAGATTGTTCCAGTGATGACCATTGGGAGGCGCTCTTGCAACTGACTCACGTGTTTCTTTTTTTTTGTTTCTTTTTTTAAAAGGTTTTATTTATTTATTTGACAGAGAGAGACACAGCGAGAGAGGGAACACAAGCAGGGGGAGAGGAAGAGGGAGAAGCAGGCTTCCCGCAGAGCAGGTAGCCCGATGCGGGGCTCGATCCCAGGACACTGGGATCATGACCCCAGTGGAAGTCAGACGCCCACCGACTGAGCCACCCAGGCACCCCTCACGTATCTCTTTGACGTGTCTCCATGGTTGTTATCTTTTATTTGAGCACTTTCTTATTTTCTGGCACTACAAGATGCTTTGGACTTGTAAATTTCCTTGTTGGCTATGATGAAAAATGAAATTAATGGTATCAGTTTGACTGGGCAAACTTTCAGCCCCTATGGGGAAATGAGCACAGATCTGTGGCGACATGTTGAGTTTCCACAATATGTTAGTTTGGTATTTCTACCTTTCTTCTGGATGGCAATGGTAGTCCTCTGGATTTGACCACAAACCTATGATCCTGACTTTGAACCCCTGACCCAAACTCCCTGATCTGTACTGACCGACACATCATGTAGGGTTAGGTCCGTTCTTTCCATCGTGCCCAGCATATTGATGCCATTTATCAGCCTCTTCACATCACGCTGTATTCTCTGTTCTGCTTTTGTTGAACATTTCTGGGAAAGTGTGGAGGCCATTCCGTGACAGCAACACAAACATAAAAATCAGTTGTTTCTCCTCCGGTTGGAGAAAAAGGAGGGCAGAAGAGCCTTCTCCACCCTGGCATTCTTGACATCTGGGGCTGCATTCTTCCTCGTCCTGGGGGGCTTCCTGTCCTTGCGGGTTACTTAGCAGGATCCCTGTCCCCACCTACTAGATCCCAGTAGTACTCATCCAGTTGTGAAAGCCACACTGTCTCCAGACAATGCCTCCCCTGGGGGAGAAGGGAAGGGCGAAATCACGCCCAGTGGAAAATCATCATTGTGTAATAACAAACTGTGAGAGGGTTTTCTTAGCAGCATTACAAGAGAAAGGGGACTGGGACGTCTTGGAGTAAACACCCTGGCCCTTTTAAATCCTGTCGTCCGATCAGCTTTGATTCGCTGGGCAGGACTGACCTGGGCAAGCCTTTGCAAAGGAGACCTCCAGGGACCAACCAGGGTGGAATTTGGGTAATTTGATAAGTGACTTAAAAGGTCGGAAGGTCGCTCCGGTTCATTCACTGGAACACCTGCCCCTAAGTACTGAGTTAACTGTGTGGTCCTGGCCCTTTTCCAGTCCAGGTGATTGCACATTACCTTCTGCAGCGTTCCTTCCCATTTCCGGGGCGCACGGTCCCTTTCTTTGCTTCTGTGCAACACAGCATGACTAAACCATAATTATTCTCTTAGCTTCTAGAGATTAGTTAGGGGATATTAATTTGTGATTTGTTTGTAATGTTTAAGTTGGCAAAGCACTGGCGGATGAAAGGGACAACTTGAAGTTTCTCATTCTGGCTCTGTGGGATGTAATAATGGAGAGAGAAACCTCCCTTAAGCCATCTTGCCAAAAGAAAAAAATAATTATCCAATTGTTCATAAATCTGCAAAAGGCTTTCTTTGATGAACACCAGTCCGAGAGAAAGTAGAGAAGAAGCCAGATCACAGTGTCATGCACTTTGCTGTGTAGACACAGTTGAAGGACCTCGGGGTCTTTGTGCGTAACTTCCCCCAACCTGCCCCTCCCCTGCCCCCAGTCTCTGATCTGATGTCTTACTTACACCTGACCTTTAGGGAAATTATGCCGCCCTCCAGAATTTTCTCAGTCCTTGTTCCCATTTAAACCACCAGCCCTGGGCACCTGAGTGGCTCAGTCAGTTAAGCATCTGCCTTCGGCTCAGGTCATGATCCCAGGGTCCTGGGATGGAGCCCCGCATCGGGCTCCTTGCTCAGCAGGAAACCTGCTTCTCCCTCTCCCTCTGCTTTCTTCTCCCCCTGCTTGTGTTCTCTCTCTCTCTCTCTCTCTCTGTCAAATTAATAAATAATCTTTTTGAAATGTTTAAAAAATAAAAAAATAAACCACCAGCCCTGTAAATGGACTCCAGTAGAGGCCTGGCCTCAGCACAACAACAGAGCCAGCAAGATAAACCTGGGGTAGGGGGCTGGGAGCAACGCGTCCTGGTTTGTCCAGGAGATGCTAAAATTGTAGAAGTCCATGTCCCAAGCTACCTACCGTTCAGTCCGGGACAACCCGACAGTTGGTTACCCTAACTCCTTAAGGGCCACCGCCAGAGCTCATCTCCTGTAAGCTCACACCAGTCCTAACAACTCCCAGCGCCTGGGTCAGGAAGTGATTTTGCATCTTAAAAAAAGTGCTGGGAAGAGAGACCCGGAAATTAACCGCAACTCTCCGATCGGCCACGAGGGGGAGCGCTCTCCCGCGCATTGTGCAGTTCAGTCTGGCAAGGGGAGGAGGAACCATCCCGGTTAGGAGAGACCAAGTTAAGCTCTGGGGTGAGAGTCAGGGACTGTGGGAGGGATAGAAATAAAAAGGGTCAGTCCAGTCAGTGTCATTTCTGCCGGCGCACACACACACACACACACACACACGCACACGCGTGCGCACACACACACGCCCCCCTTATGAAATTAACCTTCTATTCCAGTACCACCAGGTTCCAGGAGCCTTATACCCCTTATTCTCAAGCTTCACAATGACCTTGCAAAGTGGGAGCTGTGGTTAACTAGCCTAAAGTCACAATACTGGGTGAAACTTCAAAGACCATCATCTTTACACTACACCACATCACCATTTTTAAGAACCATGAAATGGCAGAGTTCAAACTGTTTCCTTGGCTTAGGGTAGGGGTTGGGACACAGGTGGGGGGGAGGGAAGGCCATGTGGATGATGCCTAACCGAGTCCCTGATCCATGCCCATCATGGGGAACAAGGGGAGCTAAGGGCACTGCTTCACTGTATGGACACCAGTAGGGGTCTGGTTGGGAAATGGGAACACACCAGCCCCAGAGTGATGGGGAGGCAGGAACTACCAGCCTTAGTTCCTTTTCATTTCCAAGACAGCTGAAGACGATCACTGCTGCACCACATTAGGGAGCTCAGAGAAAGAAGCAGATGTTATTTAGGCACCATGTAGGGGTCACTCGATCGGAGTACTAACCAGGAAGTCCTTCATCGAAACCTGGGCTAGGCAAGACTGAACGTACCCCAAGCACCAAGCCACCTGTGAATGCCGCCTGCCAAAAGGAGATGATGAAGCCAACCCAAACTCAATTCAGAACTGAAATTCCGAGAATACCCGTAGAAGAAAAGCATCTGGCGTTCATCGTCAAAGCAAAGAAAAAGGAAGGCTTTGGCAATTCTACTAAGGAGTTGTCAGATGTCTTAACCCTGGGGTTGCTGCAAAAGACACGCAATGTTCTAGAAAAGGGTAAGGTGGTTGGCGGTGGTGTTAGGGTGGTGGTGGTGGGGGGGGACTCTTTTAGAAATCTTTAAATTTGGTTTAATTTAGATTCCTCTGCTGCTTTTCACACTTTACAGATACGCTGCAGAGTCCTGGGTTTCCGTTGTACTTTTCTCTCTTTTAATAAAAAACCTCAGGAATGGGTTTCATAGAATTGATTTTTTTTTTGTCAGTGTCTATCATTTTGACAATTATAGCTTGGGAGACCTGCTGAGCTGTCAGGAAAAGGACTCATCTTCACATTACTTTAACCAAAACAGTTATGGCTTTTAAAACTATAAATTAGATTACTATATCTGTCCCAACTTACTTGGCTGCCACCAGTTGAACTAGGCTAACATTCCTGAATTGCAAATAATCCTTTCCCCATGGATATTTTTATCCAGGGCAATATCCCTCTAATTCAAGGCTTGAAAAATGATGCCCACGTGATTTCGAGAAGATGAGCACTTTTAAGTTGTGAAGCATGTTGTAGCTTAAAAAAGAAAAAAAAAAAAACAACCATAACCTTCCAGGAGAATTATCTCTCAGGGAACAACAAAACAAAACAAAAACAACAAAAAAAACCCCACAAAAAATAAAAACAACAACATAAAACAACCCTGATGGAGACAGCTCTTTTCAAGTGCAAATGAGAGAATGACAGCAAGAAGAGGTTTGGGGGTGCCTCGGTGTCTCAGTGGGTTAAGCCTCTGCCTTCAGCTCAGGTCATGATCTCAGGGTCCTGGGATAGAGCCCCACATCAGGCTCTCTGCTCAGCGGGGAGCCTGCTTCCCCCCCTCTCTCTGCCTGCCTCTCTGCCTACTTGTGGTCTCTGTCAAATAAATAAATAAAATCTTTAAAAAAAAAAAAAAAAGAAGAGGTTTGAAATCCTTACTCATTTGGATAGTACCTTTGCTCTTTTAGTGTAAATATTGATATGTAATCCGGTTTTCCCTGTTGAAAATCACTTGCGCATACAAATATGCTCAGAATTTAATACACATATTTTCTGTTCCTTTCCTAAATCCTGTATTCTTTTCTTTATAACACCCTTCCCAGAAAAGCAGAGAGTGTGATTTACAGCCAATTTTTAAGATCTCAGCTCTGAAGAGCACCCAAAAAATTTGCTCATAAACGAGCAAAGGAGCCAGTATGTTTACATAAGCAAAGGTCTCATCATGTTCCTGTCCAGTTGCATTTTTTTCAAGAGGCTTCTTTAAAAAAGAGTCCCGGGGTCCTTGGGTGGCTCAGTCAGTTGAGCATCTGACTCTTGATTTCGGATCAGATCATGATCTCAGGGTCATGAGATGGCACCCCAACTTGGGCTCCGTGCTCAGTGGGGAGTCTGCTTGAGATTCTCTCTCTTTATCTCCCTCTGCCCCTCCCCCTTCTCTCTCTCTCTCTCTCTCTCTCTCTCAATTAATAAATAAATAAATGTTTTAAAAAAGAGTCTCAAGACATACTTCCATACAGAATTGGACTGTTGTAAATATACTGTGGAAGAAAGAGTGGGAAGGAGGGATAATCCTCAATCAGGGTTCCTCAAGCTAACAATATCAGCAGAGTATATAATGGGGTTTTAGCGTACAGGCAACTCCAAATTTATTTTAAAATTCTACATATTTGGGGGGGTCTGGCTGGTTCAGTCAGAAGAGCATGCAACTCTTGATCTCTAGGTTGTGAGTTTGAGCCCCACGTTGGGTGCAGAGATTATCTAAATAAATAAATAAACTTAAAAATAAAATAAAATTCAACATATTTTATAATGCACTACAATTATTTTTTTAAAGATTTTTTTACTTATTTATTTGTCAGAGAGACAGCAGAAGCACAGAGAACTATAGGCAGAGCAGGCAGAGGGAGAAGCAGGCTCCCTGCTGAACGAGGAGCCTGATGTGGGACTCGATCCCAGGACTCTGGGATCACAACCCAAGCCAAAGGCAGAGGCTTTAACCCACTGAGCCACACAGGCATCCCACATTATAATTCTTTACTATATAAACAAATAAAACATATTTTTTTTTTTTTAAGATTTTATTTATTTATTTGACAGTCAGAAATCACAAGTAGGCAGAGAAGCAGGCAGAGAGAGAGAGAGGAGGAAGCAGGCTCCCTGCTGAGCAGAGAGCCCGACATGGGGCTCGATCCCAAGACCCTGGGATCATGACCTGAGCCGAAGGCAGAGGCTTTAACCCGCTGAGCCACCCAGGCGCCCCATAAAACATATTTTAAATAAAGAATAATAGTTGTTTATATTCGTGAATAGGATACTGCTGTTTCTTCTCTTTTCTTAAAAGAAAAGTCTGTGGATGATGGATCGGTTGAGCCAAAAGTATGGCTCCAATTCCAAGTGGTTTTGCTGTCTATAGCCATACCACCCTGAACATGCCCAGTCTTGTCTGATCTTGGAAGCTAAGCAGGGTTGGCCATGGTTAGTACTTGGATGGGAGACCCATTGGTTTTATTTTATATTTATTAGTTGCTTTCTTTCTCTTGAAGTGATAAATATCAAATTAGCTTAATTTTTTAAAAGAACCTACTGGTTGAGATAATCAGAAAGTTCAGGGATACTGCTAATTTTAGACATGGCTGGATCTAGCTGCCCAAATGATGCCATCAAGAACATGTCCCTTTTCATCTCCTGGATCCGGGTTTTTGTTTTTGTTGTTGTTGTTGTTGATTTTGATTTTGGCTTTTTGTTTCGTTTTTTGCTTCCAATCTAGTCCTTCTGTCCATGTGGCAGCAAAGATGATCCCAAGCTGTTTCAGACTTATATACCTTATTGCCTATGCTCTCAAAAGAACTGGGAGTGTCTCCTTCAATAAAAACCCTGTGAAAATCTCCCAAAGGGCAGATTGATTACAAATCCATCTGCCCAGATATAAACCAATCACTGTGCCCAGGAAATGCCAGAATCACTGGACAGGCCCAGACTTGTTCCCATCCCTCAAACTTCGGTTGGCATCCACATGGACCACACAGCCTGAGAGGAGGAAGGAGGTAATTTCCTGAAGAAAATTTAGAATTCTGTTATCAAAGAAGTGGAGCATATGTCTGCTGGGGAAACACAACATTTGTCCACTTCATACACTAAATTCCTCTTGGAGAATGGGAGCGAACATTTGGTGGCTCAGATAGTTATGAATATGCAACTAGCAGAAAGGCCAGAAATTATGGGCAGGTCTCCCAGGGAAGTCTCTTTCCAGGGCTCCATACCCAGCAAACCCAACCAGCATGTCACACATGTTCTGGAAGTTTCCATTTCCATTTGGGTAGGAACCGAGTGCGAATTCCGATCTCCTGTTTACTTGTTGTTGGCATGGACGGTATTTCTTCATGTTGTGTCATACATTTGGATGTGGCATTAAGATTGTTGAGTGACATCTTCATCGAGGATAGAAAATTATCAATTCTCAGGAGGGAAAAAAGGAAATGATTGGACCATGGGCACCAGAGTTTGGTCTCCTAAAAAATCCAAAACCTTTGTGGACTCTGTGAAAAACCATGCAATCTCACCCTTAAGTGAGAGTTTCTAGCTTGTGAGATATGCCCCCTGAACCCAGCCCCTGTCATGGCAGAAGCATCTTTGCTGGATGGTCAATGTTATGGACAAACACGATCACCATCTTTCAGGTCTAAGAATTTCTTAATTTCCCTCTTTTGTTTCCTTTGCAACCATGGGTTCTTCCTCAATATTTCATGTTTCAGACATATGGCATTTTTGTGGTCATCCTTCCGTATTAAATTCTAATTTTCTTGCACGATAGCCGAAGAACATGGTCAATGTGTGAAGAACATGGCATATGTGATCCTGTTCCTGTGGAATTTATTGAGGTCTCTTTTATGACCTGATCGACGGTCTACTTTTCTGATATATTCTCCATATGTACCCAAAAGTGTGCAGAAAAAGATGGTGTGTTCTGCTGTTTGGTACATAGACTTTCCTCTCTCTCACTATACATATACATAGCAAAACTCTGAAAAATATAATTAATATGTTCAAGCGATATAAAAATGTGTACATATGTGCATATAATATACACATATGTATACATTGCATATGCATGTAGGGCCCACATACACTAAAGTGTATCAGCACCTCAGCCCAGCAGGGAATCGTGGTGCCTTCAGACACCAGTGACCTGGGATTTCTGTGATAAAGGGGGAGAGGCAGTTTGGGGACGAAACAAGAGGAGAACGTAAGATATTTTGGAGTGTGCTTACTGCTCATTTCCTTTTCATTTATGCTCAAAGTATACAATTTCAGCATAGAGATTTGACTGTCTTTGTAATTTAAAATATGAATGGATAACCCACCTACCATAAAATCCACTCTTTTATATTCACACTATTCAGTAACTTTTAGCCTATTCCCAGAGTTGTGCAACCATCACCAACTATGGAATTCCAGGTAATTTTCATCACCCCAAAAGGAAACCTTATACTCATCACCCTCTCCTCTAGCAACCACTAACCTGCTTCTTGCCTTATGGGTTTGATTCACCTATTCTGGGTCTTTATCATCAATGAAAGCTTACAATGCGTGGTCTTTTGCATTTGGCTTTTTGCACCAAGCGTGTTGTTTTCAAGGTTCAGGCTTGTTGAAGCATTATTCGTACTGAAACATGAAGCGTTCTTTGAAAAGCAGTGCTGTATGCAATTTTGTGAATGCAGAGTGTTCCATTGCATGGATATAGCACTATTGTTTATCCATTCATCCACTGATGGGCTGTTTGCACCTTGGGATATTGTAAGTCATGCTGTATTGAATATTTGAATAGACATTTTTGCATGGACATATGTTTTCCATACTCCCGGATAGATATCTAGGAATGAAATCACCAGGTCCTATGGCAACTCTACTTTTTACTTCTGGAGGAACAGCCTACCTGTTTTCCAAAGCCACTGCACCATGTTATATTCCCACCAGCATTGTAGGAAGGTTCCGGTTGTTTTCATCATTCCTTGCCAACATTTGTTTTTTGTCTGCCTTTCTGATGAAAGCCATTCTGGCGGGTATGAAGTGGTATCTTGCCCATCGTTCTCATTTGCATTTCTCTATGATTAACGACGTAGAACACTTTTTCACTTGTTTACTGGCCCTTTGGATGTCCTGTTTGGAGGAAAAACCTATTCAAATCCTCTGCCCTTCTAAAAAAAACTTGGCTATTTTTCTTTTTATTGTTGAGTTGTAAGTGTTCTTTACATATTTTGAATACTAGGCTCTTATCAGATATATGGTTTGCAAATATTTTCTCCCATTGTCTGAGTTGCCTTGCACTCTCTTGATAATGTCCTTTGAGGCACCAATGTTTTAAATTTGTGACTCGTGCTGCCTGCATAGGATATTCAAATAAACACATCACAGTCTTGAAAAAATAGAAATAAGCTCATACTTCTTGATGTCAAAACTTGCTACAAAGCGATAGCAGTCAAAAGTGTGGTGCCGGTCTAAGGACAGACAGAGACTGATAGGATAGAATTCTGAGTCTGGAAATAAAGCCATATTGAGGAAGGGTATGAACTATAAGTTGATATGCCCAGGCAAGGAGCTACAGCAGAGTGGGGAAGTGGGAGCAGATCTGTGAGTATGAAGTCATCAGCAGAACCTCAGAGAAGGGGAGAGTTTGGGATGGGTGGGAAGGGGACCAGGAGGGATAGATGTCCACGCATAAGGAAGATGACTGTCAGGGTTGACAGCCACTTCATTTTGTCTTCCTGAAGGTCATCGGGGTCTGGAGAAGCAGGGACCGAGGGCCAGAACAGCTTACTCCGCACCCTTTCAGTTCAAGGTTATGGACCCAAACTTCTACATACGACTGAGGTATGGTTAATCAGAACCTTAAGTATTTATGAGAAAACAGGACAAAAAAATTGTCATTGCAAACATTTACACCCCAACTCACTTCGTAGATCAGACTCAATGAAGTAAGTGACTTGCCCAAACAAATCACTAATTCATTAAGTTATTCATGCTGTAAGCTGCATCTATGGTGGGAAGGGTGCTGTGAAAGGTGTGATCACAGAAATAAATAGCCTTGGACCCTGTCCTCAACCAAATTAACAGTCTAGTGGGAGAAGTAAGATGTGGGTACAAATAATGAGAATTCTAAGGCAGAAAGTTCAAAATGCAGTAAAAGAGGTTGATAAGCTCTAGGAAGGATACGGAACTCTGGGAGTATAAGAGGAGGAGGAAATTCTCCCCACCGCAGGATAAGGAATGGCAAGGGAGGGGCTCCCTTGACAAGGGGGCAGATGAGGAGTGGATGTGAATGACCACTGGGACAAGTGGATAAGGGACTTCTTGGGGAAAGCAGAAGTTAGGAGAAAGCCAGTCTGCCGAGGCAAGGGTGAGACACAGGGAATAAAGGTAGACGAAGCTGAAAGGTAAGTTAATGGGGTGGGCTACAAGGCCTTGACTTTGCGGCAGAATTGATGGTGCTTGATCAGCGGACTATCGATCCCAATCCCGGGAAGGCCAGGTCACTCTCTGTCTTGCTCACACTCAACCTCCCAAAGCTTGCCTGGTGCTCCATACGTCTGTGCCGAGGGACTGGGCAAATCCAGACTAACCGAACCTCCCCTTGACTCCAACTCAGCTTAGTGATCCAGACAGCCATATTGTCACAGTTTGGGATCAATGAATCTGAACATGAACGAGGAAGTGAAAACCAATAAAGAACGCAAAGCGAAAGGAAAAATATGAGGGTAACATACAGCAGGTTCTGTTCCTACAGACCTCTCAAGGGAAAGGGGCTGTTTAAGGGAGAAAATCATTTTTACGCTTGATGTCATATTTGTATCTTCTTTAAAGATTTTACTTTTAGGTCATCTCTACACCCAGCGTGGGGCTCGAACTCACAACTCCGAGATCAAGGGTCGCACGCTCCACCAAGTGAGCCAGACAGGACCCCGAAGTTATGTTTGTATTCTTATTTTTTGCTTTCAGATTTAATCTCATATGATATTTTTCCCAGTATGTGCTGCGCTGTGTGTGTATTTGTGTGTGTGTGTGTGTGTGTTTGCATGTGTATGTTGGAACAAAAACGTATTTTCCTCTAGGAATTTGAAGGTGCTTTAGTAGAAATACATTTCTTTCTATTGGTTGATAATGTTCTTTAAAGATGTTTATACTAGAACGAAACGATATATGTTATAGAGCAGTACCGAAGCAGTGACAGAAGTTCTCAGACTTCGCGTCAGGACTTGCCCAAATGCCACACATTAATCTACAGCTAAAGACACGGAAATATAAAAGATCTATAAACACGACTGAGCTTGTCTTTTCTTTGCCTAAGTACATCTTTTTTCCTTTCCATAAGATCAGTCTTCACTCAGAAGTTCACACGCACAGAAAAAGTGCAACCAAGACTCAGCAGCATTTAGCGCTACCCTTTGAGGAGAATTACTGTACATTTGTGAAAATCCAAGTTTACCCAAAGGCACAGCCTCTTAAATAGAAGTCGCTGACAGAAAAAAAGAATTCTATCTGAACGTTCCATCTAAATAAGATGACTATCAAATACGTAGGTACCAATGCTACATTGCCATTAATATTAGTTTCATGAAGATCAGATTCTTTTTATAGGCTTACTCTATCTTTGTGATGGTTAATTGTATGTATCAACTTGGATGAGATTCTTTTGGATGAGAGTCACATTTAAACTGGTAAACTTTGGGTAAAGCAGACTGCCTTCCATAAGGGAGGGTCTTACGGAATGGGTGGGTCTGAGAATGGGTGGGCCTTGTCCAACCAGTTGACGGCATGAATAGAAAAAGACTGGTCTCCACAAAGAAGAAGAAATTCCTTGGCAGACTGCTGTCAGATTTCTTCTGGATCAAAGGTTTTTCTGGATTTCCTGCCTATTGGCTCACACTGTAGTGAAATATATATCTAATATGTGTGTGTGTGTGTGTATTTACATATTTGTTTATTTATATCAGGTGTAGGAGACACTCTATGTTTCAACCATAAAGATGTTGTTGAGGTATTTTCACAGAAACTTCTGTTCTACTCACCTCTTTTTTTCCTTCCACCTTTTTTTCTTTATCCATTTTTAACTGTATGCACAGTTATATATATTTTTTTATATATTTTTCTCAGAAATCTTAGCCGGAAAGAATTCAGTGAACCCAGAAAAGATTAAAACACCGTTACAATATTTACTAATCCTGTACATACCATTCTTAAAATTTTGTTTTTAGAATAATAACTTCTCTTAAAATAGACATTGCAGATTTAGAGAAAATCATTTTTCTTGCTATTTCCAAGTCAACTCCTATTCTATTATTCAGAAATCTTCCAACTCTGGGGGAGAATTTGTAACAATGTTTTTTTTTAAGATTTTAAAATTTATTTGACAGAGAGAAAGAGACAGCGAGAGAGGGAATACAAACAGGGGGAATGGGAGAGGGAGAAGCAGGCTTCCCACTGAGCAAGGAGCCCAATGCAAGGCTGGATCCCAGGACCCTGGGATCATGACCTGAGCCGAAGGCAGACACTTAATGACTGAGCCACCCCAGCATCCCAAGGTCATATAGCTTCTTAAAAAAAAAAAAAAATCCTTAACCACAAATTCTTAAAAACAAAGACAAAATACTAAAATAACTTCAGAGGCTAAAACAAATATTTTTAAAAGGAACCTAGGAGTCAAGTTTACATGTAGGACCCATGTGTTACCTTGCATAACGCATTACTTTATTCCCTGCTAAAACATTTGTTTGCTCACCTGCAACTATTGTCATAATCTTCCAACACACTCAACTATAAAAAGTGGCTGATATTTGTGGTTTGTGATGCCACCTGGTTAAGTAAGAAACCACTCATGGGAATGTCTTTTGCTAATTTCAATCGTATCAGAAGAGAAAGTTTGAAAAACATTGCCTGCGGCATGCCATGCCCTCACGCTTGGTTCTGTCTCTCTCCTGATTGGCATAAAAGGATATTAATGAAGCTTCAGTCTTGCTAGTAAACTTTTTTGGACATTTGCTCTCAGAGTAGAATACGCAAAAAGAGTATGATTAATATTAAGCTTTCCATGTTGCTATCTTTATGCCTTCCATCAGGAGATACATCTAGAAAGAGGGAAGGTGCCTCTCTGGTCCAAATGTAGCTTGAGTTTGTTGATATGTTTAGATTAGGTAATCAAAGTATGAGGAAGTGGAGCTTTGTTTTTCTCCTTTTGGGGGCTTTTTTAAAAATTTTATTTATTTATTTGACAGAGAGAGACACAGCGAGAGAGGGAACACAAGCAGGGGGAGTGGGAGAGGGAGAATCAGGCTTCCCACGGATCAGGGAACCCGATGCCCGTCTCGATCCCAGGTATTAAAGGCAAATGCCCAACAACAGAGCCACCCAGGTGCCCCTTCTTTTGGGGGGGGGTTTTAGTTCATTTTTGGGCATGCTGTCTCTTTGGATCTAATAAAGCACAATCCTGATCTTATAATGAAAAGTAATTTGGCATGAACAACTTTCATTAGTAAAACTAATTGGGGAAATGATATCTTATGGATACAACAGCCCTATTTTAATCAATGTGTTCAGCCTTTCTACTAGAGAAATTTTTTTTCTCATAATCAGGATATTATTAGTTTGAGTTACGCATTCTCAATAGGGGCAAAAATTGGTTCTGGTGAGATACAGAATCTTAACTATAAAACATTTTTAAATTCTTGGCCATAAATTCTTAACAACAAAACAGAACACCCCCAAATTTCCAAGGCTGAAACAGATACATGGGAGCTGAGTTGATATTTAAAAGCAATTTATATGCCCAGAAATAAACCCTCACATATATGACCAAGTGATTTTCAACAAGGGTGCCAAGACCTTTCAATAGGGAAAAGACAAAGGGTGTTAGAAAAACTGGTTATCCACATGCAAAAGAAGAAGGAAGAGGAGGGGGGGGGAGGTTGTTGAATCTTTTCCTTATACCATATACAAAAATTAAGTCAAGATGGCTCAGAGCTCTAAACATAAGAGCTGAAGCCACAAAACTCTTAGAAGAAAACATAGAGAGCACCGGGGTGGTTCCGTCGGCTAAGTGTCTGCTTTTGGCTCTGGTCATGATCCCACGGTCCTGGGACTGAGTCCTGCATCGGGCTCCCTGCTCTGCAGGGAGCCTGCTTCTCCCTCTGCCTCTGCCTCTGCCTCTCTCTCTCTCTCTCTCTCTCTCTCATGAATGAATAAATAAATAAATCTTTTTAAAAGAAGAAGAAGAAGAAAACATAGAGGGGGGAAACTCCATGATACTGGATGTGGCACTGATTTCTTGGCTATAACACCTAAAGCACAGGCAAAAAAAAAAAAAAAAGATAAAAATAGACAAATTGGACTACATCAAAATTAAAAACTTTTATGCATTAAAATATACGGATGTACAGAGTCAAATGATGTACAGAGTCAAATGATGTACAGAGTCAAAGGAACCCAAGAATAGAAAGAAATATCTGCAAATCATGTATCTGATAAGAAGTTAATGTTCAGAATATACAAACAATTCTTACGACTCAATAGCCAACAACAATTAAAAATTGATCAATGAAGCAAAGGGGGAGAAAAGAGAAAGAGAAAGAGAGACAAATCAAAAACCAGACACTTAACTATGGAGAATAAACTGATGGTTATCAGAGGGGAGCGGGTGGGGGGGATGGTAGAATTAGGGGGTGGGGATTAAGGGGGGCACTTGTCGCGATGAGCTCTGGGTGATGTACAGAAGTGCTGAGTCTCTCTATCGCACACCTGAAAGTAACATGACACTGTATGTTAACTGTACTGGAATTTAAATTAAAACTTCCAAAAAATGAGCAACGAACTTGAACAGACATCTCTTCAAAGAAGATATATAAATACCCAATAGACAAATGAAAAGATGTTCAATATCCCTAATCACTGGGGAAATGCAAATCAAAACCACATTGAGATACCACTCATGCCCATTATGATGGCTACTATCCAAGAAACAGAAAATAATAAGTTTTGGCAAGGGTGCAGAGAAATTGGAACTCTTGTGCACTTGGAAGGAATGTAAAATGGTGCAGCTACTATATAAAGTTGGGGGGCTCAGTTAGTTAAGCATCCAACTCTTGAGCCTGCTTAAGAGTTTCTCCCTCTCTCTCCCTCTGCCCTTCTGCCCCCTCACTCTCTCAAATTCTCTTTCTCTTTAGAAAGAAAAGAAAAAAAAAACAGGATGGCAGTTCCTCGAAAACTTAAAAATGAAACATCCAGGATCACCCCTCCGGGTGTCTATCCCCAAAAGAACTGAAAGCAGGATCTTGAACAGGTGTTTATACACCTGTGTTTGGAGCACCATTACTCCCAATAGCCAAAAAGTGAAAGCAACCCAAGTGTCTTCTGACAGATGAACGGACAAACAAAATGTGGTCCATACACACAATGGGCTATTACTCAGCCTTAAAAAGGAAAGGAATTCTGACACCTGCTACGACCTGGATGAACCCTGAGGCTGTGATGCCCAGGGGCATAAGCCAGGCACAGAAAGACAAATGCTGTCTGATTCTTCCAATTACATGAGGGTCTTAGAGCTGTCAAATTAACAAAGACAGAGAATAGAATGGAGGTTTCTGGGGGACCAGCGGAGAGGCAGAAGGGGGAGTGATTTTTTCAAGGATGCAGAGTTCTGGTTTGGGGCCAAGAGAAGAGTTCTGGAGGTGGATGGATGGTGGAGATGCCTGCACACCGGCGTGAATGTTCTTACTATCACAGAGCCAAACATTTAAAAACAGTTAAAATGGTGAATTTTATATAATGGGTATTTTACTATAATTTTTTAAAAAGCTGTTTATAGGGGCGCCTGGGTGGCTCAGTGGGTTAAAGGCTCTGCCTTCGGCTCAGGTCATGATCCCAGGGTCCTGGGATCGAGCCCCGCATAAGGCTCTCTGCTCAGCTGGGAGCCTGCTTCCCCCCCCCCCTTCTCTGCCTGCCTCTCTGCCTGCTTGTGATCTGTCTGTCAAATAAATAAATAAATAAAATCTTTAAAAAAAAAAAGCTGTTTATAATCTTCTCTAAAAGATGAGTTTATTCTTGTCTAAAACACATGTTTGCTCCTCCATGACCATGGCTGTAGTACCTCAGCAGAGTACAAAGCACAGATATACACGCAGAACAAAAACAAACAGACAAGGTATCTGGGATATTAACACTTCATGGTGAGGGGGGCAATTTGAAAGAAATGTCTAAAGAGGCTTTTGGGATAGGGGATGTAACAACAACAAGAACAGTTGAGATGGGGCGCCTGGGTGGCTCAGTCAGTTGAGGGTCTGCCTGTGGCTCAGGTCACGATCCTGGGGGCCTGGGACTGAGCCCTGAGTCCAGCTCCCTGCTCGGTGGGGAGACTGCTTCTCCCTCTGCCTCTGTCCCACCCCATTGCTTCTGCTCTTTCTTTCACTCTATCTCAAATAAATAAATAAAATCTTAAAAAAAAAAAAGAGTTGGACTAAAAATCACTAACACATGATTCCTAAAAAAAAGAAAAAGAAAAAGAGAAAAGAAAGAAAAAGAAAAGGCCACGGGAGCGCAGAGGCAGATTTGGAGGGATGTGTCTACAAGCCAAGGAACACCAAGACAATCAGCAGACTCTAGGAGAGAGGAGTGGGGGAGACTGTCCCTCAGAGCCCCTGGCAGGAACCAACTATCTCTGCCAGCACTTTGATTTCAGAGATCCGGCCTCGGGAGCTGTGAATTACATGTCTGTTGCTTGCAGGCATCGTGTCTGCGGTACTCTGTTAAGGCAGCCCTGGGAATCTGCTAGGATTCCTAATGGAAAATTTCATCCCAATGCCGGCTTCCGAGAAGACCCAAAATTCAGATGGAGGAGACGAGGGGTGATGGGTAAATTCCAGAGAAAGAGCAAGCTGGGGAAAAACAGAGAGCAAGGCATTTCCAGAACAGGGGTGGGGGCGGTGAGAAGCGTGTCACCTGGTTCAGGCAGATGAAGGAGTGCCGTCTGCGCAGGGAGGATGCGCCAACTCATCCGTAGACCCCCCTGGAAAGGGGCACACAGGAGCTTCAATCTGGGGAAACAAAGGCAGGCTTGGGGCTTTGCCACCTCCATGCTTTCTGCCTATTTCTGTACCCGATTTATCTTCTATTCCTTCGTGTGCTGCTTGCTATTTCCAGCTGAAAAATATTTTCCCTCTGTGTTGTTGCTGCCAACCTAGATGTTTTATTCATGGTCTCATGGTGGTGTATTAGTGAATTAATTCTGCCTTCAAGGAAAACGAAGACTGTAATAAACCTCCCTTTGTAATCTCTAGGACAAAACGGCATCGGCCTTTGAGCTTGTTGTACCAGGGGTTCAGAAACAGGAGCAGATGCTGCCACTTGGGGTCCTCCGCACAGCACATTCTGAACTTTTTAACTGATTTATGAGTAAGTTTGGGTTTAAATGTGTGGTGTAAGAAGTACGATGGAAAAATCTAGAAACAGCACTCTGAATTTTCTTATATGATAGAATACACGTATTTGGAGGGGGTCACGAATTTGACTTGGTTAGAAATGTTAGGGTCTTGGCATTGGGGTTTTTTTTTCTCTCTCTTTTTTTCTTTGTACATGATTCTTTGTTGCTTCATTCTAGGACGGGTTACTAGACAAACCACAACTGTTATAAAATCTCAATTCATTTACTTTTGTCCGCCCCCTCCCCAACACTCCACCTTTTTAAAAATAAAGATTTGGTATTTTTAAAAAGGTTTTATTTATTTACTTGAGGCAGAGAGAGAGAGAGAGCATGAGCGGGGGGAAGGGCAGAGGCACAGACACAAGCGGACTTCCTGTTGAGTGGGGAGCCTGACGTGAGGCTCAATCCCAGGACTCTGAGATCATGACCTGAGCCGAAGGCAGAGGCTTACCCCACTGGGCCACCCAGACTCCCCTGAACTGATATTTGTATACATTGTGAAATGATCACCACAATGTCTGATTGATCTCCATCAACCATACATAGTTACAGACCTTTTTTCTTGTGATGAGAACCTTTAAGACATATCTACCTACCTACCTATCTCTAACTCTGTCTACATATTATGTTATATTACATATTGTTATATATAATATCTAACATTATATATAACATAGACTATGTTCCATATACTACATAATAGAGATACAGGAAGAATGTGGTATATGTATCGTACACTAATGAAATAGGTAGATACCCATATGTATCCACTCATCCACTGATGGACACTTTGGTTGCTTCTACATCTTGGCGATTGTACATAATGCTGCAATAAATATGAGAGGGCATCTATTTCTTCGAGTTAGTGTTTTAATGTTATTTGAATAAATACCCAGAAGGAGAATTGCAGCATCATATAGTAGTTCTAATTTTAATTTTTTGAGGAACCTCCACAATGTTTTCTATAGTGGCTAAGGCAATGTACCTTCCCACCAACAGTGCACGAGGGTTCCCTTTCCTCCATATCCTCACCAACACTTGTTATTTCTTGTCTTTCTGATAATAGCCATTCTCTGTGGTTTTCTTTGCATTTCCCTGATGACCAGGGATGCTGAGTATCTTTTCATGCACCTGTTGGACGTTTTTTATGTTTTCTTTGTGAGAATGTCTGTTCGGATCCTCTGCCCATTGTTTTTAATTTTCGTTTCACTTTAGTTGTATGAGTTCTTTATATATTTTGTATACTAATCCCTTATCAGATGTATGATTTGCAGATATTTTCTTGCACTCAGTAGGTTGCCTTAAAGTAATATCGATAAAAGAGGAATGGGACGCAAGCCCAGACGGAGCACGCAGGGATCGTAACGATGTTGTTCCGCTCTCACACTGTGCTCTGCGGTGCTTTTGTAAGCAGGCTCAGACTGCTCCACTAGACCGGAGTTCTTGGAGGGCAGGGATGGTGGCTCTGCCCCTTTGTGTTCTCCGCAGTGCCCAGAGACTGTAGTGCCAGCTTCTCGGTGACTGGGAAGCAACGGCCAGTAGACAGATCATGGACTTTGACACGGGACAGGTTCTTGAGTCTTGTCTCTGGAAGTCACCAGCTATGCCCCTCTACAATCTGTGCTTTTGCTTTTTAGTCTGCAAAATGGCTGCTGTTGTTTGTCTCATTGGAAACCATTTGCACCAGGAAAGGAGATGCAGGTGTGGTGGGGGTTTTTTTTTTTGTGTGTGTGTGTGTGTGTTTTGTTTGTTTGTTTGTTCTAAGTAAATGATGTGTTTCTTGGACAAAATGTGAGTTCATCTGATGCTGTTGCCCTAGACACCCAGTTCTCTTTCCCCCTGACCATGAGATGCTCTTGCCCGACAGTCCAGGGGGACTACTTAGAATGGTCTCCTTATGCTGATACTGAAAAGACACATCCCAATTCCTACCGCAAGTATCTGGGTTCAGGAACAACTAGTTAAAACCAACTAGTGGGAGAGTTACCCGAACCAGCTCTCGGGCTTTCCAGTGTGTGCACACGTGTGTAGGGAGTAGAGTTTATTTGGTAAGTCTGCAGCTTAAGAGGCGGCTAAACTGTTTAGATTGAAAACCTGGCTTTGTGACTCACTGGGCAGATTCTTGAACTTTTGCTGGCCTCGGTGTCCTCAGTTGTAAAATGAGGATAGTTCTCACCCCACAGGGTTGCTTGGAGGCTGAATAAGACAGTCCGTACAAAATACCTCGAGTAGAATCCAGTGGAGAATCACTACTATTATCATTCAAGGAATTTTAAGCCCACTGACATTCCCATTGGTGATGTGTTGTAAATTCTTTAATCTTGGTTGTAAAATCTTTCATCTTTTCAGGAGCACTGCTGTAGGTCTTCTGGCTGCTCTGCTGAGCAGAAGTTCTGTGGTTCCTATTATAACCATATGCTGTCTTTTTAATGCACTGTCTTTGGTCCACACATACTTGCTGTAACCCAGCCAATTCAGAAGAGCCAGAGAGAAGACTTCTTCCCTGTTAAAAACATCTATCTAGTGTTTACCATGTGCCAGACAGTTCTGCATCCTGGGATGTTGTGGTGAATGATGATATGTCCCCTGGAAGGGTACCGCACCCCAAAATACAAAACAGGCCAGAACCTACACTAGATGTACCTGCAGACAGTGGAGCTGCATTCATGTTATTGATTTAGAAAAAGTGCATTTTATACTTCCATCCCAATATAGAAATTGTCCATGAGACATGATGAAAATATCTGAATTTCCTTCCCTTGTCTTTTAGCAATATATTTAATGTTTTCAACAAGGCAAAAAAGTAATATTTAGCACATCTGACGGATAATAAACACTCATGAAACTACATTGTGTTCTTGACAGCATCTTTTTTCAGTTAAGTGGGTAAAATAAACATAATATTTATCCTGAGAAGTGGCGCAGGTTGAAAAATATTCACATGCTCAGGAAAAAAAACAGAGGGAAAATACGCAGTGGTTGATTAGTGGGTAATTTAGGAGAGCGGAGGATATACCCAGTGTGGCAGGCTACATAATGCTCCCAAAGGTTTGTTCACATCCTAATTCCCATATGGAAAGAAGTCTTTGCAGAGGTGATTATGTGAAGGATTTTGAGATGGAGAGATTATCCTGGATTATCTGGGTGGATCCGAAATACCATCACATATATCCTCATAGGAGGGACACAGATGGAAATCTGAGCACACATGAGAGATGAGAACGTGATGTGGAGCTGGAGCAGAGAGATTTAAAGATGCTGGCCTCAAAGACTGGAGTGATGTGGCCATAAGCCGATGAATGCTGGCAGCCACCAGAAGCTGGAAGAGGCAAGGAACGATTCTCCCTTAGAGCCTCCAGCAGGAATGTGGCCCTGCTGACACCTTGATTTTGGTCCAGTGATACTGGTGTTGGACTCCTGGCCTCCAGAACTGTGAGAGAATCCATTTCTGGTGTTTAGAGCTACACAGCTATGGTAACTTGTTACAAGAGCCACAGGAAACTATTACATCCAGTCATTTCAGATTAACGACGGAAGGAGCCCACGGACTACTCTGTCAACCACGGCTTGGCATGACGTTATCTAATACATGTCTACTATATGTCCCCGTGTTCCTTCTAACCTGATGTTCCTTTATTTTCCTTTGCATTCTGTTGAATGGCAGATGGCACAGAGATTTTTTTTTTTTAATTTTCGATTTGTATGTCAGCGTTTTAATTGTTGATGGAATGGTGGCATCTCTCATCTCTCTCTCTCTCTCTCTTTTTTTTTTTTGCAGATACTCCAGATGATTTTAATGCATGGATCCTGCTGCAGGACATTGATTTAGGTAAGAGATAGAAAGTCTGATGTCTGCTTTAGTAACATGCATAGGAGTATCTCCCAGATTAGGCTCTCTTTCCCTCTAACGATAGCAGAAAAAAGAAAATCCTTGATGTTTGATTTTTCTTTTTTTTTTTCTTCCTTAGGTTCTGTGCTGACCCTGTCACTTTTTAAGGCTTTGATGAAATTTACTCTGATGAAGTTATCTTGATTTTTTTTTTAAGATTTTATTTATTTATTTGTCAGAGAGAGTGAGCACAAGCAGACAGAATGGCAGGCAGAGGCAGAGGGAGAAGCAGGCTCCCCGCCGAGCAAGGAGCCCGATGTGGGACTCGATCCCAGGGCGCTGGGATCATGACCTGAGCCGAAGGCAGCCGCTTAACCAACTGAGCCACCCAGGCGTCCCTATCTTGATTTTTTTAACTACACGGACTGGGTCATTGGCTTTATCAACCCTTTGCAATATTATCATGGTATATGTTATATACATCATGTTTTCTTAAGATTAAACTCCAGTTACCTAAATGGACTTGCACACCTGCCTCTCATTTACTGTCTCTTCTTTAGGATGGGTCCTTTCCACGGAAGCCTAATGTTACCCATTACATTTTCATTCTTCCCGATTTCATTCTCAGGCATAAATTTACTTTCGAGCGCTCATGGCCTTCGATACCACCCATTCGTGAGAACCCCCAACTCTCCCTCTCCCAGACTCCAGACTCCTTTCCAACCGCCTGCCAGCCATCTCTCCAGTCAACGCCGTCCTCCTCCGCGACAGCGTTTATTCCTAGCCACCGGAGCCACCGATTTGCTCCCTTGTTTGTTCACAGTAAGTCCCACCAGGACAAGGACAAGGTCACGTTCTGGGTCTGACGCGGCTGGGGCACCGGGAACAGGGCTAGGCACAGGGTGGACGGGCAGTAAATGCTCGTGCGCCCTCAAGAAGCAAATAAAACCAGGTGCATCTGCGCTCTTGGCGCTTGAGCTTTTTGGGTGACGCTAGACTGGTCCTTCGGAGATGAGCCGAGAATGGCATGTATGTTTATTTGACAGGAACTCAGAGCTAAGCCCATTTTCCTTCTTCCTCCGAAGGCTGCGGATTCCCGTAGTAACTTTGAATCGCGCAGAAATCCAACCCCTTGGTGCGGTCAGACTGGTCGCCGCGAGCCGCGGGCGCCTGCCGCCGGGGTCCGCGGTGTCCCCGCCAGCGCAGCCGGGCCAGCGCGAGTCTAAGGGGCGGCGGCGCGGCCCGGGGTCTTCCGGGCGTGTGCGACCCGGGGGTGGGGGCCCGCGCGCCCCAGGGTCGCGGCCCTCGGCGACGGTGCGGGCGGTGCGGGGTCCCGGGGCCGCGGCCGGCGCCGCCCGACGTCACTTCCGACCGGAGCCAAGATGGCGTCGGCGCGGCCGCGGACGCCGGGGCGGGCGGAGCGGCGGCAGCGGCGGCGCGGGCGGCGGCTCTCGACGCTCTGAGGCGCGGGGCGCGGCGGGCACAGGTAAGGGGCGGCCGGGACGGGCGGCTTCCGGGACGGCGGCGGGCTCGGCGCCGGGACGCCCGTCGCTGCCCGCGAAGAGCGAGGAGGCGGCGGCGGCGGGGGCGACCCGTGGGGACCGGGCGCGCAGGGCCGGGCGGGCGGACGCGCCCCCTCCGAGGACCCGGCGTCCCGGGCGGGCGGGGCTCCCCGCTCCTCCCTCCCGCGCCCGAGCCCCCGGGCCGACCTTGGGGCCCGCCGCGGCGAAGTTGTGCGGTTTGCTTTGTGGCCGTTGGATCGCCGCGCGCCCCGCCGGGGGGACGCGTGTGCGCGGCGAGGCCGGGCGGCCGCTGCCAGTCCAGCCGGTCCCCGTGTCCCCGGACGGCGAGGGCGCACGCGGGGTCCCAGGGCCGCGCCAGTTTCCAGTCGTTGATGCTCTTCTCTTTTGTGTTCCGCCCGAGTGTGTCTCTCACACTCGCAGTCTTAATTTGTTTTGTGTCTTGCGTCTTTGTGTTTCCTAAATAGTTTTTGTGTGGTTCCGACCTGGAAATTGTCTCCTTTAGTGTTTCCATCGCAGATCCACCGGTGTTTTTGTTTTTAGCAGACGTTGCACTTATGTATTAATTTTGCTCCTCAAGACACCTACGAACCTATTTTTGATGGTGGCAAGGGAGACGCGAAGTATCCCTAAGAGGTCAAGGGTATGCCCAGACCTCGGTGCTTCTTTCCGACCCACGCGTGAACCGCGGAGCCACGACTGGGCCCCTTCTGCCCGGCTGTGAGCTTCGGGAACAATCCCGCGATTTAACCGGGAAGCCCAAATTCCTTGAACTACGCAGCTATAATTTCCCCTAAGAAAGGGGATTCGTGCTGGCCCCTCATTTTCCATTCAGTGTTGTATTGGGGTTTTGGTTTTATTTCACAAGTGGAACGCCTTTTGGTGAATTCCAGTAGGTCTTTGGGCCCCGTTAATCAGACCTTTGAAATGGTCGCCCCCAGAACACGACTAAAAGATTTCATAAAGTTTTTGTTTATTACAGGTTTATTGTTAAAAGCAACGATAACTGAGCCAGAAGCGCAACCTTTCCGTGAAATCTTTTACCTCCCCTACAAGACTTCCTATCCCATCGATCAGTTATGGCCAAGTATTGGGAAAATGTGGGCCTCCAACGTTTTTTTTTAACATGTCATGAAATTTGTTGTACAAATATTGAGGAGGAACCGAGACATGTAATTATGTTCTTTTATAGAGGGTTTTGTGTTTGAGATGGCTTGCAGCTGCCCCATCATTCTCTAGAAGCTTCCTTACAAACACTTACTCAACCATATTCATCATTTGTAGACTCTCATTGTAGCCTGGAGAGGACCTTTAAAGATCATCGTATTAAACCCTCTCATTTCAGTCTGTAGAAACTGAGATTGCAATTCACAGTGAGACAGAGATGGTTCATAGTTTTCCTTATTCCAGGGCTCTTTTGCCATGTCTTTTTTGGTTTGATTTAAATAAGTTAATACGTTGTAGTGTTTAGGAAAATACCAGACACACAATAATAACACTCAGTGAAAGTTCGCTTTTCTTGATTCCGAAGGTGGTTTCTTTAATTGAAAAGTTGGCATATTCAGATGTGTTTTTTCTAATTTCGTGGGCAGTTCCTGGAACAGTACAGTTTAAATTTAATAATCTATTCATTTTGTGAGTACAGAACATAACATGATTCTCACTGTAGGACAATATGAACATGGAGAAAAGCACAGAGAAGACGAGAAATCAGCCCCGATCTTCCCATCCTCAGATAACCGCTGTTAACATTTTGGCATACCTCCTTCACCTGCCTGTCTCTCTTGTGCGTGTGTGTATTTCTTATATAAATTTACTCACTTCTACGTGTTTATGTTTTATACAGGATTGATACCATTGTGTGTATTATTCATACCTATCTTCTTACTATATTGGGGGCATATATTCATGCCCTGAAGTGTTCGTCAACATGATTTTTAGTGGCTATGTAATATATATGGGTGGGCCATTATTTACCAATTCCATATTGATCAGTAAGGTTTCTGTAGCCTGAAATTCTCTTTTCATTAAGATCTGTTTAGGTTTTCCTGTTGTGTATTTTAAAGTTTTGTAATTTAGAAAAAATACGTGGACATGTAAATTCTGTCTTTTAGCGTTTAAATATGTATTTTTTCTGTCAGTGCAGTTATAAGCAGCAGCAGTCAATTTCAGCTCCTTTTATTCTCTTCTCCCTGAGCCGGGTCTGTGCAGTTCCATATACATATATATCTATTTGCACACATAGTCTTTTGATGGTTATTTTACGTTAGATGTTTATTTATTCACGGGACTGTTTCTTTAAGCTACCGATCTCTTTTCAAGTTCCAGATCTGATTTACAAACCTTTTAAGTCCTGTTAAATCATAGACTTTCCGGGATGGAAAGCACCTCAGGTTATTTACTATTTTCACATCTTCCAACTTGCTTTCCATGCTATTTTTAATACTCAGGCAGAGGAAAAAAAAAAAAAAAGCCTGTGGGCTGCATGAGAGAACTCCATAGTGGGAGTGAAAAGGGAGTAGGTGGACAGTGGGGGAAGATCATCAAGCTTGTGTGGCGATGTATAGATACAGGGAGTTTCCAGATGATGGGGACAATTACCTGACAGTCATTATTACTGATACTGCTGACGTGTGGCCAGCACTCTGTGGTTTGCGTGGTGCCCATAGATTGCGCTGTCACTCCTAGCATTTGGTTAGAGGTCTGGCTCTCTCTTTTTGAAGTTAGAAGTTTGTAATTAGGGCCGCTAAAATCATCTTCCTAAAGCGACTGAAGGCTATGGACTCCATAACTGAAAGCATTATTTAGGTTCTATTAAAGTAGATTTCTTAGCCTTGGCACGATGAACATTTGGGGCTGCATAATTCTTTGTTTGGGGGGCTATCCCGTACACTGTAGGATATTGGGCAGCGTCCCTTATCTCTACCTGTGACATTCCCCCCAGTCTGCACAACTGAGAAAGTCTCCAGACATTGCCAGATGTCCCCTAGTGGGGACCCAGTTCTCACCCACTGCATTAAAGGCTCAGGGAAGTGGATTCAGGGAAGCTGTCTGTGGACTCTCCTTAGCCAAAGAACTGTAAGACCAGACTCTGGTTTACATGAAGTCCACCTTGAAGGGGGAGAATGGACTTAACTGGCCTGTAGTGGTCCCTTCCTGTGTGTGTCTTTTTTTTTTTTTTTTTTTAAGATTTTATTTATTTATTTGACAGAGAGATGGAGAGCACAAGTAGGCAGAGTGGCAGGCAGAGGGAGAGGGAGAAGCAGACTCCTGCCTGAGCAAGGGAGCCCACGTGGGGCTTGATTCCAGGACCCTGGGATCATGACCTGAGCCAAAGGCAGCTGCTTAACCGGCTGAGCCACCCAGGCGCCCCACGGTGTGTGTCTTTATGATCTTTTTGAGTCGTCTACTTTCAGCACTTCTGTGGCAAGAGATAAAGCAAGTTGAGATAACCTGGAGACTGTGAAGGAGTTTACGTGGCATAGGATCAACATTGCCTGTATTTGGTTAAATTATTACGGATTTAAATAAATTTGTATAGAGTTGATGCATGGTGACTCATGTAAGCTTGTGGCCTATTATACTTGAATAGCACAGAAACAACTGTCTTCTGGAAAATGATACTCCTTGAAGCACCCCGTTGAAGATTGGTGGTAGAGGCCAGACTAGTTTTTCTAAGATCTTTTCTTTTCTTTTTTCTTTCTTTCTTTCTCTCTCCCTCCCTCCCTCCCTCCCTTTCTTTCTCCCTTTATTTCCCTCTCATTCTCTCTCGCTCTCTTCCTCCCTCCCTCCCTCCCCTTTTCACTTCCTTCCTTCCTTCCTTTCTTCCTTCCTTTTCTTCCTACCAGTTCACTGAAAGTGATGAATTTGTCCCGAGGAAATAGCATACTTTTGAAAGCTTATCTAACTTTAACTTCATGATAAGTTTATAACTAAAAGATCACTATTGATCTTCGTGGCACACATGCATCATTAACACAACTTCCTCTGGGCAAAGGAAATGTAGGCTGTCAGATCTTTCTTTGTAGTCTTTAAAAGTATAGATAGTGTGGATTGAATTTTTATTGTGGATGAAGTGATCTTTAGTTAGAAGTTAGTAGATAAGTAGAATGTAAGAAAAGAGATGTGCTGTTGGACCACATTTGGTAATGGGGTGGCTTTCTCAGTTATGGAATACCTACATAATTTCGCTGGAATGATGTATGTCATTTAAATATTCTTTCCTAAAGGGAATGCCTTTCATTCCCCACCCCCACTTCCCCGGAGCATGAATTAGTTATTGTATGTAGTAAATCTGGTTCATTTGGAGTGAAATACACTTATAATATTTTTTCTCAGTACTGTATAGCATTTATTCTTGGAGTCTTGGTTCAAGTCATACCTATGCTGTGTTTCATTTATTAGTCTTTTGGAACATGCAATAAAGGAGGTTTCACTGAATTACCTATATGTTTGCCAGCCATTTTGGTGAAAAGAATATTTTGTAGCTCTTGCAATAAATCATCTGATAGGCTTTGCTTTGAAAGAGCTAAATTACTTCTTGGCACAGCTTGCCTGAAATATGTAAAGCTAAGTGCAACTGTTAGTTTGATTACTGTGGGCAGCCTTTCTGGGAATTGGTAAAACCTACAGCTTTTACATGTGCATATAAGTAGTTCCACGAAGACTACATTAAACTCTGGTGGGGAAACTCTATGGCATTTTCAAGTAATTTAAATGATGCTGTTAAAACTGAAAAGAAATCAGAGATTCACCAAACCCTTACATACTTCAATATGAATCCTGCGCATTACCCAAGGGGTTATTGAGACAGTATAAATTAAGCATAATTTGGAGTAACAATGTAAATATGACATTCTAAGCATTTCTCACTCCGTGAGGCTTATTTTAGGGACTTCATTGTAATTCCAAAAGACCTTAATTTTAAAGTACATCTGAAAATGGGAGTTTTAAGAAGGGGGTCCCAGGGATAAATTTAGATTTTTAATTGTGAAGCTCTGTTTTGGGAGGTAAGTATTGTATCGGTGCAGTCCCCTAGTAATTTAATTGCGCCCTGCCTCAGTGTACGGAATAATGCATATCACAGATCACCACGGGGGCTGAATTATATCTGGCAGTGGTGAGGGGCGGCTCAGTTATCCTCTCCTCTTCCTGTTTGTAAAGTGGGGACGATGATTACTTCTTTCTTTCACCAGCATGTTTTGTGATGGATCGATGAAGAATATGAAAGCAATTGATACTTGTAGGTTTCCTCAAAAATATTAATAGCATTTTTCTTAGCTACTTCTCTTAATACAACAAGTCCTGAGGGATAGCGTGGCAAAATTATTGCTGAGAGAAAGCCTTCCAAATTACCTCTGAGTCCTTAGGCTTTTTGGTCCCCCTGCCCCCCCAGGGTGGTGGAGGGGGCATGGTTTTTTCTAGTCCCTTCCATGCCTGTCACAAAGCCAAATCCTTAGTCTTCTCTCTGGGTATTTTTGCCTTTGGCAGTTTCCCTAGGCACCCCCTTGCGGCTGCAGACTTCTAAATCTCCGTCCCCAGCTTTGAAGGCAGTCTGTGCTAGGCCTGTTTTTTTCCATTTGATGGATGCAGCTTTCCGTGTGGATGTCTGTTCTCCCCAAAGTCTAAAATGGAGCTCACCACCGTCCACTTAAATACCATCCCTGCTCCTGGCTGCTCTATCTTGAAAATACATTCATTCTTCCAGTCACATTCCCTGTATTGGACTCCTCTTCACCATCTCTTTTTACTGCCTGCTCAGTTGGAACACATTCTATCCATTCTTCCCTTGTGTAGCCTCCATTATTTTGTTTTGTTTTGTTTTGTTTTTTGTTTCTTTTCAGCTGTTACCTGTGGTTCACACCCTCATACCTCTATCGCTTATCATCTCGAATTCTCAACAGACTTGCCTGGTCCCAGTCTCTCTGGCTTCCCTTTTCACACCTCACTCTTTCCTGTCAATTTCATCTTTTTAAATTGTTAGACATTGTTTCATTTGTGGCATTCCTCAGTCAGAAACTCCTTGTGGCTCTGTGTTGCTCATCCCAGGTGGCCAAAGCTGCTTTCCTGATGCGCAGTGGGGAAATCAGGCACCTGCCCTGGTCTCCCAGTTGCATGTGTTCATGGGCTCTGCCTTTAAGTAAGTTCTCTTGCCTCTTTCCCTAAAGAACTTTGGGGCTTTTGTGGTGGGATGGGTGGGATAATGACCTGCTCCTACGACATCTGGGGAGCCTAGCCGGCAAGTTTGCATTTAACCTGGGACTCAGACTCCTCTAGAACTGACCTGTTTAACCTCCTGCTGCTCTGCACGGACCCTCACTTGAGACGCGCTGTCTGGTTTACCACTGCTGATGGTACCAAGAGATAGCCTTTCAATCTTTTTTTGTAAGTGGGGAGGCATGTATCTTTACCTTGAAACAAGAACTGCAAATTCTTTATTTGGAGTCCTGCTTTCCTTTAAAAAATAAAAACTTACATAGGTTCTAGAGCTACTAAAACTGCAGAGCAACACATGGACAGTGCTGTACAAGCAGTGGGTGTTGCTGTTATGTTAAAATGCTCTTGAGGACAGAAGGACTTGCATATTTAGACGGTGGACCCTACACCTCAGACTTTAGTTAGAGTGAGTCACTCCCTACCAAGATAATAAATACCTTAATAAACTCTTGGGAGAAGACCTTGAATCTTGTAGCGACAGAAGTGTGCCTGGGATCTTAGCAAAATATAGTTGAAGTTGTCAGTCTGTCTGGGATAACTTCCAATTTTGCTTTAGGTTCTTCACTTGTGAATTCAGGAAGCCTTGTCATTTATGTATAGTTTGTGGAGGTTGAGTTTTCTTACGTATTTTATCCTGTAGGCAAGAATCAAAAAAGTTCTGAGCAGCCAGCAACTGGTAAGGTGACTCTCTGGATGCGTAGAGCGTCTTTGTCTAAGAAAATGAAATACTTGAATGCCCAGAGCTGGGTGCCGTGTTGCAGAAGTTTTCTTCCTTTTTTTTTTTTTTTTTTTTTTTAAAGGAAATTCAGAATTTCAGATTTTCAGGAATTTTTTTCAGATTTTCAGAATCAGAAAATTTCTGAATTTCAGAAATTCAGAATTGTAGGCTTCCTGAAAATCTCTCAGTTTTAAATGTTTAATCACAGAGGTGACATCTGTATTGGCAACGCCAGTGGAGAAACATTAACTGAAAGGGGTCAACTGAGAATTCATTTTATTTTGGCGGATTGTGAAATGAATGACCATGCGGCGTCTTGCTTTAGAAATTTTGTGTTTGAGTTGGAAGCTTGACATTTGAATGTTAGGAAAGAACTGACTTAATTTTCCTTTTAAAATAGTTTGAAGTTTTTGCATGTTTAACATGGGAAAATATCAGAAAAGTATCATTTTATCATTTTATAGGAAGTTCTTTGATTTGAATGCCCTTTGGCAGAATGTACAGTCAGCAGTTGGTTAAGCTGAACTGGGAGGGAGGGGAGCTGAGCTGTACTACCGCTCTTGAGTGGGGCACAGTTTTCTTCATGGAGCTGGGACTGGCCAGAGAGCATTCGTGTTCTTGCCCACCCAGTGGATTTTTACATCTCTACTTTTTGCCAACTAGTCCTGAAAATAAAGAAAGGAAATTAACTTCTTAATTGTAGGGTATTTTGATTGGATGGAGTTACTTCAAGAAAATTGACAGTGATTCTTTTTTTTTTTTTTTTTAAGATTTTATTTATTTGAGACAGGGAGCACATGCGCCTGGGGGGGGCGGGCAGTGAGCAGAAGAAAAGGGACAAGCAGATTCCCTGCTGAGCAGGGAGTGCCACTTGGGGCTCGATCCCAGAACCCTGGGATCATGACCTGAACCAAGGCAGACACTTAAGGACTGAGCCCTCCCTGGCGCCCCGACAGTGATACTTTTGTTTTTAGTGCCCTGAGGAAGAGTATCAGAGTAACATGTTAACATGAGAGTAATATGTTTTAATTTCTTTAGAGAAACTTGAGTATTTTTAATTGAGGGGAATTTTTATAGGAACCCTAAACAAAACCTGAAATTTATGATGTAGTAAGTTCTGTGTTCAGTGCAATATAATGGCATAGATGTGTAAATTTAATCAGAAGAAAGGAGAGCATTTTTTAAATAGATGTCCATAACGAACCACGTAAGTGGTAAATAATCAGCATTTGCTATACATTGATTGCTAAGCCGGTTCTTTGTTAATGGCTGCTTGAAGCAGTATCTGTGAAAGAGTTTTCTTAAATCTTTTTTTTTTTTTATCTGTAGAGATATTCTAAGGGAAGGAAAAACCCCCTAGAATGCCAGTCTAACTTTGGGTTTATAGTACTTTCCTAGTCTGCAGATCTCTTATTTAACATTCTTTTTTGATGTAAACTTATATACGTATTTTCTTCAAGATTTATTTATTCATTTGAGGGTGGGGATGGGTGGAGGGAGAGGGGGAGTCCTGATGCAGACTCCGTGCTGAGCACAGTGCCCACCCCAGGCCCCATCCCAGGAGTCCCCGAGATCATGACCTGAGCTTAACTGACTGAATCACCCACCCACGCACCCCAACTTACGTATTTTAAACAGAAGTTCGAACCAACTTCATTTTCTCATTGGATTTCTGCACCTCTGAAGCCATTCAGAACAATCTGCTTTCTGTTTTTTTGCCTCCATTGTGTGGAAACTGTTGTCAGGATCAGATTCTCCCACCTGGAGTAAATTTGCTGGACTCTGCTTCCTAATTTAGGTTTGTGTCAGGACGCCCTGTTCCATGAATTTGGAGAATCGGGCCCTGGAATATTTGTCCGTGGTGTTCTGGGCTGCTGGGGGGGAAACTGCTTTATTGAAATAGGAGAAATGTTGGGTTTATGTGTGAGCTTTCTATTCTTCGGATCCCCTCACTTACTTTGCAGGTAGGGAAATTCCTCTGTGTGATATATTCTTCCGTACAGTCGCCTTTTTGCCTTGGGTGGAAATCATTCTAGAAGGGGAGAGACGTGAGCGTCGGGTTTTGAGAAGCGAGAGTTCACACCCTCCGAATCTTTGCTGTATTCTCAGTCTCTTTCTCTTTATACACATACGCATACACACACACACACACACACACACACACACACAAGCACACGATCTTTATTCTTAAAACGATTAACATAACAGGTTTGATTTTGCCCTTCCACTTATTTGGTTTGGTAAAACGGTCTGCCTTTTAACCGACTGAGCCACCCAGGTGCCCCTATAGTCTGCCTTTTACAAGGGGAGTTGGGTATATTTTTTAGTGTGAAACTAGATGTTCCAGATTATTTTTGTGAAATTGTATTTGTTATTTTAGAAAAGGAAAATGAATGATTTTGCATTTAGCAAATTCCTGGGTAGATTCCATATTCATGAATTACGTGTTTTTGCTTAATCTGAATAAGTGTTAAATGTTTTCATTATTCATCTCTAGAGTTTATAGATTATAATTTGGTGATTCCATTCTTCTGGTAGGAGTTATGAGTGGTGGTTTTTAATCACAAATATGCTAGCTGTGTTTATAAGTTAATAAAAACTGCTTTTGAGAAGTTGGCGTAGTTTAGATATTTTTACTATTTTCTAGAGGTTTCTGGATTGCAAGATTCTTTTGGTCAGAGTAAGTTATGCTCAGTGTTAAACACTGTACAGCTGCTCCACTAAAAGCTTAATCATCTCTGTGATTGCTGTAAAGATGCTTCTTTACCATAAAAGATCTACTCTACACTGTGATTCGTTTCAGAATATTTTTCTTATGTAGGCTATAAACTTTCTAAGAATTCTTTCACAGATTGGTATTTTTAAAACTTCTTTGCATCTTGTCCATGTTTTTTTTTAAGATTTTATTTATTTATTTGACAGAGATCACAAGTAGGGATAGAGGCAGGCAGAGAGAGAGAGGGGGAAGCAGGCTCCCTGCTGAGCACCATGACCTGACACCATGACCTGAGCCAAAGGCAGAGGCTTTAACCCATTGAGCCATCCGGGGGCTCCACATCTAGTCCATGTTTTTAGTGCATTTATGATCTGTTACATTTTGATTTACCATACCAGTTCTCTTATTTCCAGTGACTCTGAATGTTGCAAATTTAAGTATTTTCCAAAAAGCTCCAAAAGAGCTAAACTGACCCAGAAGAATAATTGGAAAATAATATCAGTGACTTATAAGTGAATATACAAATCAGATCAAATAATTATCTTCCCAATTCTCTCCCTTCCTTCTAGATTTAAACTAATCTTAAAGAATCTGCCGTTGCTTTTACTTTGCCTCTCATACAGTTTTGTAGATTTTTTTTTAAGATTTTTTTTTTTTAATTTATTTGACAGAGATCACAAGCAGGCAGAGAGAGAGAGAGAGAGAGAGGAGGAAGCAGGCTCCCCGCAGAGCAGAGAGCCCGATGTGGGGCTTGATCCCAGGACCCTGGGATCATGACCTGAGCCGAAGGCAGAGGCTTTAACCCACTGAGCCACCCAGGTGCCCCCAGTTTTGTAGATTTTACAGGTCTGCAAAGGGCAGATGTGACAGTTTAACCTGTTATGTGTATTGCATTCATGTTACCTTGTGTCTGTCTTTAGTTTAATCTGCTTTATCTCAGAGGATGAATGATAGAGAGATGCGGGGGGCTCCTGGACAGTTCTGACCCAGGGGCTGGGGTATCCTGTGTCTCTCTCTCCATTCTCTGGTCTCTGGAGCTCCATGTCAGGAGACAGCAGCTTCTCAGTTGTTGAGGTTGTCTTGACACTTTAAGAAACCAGTATTGGAATAAAGACCCTAATTATTGTTGCTGTATTGATACTGGCCATGTATAATCAAATCATTTTTATGATATTATTAACTTAAATATTTGTAAGGATGATTTGTCCTAGAATTTGGAAGTAATATCTTGAAAAGTTAAGTATGTGTATATTACTGAAGCCACAGATATGTAAAATCAGGACCATGCTCTTACTTTTCTAAGAATGTATGCTATATTGGGGCACCTGGGTGTCTCAGTCAGTTAAGCGGCTCCCTTTGGCTTGGGTTTTGGTCTCAGGGTCTTTGGATCCCGCCTCGCATCAGGCTCCTTGCTCAGTGGGGTCCTCCTTCTCCTTTTCCCACTCTCCCTGCCTGTGCTCTCCTGTTCTCTCTCTGTCAAATAAATAATAAAATCTTTTTTTTAAATAATTTTTCTTTTTTTTTCAGATTTTATTTATTTATTTGACAGACAGTTCACAAGCAGGCAGAGAGGCAGGCAGAGAGAGAGAGAGGGAGGAAGCAGGCTCCCTGCTGAGCAGAGAGCCCGACGCGGGGCTCGATCCCAGGATCCCAGGATCATGACCTGAGCTGAAGGCAGAGGCTTTAACCCACTGAGCCACCCAGGCGCCCCTAAATAATAAAATCTTAAAAAAAAAAAGAAGTTATTAGCTAAGTGTAGTAGGTGATAAAAATTCACATGCTCTAAATTTGTATATCTGCCTACTGTAACTTTATCTGATAAATGTCTGCAAGCTGGAATGGAAGGGATGTGTAGAAATATTCAAGGCGGTTTGGTCAGGTATAGAAATTGAAAAAAGAACCTAAGGCATAAGCCAGGTAGAAGTCTTGGTGATTTTAAGATTTTCAGTATTTGCTATTGGAAAACCAGAGGCGCTTAACTGTTTAGCATTTTTTTTTTTTTAAGTTTGATGGAATTATTAAGTTTCAGTGATAGGTATGGAAAGATTCCTCTCTGCCTCCACACTAATAGGATCATTAGTTTCGGTTCTCACATGTGATAAAACTTGAACCTTGAATATATTAGTTAAGTAGGTATGTGAAAACAGTGCTTTTGAGGTCAACACTTAATATGAAAATATGTAGGATTCTAGGCGGCTTTCACAGGGGGTTTGCACTGCCGGCGGAATCTTCAGGAAGTTCCTTGAGTAACAGCTTTTAGAATCTAGAGTTGCTGTAAAATATATTGTGGTATCCCAGTTAGTTACATGATTGTTACAGTTCAGAGGTTCTCAGCTGGGAAGTTATTTGGGGAGGTGTGTAGGTATTTTTGATTTTCAAAATGATCAGAGGCACTGCAGGCCTTGACTTTTCAGGGCAGTGCTAAGTGGCCATAATAGAAGGGACAGGCGAGGAGTGGTTGCCCAGTCCAGAATGCAGTGGTCTTCTGTTGAGAGGCATTGCCAGATTCTCAGTTCTTGTGTTTAACATCCCTTGTTTTTAATATAGTTTAATAAGGGATTTAATTTTTTTAAATACCACATGAGAAGTCAGTGTTGGATTTGCAGTGCTTTTGACATTGTAAAATATTTTAGATAAATAATTTGACAATGTTGTGAGTCAAGAGAGGGAAAAAAATGACGTGCTGGAGACTGGTTTTTGGCAGTTGGGATTCGTTAGAAGTGATGGAGAGAAGAGTCCAAGCATACATGTATGTAGTGAACCGTTGACAAAAAAAGATGTTAAGATCATTTTCTGTGGAAAGAAATGATCAGTGTGTCCTATTAGAGCAAAGAGGGAACAGACAGTGCAGAAAGTCAGAGAAGTTATTAATTATTTAACAAGTTATTTGTCGTAACTTTTCATTAAGAAAAAGCGAGATTCATTGACATAACAAATGAAAAACTAACATGTTGTAAGTACTTTAATTTTTGAGTTCTTTGGGATTAGAGGCCAGATACCATGGTATCTCAGTTGTTTGAATTGTGCCTGTGAGCCAGCAACCACAAAAGGGGAGGAAGGAAAGGAGGAAACTGTTAAGTGAAGGCGAAAAAGCGATGACAAGCAGACGGGAAGAAGGAGGCAGCATCTCCTTTGATAAAAGAAAATGGCGGCTCCATCCTTTGGTGTCCTTAGGATAAAAGTCTCGGTGTCCTCTCTGACTTCCTCTTTCATACCTAACATCTACTGTGGCGGCAAATCTTGGGGGCTCTGTGTATAAAGTAGATCCAGGATCTGATTACTTCTCCCCTCTCTTCTGCTGTATGGTCCAAGTTGCCACCGTCTCTTGCCTCGCTGGGGGCATTGGCCTCCTGAGAGGTCTGCTTGCCCCCACCCTGCTCCCTTATGGTCTCTTTTAAACCCAAGTCACATCAGGTGTGCCACCTTGAGCCATCCCTGGATGGAAAAGCTCTAGCCGTTTTGGTGAACAGTGCTTACCTTGCAAAACCCGTACTTTATCTGCCCCCCCAATCCCTACTTCACCCCCACACCTTTCTGAATCACCTCCTCTACTTTCCCTTTCTTTCACTGCGCCCTTGTCACCATCCTTGCCCTCCCCCAAACACCCAGGCACGCTGCCGAATAGGGTTTCTCACTTCCTTATGATGCTCCTTCCTCAGACCTTCCCTGGCCCACAGCTCTTTTGGCTTTTATGCAGATGTCCCTTTCTTACTGAGGCTCTCTCTGACCACAGTGTTGGAGTCCCAGGTAGGGAGACAGAGATTGTAGTTCCTATCTCCCTCTGTCCCTACCACCTCTGTTTTTCCCTAAAGCACTTTTGCTACCTGATCTGCCCATTTTACTGATTTGTTTATTGCGGTCTCTCCCCCGAGAGGGCTGGGATTGTTCTGCTCACTGTTGAAAACAGTGGTTGACGCATAAGTTAAGGGGAGGCAGGAGTAAACATTTGGTGAAATGTGGTTAAGAAGCAATGGCAGAAACCCCTTATGAGCGTGGCTGAGTTATCCTGACCACCTTGAACTTGTCTTGTTAGTTGAGGATGCTAGTACTACCTCTGTAAAACTCAGCTGGGCTGATGTACCTGAAGGTGTAGCACTGTTCCTGCTAGTCTTAGAAGATAGCTCATAAATGAGCACAGCGATGATGGTACCGATGATTCTTGTGGGAAGAGGAAGACAAGCCGAAGGAAATGGTAAAGCATCATAGCTTTTTCCAAAGATCTTTCATGACAGCATTTGCATTTTACTGCGGGTTTTTAGTTCTGTTCCTGAAAGAGGACTGACTCCCTGTGGCCAATGTTAGTAAATCCATCCGTAAAAGCTCAGTAAGAGGGCAAGTGAAACCGCCAACATTTCATTCACTTCTGGGTGCCACGTTGTCCGTCACGGTCCTCCTGGTGGACTGTGTGGCATTCAGTAGGCACTGATGATAGAGGAGGCAGAGGGGCGAACACCTTGGTGTGTGACAACCAGATACACAGTTTAGCTCCATGACGAGTTCAAGTCTCAGAAAAGGATTGATTCTGCTCAGTAGGAGATGTATACTAAGGAAAGGCGTGTTAAGTATATATGAGAGAGATGTTCAGTATGAAAATTTAAAGGGATGGACCTCATGGGTTGTTAACCTGCAGTTTTCTGAAATCATATTCATGGAGTATTTCCTTACTCAGAGTTTATACGGGTCTGTCTAGCACTGAGCTCTCCAACAAGATGTAAGTTACATCCCTGTGCCACTTGTGAGTAAAGACTAGTTCAGATGACCAGGTCCTGACTTAAATATAGTGCCTTTGATGGTTAAAGGTGATCAGGTGAGTGTTGTTAAATAGCCCAAGGGGGAAAAATCCCCCCAAACTGTCCTTATTAATGAACTGGGGTAAAATGTCAAAGCACTGTTTTTTTTTATGATAATGGGCAGGCCACATATTCTTCTAAGATGAAGAACGTCATGAAGTCACACGTTCCTTTGTTTTATTAGCAATTAGAACATAAAAGTCCTACAATGCGAGTAGAGTCTTGTGCGTCTGGGAAGGAGGGAGAATCTATGAAAGCAAGTTCACGAAGAAATAGGAGACCTATGCTTGGTGGTGTGTGTGCGTATGTGTACCTGCTGGAAGCATTTAGGACGTCACTGTGGAAAGGCCACTTCAAGTGGTACGGCTTTCACTTGTGAGTGACTTCAGTGACTTCCAGGATGTCCGTGACAGAAAGGACCATCTCCACAGATTGTCATTTAGAAACAAGTATGTCGTATGCATTTATAAGAAATGATTTTGTCTTAACGTTTCAGGGTACTATGAATATACCAAATAAAAATTTTAAAGGGATAACTACGGTTCTTTCCAAACAGCCTTTATTAAAACATTTGCCTTTTACTACAAGGGTTCTGTTTTGTTCCTCAAAGACCAATTCCCCATGGAAATGTTAGCCAGTCTACTTTTCTACTTCAGGAACTTGAAAAACTAAATACTGTAAAGGGTCTAATTGTGTTTGCATTCAACGCAGTATTGATATAAGTGAAAGAAGGACATTTATTTACATTGCATAATAAATTACTCAGCAATGCTTTGTGTTTCTGACTATTGACAGAGCTAATCTGTTTCTTTGTAGGAATGATGCCATTTCACAGCAAAAATTTGATGTCATTCTAATGAGTCTGCTTTCGATTGTAGAGTACAATGAAGGGCTAGTAAAGATTAGTAAGAAATCTATTTTATTGTAGATAATAAGTCTGCAAAGTAAGCTCTCAGCATAGATGGAAGTTGAGCCGGCACGGGGCTGCTTTATGAATAGCCCTTTGAACAAACTCTACAGTTCTGTATGTGGTTTTAAATCACTGTCAATTTGTAGGCAGGTACATATTACAATTGTCTGTTTTTCTTTTTAGGGCTCATGTAATCAAAGAAGTTTCTTTGTTGTGTGTATCTTTTCAGAACACAACAGGAATTGAAAATGAATCAGGTGAGTTTAAAAATAAGAATTTATACAAATACATTACCTAGATGTTAGACCAGTTCTTGATTTTTAAAAGATCAAAACACACACATTCATTTCTCCCAGATTTTCTTTTCTGTTTCTTAGTACCATTAACTAGTTCATCGCTTTCATAGTGTGCATTTGTTCGCGGAGTGGCGTGTGCACTGTCGTGGCATGGGTTGGCATTTCTGTGGAACCCTGCATGGGGGGCTGGTTTTTGGAGACCTTGTGTTTCTGCCTTTCCCCTGCCACACTGTGGTGTTAATTTTCTGTTTTTGTTTTGGAACTTACTGAGCTTTCATTTTTAATACTTTTTATTTTGTAAATTATCCATTGGCTGAAAAGGGAAGATTGAAATTTATTTAATTTATTTTTAGAGACTGAAACTGATCAAGTGGGAGACTTTATAAGCATTCTGTCCTTGAAAAACCTGTGGATAGAATAAAAACAAGAAGGCACATTTTAAAATAGGAGATGTGTTTCTTATAGGGGGGTGTGGGACTACCTGGGGATTAAACAGTTCTGCTGTGGAGATTTCTGCAGCCTCAGGGGTGTTCTGATAAGTAAAATCAGTTATGTGGACTTAATGTATTCTAGAGGATTCTAAGGATTCTTTTTTTTTTTTTAAAGATTTTATTTATTTATTTATTTGACAGACAGAGATCACAAGTAGGCAGAGAGACAGGCAGAGAGAGGGGGGAAGCAGGCTCCCTGCCGAGCAGAGAGAGTTCACAAGTAGGCAGAGAGACAGGCAGAGAGAGGGGGGAAGCAGGCTCCCTGCCGAGCAGAGAGCCCGATGCGGGGCTCGATCCCAGGACCCTGGGATCATGACCTGAGCCGAAGGCAGAGGCTTTAACCCGGATTCTAAGGATTCTTATTTCCTGGTCTTAATATCGTTTCACTTGTAGTTGCAGAAATTCATGGGTGTTAGAAACACTCTCTTATGAGATCGTAAATAAACACATCTAAAACATATGAAAGGCAGAACTTAAAAATGTGAAGTCTAATTTGTTGTGCTTAGCTTGAACTATCAGACTTGAAAACATTTTGTGTCCCTTCTTTTCTGAAATTTTGGGCACCTTTTTATCATTTACAGGTGCTTCTAACTGGAGTCCCAGTTTTATTAGGGTGGCCACGCTTAGTAAGTTCAGTCCCGTGTTGCATTGAGAGATGTGTGATTTTTGGAATGGATTCTTTTGATTTCTTTTCATTACTTTCCTTTATCAAAAATACGTTTATTTTAATGCAGAGGACCATACATCATAAAAAATGAATCTGGCGAACACATGGGGCACGTGGTTTCTATTATTTGACAACTTGCAGATTTACTGACATGCTTTTGAAGCCAAATTAGTTTTGAAGTGGTGAGGTGGGGGAGGGGAAAAGCGAACAGAGTGGATTTTCATCATCCTCGTTCATCAAAGTTAGGTGCCTATATATGTCATACATTTCATTTATTTTTCTATCTGAAGACTGATTCCACATCTCCGTGAACCCGGTCACCCAAAGGAACTTGCTCTTTTCCTGCCGAGAACTGCTCTTAGAAGAGCCTTGGGATTCTGGATGAGAACGACTGAATGCTTCCAGAGTGGAATCCAAATATTGACCTTGCTTTTGGGACATCACTGTTCAGCATTCAGTTATTTCAGGTGGCTACAAGGTTTCCCGTAGGCTTAGTCAGGCTTTAATTCTCACACTGTATTCGGCTACTCAGATTTTATTTCTAACGTCTTTTGACCTGTTTTGACACCTCACACTTTCACTTTTTGGTTCCTTTTATATCAAGTGACCTTGTGTTTAGAGAAAGTCCACATGCCGTTCAAAAGAGTTGTAGCCATAACCTTTTCTTTTTTTGGCTCTTTCACAATTTCATTTTGTTTTTGACAAGTTTTAATATCAGATTTGCAGAGGACTGCCTTTGATGCCAAATGCCAAATATCAGTGGAAAAGTGTCCTCTTATGTTTCTAATGGTTAGCACATTTCTGATTTGGATGTAATTTAAGAGGTCTGGTAGTAATGAAACTTTTATTTGGATTATAAAAATTGTCCACTTTTTATGAGTAAAATTTTCAGCATCTTTAGTTATATTTTCCTTATTGGAGGGATTTTACTTGCGTGATGTTTTTATGTCATGGCATAAAATCGATGAGTGTTTTTCAACAACTCAGTAATTCTTAAAAATTAAGAATCGTTTCAGGACATTTTACGTTTTTCCCTCTTATATTTATTGTTCTCATTTTCAGCCAGTGAAAATGAGCAATCAGTGCTTCAGAAACTTGAAAGTAACCACACAAAAATTTGGATATTAAAAAAGTTTTAACTTGAACCAGATTGATTTTTTTTAAGCTTATTTATTTAAGCACTCTCTCTACCCAGCATGGGCCTCGAACTCATGACCCTGAGATCAAGAGCCGTATGCTCCACTGACTGAACCAGCCAGCCAGGCGTCGCTGAACCAGATTGATTTTTAATTAAAATCTTTATGGTGATGTTAGGGTCGGATTATTCTCTCTAGGGACTGAGCAAGTCCCTAGATGAATTTTAGCAGTTAGCATTCAGGTCTGTCTCTTACAGTGGGCGTGGTCTTGATGATAGTAGCACAGTATCGTTCATTCGTATGTGTCTGCTGGTGGAGCTTTGGGGACTGAAGGATCCCCAGAGTGAGCAGACCATATTGTGCACAAATGGGTTCTTTAGAGGAAACAGCAGACACGGGAGTCTCACAGTGTTTTAAGAGCTGACTACTGCACTAGTGTTCTGAACTGCTCAGTCTTAGACCAGTGTTCCAAGTGGCTCGTGGTGCGGTAGCTCCCCAGGCTCGCTCTCCCTCCAGCTCTGGGCTCCGCAGAGCCTCTAGACCCACATATTCTGTGTCCTCCTTTCCCTTCCGCTTTGTTCTCTACTCAACACTTACCCCTTCTCTTATCTTCCCAGCTTGGAACTCCACTTGTGTTTTGCCTGTGAGTGTTTGTTCCTTCCAGCCGGGTCCAGGCCCTTTGGCAGGCAGGAGGGGAGCAGCTCTGCTCCTCGGTTCATTCTCGCATTTTCTTTCCTTTCCTCTCCGTTGTAAATCACAGATGCCCTCTGCTTGCTTCATCAGCTTCAAGTTTGCAGATGTTCCACTGTTTTCCTCCCCACCCCCCCAGATTTATCTAGGAGATTCCAAACTTTATAAGAGAATTTTTCATTGAGTAAAGAGTTTAGAGTGCTTTACAGAATATCAAGGGTGAGCTAAGTTCCCTAATTTGAATATGCTCATGGTAGTTTAAAATCCATACGCTGTCGTTTACTACCACGTCCTGTCCTCTGATGGCTAAAGCAACACGCCAGGCACTCTGTTAAGTATCACGCACATTGTTTTCTCACTCACGTAGTCTTTGTGGACATTCTCTGAAGTGTAGGTATTATCTCCATTTTATGCATGAAGGCCTTAAAGCCCCGAGCTCGCCCAGGACCGCTCCCGCAGGAAGTGGTAAGAGCTCTGATTCATAGCCTTGCCAGTTCGAAGCTTGGGTTCTTGGCCACCATGCCTTACTGATGCATCCGTCAGGATGAGCCGTGTGATGCTGTGCTACCAGAATGCTCCAGAATCTTGGGGGCTTAATGTGGCATCCTTTAACTTCTCGTGCTGGGCTGCGCGTCCTGTGTGGATCCGCAGTGGCGGTGGCTCGAGATTCAGAGATGACGGGGGCTTGGTCTCACTATACGTCACTTCTGCTCGTATTTAATTCATCTGAGGTAGTCATTGGCCACATCTAACTGAAAACAAGGGTATTAGGGGCTGGCTGGTGGGGAGGGCAGTGCGGTCCTCTCAGGTGCCTGGGAGGAGAGGAAAGCTATGGTATTTTGGGGATAGCATCGGTCATTTTGCCCCAGCTTTACTGAGATATAATTGACGCGGAGCATGGTGTAAGTTTTAGCCCTAATGAAGTAATACAACTGCCTTGATTTCCGGTTTACTGAGTCACGGTTAGGTTTTTTTTAAAAGAATCTTTGGGTAACTCAAGTTCTTCCTGATACTTGAAACTTTCTGTGAACATAGTAGCTTATGATTGCAGCATCTCTCTGTCCTGATCACTGATCTACAGTATTGCCAGCAGCCTGTAGCAAAACTTAGTTTAGCCACTTAGCCTTCCAGACTTTTTTTTTTTTTGCCTTCCAGACTTTTGAAAAAAGTTTTAGATAGTGAAATAACAAAAGCAGCCTTTAATCACTGGATGCTGCAGCTCCAACCCCGAGAACTGTGATAAGCCATCCATAGTTGCGTTATTTTCGCTGTTCTGGATGTTCTTTCTTTGCCTCATTCGTCCTGTGCACACTGCCCCCCAGCGTGTTGTGGATTCTGCAGTGAACCAGACAGGCAAGGGCTCTGCTCTGTAGCTTACCTAGTCAGAGAGAGACGGTTGAAAAGCGGAAGACGAGACAATTTCAGGTGTTGGAAAATGTCGTGCAGACAGTGAAACCCTGTAATACAGTTAAGAATGATGAGTGAAAAAAAAAAAAAAAAGAATGATGAGTGAAGGCAGGGGGAGGCTCTTCGGATTCCGTGGCCAGGGAAGGCTGTTCTGGAGAAGTGACTAACAATTAAAACAGAGACTCAAGTGATCACCAAGAATCAGATATATGAAGATCCAGTGAAAGAAAGAGATCTCAGTATTAATGAGCCAGTAGTGAGTGCAAAGGCCCTGAGGTGGGAGTGAGCTTGCTGGTTCAAGGACACAGACAGAACAGGCTGGGGGCTGGAGCTTGGCAAGCATCAGGGACTCTGGGACAAGGTGAAGCTGGGGAGAGGCAGGGGTCAGATTCATAGAACCTTAAGGGCCATAGAAAGAATTTATTTTATTGAAAGTGCAGTGGAAAGCCACTGGATATTGACACAATCTCTGTTCCATTTTTTAGAGCATCACCTATGTCTTTATTGGGCAAGAGGATAGCAATATGCTCATTTACTATTGAGATTAACACCGTATTTGAGGATAGTTTCTTCAGTTGGGCAATTTAATGGGACTGCCAACTTTTTTGCAAGAGCATACTTTTTTATGTGATTCAGAACTATTTGACTATGGTTGTTTTCCAGAGACGGTCTGAAGGTTTTCTTGTTCTGTGTCCTCATCTCTTTATTGTTATTACAGTCATAGTCATTCCTTAACCAAACACAATTTAATGCTGTTTCAATGAACTGAAGCTTGTTTCATCCCCTCCCCCATTGTTTGCTCCCAGAATAGTAGCTAAGAGTCTTGTTTGCAAGTTTAAACAAAGAAGCGCAGTTCATAGAATTTAAAGCATTAGCACTCTGCCTCTCGGATGTCTTTTGCCGCTAACAGCAATTAACTGTGGTGATTATCATTAGTCTGTTGCAGAGCAATATGCATCTTAGTGTGAATATACTGTGACACATTCTCAGTGCGAAGTGATGTTCAATCTAATCTCTTCTGCCAGCCACTGCTGTTGCTCTCCAGTGTTTTGATTAAGTTGAATATTTAAGAAACTAGGTGCTTTAATTAAATAGATTAAAACAGATATAATCGCTTATGGTCGTTTTCTGGGTGGAGTATGTAAAAAGACTTACTGGTATGAATTTAAATAAAATACCAGTAAAACTTCTTTATGTTTATATTTTGAAAAATAAAGACATTTGTGTGTACGGCCTGTCTCAGATGCTGCGTGCAGCCTCATGTCACAGCAGCCAATGCCAGGGTCATGCTACGTGGTGCTGTGTAGCAGAGTTACCTGCCTGGTTCCCCTTGGGCGGGGGGGGGGGTGGTGGTTGTAGGGAGTGGAGCAGGCTGTTGCCATGGCTACCTTGTGCCTGGAGCAGAGCAGATGAGGGAGGAATGAATGGGCAGGGAAGTGTGGGTTCCGCTCCGTGGTCATCCTAAAGATAAGAGTAGACTTTGGGAGATGGGAAACTGTTGGAGGGTTTTGAGCAGAGGAATGCTTGAGTTGGGTCAGAAAAAAATCTTGAAAGAAAAAAAGGTTTTTTTTCTTGGCATTGGTATTTTTATACTTAATTTTCTGGGACCATTAAGGTTTCATTTGCACATGATTTAAAGAGAAGAGTGTAGAAGTCACTTATTTTACTTTATAGATTTTATTTATTTATTTGAGAGAGGGAGAGGGTGAGAGAATCGGAAGCAGACTCCATGCAGAGTGCAGAGCCTGACGTGGGGCTCGATTCCACCACTGCAAGATTGTGATCTGAACTGAAGCCAAGAGTTGGATGCTTAGCCGACTAAGCCAACCGCGTGCCCCTATTTTATTTTAAAAACCAACCTTGAGGTATAATTTTTGTGTATTAAAATGTGCTCATTTGAAGTGTATAGGTCTTAAGTTTGATAAGGACCTGCCTATATCCACAGCTCTCAATGATGTAGAATACTTCCACCACCCCAACAGTGCTTTCTCCCTGCTCTGCCGTTCGTATTCCCCGCCCAGGCCCTGCCCCTAGCAAGCACCGATTGGCTTTCTGTCCCTGTAGGTTTGGTTTTTCCTGCATTTCACATGAGTGGAATCGTTGGCACTTGCCCTTTTGTGTTTGTCTCCTTTTTTTTTTTTTTTTTTTTTAAGATTTTATTTATTTATTTGACAGCTAGAGATCACAAGTAGGCAGAGAGACAGGCAGAGAGAGAGGGGGAAAGCAGGCTCCCCGCTGAGCAGAGAGCCCGGTGCGGGGTTCGATCCCAGGACCCTGTAATCATGACTTGAGCCGAAGGCAGAGGCTTTAACCCACTGAGCCACCCAGGCACCCCTTTTGGTCTCCTCTTGAGCAGCAGTGTTTTTGAGATCCATCATGCTGTTGTCTGTATTGGTAATTTGTTCCTTTTGTAGAGGACATTTTTGGGGGGACATCTGACCGTGCAGATAAATCTTGTATATTTTTTAATTTTCTATAATTGTATTTCTTTTATTCTTTTCCTTTTTCTTCTTTTCTTTTCTTTTTTCTTAAGATTTGTTTATTTATTTGACACAGAGAGAGAAAGCACAAGCAGGGTGAGCAGGAGGGAGAGGGAGAAGCAGGCTTCCCGAGGAGCAGGGAGCCCGATGCAGGACTCAATCCCAGGACCCTGGGATCATGACCTGAGCCAAAGGCAGACGCTCAACGACTGAGCCACCCACGCGCCCCTGTAATTGCATTTCTAAAGACTTGATGAAATCTTGAATGGCTTTCTCTCATTCATTTGTGGTTATCTTCCCCTTTTCTCCTAGTCCTAGATATGTATACACAGACACACGTATACACGAACACACGCACACACAAGGTGTAAACAATTGAAACCACTTTTTCTGTTTTAGCATGTTATTAATATAGAATTACATTTTTATGGGTAATTATAAATGCAAACTTGATTTTTCAGACCTTTTAAAAAGAGACTTCCAAGTTAGATGATTGCTCTGTGTGAGGACTTAAACCTCAATTAATGATTGTATAGTTTGGAAAATTAACATGTTTAATGATGGTGGCACTTAAATCTCATTTTGAATCATGTGTTCTGCCAGATAAAATAGCAATTTTTATGAGGTCTGGGGGCCTTGTCTTTCTGAATGAAAATATATTATTTCTGAAATTTGAAAAAGAACTAGCAACTTGGATGACATTTTCTTATATAACTGTGGAAGGAACTGTGGCAAGAAGGATTATATTTTTTGTTATTCTGATATTAATGCTTTGGTAGAGAAAAAGGTTATAGGATTGTTTAGCTTTTCTGCACCTTTGCTGTCTGGTGACTCACATTCCACCTCCAGTCTTGGCTTGGCCACTCCAGCTGTGTGACCTTGGGCAAGTCACTTGACCCCTTAGTATTTGCTCTCTTAACCCGTTATGTAGCCCGAGTAGAGGGGCCCACCCCATGCGGTTGTGGTCAAGAGTAAATGAATTCATAAAAGTAAAGGCCAGTGCCTGGCATATAGGAAACACTGTGCAAGTGTCGTCGTCATCATCATCATCATCATTTTCAGCTAGTAACCAGGTGTGGATTCTGCCCTATAACATACTTTTCAAGCACTGTTAGTGGGTTAGTTCAGACCAAGGCATTGCTTGTTTAGACTATGAGAGAAACCCCCTCATTGATTGCTTTGCTGACCGTCTCTCTCCCCTTGGGACCATTCTCTACAGGTCTTGAGTTCTGTATTCATACAACATAAACCTGACCATATAGGAAGTCAGAAAAATGGGCAGTTATGAGTTGTTTGGAACATCTTCCTGGATGAACTGGGGTTTGAACTTGACCTGGAAGGATGTAGAAGATGCTGACTGCTCAGAAGAATTGAGGGCAAGAAGGATCAGTGGTCTGGGAGCCCCAACAGCTGGAAGCCTGCCTTGTGAAAGATCCCAAGGAGTAGGAGGACCTCCAGAGAGTGGTGCCTGAAGGGACCAGGGAGGAACTTTAAGAGTAAAATTGGGATTTTTCTGTGATTTCTTCCAATAGATTTTTTTCCCCCCTTAAAGCTGTAGGTAGACCAAACACACTCCATGGGACTTGAAAGACTGTGGCTCCATAGTTTTCTGCCTTGGAGGAAGGTAGTTTGAGATTTGGCCGCTGTCTCAGCGAGTAACAGGCTCACTGGGAGGCAATAGAACTCTCCTTCTGGACAAAGGGAAGGGTTATGTCAGGTTGAGAAGAGCTCTCAGGTACCTAATTTACTTTGCCTCTCTTGAACCTTAAAAGATTCTAAAACCAGGGGGCGCCTGGGTGGCTCAGTGGTTTAAGCCTCTGCCTTCGGCTCGGGTCATGATCCCAGCGTCCTGGGATCGAGCCCCACATCGGGCTCTCTGCTCAGTGGGGAGCCTGCTTCCTCCTCTCTCTCTGCCTGCCTCTCTGCCTACTTGTGATCTGTCTGTCAAATAAGTAAATAAAAAATTTAAAAAAAAAAATTCTAAAACCAGGAGAGTAATGGGTGAGTTTTATTTAGAAAGTTTTTAAAAAGAATTCTGAACCAGATGCTCTTTTGAATGATTGATCTGGAAGGCAGAGGGGTTTAGAGAAGTTGATGACAGAAGAGACTGGAAAGCAGAAAACCTTCCCATCCCATCATGCCAGTCTCCTGCCCGAAGCCCTCCGGTGGGGTCCCGCTCCGCTCCAGAGGCACTCCAGTGTCTCTGCCCCGGCCTTCAAGCTTTGCAGGTTCTGCTTGCTCCCTGGCTCACTCTGACCCGGCCACGGTGGTCTCGTTTTGTTCCTGAACATGCCAAGTTGTCTCCTCAGGATGTTTCCCTGGAATGCTCAGTCCTTAACACGTGGCCATTCTCATCTCTCAAGTCCAAGTGCCTGTGTCTGTGATCTTCTCTAAGATGCCCCTTGCCCCCATCCCCACAGCTACCCTAAGTAGGACAGTGTCCCTTCCTTATCTGTTTATCACACTCTTTATTTCATGGGTCCCAGTGGGACACCCTGTCAGGCGGGCAGAACCCATCTTGTCTTTGCTGCTGCTTTCCTCAGGTGGCTCCGTGCTGGCTCACGGGGCTCACATTGGACATGTGTAGGATGAGGAGTTTGCTGGGTTATTTCAGATTGGAAGGATGATGGAAGCAGTGGGAATTGGGGAAAGGGATAGGATACAGCAGTACCACGAGCTCCCCGGTTGCGTTTGACTGTTGACCTCTCCCTCTTCCTTGAACCTCTTCCCTTGCTTTTCTGATGTCGTGTTCTTGGTGCCCCTTCTGCCTCTGTGACGTTGCTCCTGGCCTTGTCTTCCATTCTTAGTGGCATCCCGAGGGCTTTGTCCTGGCTTGTGTCTCGTTCTCTGATCTCATCCACCCTCCTGTCGAGTCTGCCCCTCTTATAGCCATCTCTGTGCATCCAGACTTGGTGGTACTTATTTGCGGATGCATGTATGTTGTTTCCAGCAACCACTGCTCGGATCGAGGCATCCCGGGTCAGGCACCAGGTGCAGTGATGAGTGACAGAACCTGCCCCCTGTTTCTGCAGCCTGAACTTGCCCCTGGTGGAGGGGCCATTAAACAAGCCAAGCAGTAAGTGCGGACAAAGTGCAGAGTGCCCTGAGAGGTGGCGAGTGTGCTAATTGGGCCTGGCGGGGCGGGGGGTGGGGGGGGCGGTGTGTGGGTGGATATCCTGCTCCGTAGGACAGTGGGAACAGACTTCCTTAGGGTAGGGCAGAGGCCTTGGCCACGCATGGTGGCTCCCTAATGGGTCTGGCCTTGTTGGTCTCAACCAAGCAGGTGCTTCAAGGAAAGGTGAGGAACTCTCTGCTGCTTTCCTTTCCCTTTCCTGTGCAGGAGCTTGAAGAGGGTGCAGACAAGAAGTTGCTTTAATTGCCTTTGAAGCTACTTACCCCAGTTTATCTTGATATATTTTGCTAGCGATGCACAGTGACACCCTTACCTTGAAAACCAACCCTTGTGCCTGCAGGGAGCAGCCTCTCCAGTCCTAGACGAGAAGGAAGGGAGGCAGGACGTGGATATGTGGGCCCGGCCCTCCTTCCTCACTTTCCTCTGTTCTCTCCATCATGTGGTCTCTCAGAATCTCTCTTGTTCTCTGCTTCTCAGGCCCAAGGTGGGAGGTGTCCAAGGAGCGGAGGTGGTGTATTTAGTGCAGCAGTCCGCCAGCTTTTTGTCTGTGTGGGTTAGATTGGTGGATATTTCCCATGTCAGAAATTGAAACACATTTTTTTTTTAAAGCTTAACTTGGGGCTTGAACTCAGAGATCTCGAGATCAAAAGTCCCATGCTCTACCAACTGAGCCAGCCCCTTGAAACGAAAATGTTAATTGGCGGCATGGATTCACAGGAAGTTGCAAGTAGTCCTTGGACTCTTACTCAGCCTTACCCAGCGGTGTAACATTTTCCCTTATTACAGGATCAGGACCAGGAAATAGACCTAGTTCAGGAGTTAGACTACAGGCTTTATTCGTAAACCAGAAAATTTAAAAAAACAAAAGATCGGAAGCTACTTATCCCAGCCATCCCACATCCATTAGCTAGTGGAATTGATGACATCATCACTTGTCATGACCCCTGGAAAACTCCCCTCTTCACACCGGCGGATGATGAAAAGGGCAGGTGACATCTCAGCGTCATTATAAAAGTAGCTCTGAGCTTGGGGACCCCTGGCAGGTGGCCCTCGATGATCGCGCAAGGCCCCGCTGGTTTAGTGGTTGGAACGTGGGCTCTGGAATCCATCTGGATTTTGTCTTGGCTCCGCTGCTTTAAAACCACGTAGCTTGGGATCATTTCTTGACAGGACAGCTCTGGGGCAGAGTATTTGAGAGTCCAGACCCTGAAGCCTGACCACCTGGGTTTGAATCCTGGCTGGGCCGCTTACTAGCTGGGACTGGGGGCAGGTTTCAGTTTTGTCTGGAAAGTGAAAGTACCCGCTCCCGGAGTGGTGCAAAGATGAAAAGAGGTGACGTGCAGAAAGCTTGGCTCAGAGGAAACGGTGATGTCCTGTTCCCGAGCTGCCCCCACCATCCAGCATGGGGAGGTCATCCTGGGCTACAGGGAAGATACTCAGTATTAGGGAAAGGAAAAGAGGGCTCGTCTAAAGAGCTCTGTGAGGGCGGGGCCTGGGTCAGCTTTATTGACCTTCATATCTTCACTGCGCAGCCCAGAGCCAGCCTGGAGCAGGCTCTCAGGAAGTATTTGTTAGTCCGGTGGTGGACTGATGGAATGAAGGAGAACTGCTCCTGCTAAGAATTGGGGAGAGGAGGGGCTACTGACTTAATTTTGGGTTTGAGTTAGGAAGTTGGAGACATTGATTTAACGAGCTCAGTTGATAATAACTGAGTAACTTACTAAATTAGCTTAAATGTAATGCATCCGATTTTACCTGTATAGCTCGAGATCAGTTCACTGATTATTGTTTGGAAGCTATCCCTCACTAAGCTGTCTTTCCTGTTACATAATAGGAAGCAGGGAGGTCCATAGCGACCAGTGTCAGAAACCCTTGACACGGGAACATGCCTTTATTCTGGGGTTCAGCAGGGATGGGGTGCTGGGTTGCTGTTGGCCACCCCAGAGGAAGGAGCAGCCAAGGTTTCCTGGAGTTTGCAGTTTGGCCTCTGGTTGGTCGCCTTCTACTCCTCCTAGTCTGTGCAGTCCAGCAGATGATTCATCTCTCCTAAGGTACTACCCCTGCCTGCCTCTCCCACCTCCGCTCCAGCTGCTTTCCCCTTACCTTCCCTGCTCCCGACACGTTGGTCTTCTTGCCTGTCTGTTCTCTGAGCACGCAAAGCTTGCTGGATTACCCGTGTCCTTGCTGATTGCCTTTCTGGGTGTGTTTGCCCCCCATCTCTCATACGATGCCCTTTCCACTTCTAGAGATGCTGCTTCTTGATGCGCTCTGTCTAAAATAGCACGCTCTCCATCTCTGTCACTGTGTCCCCTTCTTGTGCTTGATTTTTCTTCAGACCGTCAAGAAGTTCCAGGCATTGTCTATCCTTGCTTGATTTTGTCTGTCTTCCTCACCAGAGTGACACATTGTTAAGGCAAATGAGATAGCTTAAAACATTGGCTGGCTCTTTGAAGGGACTCAGACATTGAGTAGATGCTGCAGTTTCTTTTAGAAAAAAATTAATCTGGGAAATATTCCCAGGATCAAGTTGTGATCTTTAGTGTAAGAACGAAGATGACCTTATTTAGAGTGTGATATTATATCTAATACTATAAGGATATTCATATGTATGTATATGTATGTATGTGTAAATGAGATCCCATTTATAATAGTGTGTGGAGGAGAGAAATTTTCTTTTAAATATTCTTTTGTTCCAAAGGTTTTCTTGTAAATTGACTGCTTGGAATTGAGAGCATATATCACATTTTCTAAAAAAGAATTATTTTATTGACCTAGAAATATACCTACCTCAAATTCAAGAAATTTAGGCACACATGGAAAAAATGCTTTCTGATTGATGACCCTCCTATTTTATTTATTTCTAGCCCTCCTTTTTCTAAAAGAGGGTTAAGTCCACTTACAGGAATTATTTATTCATTCAAGTATTTAAGCAACAACAAACTGCTCAGCCCTGGAAATGCAACATTGAATAAGATAGACACCATCTGTCTTCATTGTGGTTTATCAGGGGAGGTACATTAAACACATAATTATACAAATAATTACTTAAAATTGTGGTAAGAGCTACGAAGGAAAAGCAAGGAAAAGGAGAGGCAATTTCCACCCATAGGCACTGCAGCTGGAAAGGAGAGAGGAAGTTCTTAGAGCTGGCCGGGGTTGACTTGGTGTGGTTTGAGGTCCCTGAATTTTAGTTGAGTCTTGTGCAAAGGACACTAAAATAAACAGAAAAGAAGCTTTCCTCTACTAGTTAAATGAGCCTAAATTTAAAAACATGGGTTCACTGAAAGCAGAGAAATAGATGCGCAGGAATTTGTCTTACGTTTCTTGCAGTGGCAGCTCTGCTGACGTCTTTTATATTCGTAGATGTATCAGAAATGTAGACGTACGTGGTCTCCATATTATACTCGAGTTACAGATTTCCTGTGGGAATGACCATTCCGCATTCCCCCTTCCTCAGGAGCCGTCTCCTGTGGACCCTTCCATGAAAGATTGGAGGTTTTAGGGTACAGGTTCTCAGATTTTTTTTTTCCAGCACAGTCTTTTCTTTTTTTTCCCAGTTTCATGGAGGTATAATTGACAAATTAAAAGATATTTAAAGTGTACATCATGGTATTTTGATATATGTATAACCATCTAGTTAATTAACATATCCATCATCACTCATATTTATTTGTCTTCAGGGAGAACATTTAAGTCCTTCTCTCTTCGCAAATTTCAGTTCTATGATACAGTGCTATCAACTGTAGTTAACCATGTTTTACATTAGATCTTTAGACCGTATGAAGGAGAATCTTAACTGGAAATGGCACGGTGGATATGAACTTGGGCTCAGGGTCAGACAGGCAGAGGTTCAGATCCTGGCCTTGAGGAATTTAGACAACTTCCCTAAGCTTCCGTTTTTTCCATTGTGTGGGCTGGGGGGTAGATGAGGGTTGGGGAGAAGCTGGGGGAGGGGGCCGCAGTGACAGTCCCTGCCCCTTGGGCTGTTTGGAGTAAATGCCATCATGCGTGGAAGACTGTTAGTACAGTGCCTTGCACTGAGGCCAGAAGGAGTTTCTCAGGAGATATCAGCTTGTTAGTATTATTGTCATAGTGCCTAGGAGGATCAGTTAGAGTAGCTGACACACTGTCTTTTCAGAGCTCTCAGGGACGTTAAATGGTGTCAAATCCTTTTAAATCTTAGGCTAGGGACCCATCTGGGGAAGGAGGGAAAACTCTCTCACACTGCTTTTTAATGTTGGCTAAGTACTTCTTAATATTGCTTAATTTATCAGTGCTAAAAATAATTATTATGTAGCCTAGGATACCAACTACCAATTTAATACCTTTTCCTCCACTGGAAAAAAAAAAAAGTTTTTTGTTGTTGTTGTTGCCAAAATAACTTTATAGATCAAAATTTGAAAAACGGGGGTACTATATTTAGAAGTGAGAAATTTGTGTGTTAAATTTATTCACATTTTAGCTAGTTAAAAATACCATAAGGCCCATTTTCTGGGGGCAATTTTGATATTCCTGTGTTTTGGAAGGCATCTAACTTGTGCTTGGTGATATTGTCAGGACCAAGCCGTGGACAGCAGGATCAAAGCATTCGTGCTTCTGAAGGGTCTGTACTGTCGGCGTTGCTTTTCTGGAGAAATGGATCTCAGTCTGTAGATGCCCACTTGTGTGCATTCCAACTCAGAGCAGACCAGAGAGGAGACCTTCATAATGAGTTGCTCACTGCCGTGGGATTTGTTTCTCTTGAAGCAGCTTGACACTTAAAAAAAAAAAAAAAAATCGAAATGTTGGGAGTACACACATTTGGATGATATTCTCATCTTTGCACAAAACATTCTTAAAAGCTATAAAAGCTTCACTGTGGGAAGATTAACCTCTTTAGGTCGGAGTTTGCTTTTTGCCTACTTTCATTTCTTTGAAAGTCCTTTAGAAATGATTCCCTTGCAGTAAAATACACGTAGACTATAGAACCCTTCATTCTTAGTGGTGGTGTGATCAGTTCTTGGAGTATATGGGATAACAGTGGAAAGGCACTTGATTTTCCTTTGACTGAATGTTATTTTAACAATAACAGTCATGTTTTACCAGTTGGCTCAGATTTCCCCTTTCTGTTCCCTTATATTCATACCTAATAGTAATATTATTTCTTAAGATTAAAGTGCAAACTGGGTGGTAATGTATAAAAAATTCTGTTTCTTAAGACTGTGATATTCTGGCGACTTCGTTAATTAGTGACTTGATAGAAGTGGTAAATCACAGTTTCCTAGAAAGGTCACGTTTCCATTGAAGGCCCAGAAAAAGTTGCAGTGTTCTGGTTGGAATTTTGAAGGCTCCGTGAAAGCGGGTGTTGTTCCCGGAGGGATGAAAGCGTAGATGGGGCGGGGGGCCAGCTGGCGGGCAGGTCCTTCACGATGTGTGCCGAAAGTATTAAGTAGGGAGTATTGATTTTTTATTTTTTAAATGTCCTAAAATGCTGATGGTAGCCTTTGACTTCGAAGTAAGCGTAAGCTGCATTTTACTTCCAGATTCTGTGGGAGTGTAAAATAGTATGGTGCCAGATATTTACAGATTTTGAAAATGACTGTAGGTGGCTGGAATGAAGTAGGTTGACACAGATGTGCTTGAAGGGGGTAGTAGTTTCCTTCAGAGACGCAGGAGCCACCGTCACGGCAGCTCCTGAGATCCTCCGCAGTGCCGTCCTCTTGTCAGGTGTCAGTTGCATTTTTGCATATTTGCTTATTGGACCAGAAAAGAAAGAAAACACTAACCGGGTCTGCTTCCCTCTGCTCTGATCCTTCTGTTTCTTGACTTGCAGAACACTGAGCCTGTTGCAGCTGCTGAGAGCCTGGCCGAGGTACCTGAACACGTGCTCCGTGGACTTCCGGAGGAAGTGAGGCTTTTCCCGTCTGCTGTGGACAGGACTCGGATTGGTGAGGACCGGGGTCCCGGAAGGAGACAGGGAGGGGAAGGGAGAGCCGCCTGTATCCAGGCATCCTTTGGGAGCATGTAAGGTGGGGAGGTCATCCTCAAAGTGACAGATTTACACTCAGAAGATCATGGTGGAGGGATGCCTGGGTGGCTCAGTTGGTTAAGCAGCTGCCTTCGGCTCAGGTCATGATCCCAGCATCCTGGGATCGAGTCCCACATCGGGCTCCTTGCTCAGCAGGGAGCCTGCTTCTCCCTCTGCCTGCCACTCTGTCTGCTTGTGCTCACTCTCGCTCCTCTCTCTCTCTCTGATAAATAAATAAATAAATCTTTAAAAAAAAAAGAAGATCATGGTGGAATTTCTGCATTTTCCAGTCAAGAATCCAGGGTGCACAGAGATTATAAAACTAAACCAGAAATATGCACACGCCCGCCCACCGTCCTTTGTGACTTCGCCTGAGTGTTCCCTCCCACTGTCTCCTCGGGGCTCTTCTTCCTACTGAGTGTGCTGGTCCCTCCTCTCTGATTTCACTGGGACTCGAGTGTGAGTGCGCTGTTAGATTTAATTTCATGGTTTTGTGGTGGTTTTCCCATCTGCCCCCTTCATGGATAGCGAGTGCCTTCGTTTCTTTCCTCTCTCGGTCTCCAGTACCTGACACATTCTGGACCTTAGTAGTACTTGAATGAATGGCGACCTGAGTGGATCTGAATGCTTCTGGCTGGATTTTCTCATTGAACACAAACCCAGCTTTTACGTATTCAGTGTTGTTTTTGTGCCCTAATCTTTAGACAGAAGGCTAATAAGGAAGCAAATTATAAAAATTTAGTCAAAGTATAGTTTTGGGATATATCATGTTTGTATCCCTTTTTGTTTTTTTAAGGTGTGTTTCTGAGATTCCTGTTCATGTGTATGTGTGTGTGAATAAAGCGTTAAAATGCTTTTCCTAATTCTCATTGAAGAATTTTTTAGTAAATGACTTGAACATTTATATTGTATTATTCACATGAAGGTGGTTGGCTGTTCGCTCCACTAATTGATTGTTAGCTTTGTTAGAAATTGGATTCCTAGACCTGCAGAAGAGGGGAATTTGAACCTCCTAGCTGGCCCGGACTGGCTCAGCCTCCACCTTCCTTCTGTGCATCTTCTGAGAGCAGAAGAGGAGGGAGCGTGTCCAAAGGGCTCTTGTCACTGAGCATCGCCTCTGGGTGCTGGTTCCCTTGACGCCAGGGCTGTCTCCCGCCGTTTGGCCCGCTGCTGCTTCAGCTCGTCCGCCTACCTTCCGGTCAGTGCCCAGAACCCAGGAACAGCCGAGGAGGACGGCGGGACAGCGGCAGGAGTAGCTCTGGGCTGTTGGAAGCTCTGCAGACTGCGTTGTTAGAGCAGCTTAGGTTTCAGGAGACTTAGCTGGAGGGGAGAGGGTGTTCCACTTTGAGCAAACAAACTTCAAAAATACCATTCATAAATCGGCATTTCCACGCCTTTATAAAAGCAATTCATGTTCATCGGAGACTGTTTGAAAGCTGTAGGAAAGTAGAAAGAGGAGGTGTTTTTTTTTTTATTTTTTTAAAGATTTTTTTTTTTTTTTTAAATTTGCCAGAGAGAGAGAGAGAGTACACACAAGCAGGCAGAGAGGCAGGCAGGGGCAGCGAGAGAAGCAGGCTCCCTGCCGAGCAAGGAGCCCGATGCAGGACTCGATCCCAGGACCCTGGGATCATGACCTGAGCCGAAGACAGCTGCTTAACCAACTGAGCCACCCAGGCGTCCCAGAAAGAGGAGTTTTGAATTATTTCTAGTTTCACTCCTTCCTCATCTTTTTCTCTTTAGTTGTGACTGTGCTGTTCTCCGGGGATTTGTGATTGTACCGTCTGGGTAATTTTACATGTGAAAAATAGAAACAAATATAAACCATTTCTTTCCTACTGATAAAACAATGTAGGTTCTTTATAGACTATTTGGGAGCTACAGAAGAATATAAAGAAGAAAAATAAAAATCTTTGTGGAAGACTTGATTTCATTTGACTTGACTTGCTCTCTGTTGACCTGACATTATCTTGCTAGTCTTTTAACTATTTTGTGAAACAGAATTGGCTTTAACGCTTCAATCTTTAAAATAGCTACAATAACATTATAAAAATATTGCTTTTATTTTCCAGGTGTCTGGGCCACTAAGCCAATTTTAAAAGGCAAAAAGTTTGGGCCATTTGTTGGTGATAAGAAAAAAAGATCTCAGGTTAAGAATAATGTGTACATGTGGGAGGTAAGAATTCTGGCTCTTTACCAGTGTTCTGTACATTTTTTGAGAAATCGTTTTATTCTCTAAGGATTTGACATTGTGAAATTAAAAGTCATCTTAATAAGTGCTTTAAAATCAAGAATATGTATTTTTCACTACACTTGATCTTAACCAAAAGGCTGAGAAGCAAAGAGTATATATTTTTTGGAAGATTTATTTCTTTTAGGGAGAGAGCCTATGAGGGGGGGGGAGGGGCGAGGAGGGCGGGGAGAAGGGACCCAGACTTTCTGCTGAGCCGGGAGCTGACCTGGGGCTTGATCCCACAACCCCCGAGATCATGACCGGAGCCGAAACCAAGAGCTGGGTGCTTCACTGACTGAGCCACCCACGGGTCCCTCAAGAATATTTTTATTAAAGAGAAAATGTGTTTCTTTGGACACAGCTGCTGTTGACATTTGTCTTTTGAAGCTGCTTGGCTGTCCTCAACAATAAATGTCAGATCTACTTTTGAACATTACCTTGTTCAGGGTGTTCTGCTAACGGCTGAGACTTTGGTCTGTCACTTTGCAGACTTGCAGACAGACACCATAAGAGGCACTCCAAGGTGGCCACAAATAAAACACCGCTAGGGTCTTCTCTGTGTTTTAGGGAATAATCTCTGTGTTGCTGGAATATTCCGAGCTGGATATATTTAGCACGTGGCGCATTTATATTTAGTGCTTTGGACTCCTCAGAAGACTTTCAGTTTTGTTGATTTCACATTCCGGCGAGGATGCTGGAGGAGCGCGGCGCGTTAGCGTGTTCCGTACCAAGGTGAAGCTGCCGGGAGCAGAGGTGCCCTGCTCCTGCCGTGTTCAGTGCTGCTCGTGCAGAGCCAGAACCCCTGTCTCCTGCCTGGCAGCCAGGTGTTGGCTTCAGATCTTCCTTTAGCTTTGTGACTCTCTGGGTACTTAACCTCTGGGCCCCAAACCCTCACTTTAAAGATGGGGTTAATAAAAAATACCTAAGATAGCCAGGAAGATAAAGCCGGTTCTAGCTATTTCCTGGAGTGCTGTGTGCCAGTTCAGCATTTACGTGCAATTTAGTTCAGATCAGGTGCTCTGGGGAAGCTGCTCATGTTCTGATAGGATCTCAGCTGGTGTGGCTCCTTTTCAAAACAAGGGAAGTTTTTTGGTGATTAGAAAAGCATTTCTATCAGATGGTCTCGAATTGATTCACATCTCTTTCACACGTAAACATACACAGGCCTAAAAATAAAATCTGCCCAGGAAATGTCTGGATACTTTCCATTGAGAAGTTCTGTGACATTTGTACATCTGAGGTATGTTGCTGTTGTGTTCAGTGTGACCAGCAGTGTTTCTTGAAGATTTCCTGCAGTTTCTTCCAGTAATTTTGAGTTTGTTGTGAGTCCCTTACAGTAAATCTGATGACAGTTAACGCCCGGGGGCCTTAGGAAATGAGGATTTAGCATGAGAACAATCACATTCTGCTGTTTCACTATTTCTGAGGTAGAAGAGTGCTGTGTTTGTAGAAGAACTGCCCAGCCAAAAACTGATACTAATTACTCAAGATAATGCCTGAAAGATTAAAAATGTCTTGACCACAAAATTATGCCCCCAAGTAAACGACATTTTTAATTTTAGAAGTTTCCCAAGGGAACTGACAAATGTGTTCCCCCAGGTTACTGCCAGTCTTAGTGAGGTTAATGTCTGGAAACCAGGAAATGCATAGCTTAGTTCTGTGTGTATAATGCTAAGCTTAAACAAATGTCATGAATATTAATATTACCCTAAGTTTATTGTATCTGTTTTACCCAACATAACGATTGGGAGATTTTGGGCATAGTATATAAATGATTAATACTACGCTTTGTAGATAAAGCTTCATTTGTATTGAAATTCGTGTGTAGTATGAGTTCATACTCAGCTTGGTGAACATTGTAATTTAGAGCCATGACCTATTAGGGGTTGGATTTCTACTTATAAATGCGTTAATACTGCCTTATTAACTTAAGGTACTCTGTTTGTTATACTACAGTTGGCGAATCCTACGACATGGCCAGTACTTGTTAGTTTTAAAGATTTAGTTCTTGTCATGGCTGACTTTTCCTTCTTAAAGTTAAAAAACAACTGGATGTCATTCAGGTAGTTCAGACTACAGGGTATGTATTCCATACAGACACCTGTAAGCCTTCTGTTCTGTTAAAACAGAAGTAGATAGGATCTGACATGTATGTAGAGGTATGTGTTAGGCAAAGTATAGAAAGCATCAGTTAGAATATATTTCTTCTAGAGAAAAAGAAACGCCAAGTAAAATTTAGTATATCCCCATTAATTTATTCCAACCATGGTTTTAGCCTCAGACTTGCATCAGAATGCCTCTTATTAACGTAACAAGAACTGCTTATCATTAAAATCTCATCTTGGCATTTGTTCTTCCATTAAAGCCCCTTTAAAACCGGCTTATCTTTTAGCAGCCTGGTCTCTTGCCCCAGCTAGAACTCCATTTTCAAGCTAATCTAAGACAAAGTGTTAAATTGCTTTTCTTGAGCCCTTGATTATCTAACACAGTCTGAAGTCCTCTAAGCTTTCACTGAAAACATTCTATTAAATCAGAAACAACAGAAGAGAGACAAGTATCCTCAGGGTGAATGCGCAAAACAGTCAGATTCTCCTAAGAGGAGAGCATTCTTTGAGCAGTTTCTGGGGAGGAACTGCTTGCTAGCCAGGGTAGCTGCTGTGAGTGCCCGCCCCCCACACACCGAGCCATCTGCAGTATTCTAACCACTTCTGACAAAAGCCTTTCAGATTCACTTCATGGGTCTCAGATCGCTTCCCATGAGATGAACTTCTGGGTGGTTTGCCTATGAATTGTTCTAGTAAGTTTTTTGTTTTTTGTTTTTAAATAGACTTTATTTTTTAGAGCAGTTTTAGGTTCAGGGCAAAACTGAGCAGAAAGTACAGAGAATTCCCCACACCACCGTCTCCCCTGCTATGACAGCAGACTGGTGCCTCTGTTAGTCATTCGATGGACCTGTACTCATGCCCCATTATCACTTAACATTCCTCATTTTCATTAGGGTTCCTTTTTGGTGTACATTCCAGTAAGTCTTTTTAAAATTATAAATGTAATACACGCTCATTGCAGAGTAATGTATATAATACTGTAAGCTATAAACAAGAAAGTAAAAATCATCTGTGAATATTTTGGTGAACATTCTTTTAAGTCTCTGCTCCTCTGTCTGTTTTTCTTCTGTCTGTCCCATACACTGGTGGGTACACAAACACCATGACACTGCACGCCATTGAGATCAAACAGCGCATGCGGCTTTGTGTCGGGCTTTTCTCTTTCAGTATGTAGTGGACATATCCATGTCAGATCGTTTCATCTCTGTCATTATTTCTTACGGCCCCCTAGAATCCCATTGCGTTCCTTCCACTGTTGAACCTGTTGAACCTTTAAATAGTTTTAATCTTTTCATGATATTACCAGTTCTTCTGAGTATGAAACTCACTCTTTTATACATGGCTGCTCACTTTTTTTGATTATCTTCTTAAGATAAATTTCTGGAAGTATAATTCTTAAGTCCAAAGTTATGTACATTTTCATCTCTGGTGAATTTTGCTAATAGACCTCCAGAAGGATTCCACTAATTTACATAACCACCCAAAGTACATATTTTTCGCTAGCTTTTGAAAACCTAGTATTGTTAATCTTTTTTATAGTGTTCCGTCCGCCGTCCTGCCCCCTGCCTCATTCTTACCAATGAAAACCGATAAATTTTTTTAAGATTTTATTTATTTATTTGATAGAGATCAGGAGAGTGAGCACAAGTAGGGAGAACAGCAGGCAGAGGCAGAAGCAGGTACCCTACTGAGCAAGGAGCCCAATGTGGGACTCCCAGGACCCTGGGATCATGACCTGAGCTGAAGGCTTGTGCTTAACCAACTAAGCCACCCACATGTCCCGAAAACCGATAGTTCCCTGGTTCTATTTGCATGACATTCATGTAGGCAACAACTTTTGAGTCAGGGATGGCAGGAAGATGTAGAATTGTGTTTCAACTAAAATTGATAAGTTATTTCTGTATAATGAGAGGACTTTAATTGTCTGCACCATTAGCATTTGATGTTAGCAAGTGCATCCCCTCGTCTTTGCTAGCTCAACGCTTCTAATTTCAGATTATTTCTAAGTTAAAAATGGAGGCAAGAAGAGAAAAGAGAGTAGAAGAATCAGTCAGCTGATCCTGTAGAACGTTTTTTCCAGAAAGTACTATTCAGCTCTTCTTTCCAGCTTCTAACCCGCTTGAGGGTAGTACTAGAGAAAAAGCCCCGGGTCACACGGACACACAGCCTGCCACCTGTTCTTTACAACCCTGCAGCTACAAGTGGTGTTTACATTTTTTTAAACAAAAAATCAAATGTTTCATGACACATGGAAGTGAAAGGAAACGGAGATGTCAGCTGATGAATCAAGTTGTATTAGGACATAGCTGCACTCATTCACTTGCATGTTATTGATGGCTGCTGTGGCCCTGTGCTGGCAGAATTGACTAGTTCTGACAGGGACCTCATAGCCTGCCGAGCCGAAAATATTTATTGCTGGTCGTTTACCAGGCTTGTGAAGCGCACCTGTTTAATTTTTAAATTTGTATTTTAGGAGTGCCTACAAGTTTGCTTATTGTAGTAAAATGTGCCACCACCCATTGGATTCCCCTGTATTTCTCTTATTCTAGAATATTCAGAATATTTCAGATACGGTGATGTATTTAAATAGTTCTAAAAAGAAGCCTTTGGTTTTCTAAAGCAATCTGAGCCGTGAAGTAGTTGGTGCTAAAGATCCATTCTCATCTGTAGCCTCCAGGGAGTTATTTCCGTGGGGTGGCAGTTTGGGTTTGTTTTGTTTGTTTAATTAATTAATTAATTTGACAGAACAGACAGAGATCACAAGTAGGCAGAGAGGCAGGCAGAGAGAGAGGGGGAAGCGGCTTCCCACCGAGCAGAGCCCAATGCGGGGCTCGATCCCAGGACCCCCGAGATCATGACCTGAGCCGAAGGCAGAGGCCCAACCCGCTGAGCCACCCAGGTGCCCCGTTGGGGGTGGCAGTTTTAACAGTCCTTAACAAGCCCTCCAAGTATCTAATTCTGTAGCTCCAGAATGACTGGAATGTGAACATACCAAGAAGAAGGTGTGGTATTTTCCAGGTAAGGAAAGTGTTAGTGTTAGTGTTGGTAGCAGTGTTAATAACTTATGAAGATATAACTTTCATTAAATATTTTCACTGAAATGCTCATAGACCAAGCGAGGCTGTCCTTTTCTTCTTTGTCTTACTTTTCGATAAGGATAGTAAGCTCCTCCATAGGTTTATTTGGCCCAAAATAAGAAGACGTTTATGAAATTACTTGATAGAGATGAATATGGCTCAGTAAATATTAGTTGAACTTGAACATAAAAGAAAAACACTTGTATGATCTTATAGAGGACTAAAAACATTTGTAATATGTATTTGTAGTTGAGTACTTTTAAAAAAGATTACTGGTCTTCGTTTTTGCTTAGAATTTCTTTCCCTTTTGATGTTAGAGAGCAGGGGCTGTATTTTGAACCAAAAACCTAGAATAACTGTGTGGGGGCGGAAATCCTGAAACTGACTTCTGCAAGCTGAGTTGCTGTTTACTTACAGAGACGCTCTGCCTGTTGGGCTTGTAGAGATGTGAGCCTCCCCTCTCCCCTTTACTCCTTTTGTTGGTCTTCACAAATGGTAGTAGATACTGTCTGTCTTCCAGGAACAGGCAGGGAAAGTGGGAAACAGTGGATAGATCAAAATATTGGAAATTCCAACAAGCTAGATCCCCAGAGAAATAAAGGTAGAAAGGAGCCTCAGGAGCGTGAGCCTCCAGGAGAGGTTCTGTCCCACCGTTAATAATGTGTTAGAGCTCTTTGAAGGGCAAGTCCAGAGAACAGCCAACAGAATGGCTTTATCCCTGTAGACTCGTAATTTTGGGGGGGCTGTTTGGATGCAGAAAAGACCTATCTCTGCATCAGAGTTGGTTCAGTATGAGGAGGCATCTTCAGTGCCCTGTCTTAATTCCTGGGAGTGATTTCTTTCGGAGTAAGTTGGTTACTCTAGTTGAGAGTGGATAAGGACCTCACAGGCCAGCAGCTGAGGATTTGAATGATGTATCTTTGCAGTAACTGAATGAGAAGTTTTTCGGTTTATGATTTTGAATTAGCGCATGTAGAGTAGAACAAGTAAATGATAAGGAAGCTAAGTGAAAACTCTCACCCCCAACCCATGAAGTCAGCGTGTTTAATAGTTTGGTTTGTTCTTTGCAAAACGTCCTTTATGTGTCAGGAGGCTTTAATTTTTGATGCATTTTTAAATTGGAATGTGTACTGAATTTTAATTTTATGGCTATTTCAAAATGAGTAGATTAAATTGAATGGAAGTTGAGTGGCATGAAGATGATGTTTTGTTTGACAAAGAGTTAATATCCAGTCTGTGCTCTGGTTAAGGGCAGAAAGGAGGTCCGGTCTGGATAACGGAGGGAAGGTGAAGGATGGGAAGAAGGGTTTGGAAAGAGGAAAATTGAAATGGAGGCATAAATGAAGGGACCAGGTTTGAATCTTGGCTCAGACTTTCAGTGACTTTAGTATTCTAGTAAAATTACCAACCTTCCCTAGTGTCTTATTTTTAAAAAGGGGCTTAGTGATGTTTCATAGGGTTCTTGCAAAGGTTAAATAAATAAAAGAACACATTAAGCGTCTAGCCCTGTGCTTGAGGTGGACGAGTTCCTCTTCCTTGAGTTCTTCTCCAAGTAGGGAATTTCCAGCTGAAGGTTAATGTGTAAAAATTGTCTGTATGTATGCAATCAGGTACCTCTGCTTTGTTAAAAGGGACTGTTTTATAGATAGAGTCAGGAAAAATTATTGATTATACGAAAATATTTTTTGGTCATTATAAAGATTTTGGAAATGGATTTGTTGGCGTATCATTTGTTGAGTCTGAGCTAGAGTGGGAGTTTTACCTGCCTTTGCATTATCTTTGAGGGAAAGGAAAGGATTCTGGTTGGTTCTGCTGGTGCTGCAGCGCTTTCGAGGTCTCGTACTGGTAGTTAACACTCAGCAGAGCTCGGGTACATCTCAGTGTTTGGGTTTTGTGTGTCAGGCACTGAAGTGAATTCCGATTGGGAACCAAGGTTTGACCAGCTGAAGCAGAAATTGTATAAAAACACGTTTTCATCCCCGTTCCTAATTATAAGGTTAGATTCTCAATAAAAATGAAGAAAACGTGTGTGATGATGCTGATGGCACGAGGAGGAGTGCCAGCGGGCCCCAGCTTCCTTCAGTCACGCTGGGGCTTTCGTGCTGGAGATGGACTTGGTCTCCCCACCCACATCCATTTTTATTTAGAGATTATACTAAGTCAGTGGAGGAAAGGCAGGAAATTCAGCTAAGCAGGAGAAAGAAAGTAAGATGATGGGTAATCCCACTTCTCAGAGAAAACCATTACTGACAGGTTCGTGTATTTAGAATCAGGTAATTTTTCTCTTCATGTAGTCCTATGTTTAATTTTTTTTTTTTTTTTAAGATTTATTTATCTGTTTGAAGGAGAGAGACAGAGCACAAGCAAGGGGAAAGGAAGAAGCAGACTCCTTGCTGAGCTGGGAGCCTGCCGTGGGACTCAGTCGCAGGACCTGGAGATCATGACATGAGCTGAAGAACCGTCTGAGCCACCCAGGCGCCCCTGTATTCTTATGTTTAAAACAGAGATGGTGGGGGCACCTGGGTGGCTCAGTGGGTTAAGCATCTGCCTTCGGCTCAGGTCATGATCTTGGGGTCCTGGGATCGAGCTCCACCTCCGGCTCCCTGCTTTCCCTCTGCACCTCCTCCTGCTCATGGTCTTTCTTAAATAAATAAAATCTTTAAAAAAACCCAAAAAGAAAAAAATGGTATCATCTTAAACCATACTTTCTTTAAGTGGCTTTATTCAGTTGTCAGTAGTATTATGACTGTCTTTTATAACAATAAAAATATTCCTCCAGCTTTTCGTTGTCTTTTTTTTCTTCCAATTATAGGAATAATGTGTGTTCATTAGAACAATTCTTAAGGGCTATAGAAAATATGTAAGAAAATAAAAGATTCTACGTAAACCAACTAATTGTTTGCACAAAAGTACTTTTTAATGTCTGTTTAGTATTTTGCTGTGTGCATGGATTATCATCCTGAGCTAATCCATTGTGTTTTCCACTTAGCAATTAATGGGAAACAGTCTGTATTAAAAGACACTGTTGTTGTTTTTTTAAAGTTTCTTGTTTTTATTTTTGTTTTTAAAGGTTTTATTTATTTATTTGTCAGAGAGGGAGCGAGAGCACACAAGCAAAGGGAATGGCAGGCAGAGGCAGAGGGAGAAGCAGGCTCCCCACCGAGCAAAGAGCCCCATGTGGGACTCGATCCCAGAACCCTGGGATCATGACCTGAGCCAAAGGCAGCGGCTTAACCGACCAAGCCACCCAGGCGTCCCATACACTATTTGTTGTTCTTGTACATATATCTTAGTATAATTGCCAATTATGTCATGAGAATAAATTCCTATAAGTATATATGCTAGCTAAAGTGTGTGTACATTTTAAAACTTTTTTTTGTTATGGACTACTAAATTCCATCCAAAAAATGATAACCAGTTTATTCACTGATCAGCATTGTGTGGGGGGATGTTTGCTTTCTAATCTTTTTTTTCCCCTCTTAAAATCTTTTTTTACCAGTTTGATAGGTAAAAATTATTTCATTTGAAGTTATTTTTTGACTATTATATTTCTAGTTTAGTTTAATGAAATAGTTTAATTAAACCAATTAAACTAATTAATTAATTTTAACTAATTAAAGGTAAGTATAATTTTTTTCATGAGGTTTGGCCATGTGTGTTCCTTTGTGAATTATTTCTGTACATTTAAAAAATTGAGGTATTCCTCTTTTTCTGTGAAATAAATGTTTTAGTTTAAGTATGACTTAACTAATGTTTTCATCCATTTTGAAACAAAATGAACCATACATAAATAAGGAATTCACACAAATGGACCAGCAGAGGTCTGTGTTGACCTGGGGGCCAGGAAATTTGGGCACAGCTGGTATTGTCATCCTCAGGTCTGTGGGCAGACTTGGTGTCTCTCCCCAGCTGCCTTCTTTGACTATGTGGGGTTTTCCAGCACCATCTCTGTTCGACCTGTTGATTTCTGGATCTGTGTCAGTATGTCAGTGGGGAGTGAGTAGGACTATGCCATCCACTGTGATAAATCGAAACAATACTTCTGATCCCCAAGCTAATAAAAAGTAACAGACAGACTGCAAAGTACAGTTACTTCCTTTCCCTTCTCCTGTCATTGGCAAACATGACGGATGTCTTTTACAGATTTTAAAGTAAAGCCCCCTTGCATTGTAAAAAAAAAAAAAAATCTTGCATTGTGATGCTGTTTCTCTCTCTTTGTAACATGCCATTTGGGGACTTCCCTTTCTCTGAAGGGAGGGGAGTGTGTGTGCATGCGCGCGCGCGTGTGTGTGTGTGTGTGTGAGCAATTTGAAAAGGGATCTAATGTGACATGGATAACTTTTCTTTAGCGTGGTGCAGGTAGATGTTCAGTAGAGAGCCAATTTCTTTCTTTTTTTTTTTTTTTAAAGATTCTATTTATTTATTTGTCAGAGAGAGCGAGCACAGGCAGACAGAGTGGCAGAGGGAGAAGCAGGCTCCCTGCGGAGCAAGAAGCCCGATGTGGGACTCGATCCGAGGACGCTGGGATCATGACCCGAGCCGAAGTTAGCCGCTTAACCAACTGAGCCACCCAGGCGTCCTGAGAGCCAATTTCTGAATAAACTCAGGCAACAAATAAAGGATAGTGAAAATACTCTCCTTGGCATGGCACCTGTCACCTAGCCGGTGGTCCTTACCTGATGGCAGCGACACATTCGTATTAACAACATCCTTTTACCCTTTTCCATACTTAACTCATTGAGAGCCCTATGCAGTGCCAGGCTCCGGTCAGATCTCGGGAGTGCTCCAGTGAGCGAAAAGGCTGACGTGTCTTTTCTTCACGGAGTTAATGCTATGGTGTGAAGATGCAGTCACTAAATAAAAGAAGGAAGGAAGGAGATGATCTCATACCGTAAAAAAGTGTAAATGCTGTGAAGAAAAATAAATCGGGGATATGGCTGGGGGTTGATGGGAAGAGAAGGATTTGTGGTTTTAACTGGGATGGTCAAGGGAGGTGCTGTTAAGTATGGTCCAGGTCAGACAGATTCGGTTTAAGTAAGTGGGTCATTTCAGGAAAGTCCAGTTGAACTTTGATCCTCATTTTCCCCATGTTTAAAAAAAAAAAAAAAAAGGTAATAATGAACCTGCTACATAGGGTTAAATGAGATGATAATGGAAACCGTCTGACATCTGACTCCCACCGGGAAAGGAGAATGGTTCGTACCCAGTGAGGGGGGTGCCGCCCCCCGCTAGACACAGGCTGGGATACACAGGCATCCCCGAAAGGGCTGGGAGTGAAGAGCGAGCGCTTTGTTCCAGAGGGAAAGCTGCAGTCAAGGAGAGTGTGTCATGTGGGCAGGAGAGAAAAGAAGAAATGGGGGGGGGGGAGTCGTGGCTGTGCATGTGGAGGGAAGAAATGGGAGGAGCACTGAGAGTCTTTCCTTTCCTCCTAAAGAGAAAGTAAGGGGCGTAGTCTTTTGCTTTATTTTTGACAGGTCCGTCAGCATTTGATCCCGTGGTTCTATTTCAGTGCCTAATTCAGTGTTTTACAGTCTAGTTTGGGGGAAGTAAAGTACACACACACACACACACACACGCAAAGTATATATGTGTATATTAAAGTATACATATACATGAGATTATATATATGTATGTGTGCTTATATATGTGCATATATATGTATGTGTGTATACAAAGATAAAAGTTAGAAATAGTTTCTAGATAGATTTTCTGTAAAATGAGGGAATGAGAAGTGCCGAAGCATGGCAAGGGTGGGCGGGGACACTGACTGAGAGTGGATGAGTAGGTTTGATCTGAGTCCTGAAAGAGGGGTCGCGTTACTGGTCTTCTCTTTGGAAGGACCCCGATACTTCCCGGAGTATGTTCCCTCGCACCAGAGTCCTAACAGATGATTAGGTAGAGAAGGTTTGGTGGGGGGGTGTCAGCTGAGGTTGCAAAAGCATCGTGTGTCGTCATCCATGTGGAGGTTCACACTGCACGTTCACTTACTGAAGCAAAGGGACCCGCTGAACCGTGTAGTCCGGCAGGACGGGGCCCCCACATTCAACCCGCAGAACAACCCAAAACACTCAGGGGACTTGGGTGCTGCTGGAAGCTCACTCTCTTTACACATTACATTTAGGAAATAGAGGTCTCACTTGTCTTCATGCGCACATAGTATTTGCAGAGCCCCGAGAGTTCATTACACATATTTGCTGTCGTTGTTGACGTTTAGGAGAAAAAAATGACTCCAGCCCAGACAGAGAAGTGACTTAATGAGGATTACCAGTTTTGGATCTCCGTTTTCATCTTTTCGTTTTCTTTTCTCCGTTGCTTGTTGTGTTTCTGTGAAATGTTTTGTAGAATATCGTGTATCTTGAAGAATTGTTTTGAAAGTTGAAAATGGAAACATTTAAAAGACGCTCCTGTTTTAACAGCGATGTTTCCTCCCTTCCTCCCCCAAGGTATATTACCCAAATCTGGGATGGATGTGCATTGACGCCACCGACCCAGAGAAGGGGAACTGGCTGCGGTATGTGAATTGGGCTTGCTCCGGAGAAGAGCAGAATTTATTTCCGCTGGAAATCAACAGGGCCATTTACTACAAAACTTTGAAGGTAAGAGTGTTGGAGCTGGTCTGCTGTGAGTTACTCTGCATGCCTTTTTGTGATGGACAGTAATGACTCTGCCGGCCTTGAAAGGATTTATGTCTGAAAGTGGTTCATCAACACATGGCAAGGTCTTTGAAATATACAGTTGCCACTGCTTTGTGTGTACCAAAGCATGAAGATTGGGTTAAGTAATTACATGCTGTATCTTTGTAGATACTGATGAGTTAAGCGTGTGGCAGCCACTTCCCTCCTCCTAAGATACAAATGCACCAGCAACTGTCCGACTGGCAGATTTATCCAAGCGTCGGAGACCCATCGCTGGCTGCGAGGCTTCTGTGTTAACTGAAAACACATTCTTGGTCTCCAGTGTCAGTAACTGTGGATTAGCTTTTCACTTCCCTAGATTTTATTCAGAATGGAAGTTCAACAGAACGGGTTTCTTCTTTTTGCCAATTTTTGGTTTGGGGACATTAATTGGTGAGATGAAAAGAGGAGGAAAGTCATCTTCTAGAGTTTGTGGTGAGGTTGGAGGTCAGTGGGTGTGTGCAGGGCAGTTAGCATGAGGCAGCATTGAGTGCTGCTGCATTCCCGCAACAGGCAAGTCCCTGGCTCTGTCCCTGTCCTCGTGTCCTCTGAGAAGGTGACTCTGCACTGATCCTGCATGGGAATGTTCTCTAAAGAATAGGTACGTTTACTAAAATTGCTGCGTTCCAAGTTTCTGTTTATTCACTTCCATTTAAGAATGTCCTAGATTGGGGGACAGTCCATGGAGACATATGATGAGCGAGGGCAGCCTTGAAGCGTGGTGAATTTTACCCGTGTGGTAGCGCTAGGACTTCTGGAAGTTTAGTTAACACAGAGCAGTTTGATTTTCCTTTGCTGTATTTTTCCTGTCATCGTTAGCCAGTTGGACTGCCTCTTATTTCATGTACACCCAAGTTCTTGCTTCTAGATCCTCCGGGAATTTTGTGTGTGTGTGTGCTATCTTTTCATGTGAAACATCTACTCCCTTCCTTCTCATTTTCTTTCTTCTGGATTGTGATAGCACGAATCTCCTAGTAGGTATGACTGTGCAGTGCTGTTACACTGCAGTTTGAAACTGGATTCAGAACCTGATTCAAGAATTCATTCATTGTTTCTCAAATTGATTTTAAGGGAGAGGTGCCTCTGGTTAAATTGGTGAGGCAGAATCCTGATGGAGGTGACATAGCAGTGAGGGGCTAAGTGGGAGAGGGGATCAAGGGAGTGGAAATGAGGGTCCAAGGGAGAGCAAGCCCAGGGCGCTACTCAAGACGCTTTGCATTTCCTTCATCAGACTTCCAGTTAAAACTTGTTCATCTCTGGTAGCAACTCTGGGAAACACCGAGAGTGGGGAGAGAATAGGGTTTGGGAGAGTGAGCTCCAAAGCCAGACTGCCAGATTAAATCTGGGCTTGTTTTTTGACCCAAGGCAAGTCACTGGGACTTTACTAGCTGTGTAACCATAGGCAAGTCACCTTTCTGTGCCTTCGTTCCCTTATTTGTAACATAAGATAATTACAGCTTTGACCTCATAGGGTTATTGTGATGGTTGCATAGGTTAGTAGAGGTAGAGCACTAGTGCGTCATAAGGCTAAATGCTAGCTGTTATTTTTGGTGAGGTGGTACAGTCCTTTGGTTGGGAGTGGGGACTCGAGCAGATTGCCTTGTGAGCGAATTCTGGCTTCTGGATGTGTGACTCGGAGAAGTTACTTAACCTCTCTTAGTTTTCTCATCTGTAAAAAATGGAGGTAATAGTACAATTAATACAGTTGTTGTGAAGGTTAAACAAGCCACTAATTGTAAGGTTCTGTGAACAGTTCCTAGCCTAACCTGAGTACTCCCAAGTGTTAACCAGTTGTACCATTGCTATTCTTTTTACCTTTGTCTGAAATAACATAGTTCTGTCTTTGCAGATGTCCCCCAGTCCTGACCTTTGATGTTTGCTCACGTAGGCACAAGACCTTTCAGATTCCTTGCTAGTGATTATCTCACTATAATCTTCTAGATTAAGCTTTCTGTGGGTAGGTTTTGTAAATAAATTACACGTGATGTTCTCTTGGGCTCTGTATAGCCTTCTCAACTATCACCCAGTTAGGAATTAGGAAATCTCCACACTGGCCTTGTTAAAAACTATTTTAAATTCCCAAAAGTTCGATGTTAGCCCGCCATCCGTTCATTCATTTCTTCATTAGTTTGATAAATATTTATTGAGAGTCTGCTGTGAACCAAGTACTTCTGTTGTAGTGAGCAGAACAGACAAGGTCTGTGGTCTCATGGAACTTCAATTTATGGATAATATACAATGAGTAAAATTATTAATTTTACAAAATTATATAATTTTGTATCTATCCCCTGGGAAGACAAGACGTATAAAAACCCCGTCCTTCCTACTCTGCTAGCATGGGAAGGAGCCGGCCACAGAAAGGTCTCTGCAGGAAGAGCAGTCTAGGAAGAGGGGCCCGGTGGAAGCAAAAGCCTTGAAGCAGGAATAAGTTAATTTTTTTTTATTTTTTACTTTTTTAAGGAATAAAAAAAAAAAGGCTAGTGTGTCTGGAGCAAGGAGAGGAATGGTAGATGAGGCTGTTGAGGTGGCTAGGAGTCAGATCAGGTGGGGCCTCGTGGCCCACAGGGAGAAAGATGAGTTTCAGTCTTGAGTTCACCTGTTTGAGAGCTGAGGGTCTGCCTGGTGACTTGGAAGAGTTCATGCTGGCGAATAGATTGTAGGTGGCTGAGCATTGATGTGCTTTGTGTATTCTTGTAATTCTAGAGTAGTTCTCTTATTTTGACATAGTATCAGGAATATTTATTGGAACCCTTGCCTCTTCCTAATTGGTCTGGTAAAATTTCAAGTTTATATTTACTGATATTTAGATAAGAGAGTACACTTGGTTCTGTAAGCCTGTCAGAACTCACAGGAGAAGTTGAAAGATCTTGAAGTCATCTTGTTGTTGTTTTGTTGAACATCACAGTACAATACATAAAAAAGAGGTTGTTTGGTCTTAAACTTTATTTTTTTTTTTAAAGATTTTATTCATTTATTTGACACAGAGAGAGAGATCACAAGTAGGCAGAGAGGCAGGCAGAGAGGAGGAAACAGGCTCCCTGCTGAGCAGAGAGCCAGACACGGGGCTCCATCCCAGGACCCTGAGACCATGACCTGGGCCGAAGGCAGAGGTGCTTAGCCTGCTGAGCCACCCAGGCGCCCCTTAAACTTTATTTTTTAAGATGTGTGTTTATATTTCCTGTGTTTAAGGACATAATTTTTCTTTTCTGAAATTTGACTTAACAAAATCTCGTGGGCTAAGCAGTGCAGAAGAAAAAACAATGTAGTACTGAAGCAAACAAGCACTGATTAAAATATATATATATTATTTTCCTCTTCATAAAGGTTAGTTGTGTCACTGTTTTACTATGAAGTGGGGAAGTGATTAGCTCTATAATACAGTGATCATCTCAGCTGATAGCAGTTTTGAAGGTGTTCAGAAGCTAATAAATCAGGTTGCTCTTAACCAAGCTGTTCACCAGCTCTTAACCAAGCTGTTCCTTAGCTATTTCGAGATGTTATATTATGGGGCACCTGTGTGGCTCAGTTGGTGAGACGTCTGCTTTGGCTTGGCTTGTGATCCCAGGGTCGGTGCATCGGGCTCCTGGCCCAGTGGGGAGTCTGCTTCTTCCTCTCCTATTGCCCCTCCCCTGACTTGTTCTCGCTCTATCTCAAATAAGTAAACTCTTAAGAAAAAAAAGAAATGTTACATTAAATTTAAGAAAAGATCCTGTTGTTTTATACTGTGTTTTGCAACAACAAAGGAGTACCCTCCTAAGTAGAGTTTGTGCTGATACTTACCTTCACACAGTTGCTAGTACAGTCCGTACTCTGCAGAAGATTGCAGTGGAACGAACGAGGATACTTCAAGCTCTGAGTCTGGGAGGTATGTTCAGAATGTCCAGTGGGTGTCTTTGTGTTAACCCAAAATGCTGTTTGGGTTAGGGACATATTGGGAATACATATTACCTCTCTCCTTCCTGTGTTTCTTTTTTACTTTGGTTTTATTGCAGACATCACTTATTTCTGTGAATGCCAATCATTTCAAATGTTATAGGATACCACCATTCCATAAATATGTGACTTACAACAAAAAGAGAAGCAGAGTATACATTTGGAACTAGAAATAGTTTATTTAAATAATTAGCTCATCAGATTGCCAAAAGATATCTGTAATAGCTCTTTCAACTTATTGAAAGTTATATATTAGATTTAGTTTTTTGGTTTAGGTGTAACTGATTCAAGAAGGGAAATAAGAGTACACTGGTTTAAGGATAAGAAAATGGCACATTTTAGTCATCTGTGGCGGGGGTGGGGAGCAAAGGAAACAATAGCTTGTTCTTTTATTTTAAAGAATTTATACTATCTTAAAATTCGGACTACATAAACTGAGTTCTATAGAGAATGAAACAAAATAAAGTCTACTTTCAAGGGCTTTTTTTAGATGAGAAGGTATGTTAAAATGAGGAATTACACTGTTTGTAAACTGGCATTTTAGGTGGAATTCGCCTGCATCCAAAACCGAGGGCTTCCTCTTCCATAATCCTAGTGCAGTGATCAAAATCAGGGCGCTAACACTAGCGCAGTATTTCATTAGCTCATCTATACACCTCGTTCACATTTTGTCAGTTGTTCCAGCCGTCTCCTTAGAGGAAGAGAAAGTTCAGTTGCATTCAGTTATAATGTCTTATCGGTCTCCTTAGTGTGGACAGTCCGTCAGTCTTTCTCTTATATGGCCTTTCAGTTTTGAGTGAACTGGTCAGTTACTTTGTAGAATGTCCAGCCCTTTGGGTTGTTCATATGTTTCATCATGATTAAGTTACGGTCATGCATTTGGGGTGGAGAACTCCAGAAGTGATGATAATCTTTCCTGTGAATTGTATCAGGAGGCACAGGGTGTTGCTTTATCTCATTCTAAGGATACTGTTTTTACCTTTGTAATTCATGCTTTATGGGGAGATGTTTTGAGACCATGCTAATACTCTGTTACACCCAAATGTATTCCTACTAGTTGTAGCATCTGTTGAGGAATCAGTTATTACTGCTGTGATTACCAAGGGGTGGTTTTCTAATCCCATAATTTGTTTTTCTTTGGTTAGTTGGGATCTACTTTAAGGAAGAGCTTTTTCCTTTTTATTTGTTTACTTGTTCATTCGTTACCTTTATATCAGAATGAACTGATGGATCCTTATTTTATCGCTGGGTTTTATGTGCAGTTTTACTTGTGTTGTTACCCTTGGGACGTTTTGAACAGATGAGTCATTGTGAGAGAAGCCAGTGAGCCATGTCTTTAAATTCTGTTTAGGAATGTGATCGTCCCACTCGGTTATCTTCTTCTTTAGGATCTTCTAGGTGGAATCAGCGTGGTGGCGGTCCATGTCCTCACCACTCCTGGCTCTTTCGGAGTTAATGTTTTAGGAGCATGGTCCCTGTGTGGTATTTTTAGGCACTTCTTTCTGCACTTAAAAGTTGTCTGGTGCAGAGGGCAGGGCAGTGGGTTCTCCCTGGGCCCGAGCAGGTTGGCCGCAGTGCCCGAGCACAGAGTGCGGGACCTGCCTCTTCTCCCGGCGTTCCCGCGGTGTCCGTAGCGGTGCGTGTACAAATGTGCAGTGACTTCCAGGTCTTGCGTGCCGCACTTGCTCTTGGCATCCGAAACGGACGCGGGTAGTTAGCTTTCAACACTTCTCCTTCCAAGCCGCCGGCTTCTCTTACCTTATGCTTTACGTTTCTCCTGAGCCTAGATTTCGGGGGCAAAATGGTTGCGTGTCTTATTTTTCCTTCTGCGTGGGCAGTCGTGAGGCTTCGAACAGTGAGATTCGGTGAGGTGGGGCCCTTCGGAGTTGACAGCGGAGCCGCAGGTCCGCCGGCGCGGTCCCCTGGAGAGGAGGCGGGCCGGGAAGTGAGGTCCTCCCTCCAGCAGAGGGTCCCTGCCCGGGGCCGCCCAGCCCCGCGGCCGCCAAGGGTTAAGGAGCCCTTCCTGCCGGGCTGGCCTGGCTCGCCGCCCCAGCTGGCAGCGCCGCCCCCGCCCCGCCCCGCCCCGCCAACAACCGCCGCTCTGATTGGCCCGGCGCCTGTCTCTTCTGTCCCCGCAGCCAATCGCGCCGGGCGAGGAGCTCCTGGTCTGGTACAATGGGGAAGACAACCCCGAGATAGCAGCTGCGATTGAGGAAGAGCGAGCCAGCGCCCGGAGCAAGCGGAGCTCCCCGAAAAGCAGGAAAGGTAGGCGCCTGCGCCGCCCCGGCTCCCCCGCCGCCGCCTCCGCCGGGCCGGACCCGGGCCCGGGCGGCGCCCGCGGCTCTCGGTGACCTTCCCCGGCCCGGCCGGGCCCCGGCCCGCGATCCCGGCCCCCGGGCCCCCCTCCCCCCGGGCGGCTGCTGAATCACGGCCGGACGCTGCGCTCGGGCTCTTGGCTAACTTGGGGCCGCGGAGCCGGGCGCGCGAAAGTGAGCGGATCGAGCGCCGGGAGGCCCGGCCGAGGGCGACTTGTCACTTGGCTCGGAACCTCGGAACAGCGCGCTCCAGGTGGGAGCGGCGGCCGGTCTCTCCGGAGCCTTGCGCTCCCGGTATGTTCTCGGCTTTTTGTGCTGTTCGCCCGCGAGCGCGTCCGGAGTGGGTTGCGAGGGTGACAGTTCCAGGTCCGCAGATTCGGCGGCCTCGGGGCCGGCCGGGAGCGCGCGGGCAGGGCCGGACGCCGCCGCGCTGCCCCGGGCCGCCGCCCCGGGCCGCGCCGGGCCCTGCCCCTCCTCTGGGCGCGGGGCCGGGCCGGGACAGGCCCCGCCACTCCTCCGGCTCCGCTCCGCGCGGGGCCGGGCCGCGCTGCGCGCGATTGCAACACTCGGGGTGGGCGAAGGTCTGAGCGCGCCGGACCTCCTCGAAATTAGGCCAGGAACAAAATGGAAGTTGAAGAGTGCTGTTGGGTCACTCTTGACTCCGCTCCTGCAGCTTTATTTTGTTTTACGGTGGTTTCGAACAAAAGATAAAGCGTAGTCACACTTAAAAAGGGGAGGGGATAATTTCTGGGTAGGAAAATAGTTTGGTTGGATGTATCCTATTTCCCGCTGGCATTCGGACGCGCTGGTTTTTTTTTTTTTTTAATAAAGAATTTTAATGTGAATTCGTGACTCTTTCATAGAACGCAGTTTGAATATATGCCAAAGCACGGTATGGTAGTTTCTTAGTCCTGTAAATCCTTTTTTGTTCGTTTGGGGTTTTTTTTTTGCCTGCCTTAGGTCTTAAATAAATTTTTGTAGTCGTCACAACTTAGGGGTCCGTCCTTTACTCAGAACATTGCCACGTGAGTTGTGGAAATCACTGTAAATAAAATCACAAGGTAAAGTTGATTTTGGAAGAATGCAAAAAGAATGTTTTAGGCAAGAAGTCAATTGTGTTTTTTTTCCATTATATATTCTTTGTATTTCACAGTGTAATGCGAATACAACTAACTTATTCAAGAGAAAGTTAGTGGGGTCTTCTCCTAAATACATGTGTTCTGTTGATCGAATGTTACTTCACTGTTGTTTTAGGCCATTAAATGCTTTGCTCCTGCATCAGATGATCTGGGTCTAGAAGATTCCCAAGTGTTTTTTCAACTGCTGTAATTAAGATTTTTGTTGTTTTTAGGCTTAGTACATAATTGTTGGCAAAGCGTTTACATATTTCAGTTTGTTCCTTTATTTAGTGTTCATTTGTAAGTAATGCCACCAGCCTCTCCAGGTAAGTTGTGATTTGTTTACAGGGGTGGGAGTTGTGGTGGGGGGAAGGGGAGATCTTTACTCTGCTACTAAGTATAATTAATGATATGCTTAAATATATTCATAGCTTCCTAGCAGCTTCTCTCAGGTTTTTCTCTGTTTAGCATATTTTGGTGTGCACGTTTAGAACACTTCATCACTTTGCTTTTTTTTAAATTGATCTTTAGATTTTTTTTCCTGCTCATTTCATTGGATGTGGAGAAAAAAACTGAAAATAAACTTTGTGTTATTAGTGATACATGAATCTGCACATTTACATTTTTATAAACCTGCCTGGTTTGCTGGGTTTTTACATTGAATTAAGTAGTTCATATTATCCTGTTATTATTTTTGTATTTACTCTGGGAAGCATATAATCCACTGAGTCTTAGGTTTTAATGAAACCATTTGGATGAAGCTCTCTCTGGGAACTTTAATAGTCTGTTTTGAACAACTTACTGGTAAAGAGTCCTGAAGTTGAGCAAGTTTAAATAATGAGTCAAATCTTCTTTGCTTTCAAATTAAATACTCAGTGAAAGCTAATTTATAGCTTGCAAAGACCTGAAACGGAGAACTTTTTATTATAACTTGGTTCTGTTTAGGTCTTAATGTGTGACCTCAGACATTTAAATATTTTTTCGGGTGGTGATACCAGAGTAAATCAACACAAATTTCATTCAGTAGCATGTTAGCTTAGGAATCCTGAAAGCCAGATGTTGAAGACATACAGCTGGCAGGTAGACTGACAGTGGACCCAACTTCATTTTGGTTATGAGGCAGGCAGAGAGAAACAAAGGGCCGAATTCTTCAGAGTTCTGGGCCGCGGCTCCTTTGCAGGACAGCTGCTCTGCCTACAGCTGTGCCTTGCATGTGGCGCCTTTCAGAATTCATCCCCTCATGAGATCATGAGGCGTGTTCTGGGCGGTCAGAAGCCCCACTTCCTTTACAAAGTGGCCTCTTCTCTCTCTCTCTGTCTCTCTTACTCTTTCATTCATTCTGTTCCTGTTTAAGTCCCTGCCGCGTGCTAGGCACTCTGCAAGGTTGAACAGTGCGGTGGTGAGCAGAAGAAAAGCAGTGACTCTTGTCGTGTCCCCTGGAGTCTAGTTGGGGAGACTGACATTAAATCAGGAAGTTCCTGATCCGCACCTTGATGGTTGGCATGGAATAGGCCTTCAGTGTTTGTTGGCTGATTGGCAAACAAAACCCCACACAAACCTTGTAACGAAGGAAGAGAACACAGTGCTGGGAGAACATAGTTCATATTGTCTCTGACCAGGGAGCATGCAGTTTTGCCATGGGCCAGAGATGTGCATACTTGAGGTGTTTCAGACGAGAATTTTGAATTCTCAGCTTTGTGATTCATCCTAACTTCTTACATGTCTGAGCAGCCCGTCTTGAGATGGAGCATAAGAATTTCTTGGAGGGGACGGCAGGTAGAGAAGAAGGGAGGGTTTCTTAGTGTCTGATGCTTCGGTTACTTTAATTTCACCACAGTAAGATTGTGATTGGAGAAGTAACACAGAAAGGCCGTAGTTAGAAGAATTTACCATCTTCTTGATTTGTGTCCTGTTTGTTACTGTGAGAAAATAAGAGATCGAACTTGCTTGTTAGCAGTAAATAATGATTATTGGCAAAAGTTCTTTTAAAACACAGACCATAATAGCAAATTTGATGTTTCCCTGCTGTCTCCTGGCCACAGAAGAGCCTTACCTGAAGTTCTTTTGTCCTCAAAAAACAGTAGTGGCTCATATACATGGACTTAGCGGAAGGGATGTAGAACACGGGATTCCTGGGTTTCTACCAGGTGTGTGACTGGGGAAGTCACATCACCTTTCTGGGGGACAGTTTCCATAACTTTAAAAACCGGTGTTTTAACATGTTATGGTGTCTGTACTGCCTGGCCTCATAGGGTTGCTGTCAAGAGCAAACGAGATAATAAAAGAGAGCAGTTAGCGCACTGTGTGGGTCCACGGTGACCCGGTGACAGTAAGGGCCACCGAAGGAGTGCGGCTGACGGTTTGTCTCTTGCAGAGGAACTCTGAGTTTGTGACTCATTTAATCAGTCGGTATTTACGGAGGATTTCTGTAGGCCCAGGCAATCAGTGGGCCTCACCACTCTGCTTTTCCATGGCAGAGTCTCGTCCTTTGCCAGTTCACCCTGATTTTTGGCTTACTTCTAACCTATTGACTTTTCCGTTCACAGCAAACTAGAGAGCGGAATTATTTATAGCAGCAGACAGTTTTTAAAGCTGATAGCAGGACAGTAAGGAAGGCGGTTTATGACAAAACTGGCAGTGAATTGTGAAGACTATGTCGCTCCTTCAGCTTCCTTGAGATGTTTAAATAATCCTTTACTAGAAACTGTAAGTAGGGACGCCTGGGTGGCTCAGTTGGTTGAGCGGCTGCCTTCCGCTCAGGTCATGATCCCAGTGTCCTGGGATCGAGTCCCGCATCAGGCTCCTTGCTTGGCAGGGAGCCTGCTTCTCTCTCTGTCTCTGCCTGCATCTCTGTCTGCCTGTGCTTGCTCTCGCTCTCTCTCTCTCTGACAAATAAATAAATAAAATCTTAAAAAAAAAAAAAAAAAGAAACTGTTAGTCCCTGAGAATGCCGCCTGGATTCTAATATCTGTCTAGGTGACTTGTAGTCATCACAGACATTAAATTACAGTTAGCTTAAAGAGGAAATGTTTCATGTGTCTCTGTAATCAGAGTCATTCAAGTAAAAAATCGTGGTGCCATGAAGAACACCTACGTTTTCGGTAGTTGCACGTGTTTGAGACGCTTTCTCCTCCAAAGGTGACAGAGCGTATACACACCTGCAGTCAAGTGAGGGAGGTAAGAGATCCTTGTGCAAAATGATTTGGTCTGAGGCAGTTTGAGGGAAGGAAGTAAGCACTGACCTGCCTGTGTGGGCAACAAGGACCCCTGATGCCCAGAGAAGAAGGGAGGTCGGCTGGGCGCGCTGAAGGTGGAGAGGAGCTGGGAGGACGTGCACAGGAGCCTTCTGGGACTGTCAGAGCGAAGTGGCAAATGTCTGGAAGGCCTTCCCTCTGCCTTATGTGACAGGCATTTGCTGTGTCTGTGTCGAACAGTGTGGTGGATGCTGAAGTTACCGCAGAGAACTGGGACGACCAAGGTCCCTGTTCTCACATAAGGTACCGTTCTGGAGAGCGGGGGATGGCCGGCCAGCCGAGGAACGGTGGGACTGTTGGAACGTTAGGTGTGTGAGCTTGGGGGCCGGGGTGAGACATGGTGCGACCCTGGATGGGTAGCCAGGGATGGCCTTGCAGAGGCTGTGACATAAACGACACAGGGGTGGGCCCCGTCCAGTTCAGCTCCAGGAAGAGGGACCTATATAGATGTTTGGTCAGCAGTTTGGGGAATTTATTGCCTCAGTCGGGGTGGGGGCATGGAGGGGCCACCTAGAAACCCACACAAGTGTTTTTGCATCTTTTTTTTTTAAGATTTTATTTATTTATTTGACAGAGATCACAAGTAGGCAGAGAGGCAGGCAGAGAGAGAGGAGGAAGCAGGCTCCCCACCGAGCAGAGAGCCCGATGCGGGGCTCAATCCGAGGACCCTGGGATCATGACCCGAGCCGAAGGCAGAGGCTTCAACCCACTGAGCCACCCATGCGCCCCATTGTTTTTGCATCTTGAAACTCCGTTCTCCCAAGTGGACGTATGGACCCCTTTTCTCCCAGGCACTGCCCTCGGTGGCTGGATTGGTAGGGAGGATGAGTGAGATGAGTAAAACATTCAGGGAGGAACCTTTTGCCCTTCTTAATGTAGCTCAGAGCAGGTCAGGCTCCCTAGGTGTTCTGGTTCTGTGTGTTTGGGGTCCAGGGTGCGGGGGGCGGGGGGGTGGTAGCCAGGATCTTGTCCTTGGGAGAGGACATGATGCTGCATTGTAGGGATAGCAGAGCACAGTGGAGAGGACTCCTGCAAAGGATGCTGAGGAGGGGAAGAAGGAAGGACCTTTCATAAGTTGGGGAAGGAAAAACTTGGAAGGATATGGGAGGTCGCAGGCCACTGCTGGACAGCAGGTAGGAAGCAGGTGTGGCAGGAGGCTCCAATGGCGGTGCAGGGAGTACTTGGGGGCAGAGGCATGCGGGTCAGGAGCCCTGAGCAGTGCTGGGCTCTCTGCTTTGGCCGAATATTCCTGTGTAGTCTCTGCCGCCTGCAGATGAGGAGATGGGCCCTTAGCCAGCTTGGCTGACCCGTCCAGACTCACTGCCGATGGGTGTCAGAGTCAGAACTTGAACCCTGGTTTTCTGTGCCTCTGCTTCTACAGGATATACTGCTTTTCATCCGCTCATCCACGGGGTGGGCAACGGCAGCAGACGGGACAACACTGGTTCCATTTAAAGTTACCATTTGAGGGTGCCTGTGATAAAAGCTGAGAACAGAGATGCTTTGGTGGTGTTTGCTGTCCTGGTCTCCCCTAGCAGCCTTCCCTTAGCGGCCAACGGCTCTTTTAAGGCTCCCTGGTCAAAGCTGAATGGCAGAGGCCGGGCTGAATGGTGAAGCCTGGCCACGATGCCTGAGGGTGATGGCAGATGCGCCCCGAGCCTTCCCGGTGTCTGGTAGGTAGGTCCCGTGCCCACTTCCTTGCAGGGCGCTCCTTGGTAGCCCCTTCACAGGTGCTGGTGCAGGGTATGGGGCAGTGGGAGGTGGTGATGTTCCTGTGGAAATGTGGTCCTAGCGTTAACCTATCACGTTGGACCCAAGAGAGCAGTGTCCTGGCTGATCCCCACTGTAGCTCTCACTTCCTTCTAGCTGAATGATGCCTTTGCTGAGCGTAGGGTCCCATCTCTGATGGTTGCCTGCCACGTTGGATCCATGCTGCTGTTATGCGGGCCTGTTTTTAAAAGCTTGAGACAGCTTCGATATTTTTTCAACAGTAGGAAGCAGTGGAGTTGGTTTTTTTTTTTTTTAAATTTCTAATTTTATACTTCTGCTGCTATTGACTTGCTCCAAATTTAGGTAAGAAATTGGTGAGTAGTTGTGCCTTTTTTTCTTTTTAAGATTTTATTTATTTATTTGAGAGACTGAGAGAGAGCATGAGAGGGGAAAGGTCAGAGGGAGAAGCAGACTCCTCACTGAGCAGGGAGCCCAAAGTGGGACTCGATCCTGGGACTCCAGGATCATGACCTGAGCTGAAGGCAGTTGCCTAAGCAGCTCAGACACCTAGGCACCCCAGTGGTTGTGCCTTTGATGTTTGCTGTGTATAACTTGTTCATAGGGAAATTGTATGGATTAACTAAAAATTTTCAAAGCATTTTGCACATTTTTCAACGGTAGTTCAGTGGATAAACTTGGAAAAAATCCCAGTACATGTCACAAGTAGGCTGTTAACACTGTTTCTCCTGTCCATGTGTAAATTGGAAGGTAGGACTTGGCCTAATGCAGAAAGTAGGTTTGATCATGATTAAATTTTCTAAAAGGAACAAGGAAATGAGACCCTTAATGTGGTGAGTTCTAACTAGTTTATTTTATTTTTTAAAAATTTGGTTATAATTTGAAAATAAAAAAAACAAAACTCAATTTTCTGTGCCTTCCCTAAATTGGAGTACTAGGTTCTTTTTCAGAATTATGGATTAATTACTTTTGAAACTCAGTGAGTGCTTCCTTTCCCTAGGCAGTTTCCTGTTCTGGTTTACAGAGGGGCTTCTACATGCACGAACTTAGCAGAACTACAGAAAGGAGTGTTGTCTTGTATTAGAAGTTGTCTGTGGGGCGCCTGGGTGGCTCAGTGGGTTAAGCCTCTGCCTTCGGCTCAGGTCATGATCCCAGGGTCCTGGGATCGAGCCCCGCATCGGGCTCTCTGCTCCGCAGGGAGCCTGCTTCCTCCTCTCTCTCTCTGCCTGCCTCTCTGCCTACTTGTGATCTCTGTCTCTCAAATAAATAAATAAAAAAATATTAAAAAAAGAAGAAAAAGAAGTTGCCTGTGAAGAAGCGAGGGCTAGGGTGAGGGCCCCAAGGGCGCGGTGCGGCGGGTTCTGCACACAGCCTGCGGCTGAGGGAAATGCGGGCCCGTTGCTGTCGCAGGTAGGCCCGCCTGGCTGTGGCGGCCCTCGCGTGACCTGTTCCTGTTGTACCTGCTGCCAAGGACAGTTCTAAAGTTCGGATTTGATTAATGTTAATAATCTGGTTGACGAGTTCAGGGACTCTGAATGGCATGGAGAAGCAAGAGTTCTTGAAAAGCTTGCTGTCGTTTCTCCAGGTGAAAAGGATGAACCCTGAAAGTAGCCGGTTTTCTTTATTCGCACTCCTATTAAACCAGTGTCCGACGGTCTGGGAGGTCCTGGTCCGATTCATTGCTTATAATGAGTTTTGATAGGGACGTCTCTGGTGAGCTGACGCTTCTCTGCACATCCTGTCCTTACATGATGAATCACAGCTTTCTGTTGATGGTGAGGGTGACAGCAGTGGTCAGCGAGTTGCATGTGTGCCCGGCACTGTGCTTGGTTCCCGAGACAGCACTGCCAAAGGCCCTGCTGGTGGCGCTGCTGGGTCGCGAGGCTGCTTCTCCTCCTGGTGTAGTTGAGGGCACTGGGGCTCCGGGGGTTATGTGGGTGGCCCAGGTTCACCTGACTCCGCCTTGCCTAAATCTAGTTTTTATTCATAATGTTTCTGAGTAGGACAGTCATACTGAATAAGTAGCAGTGTTTTATAAAGCTTTACTAATTAGCCGAGATGAATGTTCGCTACTCACTGTAGAATTGCCCACTTTAATCCTAAATAATAAGGCAGTGTGATTAAGTGAAGCCTTTGGTATTAGAAAGCTCACTTATGCTGAGAACTAATGCCTTCAGTTATTCTTGCCTTGGGGGTTTATGGATTGAATAGATTTATTGTATTCCTTAGAGCACCTCAAATAAACAGTTCTTAAAAACACTAATAGATTACATTTTTGTCCCTTGTTAGCCGTCGTCTGTTAAGTGTGTTTTCAATGGCATTTGTTGGTTTGGGCTTCTTCTGAATGTTTCATTTTTCCTAAGTTTTATATTCTTTTTGAAATCAGTTGGGACACCTGCAAGAACGGAGTGAGACGTTGCCTTGGTCTGAGTCCCTCTGCAGTGCGGGCAGGTTGGGGGTGCCGGGGGTGGGGGACACTTCCAGGACCGGGGAGCTCCAGATTTCAAGAAGATGCTAATGTTCCGCTTCCTTCTCCGCACCACAGTTCTTGTGTTGGGAATGACTGGCTATTGCGGTGAATACAGTGTGATTTTGGAAGTTTTCTTAAGCTGAATGTTAGGGAGATCATGAACGTGTTTTAATTTACATACACTCCAAGAGTTCAGTGTGGGAGCTGGGGTAAGTGCAGTGCTGATTTGTTGTAGAGTTAAATCATGCTTGTTACTTTCTTTCACTCTTAAGATGTGACACCGATGATGAAAAGTAGGGATTTTGTCTGTTTTGTTTTTTTTTTTTTTTGGTCAAAGTGTTTATTTGGGGGGTGGCTTTTTATCTTTTATTTGTTCCTTTAAGGGGAGCTCATTTGAACTGTTGGAAGCAGTACTTTCTTTAAGAGGTTTTGTTTGCTCTTAAAGCTGTTCCTGTTCTAGTGGCTTGACTCATTCAGGAGGAAAAGCGTGAAAAGAAACCAGGAGGAAGGAGCTGCCCTAACCTGCCTTTGTGCTCTAGTGAATTTTCCTCCTGAGGGGCAGAGGTTGATTTCTTAATTGTATTTACTGGCTCTAGAGTCTTTGGAATACGTAAAAAGTTCTGAAACTTTTTTGAAACTTCCTGAATTGTAACAAAACGTAAGATGGCTTTTTCTACCTGAAACTTTTAATAAGAGTTTTTTACTCAGTTGTTCCTTGAAGATTTGGTCATTAACTAAGGTCGTTAACGCCCCACCCCCATGCCTCAAACACACACGGTAGACTGGACAGAACCTCTGCCTCTTAATCTGTGCTTTTCATTTTTTCCACAAGCAATTTCCTTTCTGTTCTGTCCTTTCCGCTAGAAATTAGGTGGTAGCTTTGTTTTAAAAGGTTAAAACTTGACACATATATTAAGAAGAAAAAGTTCAGAGGGATTATGGGTAAGAGACAAAATTCTCAGCATTCTGAGCCCTCTGCTGTACCAATGTCCTCTTCCCATTTTTGTGGTTATGACCCTGAAATTTAGAAATTTTTTTTTGATGGGAATTTTCACACTAAGCTCGTACATGTATAGTTATTTTAAGTATTATGTATCAATACATTTTAATATGCATATTTTAACATACACGATACATTTAAAAATACAGTCTTTGAATAGTTTCAGAAGCTAGAGACTTATCCTGATGATAAAATAATGATACTGTATGTGTGTGATATATAAAAATACCAGTTTCTAAAATGAGATTATGACATTCAAAATTCTTGTTAATTTGATACTTGGAAAACTTTTCCGTTTATATGTTCTTATTAATTTAATCAGTATCTGAATGACCCAAACCTAGTTTCATCCTTAATAAATTAACTTCATGCTACCAGTTATGTGTAGTTGCAGAGAATTATCTTTGCTTTGGTTAAAAAGAAAACCAGTAAGTTCCCACTTAGGCTACCCCCCCCCCCCCATTAAAGCTGTGGGTGATCAACAGTCTTTCCCCATGTATTTCTAATCTGTCCTATTGGGGCAGTCTTTTGTAGGTTTCCTGAGACCTCACATGCCACAAAAATGAAGACAAACTGGTTTGTTCACCCCTGTTTGGAACCCCAAAACCAGTCGTGTGCCATGTTTGAAGTTGCGATACAGTTTAGAATGGGCAACCCTGCAAATTCCTGTGCCTTTTTTTAATTTTAGTTTTTTCTACTGTTTGGCTTCTTAGGTTCAGTTTTCATTCTCTTGCCAGTTGGAGGGGTAGAATATGCCTTTCTGGTTCCGTATTTTTTGTTTGTTAGCATAAGAGATTTTTAGACCCTATTTCTCTCTGTAATCAAGTGACTGCTGGCGTTAGGCAGAGTGTCTGAGGGTCCTTGGGAGGAGTGAGGGCTTCCACCTCCACCTGCTGCCTTGGGTACCTCCTGTGAGCAGATCGATGTCAGGGTCAGCACAGACCCAAGACCGAAGCCTCACATTCCTCTCTCCTGGGTTCAGGCTGCTGGCAGAGCGGTGCTGGCCTTTCACACACGGAACGCTCTCCTCCTGCACGTCCACGTTACGGATTGTAGTTTCTGTAGGATTGACAGTGGCATTGAAGTTACAGTTTCCCTCTCGCTGGCATTCCAGACAAATAACCAAAAGGAATAGTTAGATACAGTCTCAGTCTTGGTTGGATTTTTGAACAGGGGGCTTAAAACCCCAAATTCGCTTAAGTAGTCTGATTAGCGGCTGAATATCTATCATCATAGGAAGTTATCTTCCTTGTTGTGTGTGATCGTGTTGTTGATAACAAGATCAAATTTGGGTGGTAAGCTTGATATTTATAGTTCTGATTCCATCAAAATTACAAATTCAAGAATTCAGAATGTAAAATGTAAATTGCCGCCTGTGTGCCAAGATAAATTCAATTTATGGTTGCACGAGAGTGTAGGAAGTGTTAAATTAAGAAGAAGTGATGCTGCACTCACGCTCTTCCTGGCCCTCTTCAGTTTTAGAGAGGCAGGATCCCCTCAGTCTCACGGGCAGTTGGCAGAAAGGGCACAGAGTTGGTAAGCTTTGTTTCCTCGGTGAATGATTATTGTGCTCCCTCCAACTTCCAGTTTCGTGCTAAAGTACGTGAGTACACTGCCTGAGCTCCATTATTGCTTCTCTGATCGTTACAACTTGATGACTACTTTGCACATGGATAACCTGTTTAAAGTGAGCCTGAGCCTGTGTGTGTGTGGGGAGGAGAGAAGGGGAAAACTGCTGACCCAGCTATACCTCTAAGTCCTGGGAGATGTACGATGTGTGGACTTTATTGTGGCATGCCAGAACATGGCCTTGGAATTAGGAGGCCGCGTTCCTATCCCAGCTCCACCAGTTAATAGCAGCATGACTTTGGACAGGTGACTCCACATGTTTTGCTCTTCAGTTTACCTGTCTGTAAAATGGGGATAAGATTTACCTTGCAGGATTGCTGTGAGCATCAAGCGAGAGCCTTGTAGGAATATGCCTGGCACACTGAACCTTGGTCCGTCCCATTTTAATTGGTGGGCACTGGCAAAATTAGCTCTGTGGTAATTCTGTCCATCCTTCGGTGTGTTGTGGCCCTTCTGGAAAAAGTAAAGGAATAGTTGCAGCATTTTCTGATACGGCTTTCTGAAATCCCTATGTTTTGGTTTGGCGACACAAAGTGAATTAAGTAGATTGAAAATTAGGTAAGAGTTAAGAGGGTCTGTGGATTTGCAACTGGATACACATCATGGCATTCGAGAACCCCTCATGGGCTAGAGACCTGCTTCTCTCTTAAAAGCTCTCTCGTTTTCCTGGTTACTCAGACTAGGACTCCTGTGGTTACGTGGATTGTTGGATAAGATAACTCATTCAGTTTGATTTATTGTATGTGCCTGGGCAGAAGTAAACATGTTTGACTGTTTGTTGCCCAAATGAAGGGTTTGCTGTTTTCGTGTTCTTTCTTACCTCTGTGTGGTCCAGACCACTCATGACTCCTCTACTGTTGTGACCAAATTTTGTGTGGTTGACATTCTGGATGGATTTGGGGTATGTTTTCTTAGACTTTAAATGATCAGACAGCCCCGACAGTAACTGTGTTGGAGCAGTTTCCAGGCGCACGTGACCGATGAGGAAATCTGTCGTTTTACGTCTTTCTGGATGTGCAGTCAGGAAAAAACAAGAATGTGGAAGAGCCGTTTTCTTACAGGTTACTAGGGAAGCTGACGGCAGCAGCTTTAAGGAAACAAGTGTCCTGATTTTCTGTGCAGCATTTCTGTTGAGCTGTCTAAGGAGTAGGGTCTTTCTCAGGGGTCACACAGGTATACATACCCCTCAGTATGCATGTTTCCAGGAATTTAGAGCTGGACTCTGATGATGCAGAGGTCCATGAGCCTCCAAGTGTGGTTATCTCTGACTGCCAGGGGAGAGGGGCTTTAAGTGTTGGCTGATATTAAAAGGGTCTAGGGTTTCTTTCCCAAAAGATTAAGAACCACTGAGTCAACTGTTAATGTTTAGACAGGTGGTTAGAAGCAATAAAATCAGTAGATTGCAGATTTAAAAACTGAAACGTAGTCACGGCTTCTGTTCGAGCATTACTGTATATTGATAGATGCGTTAGTGAGTGTTTGAAGCACTGAAGTAAACTTCTGTCCTCAGCTGGACTTGTGCCTTTCCATAGTGATATCTGGGTGGGATCGTGTGAATCACTGGAGAGCAAATGAACAGAACAAATGGATGAATTCAGAATTGTTAGTGGAAGCAGAATGTCATTGTCTTCATAAGAAGGAACATATGCTGACAATTGAGACTTGTAGGCGTGGGGTTTCTGTAATTTGTTTGGTAGAATCTACTGTGGGAAATCCTTACAATTGATTCCATTGATGGAGTCTTTGTCAGGCGCTGTGCAAAGTTCTGTTTCTGCATTACCTGATTTACTCCTGATGACAGTACCAGGTAGTTGTCACTAGTGTGTATTATGGTTGGTTCCTGTCTGCCTTAATCAGGATTACTTCTACGAGTCAGATCATGGCCCAAGGCGGCGCTATATAGTTTGTTTTGTGAATTTCAGTTTTTGTGGGTTTGTGCCCTTCGAGAACCTATTTTATTCCGAGTACCACTCCCAACACACTGGGGAGGGATAGGAGAGCCCATTCCAGAGTCTTGTTTAAGTTGGGGTATGCTCTTTGCAGGAAAGATGTATGACTTTGGGGGCACAGGAACCTTTTGGGAGCAGATGAATGGGTGGCTGGTGAGAGAGGGAGACTCTTCTCTAGCCTCAGGCACCAGCCTAGGAGGCAACTGTTGAAAATCCTAGTCCTTGGTGAGCCCTTGCTCCCAGGCTTCTCTGTTCCTTGGGGGGCTTTATTTTATCCCTGTGTTGGCAAAAGAGAGAAGCATCAACTCAGGAGAATGTGGCGTAATCCTGGGAGACCAGCACTGAGAAGATTTTGTGTTTCAGAAAGGCGGAATTCCGTGTCAGTGCTTGGGGTTCTGTGGCTTCCACACCTAAGCAGGGCCCCGGCTGTGCATGCGTCCTTGCTTTACCTAGCTGGTTGCAGATTTACTTCATCCCCTCCCCTGTCTTTCACTGTCCCTTCCCTCCCTCTCCCCCACCTCCCTGGCCTTCCCTCTTCCTGCTTTCTTCCTCCCTCATTTTTATTTTTAATGAGATTCAGATTCTCTTGAACATCTTTTCCATTCAGCATTTGCTTCTTGTTGACATTAGGTAGGGCCTTTCTGCAAAGGGACTTGCTTTTCGCAAAGTTGGATGTGACTTCAATTTTAAGTTCCTTTGGAGCAGACATCTTTGTAGTTATTTATACATATAATTTTCCCTGTAGCTCGTAACAAACTGTCTTGTAGATTATAAGCATCCAAGAAAAATCAAAATACTTCTGCTTCACCGTGGTTCCAGAAACTTAGTATTTAGAAGGAAAAATTCTAATCTTGCAAGAATTGAGCTTGAGCTAAATTTGAACGGTAATCTGATACAGGCTGGTGCGTCTGAGTGTGAGATGTAATGTTAAATAGGCTAGTTATAACTAGTAGGATTTAGTTTTTAGGTTCAGATCTAAAAGAAAAAAATCTCCAATATAAATGTCATTTGTGACTTAAATAATTACTTTGTGAGGAGAACACATTCTCGTTCTTTCTCTGCTTGAATCTGAAAGACAGCATTTTGAGTTATCAGAGTGGGCAAATTTGTGCTGGTCTGTGCACGTGCCTAAACCTCCAGAGGTCCAAGCCCTTCCTGGTGGAGCGGCGACGTGACGTGTCCATTCACAGGCTCTGGTAGAGATATGTCTGCAGGTGTGGAGGCCAGAAGACGGTTGAGGTCTTGGAAAAGAAGAGAACGAGATTGCTTAGCAGTAGTGATGAATAGCCTTAAAAATGATGCCGGAACAAAAGTGTCCCATGGTAGATCCAAGTGATGAGTAGCTTAGTATCTCTGTAGATTGTTTTATTTTTATAACCTGTTTCTTAAACCTCTGTCAAACATGGCATATTAATTTCACATTTTTAGGAGAAGCAAAATAAAAGCCAGGAAACAGTCCTCTCAAGATTATCACAGTTGACTGCCTGCCAGCACACTGACCCTTCGCTTACACTTGGGAGGCACTCAGCACGGTTATTTAAATTAGATTTTTGATTTAAATAATGAGGGATAAAATAACCGAGTGCAGTGAAACAAGAAAAAGAATGTAAGGTGTGTGGCCGCTCAAAAGGAGGAGGGAAGTTAACTTTTGGTTTGAAGTCACATGATGTATGGGGAAATGAGTTGAAGACACCTGCCAGAAGGTGAGCCGCGGTGATTTGAATCGTGAACAGTGTCGGCTGCTCAGTAATGTCTCTTCTATTTTACACCCCCTTTCAGTGTGTGTCTGTTGTGAATTTTGATGTTTTTTTTTCTGGACACTTAGACTTGGTGTTCAGGTGGGAGATAGAAGAGAAGCTCCTCAGTACTTCCTGCTGTGTAGGCAACATAGACCTTTGAGACCTTTTCCAAATTGTACTGTTATAAAATTGCATATGTTAATCTCAGCCAATAGTGGCCATTTTCAGTTGCCTCAATAATTTTGCCTTTGTTAGGTGTTTCTTTCAAAAATAACGTATTCATTTGTTTTTTGCACACTGTAACCAAATGTTCATCTAGAAAAATGAGAAAATACAAACACAAACAGGTATCCTACCTTCCTTAGTGATGAGGCTTGATCCCTGTTCCTCCGAGCATTTCTGGAAATCATTGCAGATAATGATTTAAAGTATTATAATGGTGTCTTCTCTCAGATTTATATCTAGAATTCACTTCCTGAAAGTATTTTTAATCTAAATTTCACAGTTAATTCGTCAGGATATAGTTCCGTAAAATTCATCATAAATGGCTTTCCTTTCAGCTGAGGATGAGGAATTCTCGAGGGTGTGGCTGTGCACTCCTGGCAGGCGCAGACCACACACCCCCTCCCTATGCAGCTCCAGTCCCTGTTTGTTTGGCCTCCGGGGACTGACTCTTGAACTGGAGTTAATGTAGTTGCTAAGGCACGTTTTATATGCAGGGTTTTCCGACTTGAGAAACATTTTTCCCCCTGTAAAAGAAAAGCTACTGAAGATCCCTGAGAAGAACCAGAACCCTAGAAATTAAAATAATTATAAAGTAGAACGGGCTGGTAGCTTGTTTGTTTCAGAGGTATTTACTTAGTCTCTAAAATCGTTTTGTTCATGCCACAAGACTTTGAGGTTCCAAAGAGTATAAGGAAATGTAATGGTTTCTCAATTTGAATTTATTTGCGTTTATTTGAGGAGCCTTTTCTGGTATTTGGGATTATGCAGTCAAAGCCACTAAAAGCCTTTTTTAGAGAAACGAAAAGCTCCCTTCAGATGTGATCCTCGCTGTTCCTCCCATGAGCCTGGCATGTGGATGAGTTGCGGGCCAGACCCTCCACAGGGTGCAAAGGCTGTGCACCCCCCCAGCGCGAGGCAAGCATCCCAGGAATTTACGCCGGGATCTGCAGCACTGAAAAATCCAGAACTTTTCCATTGTTTCTGTTGGAAGCAAAGCCTAGAGTCCTGTTTTAATACTATGAGCAACTTAAAACCAGAGAGGTTTTATTTTTACAGTTTGTCTCCAGGATTATAGACAGCTCTCCTGGTGAGTCTAACCACAGAAAAAGGTTGAAATTATGCCCAAGCTGCTTAACAGAATATTTTTACTATCAGGTACATTTTCAAGTTATTTTAAGTACAAAAGTTATTTTAAGTCTAAAGGAAGTGTATATAGCATATTACTTTTGTGAAAACCAGTTACTGCCCAGCATCTTGCCGGTTCAGAGTGTTTCCTCCCAAACGCTGTGGAGAGCCGGGGCTAGGCTCCAAGTGGCTTCGTCTTCCCCCGGTGTCACCTTGGGCAGCTGTAGCGGCCACTCTGACCATCTGATGGACACACCCCATCCTGTGTGCAGCTGGGCTGACCTTTGCTGGAGCCTTTCTGGCCGTGGTTTCGGAGGCTCTGCTCTTGCCTCAGTCCTGCTAACCAGTTCCCGCTTGTCCTCACCGTGACTTCTGCTGACTTCACAGAGTCATTATCTTCTGGTTTTCTTTTTTAAGCGTATGTTAAAATTATTGAAATGGACTGTTAATTCCTTGTGGAAAACTTATGTGCATACGTGTTTCCAGCTTCTTTCCTCTGTATTCACCAACACTAACTGTAGAACGTTAACCAACCCCAGATAGAAAACTGCTGGGGTCTGACTCTGTTCCCTTTACCAGCCTCCACGGAACATCTCGGTCATCATTGTTTCAGCCATGACTTTGCTATCATCCATCAATGGCCTTCCTCACTACCTGGTCTGTTAGAGATAGCGTGTGTGCGTGTGTGTGTGTGTGTGTGTGTTTTAATACTGTGAAGAAGTCATTTAACATGAACTTTATGCTTTTTAACATTTTCTAATTTATTTTTTTAAGTTCACACCCAGCACGGGGCTTGAACTCACAACCCTGAGTTTGAGAGTCAAGTGCCTTACCAACTGAGCCAGCCAGGCCTACTGAACTTTATGCTTTTCTACCAGCCAAGCCTTTCACCTTGCCTGTGGAACTTGGACTGCGCTCTAAAGCTGGTGTTCTGAGTGCTGCTGTCAGGGCCGTGCGAGCCTGCTGTCAAGAAAGCTACATCCTTGTCTTTCACAAACTTGAAAAGCTCTACACTGACTTTTATGCTTTTATGATAAATTTCTCAAACTTGCCTGCAATGCAGATGGTGCCATTAATTATCTTTCATAAGGGTGAAAGAATTAGGGCCCAGAAGGTGTCACTCACAGCAAGGCCTCTAGAACACGGTGGACAGAACAGTGAATCGGATGGGAATAAAAGTCCCAGTTTCGCTGCAAACTTGCTGTGAGATTTTAGGCAGCTCCTGTAATGAGCTAAAGCTTCAAGAGGAATGTTGGTGGAGTTTGGGGAGCAGGTAAGGCCACCTTTGAGGCTCCTTCTGCTTCAAATCTTAGGTTCTTCTTTTCCCTTTTAACAGCCCATTATTCCCCCGTCCCATGTCCGTTCTGTTCTCTAAGAATGTGTGCCCTTGGCTCAGTCTTTTTAAATCCTGGTACGAAAGCCTCCAGTCTTCAGATTTCTTAGGAGGCACCCTCTTGGCTGAGGCCAGGGAGAAGAGGAAAACTTTGCGAAGGAATGCTCACAAAAGGAGATGTCACAAGGCTGGGGAGAGGAATCTTAGGAATGTCAGACCCGTGAAACCCTCCGAAGCAGAGGGGAAACCTGAGGCAAATGAAGCCTAAGGAAATGTGGCGTTTTGTAATCACGCCATCAGAGGTAGCCATGCAAAGTGGGGCTCCAGCGGAGGCGAGTAGATGGAGGCACATTGCCAAGGTGAAGGGCTCAGTGAGGTGCAGGGCCCTGGAGGCGGCAGGCACAGCCCATCCTTAGGGGAGTCCTTCTAGGGCTTCCTCTGGGGGATTCTGGAGGCTCCTGTTCAGGGCAGCTCATCTTCTTGATGACCTTTCATGGTAAGTGCTCAGAGATGGGGCCTCACCTGGTATGGAATCAGCTGTGGGTGTGAGTAAGATGGTGGGCTCCCGAGCCCTGCTTCTGTGCACCAGTACTGAATTCTGATGTTGTACCTAGGAGCTGGGTAGCTCCCCAGTGAGGAGGCGGTGCATGCAGAGTTACGTAGGGTCTAAACTTAGTTCACTTAAATCACGAAGTGCATGAGCCTTCGCTGTTGTGATGAATTTTTAATGGAACTTGAACACGCCTTCCAGAATTTGGTGTTTTCTCTGAAGCCTGCACATTTTAAGTGAAACATTATTCTCTAGAATTTGCTAGTGTTTGACCAGTTTTATTAGACTAGTAGAACACAGTCCAGACCTCGGTTAAACTATTTATGTGATGCTTTAGGCAATTTTGATTTTGCAACTCGCATCCCAGACACCAGAGGTATAATGCTAGACATTATCTTTAAAGAGTAGTCATTATGACTGTTGACTTCTCTACATGGTAGCTATTTCGCTAGAAACCCCAGTGTTACTGATACTGTTTAATGGTGAATCATATTTGCTTAGGTTGAGGTTCTGTGCTATTGACGGATGAGTGTTTCTGGCATCAGATAAAATTGAAATGGAAAAAAAAATCTGCACTCCAGTTTGATTCTTGTGTCTTTTCTATAAATGGCAGTGGATGTCTCTGTCACTTTTTCTTTCATTTGCCTTTGAAACCAAGTGAGATAGTGCATAGAGAGTGCTTTGTAGGGGCGCTTGGGTGGCTCGGTCGGTTATGTGTCTGACTCTTGGTTTCAGCTCAGGTCATGATCTCAGGGTTGTGGGATCGAGCCTCAAGTGGGGCCCCATGCTCAGCCAGGAGTCTGCTTGGGTTTCTGTTTCGCTCTCTTGTCCACTCCTCTCCTGCTCATGCACATGATCTCTCTCTAATAAATAAAATCTTTAAAAAAAAAAAAGTGCTTTATACAGCATATGATGTTTTTATTATGTCATTACTGGTCTTAAGAAACGTAGTAACAAGAACAGTTTTAGCCTCATCATCCTTGCGGGTGCGTTCTGGCTCTAGAGCTGATTTAGTTGCGTGACCTTGGGCATATGACTTCACGTCTCTGGTCCTTGGGTCTCTGCAGGATGAGAGGTGCGGATGGGGCCTTCGGCGGAGCGGGGTCAGAGCGTCTGTTTTGCAGCGGGGATGTGGCGCGGGCCTGAGAGTAAGTATACCGAGCGGGCCCTCCTATTGGCGGCTGAGAACACAGTTACAGATTAATTTCTTTATTTTTATCTGCGTGTGTGTGTGTGCGCGCGCGCTTGAGAACCCTGATGGAGTAGGTGACTGCTCTTTTCCTTCTGCTTCATTCAGTTTCCTCCAGAACTGTGTATCTTTTCCTTACACGCACGAAGTTTGTCCTGTCCTCCATTGTGATCTGTCGGTGTGTCCATTTCACTTTCCTTGTGTTTCATTCCTGTATCTTTCTTGTTTAGACCAAGTGGAGCGCGCAGCTGGCTGTAGCTTCTATGTAGGACCCTTCAGGACCCCGATGGTAAGTGCACACGTGTGCTTACCAGGCTCCCAGCGGGCTCTGCCGGCCCCGTTCCCGAGGCCCCTCCCGCCTCACAGACACCAAGAAGTCCCCGCGCCCTTGTGTAAGCGTCCTTAGAGGTGGTTTTGGTTATAGGCTTATTTTTGTTTTCTCTTTTAGTTCGATTACAAGTAGAACAGAAACCAAGTACCAGGAAAAGAAATTTACTTAAGGAAATGTAGCAGGTTCCCCCACCTGTTACGGCAGTATTTGGCTTTGTGAGTGACACCAAGCATGCCTAAGTGTGAGTCTGGACACCTGGGCCCTCATTCCTGTTCTCTCGTAGATGAGTAGCTAGTTGCTCTGGGGCCCTGGCCTTCATTTTTCTCTCAGAAGAACAGGTAGGGCAGGTGGTTTTGATGGCCCCGTCATCTCTGGTCTGCGGTCCTAAGGGGAAGTAACTCAAGTGTCAGATGGTTCTGATTTAAGATTGTATCATTTCATGTGTCTGGGAATCTCTGTCTCAGGAACGAATGATAATTAGATTCATGATAGGCTCATTTCTATGGTAAATTTAAGTCTGTCATTGTTCACCAGAGGTACTTAGGAGTACATTTAATTGTTCTTTTCTTCAGTGGTTACAAGTGGTTTATTAGTGGTATTTGCATACTTTTTTAAAATCCTTACATATATAGACTGCAGAGCCCCATTATGTCTTCGGTGACCTGTATTGTATTGGTTCAGCCTAGTGGTTCTTAACCTGAGAAGACCTCCCACTCCCATTCCGGACATTGGCCATGTCTGGGGACTTTGGCTTGTCACATTTAAAAGTGGGGGTGCTACTGGCATGTAGTGGGTGGAGGCCCGTGGTGCTGCCGAGCGTCCTCCAGTGCGTGGGACAGCCCCCCAGGGAGGGTGTGATTCGTGGGATGCCCAGGCAGCTTGTGGCCCTCTCAGTAGGACGCACATGTCCCTGCTTCGGGTGGTTTCTCTTCACAGGGCACCGAGGTCTCCTGGTCTTGTTTTTTAAAGAGGGCACCTGGAGGGGGGCGGGGGCACTTCTCACTGATTAGGTTTGGGGAGGCTAGAAGCAGACATGGACATTATCAGCTAGGTGTTTTAATACTCTTTTAGGCCAGTAATGAAACGTAAAGTGGTACTTTTGGCTTTTAGATAGTTGTGAGATTTTAGTCTGAATACATATTAGTGAGTGATATTATTAAGGTTGTGCTGTTTTATTATAAGTCTAGGAATGACACGTATTTAATACTCTTGTTTACGTATAGGCCAGTTTTTTTGTATGACCTGCTAACCAGCTTTGTATGGTGCTTGAGAGGCTGCAGAAAATCTCTGAATTGCTTTTTTTTTTTTAATTCTTTTTTTTTTTTATTTTATTTTCTTATTTGACGGAGAGAGCAAGGTCACAAATAGGCAGAGAGGCAGGCAGAGAGAGAGGGGGAAGCAGGCTCGCCGCTGAGCAGAGAGTCCGACACGGGGCTCGATCCCAGGACCCCGAGATCATGACCTGAGCCGAAGGCAGAGGCTTAACCCACTGAGCCACCCAGGTGCCCCTCTGAATTGCTTTTTTAAGGAATTCTGTTACAATAAAGGACATCTGTTTTTCTGTCAAATTTCACAGTGTGACTTGTTTTAATGTCCCTAAGCTTCATGTGTACCAGGCAAAGTGTACACTGTACCTCCACCTTTACTTACTCCAAAAGCTCAGGCCTGTGCAAAGTAGAAAGTAGGAGATAAGAAAGGGTCAATCCTTGAGCTCTTTGGGGAACATGAGGTGGTACGTGATGTCTTAGAACACTTTCGTGTTTGTGATCCAGGGAAAAACTTTCCAGAATCTAACTTTCAAATTAAGCACCCTACGGCACAGGAGTCCTGCCAGGGGTCTCAGCAGACAGGAACTGTGGTGTTAGAGGAACTGTCTTGGTAGCCGGGAATCATTTCCACCGGTGGTGTTTGCGCCCTGTGATCTGATAGGGACTGGGCATTGCACACGGGGAAGGGTGTCTGTCGTCGGGAGGATAAGAAAATTGTCTGGAAGTAGATGGAATGTAGGCGTCCTGAAGCACAGCCGGATTCCTCAAGAGCCTTGTCCTCACATTCGGGCTTCGTGCCCTTCAGTTGACCAAGGGAGAAAGAATTGCAAGAGGAGCTTAGGTCTTCCACTGCGAAATGGTGTTTTTTGTTTCCTTGCCCTTTACAGAGGGGGATTGGTTTATAATCCTTCCCCCTGCAGGCTCTTGGCTTCTGTTCCCACCAGAATGTGGTTTCAGGGAAGTGCTTGCTTGGGTCCTGAGTCCCATTTTAGGTGCCTTTGGAAATGAGGGATGGAGGTGTTACCAGGAATTTACTTGCACAGACTGTTACCTTATGTCTTGGCAGAAAGCATCAAAGCATTTTTTTTTTCATGGACCAAAGAATTAGGGATTTAAAACAGTATTGGCCAATTATTGAGTATATTGTACCCCCCCGTTTCATCTCTTAATTATTTATCTAAATTTGGTGGTGGTTTTTAGGATTATTTGATTCATATTTTGATGGATGTTTCTATTTTTTAACCGTTACGGACTTTTCAGTGTTACTTGTATCTCTCACCTCATTTTCGTGTGTCGTCTATAGTTTAGTTAATGCTGCTCCTCCATAGTGATCCTTTTCCAGGAGCAGTGAGTGGTTTCCACTGGTCATTTTGCCAGTTCAGACAAAAAGGTGTCACGAAACTTGTTCTGAAAGAGAAAGGACCGCCCTGCATTGCAGAAGGAGAGGGAAGGAGTGTTTGGGAAGGATGAAGAGGAACCTGTTCTGAATCTGAAAACTGAAACGCAGGAGCTACCAGGACAAAGAAACTCGGAATTTAAAAAAATACCAAAGAAGGGCCACAGATTCTGGTTCAATCCCAAAGAGACTGAGCTTCCAAACCTTCGGTACTGGTACTTTTCTGGAGAATTGCTTATCCGTATTGAGTATCTTGGTGACCTGAGCTCCTTGTTGTAGCTTGTCAGAAATGCATTGCATTTTAATCTTATCTTCTGAGCTGCGGTAGCACTTGGAATCCAGTTAGTGTTTCCTGAATTCCATTCTTCCCGTTGTTGAGGGAATCCTGAATTGTACTGGACCTGGAGTCCAGTCCACGGGGACCCTCAGGATTCATGCCGGCTCGACAGTGAGATATTCCTAATTACTCTGCGTTTGGTATTGGAGCCTCTGCGCATATGCGTGCGTCCTTGGCAGTTCAGCAGAGCCGCCTCTTGCCGTTTCACTCCACAGTTACGGATACCCACGTCTTAACTAAAAGGAGCCCAGGTTCTACTGCCTTTTGTTTTTCCCCAGTGTGGTGCTTACAGACTTTTGCCAGTCCTTATTTGTGTGGTATTGAAACTCGATGTTAGGTACTGCTCTCATTTTCCTCCAACATCAGTATTTTTAACTTTTCTGGAATAGATGATCTGTTAGTTTGGTAGGGGAACTAATGCCCAAGAATATAGGGTTTATGGGTTTCTTTTTTTTTCTCTGACACGGCTTAAAAGTATTCGGATTCATCGTCTGTTCCTTTCTTTAGAAATCTGATACAGTCGCCTAGAAATCTGCCATTTGCTGTCATTGGATTAGTAATTGTCTTTTTCGAGAATTCAGGGTAATAGTGAGTGTGTAAATAAGTAAATAAATAAATGTTGTGTTTTAGGGAAGAAAAAATCCCAGGAAAATAAAAACAAAGCAAACAAAACCGAAGACCTACAGCTGAAGACAAGTGAGCCAGATTCTGCTTCTGCAAATATGAGAGATTCTGCAGAAGGTAAGCTTGGAAGTTGGCCTTGTATGATTTAGGTACGTATGAGAAGTTATTGTAAATCTCCTTGGGATGCCCTTCTGAGACTTCACCCTAGAACTGGAAAGGGTTAACAGCAAAAGGCTGCCTGAATTTAACATGGTGAACTGAGCCTTCCACAACCCACCTCCCCTTAAAAATATTCCTAAAGACCTTCTTTGTTGAAAACGGAATTATTCCCTGGTTAAAATGAAATGAAACATATACTATATGATGACACTTAAAAATTTTAAAGTTCAAAACCATCAAAAACAACTCTCTGGTGATTGAAGTGAGACTGGCAGGGACTTGAGAAGGCTTCTGGGACACTGGCACTCATCGGTCCCTGAGCTGCATGGGGGCGTGTCAGTGTGTTTACTCCGAAGTGTTTTATCTAGCTGTATGCTTATGATTTATATACTTATATTTTTATGTTTGCACTTAAGTTAAAAACTTACTTGAAGTATCATACACCTTTGATTTTATATATCAGCATGAAAAGTGCAGAGAAGAGTATTCTTTTTTAGGTGTATGGTTTTTTTTTTTTTTTTAAAGATTTATTTGAGAGAGAAAAAGAGAGGGAGCATGAGTGGGGGTGGGGGGGTCAGAGGGAGCTGTGGGGCTCATCCTAGGATCCCGGGATCATACCCCTTGTTTTTTGTTAGAAATTAAATTCCTATTTTATTTCTTCGTGTTTCTCTATACCGGATTTTCTTATCATCCCTTCTGAGGATTGATATTCTAGGCCTTCCACGAGGTGAGAATTCAGAGAGAGAGAGGCATGGATTGCAAATTCATCAGAAAGGCAGATTGCTCTGTGCTCCTTGCAGCTGAGCGACCATATTGAGACCTTTGATAATAGAAATGAAGGAGGCGTGTCATAATTTGTTATGTGGCAAATATATGCAAACTGGAGCTTTCTAAGAAGTGTCTGTAGTGACCCAAACAGGCAAATTTCAAAATCTAGGCTTGTGACTCTTCCAAGAAATATTTGTAGAGGAAAAAACCCAACGAAATATTTTGGATGCCTTTTAAAAAGGGCGAAAAATTGATGTGATCTGAAGAGAAACCAGAGTGTTTGGGTACCTTTTAATAAACCACTTTATTAGCACTGTTTGCAATGATGTCATTCGTAAAGGGTTATATCTTGTGGCATTTTATGGAGCCAGAACAGACAGGTTGATTTCCTAGAGCCTTGTAACACCAAGTTCTGTGTGCTGATAGCAGATTTGCTAATTAAGACTTTTTTTTGAACGACAGCACAGATACTAAAGAACCGCAGTGCCTTTAGTGGCAGAATTAAAGAAAATCCAACAGCCCTCTCTCGCCTTCAGTAATTGAAGACAGGTTATTTATTCCTGACACGATGTTTGGTCCTATGAGGAAAAGTACCTAATACTTAACCTGTTTGTGGAGTAGCTGGTCCAAGTGTGGTTGGTTCCTCACAGGCTCGCTCTCAGCTTCTCCTGAATGTTCCGCATTGTCCTCAGCAAGCGGTCTGTGTACTGAGCAAACAGTCCTGACTCTTCTTTGTGTTCCCCCAACCTTCCTTTATTTTTAAAACTCAGCAGACCTCGTCGGGTGTGTGGATACACGTTGATGTGGGCCTTACTAGTTAATTAATAGAGCTCTCAGTGTTTTGCTCCATATGACTTTGGATAGTTTTAAATCTGGGACTGTTTACCAATCAAAGGGAGAGAATTTTTTTCCCCCCTTGTAACAGAAACCACAGATTTTGGCTAAAAATGGACTCTAAAATTACTAAGCCTTAGAGATGTTATTTTCATTTTCTGTTGTCTCATTTTGATTTTTTTTTTTTAGCAAGATGCTGAGTCTTTGTTGAAAATGTATGTGGAAAGGGAGTTAGCTCCTGCCACCATCAAATGACTGGTGTCCCTGTCTATGGGGAAATCGTGGGATTAATGAAGTTTGTTTTCAGGGAGAGAAGGCTGGTCTGTCGGGAGAGAGGTAGTGGACAGGTAGAAGTAAGACTTAATGCCCGGGGCGGGGGGATGGGGGCGGGGAGGTGGTGGGTGGCAGGGCTGAGCAGGTGAGCTGGGAATGGTTGGCCTTTTTAGCCCCTGCCCCCAACATCCAGGTGGTCACCGGGTCTGTTGACAGTGTCTTCTCTTGACAGTCTGACTGCTCTTTTCTCTGTCTATTGCTTCCTTCCATTTCCATCTTTTAGTCTCTCCCTTCTAATACCCCCTCCTTGGAATTAGTCTCCAGCCTTCAGGAATGTCCTCCTCCCAGTCCCATAAGCCATCTTGCTGCCAAATCTCCCATATGACACTCTGCTGCTTTAAAATACCTTAATGGAGCCCCACCGCCCCCAGGTAAGTCCACACTAATTTCCAGTGTGGGACGTGTTTTGATTCCTCCTGTTTGCTTTTCCTTTTCTGCCCTTGACCTTCAGGTTCAGCCTGCTCAGTCCTTTCTCTAAGATGCATTCCTTCCCTGCTGCGCGAAGTAGTTGTCGGGTGTTTCTCCTCCGTGCTTCCGTAGCAGCCCGAACTAACCCCGAAGCATGGCCGGTCATTCATGACAGTCTTGGTGCCCGCCTCCTCGTCGAGGCTGAAGGTGAAGCTCTGTGAGGATAAGGGTCTGGACAGTCACGTGCACCTAGCACAGGCGTGTGGTAAATACCGGCGCAGGGAGCGGGGAGCCAGCGGTCAGAGTGGCTCTGCGTCCTTTACAGAGCTTTTCTTAACGCGTGTTGCGTTTTCGTAAAAGCGGCTTAATTCGGCAGGGACTCAGGTGGGACTGTACAGAGAACAGCGCCGTCAGCATTAAATGGGCTTGTGACAGGACCTGGCTTCGAGTCCCTTGCTGTCCCTGTGATTCTTCCCAGCCACTTCTCCGCTTCTCTGCTTTCCTTGATAGCTTCACTATAGTCTCCCTGTCTCCCCGCTCTGTCCCTTCTCTTAGGAACTCCATTAGGCATTTGTCCCCACTGTTGTCACCGCCACCACGCCTGCACCTTGGTAAATTGGATGTTCAGCCCTGTCCTCCTCTTAGCCAAACCATTCGTAGTCCCGGACACAGCTGGCTGCTCCCTCCTTTTGGAACTTTCTTTACTCTTCTCGGCTCTCCAGATAGCCTCATTCTTCTGATCTGTAAGTACTGGAGTCCTCTGGGGGACCATTTTCCCATCTCTCTTCTGCCTGCATTCATTCTCCATGTGGCCGCGTGCAGTCCTTGCTCCAAATACCACTTCTAGTTTGAGAATTTGTTCAGTCAGGGCTCAGCCTCTTTGTTGAACTTGAGTCCTGCAAAACAGATGACTTAATAATACCTTTACTCAGGTGTGTGTGTCAGTGTGTTTGTGTCTCCAAAGTAACTCTTGATTCCCCCTCAACACACACACTCACTGAGCCGGGGGTGGGGGAGGTGTTGCGTAGACCTACTTTCCCTCAGTCTTTTCAGTAAATAGGATTATTCCAGTTGCTGTGGAATCCTCCTTGGCTCTCCTCCCTCCCTCCCTCCCTCTCTCTCTCTCTCTCTCTCTCTCTCTCTCCCCCCCTCTCCCCCCTCTATCTACCACAGTCAGTCAGCAATCTTGTTAGCCTTTCATCTTCAAAATACATCTGTCCAGGGGCGCCTGGGTGGCTCCGTGGGTTAAGCCTCTGCCTTCGGCTCGGGTCATGATCTCAGGGTCCTGGGATCGAGCCTCGCATCGGGCTCCCTGCTCAGCGGGGAGCCTGCTTCCCCCCCTCTCTGCCTGCCTCTCTGCCTCCTTGTGATCTCTGTCAAATAAGTAAATAAAATCTTTTAAACAAAACAAAATACATCTGTCCAGTGTCTGACCACTTCCCACCACCTCTCCCTGCCTTCATCTTTGTCCACCTAGAGTTTTCTTTTTTTTAGTTGCTCAGTCCCTTCTCACCCCAGACCTTCTGACTTCTTGCTGGTTGTGTTTGTTTGTTTGTTTGAACACATCCAACCTGTTGACTCAGAACTTGTGCCTCCGCTGTTTCCTCTGTCTGGATGGCTTCCCTCCCCCAGATATTTGCGTGACTCATTTTCTTTAGACTTCTGCTCCGCTGTCCTCATACTAGTGAGTCCCTCCCTGACCACCTGTGTGCCGTCTACCTTGGGTTGGGCTCAGGTGGGTTTCTTCTTTTTTCTTTTTATTAAGTTTTTACTTTAATTCCAGTGTCATTAGCATCCAGTGTGACACGGTTTCATATAGTTAACATCCAGTTAACATCCAGTGTGACACCGGTTTCAGGTGTGCAGTGTAGTGATTCAGTAGTTCTGTACAGGACTCTGCTCGTGATGAGAAGTGTACTCTTAATCTCATCTCCTGTTTCACCAGTGGCCCCCCTCCCCCAACCCCCCGTAACCACCAGTTTGTTCTCTGTAGTTAAGAGAGTCCGTTCTTTGGTTTGTCTTTTTCTCTTTCCCCCTTTGCTCATTTGTTTTCTTTTTTAACTTCCACACTTGAGTGAGATCGTATGGTATTCGTCTTTCTCTGACTGACAGACTTTGCTTAGCACTATACTCTCTCGCTCCACCCATGTTGTTGCAAATGGCAAGATCTTACACTTTCTCGTGGTTGAGTAATACTCACGTGTGTGCGCACCACATCGTCTTTATCCATTCAGCTGTCGGTGGGCACTTGGGCTGCTTCCGCAGCTTGGCTGTTGCAAATAACGCGGCAGTAAACATAGGGGTGCATACAGCCTTTTGAATTAGTGTTTTTGTATTTTGGGGGGTAAAAACCCCGGTAGTGCAGCTATTAGATCGTAGGGTAGTTCTGTTTTTTACTTTTTTGAGGAACCTCCAACACTGTCTTGCACAGCGGCTGTACCAGTTTGCATTCCCACCAACGGTGCATGAGGGTTCCTTTTCTCCACAGCTCCTGAGTTTTTAATAATTTGATTAGTCTTGGGAAATGTCTCAGCTTCTAGATACATCGTTTTGGTTGGGAAGGAGGGAGAGAATCACTCTGTTCAAGACAACCTATGAAGAACCTAACCTGGTGATGTGATTTATAGTTTCCTAGTTTCAGTTTGGAATCAAGAGGAATTAGAATTCACGACCAGACTCCTGATATATCCAGTATCATTGCATACTGGGTCCGAATCCTGTATTGTGTCAGTATCAGATGCAGGTGTTTTTTCTTTGTTTGTTTTTTTAGAGGTTTTATTTATTTGAGAGAGAGGGTACATGTGAGATAGAACAAGCATGGGGAGGGGCAGAGGGAGAGGGACCAGCAGGGAGCCCAGTGTGGGACTCGAACCTTGGGATCATGACCTGAGCCTAAGGCAGACGCTTAAGTGACTGAACCCCCCGGGCTCCCCTTCAGCACAGTTTTAAGTAATACACTTTCTGTCAACAAAATTGAACTTACTTATGTGTGACTGAACACAGAAGAGATTCGGAGCTCCACGTGGGCACACTGTGTTTGCACACGTATCCTCACCACACGGCGTGTTGCCTGGTGCGTAGCGGGGGCTCCGTGAGTGTTCGTTGAGTAAATGAACAGGATGGATTCCTGTCCACTGTAGCTTCATACACGAGGAGGCAGAGCGTTTGGTTGCTGGTCGTAGTCTCCCGCACCCGTCTTCGGTGATAAGAGGAATCGTTTGAATACTAAGAACTGATCCTCAGGTGGCTAGTTTTCGTCCTCACGTCCATGCTTCTGCTTCCCTGTGCCTTCTAGGTCCCAAAGAAGAGGACGAGAAGCCCTCAGCGTCAGGCGCGGAGCAGACCGCCGTTCTGCAGGAGGCGGTCAGTCAGGATGTGCTTCCAGAGCTGGTAGCTCCCCCCGCCGCCTGTGAGCCCCACACAGAACCAGACGAGAAGCCAGAAGCCGCGAACTGTGAGGGGAATGATTTGGAGGAAGAGGAGGAAGAGGAAGAAGATGAGGAGGACGAGCTGGAGGAGGAGGGGGAGGAGGAAGCGGACGTGCCAGATGAAAGCGCTGCGAAAGAGCCAGAAATACGATGCGATGAGAAGCCAGAAGATTTATTAGAAGAACCAAAAAATGTTTCAAAAGAAACGCTTGCGGGCTCTCTGGAGGCTCCACCTGTTCCCAGAACTCCCAAAACTAGAGAAGAGGCCAACGGCGATCTGTTCGAGACGTTTCTGTTTCCGTGTCAGCATTGTGAGAGGAAGTTCACGACCAAACAGGGGCTCGAACGGCACATGCACATTCACATATCCACGGTCAATCATGCTTTCAAGTGCAAGTACTGCGGGAAGGCGTTCGGCACGCAGATCAACAGGAGGCGGCACGAGCGGCGCCACGAGGCGGGGCTGAAGCGGAAGCCCAGTGTCCCGCTGCAGCCGCCCGAAGAGCCGGCCGAGGGCAGGGCGCCTGGGGACGGGGCGGCCTCGAGGGATGACTCGCCGCCGTCCGGGCTCGGGCAGGACTCGCTGCTCGCGCATTCAGAGAAGGCCCCCCAAGAGACCGTCCAGTCTTCTGTTGGAGAAGAAAATGGGGAAGTCAAAGAGCTTCATCCGTGCAAATACTGTAAGAAGGTTTTCGGGACGCACACCAATATGAGACGGCATCAGCGCAGGGTGCACGAGCGTCACCTGATTCCCAAGGGCGTGCGGCGGAAAGGGGGCCTCCTGGAGGAGCCGCGCCCTCCCGCGGAGCCCGCCCCGCCCGCCCCGAGTGTCTACGTGCCCAGCACAGAGCCCGAGGAGGACGGGGAGGCAGACGACGTGTACATCATGGACATCTCCAGCAATATCTCGGAAAACCTGAAGTTCTATATTGATGGCAAAATTCAGACCAGCAGCAGCACGAGTAACTGTGACGTCATCGAGATGGAGTCCGGCTCGGCGGACTTGTACGGGATAAATTGTCTGCTTACTCCGGTCACGGTGGAGATCACCCAAAACGTCAAGACCGCCCAGGCCTCCCTAGCAGATGATCTTCCTAAAGAGCCTTCCAGCGGCACCAACAGTGAGTCCAAGAAACGGAGAACCGCGAGTCCTCCCACACTACCTAAAATCAAAGCCGAGACGGAGCCTGACCCCTCGGTGCCCTCGTGTTCCTTATTGCCTCTCACCATATCCACGTCAGAGGCCATGTCTTTCCACAAAGAGAAAAGCGTGTACTTGTCATCGAAGCTCAAACAACTTCTTCAGACCCAGGACAAGCTAACTCCTCCTGCAGGCATGTCCACAACCGAAATCCCAAAGTTAGGGCCCGTTTGTGTGTCCGCTCCCGCGTCGATGCTCCCCGTGACCTCGAGTAGGTTTAAGCGGCGGACCAGTTCTCCTCCCAGTTCCCCGCAGCACAGTCCCGCCCTTCGAGACTTTGGAAAGCAGAGCGACGGCAAAACAGCGTGGACTGATGGAGTTCTAGGTTCCAAAAAGCCCAAATTAGAAAGCCACAGCAACTCACCGGCGTGGAGTTTATCTGGGAGAGAGGAGAGAGAAGCCGGGAGCCCGCCGTGCTTTGACGAATATCCAGTATCCAAGGAGTGGGCAGCCAGTTCTACTTTCAGCAATGTGTGCAACCAGCAGCCGCTGGATTTATCCAGCGGTGTCAAACAGAAGGCTGAGGGCACAGGCAAGACTCCTGTCCAGTGGGAATCCGTATTGGATCTCAGTGTGCATAAGAAGCCGTGTGGTGACTCGGAAGGCAAGGAGTTCAAAGAAAATCATCTGGTGCAGCAAGCCTGCAATGCTGTAAAGAAAAAGAAACCAACCACGTGCATGCTGCAGAAGGTTCTTCTCAATGAGTACAATGGCCTCGATTTACCGGTAGAGAGCGCTGCAGATGTGACGCGGAGCCCGAGTCCTTGTCAGTCCCTGGATCCCCAGCCAGACGCTGGCCTTGGCCCGGATTCCAGTTTATCGGCCCCTGTGGCTGAGTCCCCACCCGATGTCTCTCCTCCCTCACCTGCCCTACAGACCTCTTCCCTTTCTTCTGGGCAGCTGCCTCCTCTCTTGATCCCAACACACCCCTCTTCCCCCCCAGCCTGTCCTCCGGTGTTGACTGTTGCCACGCCACCGCCTCCACTCCTTCCTACTGTCCCTCTTCCGGTCCCCTCTTCCGGGGCTTCTCCCCGTCCGTGTCCCTCTCCTCTCTCGAATGCCACCGTGCAGTCCCCGCTTCCCATTCTCTCCCCTACAGTGTCTCCGTCACCATCTCCCATCCCTTCCGTGGAGCCGCTCACATCTGCTGCCTCGCCCGGACCCCCCACCCTTTCCTCGTCTTCTTCCTCGTCGTCTTCCTCCTCTTCCTTCTCCTCTTCGTCTTCCTCCTCTTCCCCCTCACCACCACCGCTCTCAGCAGTATCATCTGTTGTTTCCTCTGGGGATAATCTGGAAGCTTCTCTCCCCATGATAACCTTCAAGCAGGAGGAACTAGAGAATGACGATCCGAAACCCGGGGAAGAAGCCCAGTCTGCAATTGAACAGGAGATTGTTCAGGAGACATTCAACAAAAACTTCGTCTGCAATGTCTGTGAATCACCTTTTCTTTCCATTAAAGATCTAACCAAACATTTATCTGTCCATGCTGAAGAATGGCCCTTCAAATGTGAATTTTGTGTGCAGCTCTTTAAGGCTAAAACTGATCTGTCAGAACATCGCTTTTTGCTTCATGGCGTTGGGAATATCTTTGTGTGTTCCGTTTGTAAAAAAGAATTTGCTTTTCTGTGCAATTTGCAGCAGCACCAGCGAGATCTCCACCCAGACAAGGTGTGCACCCACCATGAGTTTGAAAGCGGCACCCTGAGGCCCCAGAACTTCACCGATCCCAGCAAAGCCCATCGAGAGCACATGCAGAGTTTGCCAGAAGATCCTTTAGAGGCGTCGAAAGAAGAAGAAGAGCTGAACGATTCCTCCGAAGAGCTTTACACAACCATAAAAATAATGGCTTCTGGCATAAAGACGAAGGACCCGGATGTCCGACTGGGGCTCAATCAGCATTACCCGAGCTTTAAACCACCCCCGTTTCAGTACCATCACCGGAACCCCATGGGCATCGGTGTGACGGCCACAAATTTCACTACACACAATATTCCGCAGACGTTCACCACTGCCATCCGCTGCACAAAGTGCGGGAAGGGTGTTGACAACATGCCGGAGTTGCATAGACACATCCTGGCGTGTGCTTCGGCCAGTGACAAGAAGAGGTATACCCCTAAGAAAAACCCAGTGCCCTTGAAGCAGACTGTCCAGCCCAAAAACGGTGTGGTGGTTCTTGATAACTCCGGGAAGAACGCCTTCAGACGAATGGGACAGCCCAAAAGACTGAACTTTAGCGTCGAGCTCAGCAAAATGTCCTCGAACAAGCTCAAACTAAACGCATTGAAGAAAAAAAACCAGCTGGTCCAGAAAGCAATCCTTCAGAAAAACAAATCTGCGAAGCAGAAGGCCGACTTCAAAACCGCCTGTGAGTCGTCCTCGCACATCTGCCCGTACTGTAACAGGGAGTTCACGTACATCGGGAGCCTGAACAAACACGCCGCCTTCAGCTGTCCCAAAAAACCGCTCTCTCCTTCCAAAAAAAAAGTTTCCCACTCATCCAAGAAAGGCGGACACTCCTCACCTGCAAGTAGCGACAAAAACAGCAGCAGCCACCGGCGACGGACGGCGGACGCGGAGATAAAGATGCAGAGCACGCAGGCTCCTCTGGGCAAGACCAGAGCACGCAGCTCGGGCCCCGCACCGGTCCCACTGCCCTCCTCGTCCTTCAGGTCCAAGCAGAATGTCAAATTCGCAGCTTCAGTCAAGTCCAAAAAGCCAAGCTCCTCCTTAAGGAACTCGAGCCCGATCAGAATGGCCAAAATAACTCACGTTGAGGGGAAAAAGCCCAAAGCTGTGGCCAAGAATCATTCTGCTCCGCTCGCGAGCAAGACAGCCCGCGGCCTGCACGTGCGGGTGCAGAAGAGCAAAGCCGTCCTGCAGAGCAAATCCGCTTTGGCCAGTAAGAAAAGAACAGACCGGTTCAATGTAAAATCTAGAGAACGAAGTGGGGGGCCGGTCACCCGAAGCCTCCAGCTGGCAGCCGCTGCCGACCCGGGGGACAGCAGGAGGGAGGACAGCGGTGGCAAGCAGGAGCTGAAGGACTTCAGGTAAGCTGAGTCTTCCAGGGCCAGAGGAAGTCCGAGCGGACCAGTGCGGGGGGGAAGACGGTTGGAAGAACACAATATTCTTGCCCAATGGCTGTTTTTTCCTTTTTTCCTGTAGAATTTTGACATAAGCGTTTAAAGGAAGTAGCAGTTGGTTCAGTTGGAGGCACGAAGAAGGGTCACACTGCTTTGACTGCCTCAGACCTGAATTCCCAGCTTTTGTGTCAGATCTAGGACTCACCGAGTGATACCGTTTCTTTAATAGGGCCGGTTGTGAATTGAATTTGAAACCATGAGAAAGCTCTCAAAAGTACCCTATTATGAAAAGATGAAATGCTCTCACGCTTCCTTCGTATCTTGGGTAATATCTCCGTGTCACTTTGTGTTATTTCTGGACCATAGATCATTGCTCATGGTTAAGGTTGTTGGATCACCGAGTTTGTTGAAACCACACTGTAGTCTTGTTCAGTATTTCTGTGACTGGAGCATAGTTACAGTAATCGAGCATGCTTTTATTATTCATGCTTTCTTTTATTGTGTTTTAATTTGAAAAAGTTGCCTCATTGGTTAAAAGAAACACATGACACCGTACTCCTTTTAAGATGCCTTATGTCTCCCCACCCGTTCCCCTCTCCAGACAGAGGATAAGAAACGGGCCAGATTCCGAAGAAAGGAGAGGAGGGAGCGCTGAGAGCCTTGCATGGGGGCGCAGAGCCTGGCAGGTCCCTCAGGCAGGTGTGTCAGTGCCTTTGTTCCCTCCCAGTAATGGCAGAAGAATTCATCTTAGGGTGGCGGTGACTTCACCGTTTTATTCTGTGTCCTCCCTGTATTAAGAACTGTTCTCAGTGACACATTAAAAACACAGGGCAGTGGTTAAATTTGTCATACTGACTTTACAGACTTTCCAAGGTACTCAGGTAACCTGAGCTGATGTGTGTTCTCGGAATCCCTGCTCCTGGGTGATGCCTCCGGGTGAATCCCATGTGACATAGGCAACATCAGATAGAATTGCTGCAAAATAACTTCCAAATCTTGTCCTTTCAGAGTGACGAGCTGCTCGGCTCTAGGCTTTCTTGGCTGTAACTTTGAGCGTCTGAAAACTCTGGTGTTTCAGGCAAAGCATTAGTATGAATTGTGAGGAGTGAAAGCGTTAGAATGAATTCTGGGGAGTAACTGCCATCTCGGAGAGTCCTGAGGACGCCGAGGTGCTGTGGTCACTGCACAGTTGATGAGCGGAGTCCTTGGTGCAGGTGTGCCTTAAGTCGTGGCTGAAGAAAGATGTAGAGAAGCCAAGGCTGATGGGAATAATTTACTGTAGGAAGGAAGGGTCACAGTTTTAAAGAGCGACCTTCATGAGTGAACTAAATAATCCGTCACGGTAGTTCCAGATCGGCGTCTGGTCTCCGGCCGTGGCATATGCCTCACGTAGCATCTTGGAGCTTAGCCCCAGCAACAGTGCGCACCTGTTTCTCAGCTGTTCAAGCTGCCTGCCTGTGGCAATTTAACTGTGTACCTGTTTGTACCCCGTCTGTGTTCTGGAAGTTCCACGACAACAGGATGTTCTTGAACTGAGTCCTTTTCAAGGTTAAAGAACCAGAAAATGCCATCATTTTCATAGACTACTAAAAACGCCTCCCGGGTGGTTGATGCTCTAGAATGTACTATGCATCCCTTTTTGTCTGCAGCGTCACCTGAAAGCATCACTCATTTTGTACCGGATCCCATTTATACAGTTCAAGGGTGAGGTTATGAAAAATTAAAGTACAATGAAGGTAAACTCTCTTGAGTGACTATACATGTATGAAGTTCATTCACTTGGCCTCTTACTCATCTAGTGCTTTTTGAAGAACCCTGAAAACTTCAAAGGACCAAAGTGCCTAATAAAATTTTGTCTCTTTTCTTTGCTCCAGTTAATCTTAGTAATTTTGCTTTATTTGATAGTTTATTTAATAGAGGGTTCCATGGCTGGAATGGATTTGGCCTAAAAGGTAACACTGAAGAGGCTGATACGAAAACATGGCTGTTATTTCTAACGGGTAGATGGTGGCAGCAGGACTCCCCTTCCCGGTGGTGGCCCCCAGTGGCATGAGTTGCTGGCACTGTACTGTGGGCACATCTGAAGGAAGGATGTGTGTCTTACACTGGGGTGGAGGTGTGGGCGGGGAGAGGGCTGCTTACGGGTGACCACAATACTTTGTGAAGTATTTTTGGAAAGTGAAAAAATCAACATGTTCCATAGGACTTCATAGTTTAATTATCTGCACCCAAGAGTGGGCATTTCTTCGGAGAGTTTGTTGTGATCATCTTAGCACCTTTTTGTGCATTTGCTGTAAAACTGGGATTCCTAAGCTCCGGCCTCGGGCAGCTGGGGGGTCATCACTGTCCAGCCCAGAGCTCTTAGAAAGCCAGCCTCATCCTCCCTCCGTGTTGGGTGTATTACACTGGAAAGGAATTGTTTTAGCTGTCGTCTTCGTCCCTTCTCTATATTTCTGCTTGCAGATTTTATTCAGGGATGATTTCATGGCGCATGTTTAGAAGGAGCTGCTTTGCCTTGGTTTTTTCAGTGATTTTGCTTTACTTGGCGCATTGCATATTCAAGGACTTGCACCGAATTGGCCATACATCCTTTTCCTGTGTGTCTCAGCCTAACAGACTGTGATGGAGAGCTAGTCCCTAGCCCTCGGACATTTTGCATTTGAATGCCAGTTGAGGATTCCACAGTTTCTCAAGCCATGTGAATGAAGTCAGAGTTTCCCACTGACTACTGAGGGCTCAGCAGAATTTGCCAGTTGGTCATTTCCTGGAGCACAAGACTTTGTGCCAGTCAGGGTGTAACAAAGACACGTGTTCCAAGTCTCTTCTTAGCACAGAGCCGTAGAGGACACCAGGCATACCACCCATCTTTAGATGGTCCTGGGACAGCTGTCAACCCAGCGGGTCCTTCTCTGTGTTGCGCTCACCTCCCACGGTCAGTGGCCAGAGCCCACCTGTGTGTTGTGGGACTGGCGTTAGATCTCTTGCTAAGGGCTCATTTCCACCTGCTGTAAGGAGGAAAGGCCAAGACCATCTCTGGTCTTTGTAAATTTCAAGGTGTTCTTACTGTTCTTTAAAGCTTCTTTTAGGGCAACTTAAAAAAAAAATACTGTGTACCCATTAAACACTTAAAGACTGAGAAGACCATGTTTTCCTGCTGGCCATGGATTGATTTAAAATACACGGTGATGCTAAGTTTTCACATACCTGTCTCTGCCACACACCGCTCCAAAGAGACCTGCTTGTGGTCCCTTCCAGCCTCTCCTAAGTTGGCTACCCAAGTTCCTTCAGAGTCCTTCTGTTGCCGTCATAAGGACATTCGTGGAACGGTCCACGCACCGTTCCGTTAACACGGTCAAGTCATGTCAGGTGGTGGGGACGTTGCCATTCATCTTCAGTTTCCTTATTTTCTAGGAGCTTCCTGTAGAAAAGCCCCCCAGACAAAGCAAACCTTAATTGACTAAATAAAGATTGCATGCTCCACTTAAGATAAGCACTACGGCCGAGGATGCGAGATCTACCACGCTCGCAAAACCAGTTGAAGCTGACTCAAAAATCCTAACACACGACTGACTGTCGGCAGGCTTCTCACTGCCCTGGTTAGGGTCTGGTCTCCGCCGCTCTGCCAGAGCCCGGGCACGCACGCTGGGCTCCCGGGCGATCGGGGTACAAGGAGGAGGGCATGTGGCCATGGCACTGGGGGCTCAGATCTAAGCACAGCCCTGGGTCTTGGCACACAACAGAAAAGGGAATGATTGGAACTTAACCTTGCAGAGCAAGTTGTGGTTTATGATTAGTTCTCTGTAAATTTCAGGGATGACAGATTCTGACGTACTCATTCTAAAATGTCTTCGTCACACACCAGCTCTTGATGCCTTTCTTTTAAATGAGTTCTATACAGAGAGGCATTTAGCTTCTCTCAGCTTATTGGTTCTTTTTGTTTGTTTGTTTTTGTTTTTTAAATATATATCACAAGCAGATTGTCAGCATAATGGAGAGGAAACCAGATTGGATACAGACTTTTTTTTTTTAAATGCTTCTTCCAGTGTCACGTTCATATATCCAGATGGACGTTATCCTCTCTGATGATTATCTGGCACTAATTTATAACTATTATCGGAGACTATGTAGCAATATATCTGCAGCCAGGATGCACCGTAGGCCTCTATAGATGTATGCGCACACGTAAGTATAAATGAACTTACATGCCAGGTTTTACACTTCCGTCTCTAAAAGAGAGCAAAAAGCCCCCAAATTGGCCTTGTCCTGAGTGGATGTAAGTGTCGCTTCTCTCTGCATTCTATGCCTTCCCCTTAATTGATGACTGAGTTGGTGGAAAATGGCTTGGTTTTATTCATGTTGTTTTTTGTTCTCAACTTTAAAAGTAATCTACCTCTGAAAATGTGTAGTTTGATGCTTGTTTGGTGAATTTGTGCCACTTTAACCCTTTCGCAACCATTCCCGTTTTGTTACATTTCTGTTATGGGGACTTTATGTTGAAATGTACAAAGCATTTGTAGCAGTTTAAAAATAAAATATTTAAAATTATTTAAATTGTTTTGGACACTTCAATTGTACTATATGTGATTTACATTTTACATTTTTGTTGGGAGTTGTTAACCTGAAGAGTGTTCCTGTATTGAAGTTTGCTGTTAGTTATTTTATTGTTTCTTGTTGGAGAATGATATAAAAGACTATTCTAATGAAAACATTAAAATTTACAATTTGACATACAAAAGGGGTTGTCCGTTGATTTTCACCAATATAGCCTTGAGAGAGAGAGAGAGAGAGAGAGAGGTTCCTTACAGACAGACGTGTCCTTTGGTGGTCTTCCCCTTCCGGCATGAAAGAGATCACTGGAGCTTGTTAGATGCCTAAGAAGTGTTTTTATGCTGTTGCTAGCAAGCACTTAATAACTAGAGGGAATTCAAGTGATGCATTTTATATAATTGTAACCAATAAAAACACTTTCTAAACCCTTGTGAAAGGACTGCTTTTGTATATCCTTGGGAGGAGTGAGGGAGGAAGAGGAAGGGGCCGCATACCTCGGTAGGCAGTGCGGCACGTAGGGTCCCCCCCAGACGGCCTCTCTTCAGTCGTCCTGTTTGGTCTTCAGCGGATATTGGTTACCCTGCTTCTATCCCAGCGAGCGGGTAGACGTGCAGTCCGGACAGTGGTGCTAAGAAGCACCTGGTGAACTTACTTTGTGGAAAGGGAAATAAAGGATTTCATGTGTGGGATCTCCGCTTCCTCTGTGCTTGTTAACAGTTTACTTTGGGGTCTTTTCGTTTTGAGAATCCCCAGAAGAATGAGACCAGTCGTAACGTTTGTATTAAGCTTATGTGGAATTGCTGTGTTTTTTGTTTTTTAAAATTAAAAGCGGTTGTATATAAGCAGTTCCATAATGTCCTCCACTGTAGCGCTTGCTTTTCTCATACTTCTGTTTCCCTGCATGTTACTGCGTCCGGGGGAACGGGGGTGAAGCTGGAGGTGATCAGCCTCCCTTGGCCACATGGTCCCCTCTCTGGCTTATGGTGCTTAATGGTGCTCTGCCCTTACAGAGAGAGACCCAGGGGGCGGAGACAGGTGTGGAAGAGGATCCCTTGATTTAAATGTTGTGCTAAACTGGGCGCTCAGCTCACCCCGTGCCCTGTTGACGAGTTGTGCCTTGTGCCTTGTGAGGTCGAGCACTGGGCTGGGAAGGAGAAGTGGGTTTCCGTCGTGGCCCAGGTGCTCGCCATTCATCCGTCCCTTCATGTGTCCGTGAACAGGCATCCTACAGGTCCCGTCTGTGTCCCTGCTGCAGGTGGCTTCACCTTGGGCAAGTTCTTTTACTTTGCGGATCTTAGTTCCCAATCTGCTTAGCAGGGAATGGGCCAGATAGTCTCTGTGTTTTCCTGCCAGAAGGTCTTTTTTTACCGGGTTTGGTTATGTGCAGACTGCGTCACTGGACTGAAAGAGCAGGGCCGGGTCTGGCTCCTTGGGACCCGGTGCTGACACAGGGCTCGGGCGCAGTAGGTATGCGGACACTGACTCGGTGGCACAGTTCCCAGGAGGTCCGGTAACTCCCACCCCCCCAGGAACACACTGCCCCTGACCTGGTTGCTTCTACCCTTCATGGAGTCAAACATTTTAAAAATTCAAAAGGCTAGTAATTGAAGCCTTACATTTCTGCTCTTTTGAAGCACCTCTCACTGTTTCTGATTGCGAACCCTTCTCTGGGCTGGCTGTTGGAATTTGGTTTATTCAGGTGCTTTCTAGCAAGATGTTGTGCAGAATCATGTGAGTTTATCGAGCACCTGCCATACGCCGGGGCTGCTTTCGGTTGCCTGGGCTATGTCAGTGGACCAGAATCCCGGTCCTTGGGGAACTTACGTTTGCTTGGTGGTCTCTCCTATTTATACTTAATATTGAAAACCTCACTCTGTCACAGTTCTCCAAAGGCTGGGTGGTCAAGAAGATGCCTCTGGCTTCATATTTGAGGGTGGATATCTGGAGGACTGCCCTCTTGTAATATGTTAAAGTGACCCTACTAGAATGATAGCTCTTTTCCTGCATTTGATACTTGGGTGGATTTTGATTTGCTGTCATACCTTCAGACGGATTGACTTATATCCATAAAAGAAGTGTAAGTGGCACTTATCCTTGAAAGTGGATTGCCTTGCAGGTGAGCGAGAGGAAGTCCGCCTTGGATACCGAGGCCGCATTTAAGGACCGGGCTGGTGGTTAGAGGAAGTGGTTTGCCATTTGTCCTAGTCTTGGAGACCCGGTGGCCTGTGGCTTGTTCCTACCTAATGGCACCGGCCCTACTGCTCCCACTTCGGGATCTCATCTTTCAGTGACTGTCCTCCTGAAGCACCATGGAGGGGTTCATTCTAGAGCACAGAGAGGGATCGAGCTGTCCCGAGAGACTCTGCAGGGCACGCGGCAGTGGCTGGCACGCTGGTTGGGCCACAGGCGTGTCTCTTGTGCAGTGATTCTCTGACAGCCCAGAGAGGGGCTGAGCTCCCAGCTCCAAAGCCTTACAACCAAACTTCTGATTTAGACCGTGGGTGGGGCTGGGTCATCTGTAGTTTAAAGCCCCCGGTAATTTCTGTGCAAGGTGCAGACTTCCTGAAGTGAGGTGGGAGAAATGGTGACAAATGTGTGTGCCTCATTGCTCAAGCACTCGTGTGCTCCCCGAAGACTAGGTGCTGTGTTTCTGGCCCATTTTTCTGAAGGGTGGGGGGTTGGGGGTGACCTGGGAGTTGGGGAGTAAGGGACTATTCTGAAGCCAGGCTTGAGCCCTGGGCTGTAGGAAAGCATGTGTATTTTATGGAAAGAAGAGGGGATGTATTTTATGGAAAGAAGAGAGGCCTCGAGGGGAAGAGGAAGGCTGGCGGTTGTGTGGATTCTTAGCCAGTGTGCCAAGGTCACAGCCCCTGTTGGGTCCCTCCTTCCGGGTCCTTGACCTTTTTCTGGGAGTTTGCCCACAAGATGTGGGACCTTTAAGTACACAGTGCTAGGAGATAAAAAATACATAGTAGGAGCAAGGTCTAGATTGGTGGGCATGATGACCTTCATATTACTGTTAAAATTCTTTTTAGACAAAATGAAAAGAGTATCAAAAAAAAAGATTGGATGGAACAAAGCTTGAGGTTTGAGTGGGTGCGACACTGGCCCTATGGCCCAGTCTCCTTTTCAGGGACTGCCCAGGCTTCCCCACCATGTGCCCCCCACCCCCGTCCTGCTTCCAGTCCCATGGTGCATCCCAGCTCTTCCTTCCACCTCCCGGCCCTGTGCTCCTCCCTCTTCCAAGGGATTTTGGAAAGGACCTGATAAACCTCGTTAAGTTTGATAACAGCTTCCTAATGCTTTCTGTGCCGTGAAGGACTGTGCTAAGCACCATTCAGACTTGACTCTTGACTGTAATACCTTGAAGTTGGTATCGTGTGCAGATGGGGACGCAGACCCTGGTGGGGTTTGGGGAGTGATTTTTTTTTTTTTTTTCCCGGAAGTCCTACCAGTCTCAAGTAGCAAGTTGGGATTTGAGCTGCCTCCAAGCTGTGCCATCCTGTTGATCATTCTTATATATATTCCTTTTTTTTTTTTTAAAGATTTTATTTATTTATTTGACAGAGAGAGGAAGCACAAGTAGGCAGAGAGGCAGGCAGAGAGAGAGGGGGAGGCAGGCTCCCTGCTGAGCAGAGAGCCCAATGTGGGGCTCGATCCCAGGACCCTGAGACCATGACCTGAGCTGAAGGCAGAGGCTTAACCCACTGAGACACCCAGGCGCCCCTTATATATATTTCTTGAAGCTTCATTTCCTCTAGATGTAGAATACAGTCCTTGATACCAGCTCTGTCCAGGGCTTCATGGCTTGAGGAGCAAGTAGAGTCATCCCTGTGGGAAGGGAGTCTTCTGGTGCAGCCAGGAGTGCACACGGTCAGGAGCTGCCCCGCAGACTCATGTCCGTCTTCCCTCTGACCGTGGAATACGCCTCTGCCCGTCGCAGACCTTGCAGCTCTGACCGGCTTTATAGGTCAGTCTGCTTAATCACGAAAAATCTGCTTAATAGAAACCAAGCTCGTTAGAATAATACCCTTTGGTTTTGAAAGTGGTCCTAAGGAAGGGGCCTGGGGGTCATTGGGCGTCCTCCTCAGATGTCACTTGAGAAGCTTGCCCTGTGGGGCGTTCGCCCAGAAGGATAGTTGATCCGGGCTCGCCTTCCCACCCCAGCCCCGTGCAGAGCAAAGGGTTAAGTTTCTGCTGGTGGTTGTTTTTGAAGTATAGGATTAGAGCCTGGAGGGTATATGTAGGTTTTATTTAGTTTCTGGATTAAGAATAAGAATTGGAGAAAACTGTTATGACTCTGCATTACATTACTTGCAGTTGCAAAAATGATGTTCTATTGTGAGCCACGAAGACGGTCTTGGAAATCCTTTTTTTAAGAGAAAACTTGCTGGAACCGTTGGGATAGTAGCATATGTACATGCTTCTGTCTTTTGCCTCACTTGGATGGGCCGGATTCCCTTTCAGCTGCCTCCTCTAGAAAGTGACCCGAGGGGCGCCTGGGTGGCTTAGTTATTAAGCTTCTGCTCTTGGCTAAGGTCGTGATCCCAGGATCCTGGGATCAGCCCCCGTATCGGGCTCCCTGCTCAGCAGGAAGTCTGCTTTTCCCTCTCCCACTCCCCCTGCTTGTGTTCCCTCTGTCTGTGTGTCTCTCTCTCTCTGTCAAATAAATGAATAAAATCTTAAAAAAAAAAAATTTTTTTTAATTAAAAAAAAAAAAGAAAAAAAGAAAGTGACCCAAAATTGAGGTGGATATTCCAGAAAACATAGAGTATTTTATGGAAAAAGTTAGTTAGTGCCTAAATGTGCCTTCCCGTGTCCAGCTTGTCACCCACCCTAGGAAGGCAAAGCACCTGCCTGATGAGGGGGGGCATCTCACTGATGAAAGAAAGCTACGGATGGATTTTAAAGTACGAGTTTATGCCTCGAGTCCGAGCACATTTAAGCGAGGCGTATTTTCGTATCCATCCGTGGTTGGACACGCACCTGCAGTATAATCTGGAATTGTGCTTCGATAACTACCAAGTCTTAGTGTTAAGTCTAAATATAAGTTTTAAATAGGAATCATTAAAAAAAGACCTGGCATCTGTGGTACAGGTAAGGTAATAACCCAAGGAGATGTAGACCTTATGATACCAGTTGTGGCAATTTTAATTTTTAATTTAAAAGTAGGACTTTAAGATAACTGTGTTTGTTTTAGTATTTAATAATTTCCCAGAATGTGGTATTTTAATATTCTCAGTTTGAGTGGAGTTGTTTGACACTCATATGGATTCGATTTTCCCTTGCAGGAACATTCCCCTCTCACTTGCTGTTTATAAGCGCATGCAAACGTTGCCAGGGCAGCTCGAGTTTAGGAACATTTTCAGATGGCTTCTCTTTCCAAGCTATTATTGGACTCGCGAACTCAGGCACATTCTCCTGTAGTGTTTGAGCGGGCCAGCCATTCAGAAAACCTCTTCAGTGGCCAGTGTGGGTCATGAGGCGTTGGGCTGCAGGTCTGACGGGCTCTGCCTGTGCCCCAGGCCCCAAGAAGGACCTGGGGTATAGCTGGCCGCCTCGGGGGAGCAGCGGGGTGGGTGCTCCGGGCCAAGCTCGCGGGCCAGCCCCGTTCTGAGTGCTTTGCTGGGCTTACCTGCCTTGAGGGAGACGTGAGGGAGATAGCATTCTCATTTACAGATACATTGACCAAACGTGAGGGGCATCAGCCCCTGGGTTATGTCCCAGTGCTGTAAGTGGGGTCCCCAAACCGGCCATGTGATTGCGGTCTCTTCACCACAGTGACTCCACCCGCTTCGTGGTGCCCCTCGGTGTTACACGGCTATGGTGTCTCCCAGATGACCGATGGTGACGTCATCGCCCCAAGGGTGTTTTTGTTGCAGAGGCTGTGTAACACAGTGGGAATAAACATTGGCCTTGAGCCCTTGTGCCCTGGGTCTTCGTCCCCCTCGGTACCACTTGTAACCCAGGTGGGCCTGCCTGACCGCCTCGCCTGCACGCTCACAAATAATCTTGGGGGAAAAAAAAAAGGCAGGGGGACGGGTGCCTGAGTGGCTCAGTCTGTTAAGTGTCCAACTTTGGGTTTCAGCTCAGGTTGTGATCTCAAGGTCCTGAGACTGATCCCCACGTTGGGCTTGGTGCTGAGTGTGAAGCCTGCTTAAGATTCTCTCTCCCTCTCCCTGTGCCCCTCCCGCACCCTCCCCCACTCTCAAATAAATAAATCTTTAAATAAATCAACCTTTAAATCAGTCAATAAATCAATAAAATAAAAGCACAAGCCGTTTCTGTAGGAGCCTCTTCCAAAAGTTCCACAGGATCACCATGCAAGTCCCGCGCCTTCCACCCGGGCTGGCTACCAGGCCGTCGGCCTCCTCCGTCGGGCGGGGAGAACTCGCCACCACCACCCTAGCCACTGGCTACAGAACCCTTCTACTAACCACACGGCCCACCTCCTTGGGACACAGCAACCTGCAGGTTCTGAACCTTGAATTTGCCTGCAGGTTGCTCGTGCTTTTAAAGGCTGTGGAAGAAAAGGGTACCTTCATGGCAGCTGACAGACATCAGTTTCTGTTAGTCCTAGAACAGATGGTTTCTACCTTTGGTGAGATTAGAACTTCAGTCAGAATTTTAGAAAACTCCTAAAGCCTTTGTGGGTGGTCTCCTTCCCTCCATGGGGCCCACCCTGGCCTCCTGGGACACCCTCATGGGAGCATTGTGGGCCCATGTAGGGCTTCAGCCTAGGGTGGCCAGCCATGACCATGCATGAGTGGAATTCAAGGTTCAGAACTCTCCGACGGCCTCTGGCCTTCCCTGGGGGATAGTGTGGTGCAGGCCAGCAGCCTGGTTTTGAGGTTTCACTGTGATTTCATTGCAGGCAGGCAGTGGGATGTAGGTGAGGGCGTTGAACAGCTCTGGGCCTGGAGCTGCTGAGCAGTTGTCACCTCCTCCAAGAAGCCTTCCCTGACCACCCAATTGGAAATACTGCCCTTGGCCCTCTCCATCTCCGTACTCTGCCCTCCTGTTCTTGGGGGCACTTAACCCTAGTATACAATCTTGTTACTGGTTTGTACCATGTGTTTACTAGAATGGACATTCTGCCTGGGAGGCTGGACCTTTGAGTCGTTCCTATGCTGGGCACATAGTAGCCACTGAATAAATACTTGTTGACTGACTAAAAGATGTGAATCCTGGCTTTATTACTTACCAGCTCCGTCACCTCGGACAAATGACTCAAGTGCTCTGAGCCCCGGTTTTCCTTTCTGCAAAACGACAGTAGTGATCCGACAGCAAAGGCTGGTTGTGAAGACAACAGGTGAGCCTGTGGGGACCACCCATGCCGCCTGCCGTAGTAAGGGGCTTCGTAAACGATAGCGGCTACGCGGTTCCTGAAAGATGCCCTCTTGAATGTCTGCTGTGGCCCGTGCTCAAAGGTGACTTGCCACACAGGAGATTTTATACGCTGGCACACGTTGCAGTAGCTGGAACACTCATCGTGCCCTGCCTCTGCCCAGAGAGAAAGCTCTCCTGTGGTGAGGAGTTGCCCGTCCTGCTGCCACTGACCCCCGGGCCTTTGCTGCGTCCGAGCCAGGCCTGAGCCACTTCCTGTCCTCGTCAGGCACTCCCACGTCAGAAATAAAGGGAAGGAGCTCCAGACAGGGTAGCTGTTGTTCAAATCAGGGTGAGGAAAAAGCACATTGTAATTTTATCACCTCTCCACATAATGTTATTTCTCTCGGTTTGGAATTTCAAACCCAACGTGGAAATTTTTTAAAAAGCCAAGTTCAGAGGAAAACTTTCATTAGCTCTGTGTAAAATCATGAAAACCCAATCGAACCCCCAGATCGTTGAAATAATTGTAGTGTATGAATGATCGCTGTTCACTTTCAAGGGTCTGCTAGCCACCGTTTTCAGGGCTTTTCAGCTCTTCTCCCCTGTGATCATTACGACGACTCTACGAAGACTACCCTTTCGTGTTCTCCCGTTTTATAAGTGGGGACACGTCGCACACAGAGGTGAGGCCATTTGCCCGAGGTCACAGCAGTGTGGCTCGATCTCTGGCGGGAGTCTGGTCCCCCTCTTCCCCGCCGGTCGGGGAGCGAGGCCCCCATCCTTCCTGCGGCTTCCTCCAATGGCTTGTCCTTTACGAAGCAGGGAGGAGACCGGCCTTGCTTGCCCGTGTGTCGACAAGAAGCACCTGCTAACGCAGAGGTGCTCCAGCGGAGGAGGCAGACCCAGCCGCCGGCCTGGCCGGGTCCCCGGTGGTCTAGCGTGCTCCCAGGAGACAGGGCTGCGTGCTTGCGGCTAGGCCTGCGGATTGGCCCCATCGCCACCGGAGCTAACCCAGGTGCCGACTGGTTCCCACAGTCAATCCTTGCTTCCTAGTGGCCCCTCTTGTCCCTGTCTTCCCCAGTCACGGCTGGCAAGTGGGTTTCCTTGGGTGCGTGGGGAGGAGCTGCTCGGTGCGGTGCAGGCTGGTCTCAGACGTGGGGTCACGCTCGAGGACGCAGGGCTGGGCTCAGTGCCTGATGTCGGCCTCAGCAGCAGGAAGGAGTGGCGGTGCCGGGACTGAGCTGCCTCTGGTCCTAGCGCTCTGCCGCTTCCCTGCTGTTGGAAACGACACTGGGCAGAATTTCAGCTCTCGGGGAAGGCTCGAGGTAACCAGGGACTTGGTCGTGAAAAAGTGATGCTCTCCGAGACAATCCAGCGATGCGGGGTCCTGAAGCCTTGGACAAGGGTGTCCTCCTCACCATCCCCTGTCCGTCCTTGATGGAGCCTCTCTGCGTTCCCCACGTGCCCAGAGAGCCCTCTCTGAATCGTCTAGGGGCGAGGAAGCTGGAGAGCCATCCCGTTAATACTCTGCAGACCAAGAGGTGCTAGGTCTTGACGGGACGCCCAGGCCCCGGCCTCTTGTGCAAACCCGCTCCGCCGGGACCTGGCTTTTCCGGCGTGATTGGCTTCCTTGTTTAACTAGGTCTTGGCTCTCGGCTCTTTGCTGGCGGGTGAGCTTGCTGGGCTGCTGAGCTCGTGAGGGGAGAGTGTCCGGTGTAACAGACGGCGCGCTTTCTCTCTTTCGAGCTCCCGAAGCACACGTGGGTTAGGGAAGCGGTTTGTGAGTGGGTGGCCTGTGCATGCTCCTCCGCGGCCAAGGTGTGCCCCTGTTTCTTCTCTTGGCCTAATGGCTGCCCTCTGTGTCTGGGGACGTGCTTGATTCAGTGTGAAGTGCACAGCGGTGGTCGACTCTGCAGGGAAGTCAGGGTTCACCCCTCTCGTCACGTGGCACACGGGCTGGTGCACCTACACGGTGACCTTCCTCTCTTACCTCCAGGTCTTGCTCCAGAAGCTTTTCAGAATTTCTCTGATAACTGGTGCCTAGGATTGTAGGTGTTTATTCCTGTCTTTATCATCTACATCTAGACTCTTGATTGAAATATCCTAGCAAGTTTGGTGAAAACCTATGTTAACTGCTTTGGTGTAGGAACCAGCCTTTTCTTTTTTTCTTTTTCCTTTTTTTCTTTTTAGAGCGTGAGCAGGAGGTGGGGTCGAGGGGAGGGGCAGAGGGAGATGGGAAGCCCGACCCGGGGCTCAGTCTCACCACCTTAAGATACAACCTGAGCTGAAATCAAGAGCCGGATGCTTCACCCGACTGCGTCACCCAGGTGCCCCCGGAACCAACCATTTTGATGCATCTCAGTGAACCGGTGCCAGACACTGTCGTTGAAGTATGTGCTGTTGTAAATGACGTCATCGCCATCATTAGTATGCTTTTCGTCCTTTAAACTATAAAGATCACAATATGGCCGTTAGTGCCAGCCGAAGCAGGTGTTTTATTAAGGCGATGTCTGGAATTGTGTTGGACAGGTGCTTAGGTGAGGCGGGGGAGTGTTTTGCTGGTCCCGTGGGCATCGTCTTGTTAGCTTCTGTGTGAGGGGCCTCGTTGCCTCCCGGTGTTCCCAGGTGCGTGAAGGGGCCAGAGTCTGCCTCACCAGCGTGTTCCCTTTGTGGGCCACCTGCACCAAAACCCACTCGGGAGGCTTACTTAAAATTCCCAACCTACTAAACCCTGATCTCTGGGCTGGGTCTTTGAAATCTTTGTATTTTAGCTGCTGGGCTGCTCAGATGAGTGTTAAGCAGACTCAGGAGTTCTCTGGGTCTTAAAAAGAAAAAGCACAAGTGACACGGTACCACCCCATCTCATTGAAATTGCTTCTGGTCTTCGTTTGAAATCATTTTCTTTTTATCAGCAGATCGATCAAGCGGCGTCTGCCAGTTTTCAGAACACTTCGCTTACATTTCTCCTTAATCCTGATAACCACCCCATGACGGGTAGGGCGGCTCCACAGGTGGGGACACTTCTGGGTGTCAGAGCCGTGGTGGAAGTAGGATTCTCTACCTTGGCCACTGTTGCTCTTTGTGTGTCTTTCCAGGGGTGGGGAGGGAGAGACGACCCTTGGCTCTTACCTCGTGTGGCCTTGGTGCTGCGCAGTCCTGCCAGCGCGCGTTCACCGGGCCCCAGCCCCTGTGTGGCACCCGGCACGCAGTCGCTGCTCCCTCAGTGTCTGTGCGAGAGAAGGGGAGAAAGCCTCCAGGAATCAGAGAGTCAAAGTTACCACCCTGCTTAGCGGACCCTGACTTAGGACTTTTTGGCTTCAGGTGTGAATTTTGGGGCACTTAATTGTTGGGAACTGAGTAGAGAGCATCAGTTGCATAAATAAAGGACCAATTAAGATCAGGTTGAAAGAGAAGGATTCGTTATTTGGTGATAGTTAATTACAATCAGCGTTAAAGCGTTGCCACCTTGGGGCACAGTCCTCAGGGTTGAGGATGTGTAAGGGAAGCTGAGCAAGAAACCAGAGAGGCAGGAGGAGGTTGTGTGCTGAAGTCCCGCGTAGCTGCTGGCTCGTTAACTCAGTAGGGAAACTCTGCACCAGCGCCCACACAGGCCGCCCGTGACCGTCATCGAGCTTCCTGAACTTCATGGGGTCTGGAACTATCCAAGTACTCCTTTACATTTTTAAACCCTTTCCTCCAGTTTTGGCTCTGAAAGTAGGGTCACCCTCCCTCTGTCACCAGATTTAATTCTGCCTCCTGATACCTGACATCTCCTAAGGGGTCCCTCACTTGTAGGACCTCCAAAATACACAACCGCGGAAAATGCTCTCGTGTGTGTTCATATTTTTGTTCAAAATAGTGAATCCCTTACTCTCAGACGGATTTCACCATGTCATACAGCTGTGACAGAGCTGTGCTGGACCGGGCTGTTCGGCCACCGGGGCCCGCAGCTCAGCGTCACTCACCGGGGCCTTTTTCCCGCTCCCTCGTGTTTGAGCTGCTGGGTGATGTGATCCCACCACCTGCCGAGGTCACGGTGCTGTGTGCTCCGTGAAGGATGCCCTGGGCTCACCCGTGGGCACGTCCGTCTCCGCGTCCAGCGCGGTCACCGCCGTGTGAGGATGTCTTGCCGAGTGCCGGGTCGGTGCTGCCAGGAACCTTTCAGAACTTCTGGGACGATACCAACTGGGGATCAACCGAAGTACAGTTGAAGTTCAGCCAGTGTTTTGTTGACTCAACCCTCCGTGTTGACGGGTGCTGTGCATTCCCTCCGGAACGCATCCTGACGACACCCGCAGGGAGAGCCCTTGCTCTCCTGTCCCCAGCGGCCAAGTTCAGGGCTGCCAGAAGTCCGCTGTATTTGTTCCCAGGCCTGTTTATGCCACTTGTGTCTGTTATTGTCCTCCTGTGACTCGTTTTGTCCGTTTACAAACGGACAAAGTATGAGCATGGAGTTGTTTATGAACAGGTCGAATGCTTAGCAAGGCTCATGGTAATTTGCCTAAACACTGTCATCCAGTTAGGTGTGGGTGAGAAGCCATTAAAAATTTGCATGAAGGCTTAGGAAGATTTTGCACTGTGATCGCTTTTATAAGTGACTTAAGTTCTTGCCCCCACTTTAGACAGTACCCAGAAATCACGGGCCATGCATCATGGGGATGCTTTAGTTCGGGAAAGACAGCGTAGGTCTTAGGGTTCCATCTGTTCCTTCCGTTACCCAGACATTTGGATGTAGGGTGCCATGTGCCCAGCACTGTTAAGGGTGTAGCAGTATCTGAAACTGATTTCCTAGGGTGGGGGAGACAGACTGTGAACAAGCAAGGAGCTACATGGAATGTCAGGTGGTGAGTGCTGTGGACAGAGGTAAAACAGGAAAGTGGGATAGAGAGATCTGAAATAAGAATGGGGGCTACCATTTAAAACGGGGGTGAGGACAGTCAGAGAATGCCTAGCTGAAAGAGGGACATTTAAACAAAAACTTGGAAGTGAGGAAGCAAGCGTGGGGACCTAGGGAGGAAGGCGCTCGGCAGAAGGAATAACAAGTGCAAAGGTCCTGAGGCAGAAGCATCCTTGGTGTGCTCAGGGAACACTGGGGAGGCCGGCTTGGCTGGAGGGGAACACGGGAGAGGAGGGGAATAGGGGGTGAGGTCAGGGAGGTACCCAGGAGCTGCTGCAGCCATTGTAAGGACTTCCCTTGTACTGAGGGGAAGGCATTGGAGGGCTCTGAGGGGAGTAATATGGGATGATTGGCCTTCTGGAAGAATCTCTCTTGCTGATCTGTTAAGGATCGACTAAAAGGAGCCAAGAGTAGAAATACAGACTAGGAAGGGAATGCGGTAACCCAGGTGAGGAATGATGGTAGTTGGATGGGACTGTGGCAGTGGAGGTCTGAACAGCAGCGGAGTTCTGGGTGTATTTTGAAGGTGGAGCCACAAGATTTGCTGAGGATTGGCTGGGGATTGGATGGGAGAATTAGGGATGACCACAGGTTTTTGTTTTTTTGTTTTTTGCCTATGTTTTCAGCATCCAAGTGCCTTTTTTTCCCCCTAGTGAGTGATGAGGTGAAGACTGATTGGATCCAGTTTGTGTGGCGCGTGTGCTGGGGATTCAGGTACCATGATGCGGTCTGCGATGCCGTGAGGCCCTCACGGAGAGATGTGGACGGGGCAGCTGACTGTACGGTTTGAAGTTCAGAGGCAAGGACCCAGCTGGAAATGTACATTTGGGTGTCTCACAGAACACACAGTGTTGGCAACCACGAGATTGGAGCCCCCTAAGAGCGAGTGTAGATAAAGAGGAGATGCCCAGGAATTGAGTCTGGGGGCGCTTCAGCGTTGGGGAGATTTGGGAAGAGCCTGGAGGTGTTCTGGGCCGAGGGTATGCAGGGGACCAGCGTAGCATGTGATGGTCATGGGGGGTTCAGACTGGGCTCCGTGTGCTGGGGGCGCCTCTCCTGCCCTGCTGTGCAGCTCTCCGAGGCTTTTCTGGGGACCCCCACGGCTCTGCTCTGGGCCTGCTCAGTGGGTGGAGATGCCCCCTGACATCCCCGGGGAGGCGTCTCCACCCCAACCATCCCCACCGAGCTGTCCCGTTTCTCCAGGGCTGTTTCCTGTCTGAATCCCAACTGCAGCAAGCCGAGAGTGACCCCGTTGAAAATGCAGGGACTGTCCTCGGCTGCTCACAGATTGTCAGAGCCGCTGATTATAAAAAGCGAAAGATCCCCGTGTAACCAGATCTGCTAGTCACAGTTCAGAAAAGGCCCAGGGTAGAGACTGGGTGGGTTCCTACCCTGGTCTTGTTTTGCTGACTCCCCAAATCAGCTTGCTCTGAGACTCAGGAGGACAGAAAGGATTTGGGGATGTGAATTGGTAGTAACAGTTCTCGCCCCCACCCCCTGTCCTGGGGGAGTGGCCTTCAAGGACAAGCAGGACCTCTTTAAGAAATGCTTCCTGGGGGTAAACTGAGTTATGCATTCTATGGTTTCTTTGCCTTCCCTCCCTCCCCTCGGCCATAAAATAAAGCAAAAGGCAACAAGGTAAAGAGAAACATCTTGAAATGTATTTCAGATGTCCCAGAGCCCAAGTGTCAGGACATAAACAGAAACTGTGCATACACACACACACACACACACACACACACACACACACACAGTATTTCTATGGTTCGTTCACTTGTTCTGAGCTCTGGTAGTGTCTATTTTCCACATTTGTGATCATGTATTTCATCTATATTATACAAATGATGACTTTCCCCTTTTAGGACACGTGCCGCAGGGCGGCAGAGACCAGGTGTGTTTGGTTTATGGCTGTGTCCCCAGGGCTGGGTATACAGTAGGTGCCTGACTGATGCATACTGCTAATCACTGGAGTGCCTGGCTTTGTTTAGTGCAGAGACAAGAAGGCTGGCACCCCATAGTTAAGTCTCAAGGACATGTCCCCTCAAAGGCACATGACAGCACATATGTGCAGAGCAGGGAACCTGACTCCCAGAGATTGTATTAAATCAAATTCAGGACACATTGCTTCATACGGCTGATTTTATTTCACTTTATTTTTTACTTTGTGAAGTTTTATATCTTTATTTGACAGAGCGAGAGAGTGAGCACGAGTCAGGGGCAGAGGGAGAGGGAGAAGCAGACTCCCCGCCTAGCAGGGAGCCCGATACAGGGATCAGTCCCAGGACCCCGAGATCATGACCTGAGCCAAAGGCTTAACTGATGGAGGCACCCAGGCGTCCCCTAAGTGGCTGATTTTAGAAAATTTCTGCTCAGAAAGGCTAAATTAATTTTTCTTTATTTGCAATGCTCTGCAGGGCCCTCCCCGCCCCGCAGGAGGCTTAGCGTAGATCAGAGCCATCCCCTTGCAGAGTCGCGTGCCTTCAGAGGGCACAACGGCTCAGCTCCCCACCATGTCCTGTGTACCTAGCACAGAGCAGGCCTCCAGCGCATCAATGTTACCACACCAATGGGGGCGATATAAGTTTGGGGTAAGTGACAACCTGCGTCCTCCTCTTGGGAGTTTATACCGCCATCGGCACATGAAAGGCTCAGGAGTCCTGCAGAGACACGCCTCTTTGGCTTCGAGAGCCCGTGCTGGGAAGGGGAACAGCTCGGGTAGGGCCCTGATCCCAGCTCCGCCTCTCGCCAGCGCTGTGTTCTTGGGCGAGCTGCCGAACCTCTCTGTGCCTTTAGTTCCTCTTGCAGAAGATCTAGCAGTACCCATCTCACGAAGGTCTTGTGAGGATTAAATTTGTGATTCCAAGTCAAACACTGGGCACGGCACTTGGCACCTAGTAGGCATGGAATGGTTGGTGGCCAGGGTGCAGATGAGAACGCGGACACACGTGGCATCCGGAGGGACCGGTTCTACCGAACCTTGGTTTGGGAAATGCCAGGTGCATGGGAGACGCATTTAGTTCTTCATTCCACGCCCGTCACTACCTGGGTCTCTGGGCCCAGGGGTCTGTCCCCCGCAGGAAGGTAGCCTGTTTGAATGGCCTCCCCATTGGCCTGGGTCCAAATCACCGAGGACCCTTGCCTTTTGGGCTGCATCACTGTTGCTGACCAATGTCCCTGTTCAGGCCCAGAGCAAGCGTGCCTTTCTCATGGCACAGCCAGGCCTCCTGAGATGAGCTGGTTGAGACGCCTCAGTAGCAAAGGAGCCCCCTGAGCTCCCACAAGGCCTCTCCCCTAAGGCAGCTGCCTCTTCTCGTTAGTGTCCTGGGCCGGGCACCAGCATCAAGAGGTAGAGACCCCCTTCGGAGGGCGGACCCACACAGGGCTCACGAGACGCTCAGTCCCGGTGGCTACAGACCATGTGGGCCTTTGTCCTTGGGGTTGATGTCATCTCTTTCACCTTTGGCTCGTGTCAATTTTAAAAAACGGGAATGCTCATAATAACGAAGACTTAACATCTTTATGGAATTGTGCCATTTAAAAGAGCTTTTCCATGAGGACCTCAAGGGAGGCACATCTGTCCCTTTCTGTCCCAAGAGGAGAACCTGCTTCGTGTGTATTCATCTTACTGACAATGCATGTATTTGCTTGGGTTTCCTTTTGGCCTCCCTCCTGGTTGTAGATGTTTCCTTGGGTGTTAGAAAGCAGCCTGTTTCTGCTCAGTGAGAGGGGAGAGGGGATGGTGTTGGGGGCGCACTGGGTTTAGTCAGGGAGGCCGGAGCAAAGTGCGGTGCCACGTGTCCGTGCGCGAGGATCCGCTCGTCTGTCCATCCTGCTGGGTCCTGCTGGGGCTGCTTGGGCCTCTGGGCCTGAGCTGGGCTCTTCTGGGGCACTGGCTGTCCTCTGCCCGTGGGGTGCAGCCAGACTTGAGCCTCTGCCCCAAGGGGAGCGGGGAGGGTCTGTCTGGGACCCCTGGGGCCCGTGGAGTCGCGTTCAAAGAATTATAACAGTGGGGACCTGGTCCCCTGGTTTGGCAGGGGCCTTGGCAGCGAGAGGAAGCTCCCAGGAAGTTACTTCCCGGCATGATTTGGTTTTTGAGCAGGGAAGACAGGCGTGTTTGGGGGTCTGGGCTCTGGGTTTGCCATTTACCTATTCAGGGAACATTCTCCAAGCACCGCTTGTGCGAGGCGGGTGGGTGAGAAATGGACACAGATCATGCCCGTGGGGCTTGAGTTTGGTCTCACCTGTGGGGCACCTGCCTCCCATGGCTCTTTGTCCCAAGTCTGTTGAGGCTTCACTGTGCCCTTCCTCCCCATTTTTGTGTCCCCAAATAGGCAATGAGGCCACTTGTGTCCCCTTGCTGCTTCCCCAGAACAGCTTGCCATGTGACCTTGAGTGAGTGACCTTCTCGCTTGGCTCAGTTTCCTCACTGAGATTAAGGGGCTGCTTGGCATGACTGCGGGGGTCCCCTGCTCCTCTCCTGGCCTGGCAGGGTGGGGAGGTGCCACCCCGGCAGGGATCTCCCTGCTGGCAGCTCCCGTTGGCTGAGGTCACCACAGGCCAGCCCAGCCTTCCTGTTGCCTGGGCTGTGTTATGAGCTGTCACATGCTGGGTATTTGGAGTTCAAGCCAAACAGGTTTGGGGATTAATGGCCTCTGAAGACCTCAGATCCTGGCATGAAAGCCCCACGAGGCAGGGACACGATTGGTCTTGTGGCTGCGTGGCGGCCAAATCCAGAGCCAGCAAGGGCACGTGGCCGCCTTCAGAGCTGGAGAGAGGGAAGGAGAATCTGTGTGCTGAGCCGCAGACTTCGGGTCTGCATCAGATCTGTGTGAAGCCCGGCTCCCTCCCTCGCTGCCCTTTCCCCATCTCTCCGCATCTCTCTGTGTGACTGCAGTTACTTAACACGTCTGTGTTACTGTCCCCTCGGCCAGAGAAAGGGCACGATAGCCCTTCTCACGTGGTTAGAGGGAAGAGTGAATGAAAATACTATCTGAGCACAGGGCTGCCGCGGCCGGCGGTGCCCAGCGGCACACATTAGCTGTGCGTTCCCCAGCCCCATCCCCGGCCCCCAGTGTCTCCACTTGAAGCTCAGTGACTGTGCAGGCCAGTGGTTTCAGACCTTTGCTCCTGTCCCCTAGAGGCCACTTGCATTGTCCTCGTCTAGGCTTCAGAGCCAGGCCCCTCTTAGGCACGGCCACCTAGCACCTGGCCTGCATTGACTCCCTGCTGAAGGTGTGCCCAGCCCCTTGATCCCCTGTACGCTCCAGGGAGCTTGTTAAAATGCAGGTTCCTGACTCAGGAGGTCCTGGGGGCGCCGAGCAGCGGCATTTCTAGCAAGCCCTAGGGGACTGCGGACCACACTCTGAGGATACAGACCTGGACCAGTGGCTCTCAGAGTTGGCTTTTATAGGTTTCAATGGCTGGCATGCAAACAAGCTCAGTTAAAATCTGTAGGGCTGAGGCGTGGGTTATTTTAACCTCTCCAGGTGACTCCAGTGAGCATTGGAGTTTGAGACCCCTGCCTCCCACCCCACTGCCGCCTCTCAAGCCAGGGTTCCATGCGGACATGGTTCCGGCTCCAAGCCTCCTCCTGGCCACTGGGGTGGCTGTCCTGTGGGCAAACGGTTAACCCCATCTGGCTTCTTGGAATATTGAGAAGCACTCTTTGTTCCCCATCACTATAAGAACGGCCTCAGGGAGGGGCACCCAGGCACTGGGCTCCGATGGTCCTTGATTCAGTTTGGCTGCACCCCTTTTGGCCAGGAGAACTTGGGTGGGACACTGGGCTTCCTCACCTCTCTGAACCTCTGTCTCTTCCTTTGTAAGACACAGATCATCCTAGTTTCTGCCTTAAGGGCTGCTGGGAATATTTGGGGAGCCCCTGTACGGCACCCGAAGTAGCTCTGGGCGCATAGTAGGTTCTCGAAGTGATACCGTTGAGTAGTTTTCCTTGCTTGACATCTCATCGCATGGGTGGGATGGCTGTGGTCCAGCGAGATGGAGGCAGTCTCCCGAGGCCACACTAAGTCAGCAGCAGATTCAGGGCTGAGCCTTGGGCTCCTGCATCCCCGTGTTGGGCCACTTTTCCTGCCTCTGACGCCCAGCCTGGGGGCCTCATCTGCCTGGGATGGAAGGGGCTGTGTGCTCAGGGAAGGAAGATGCCACCCCGCCTGAGGTGGCTGGCGGCTGGCGCCAGGACGCAGGCGGTGACTCCCACAGCCCTGACCTGTGGGGCGTCACCCAGCCTCCAGGGAATCCCAGCGGCGTCTCCGGTTGTCCCACCTCGGCTCCGGCTCCCACACACGTGGCCTCTCCCTTCATCTCTGGCTAGACTGCAGAACGTCAGACGCTGACTTCAAATGGATTGCACTCCGAGAATTTATAGAGAGTTGTGTAAGACGCCTGTGTGGCCGAACCAGCTCCGGGGACAACGTGCCAGGACGTCGCCCTTGACTCCTGCGGAAGGAGCGACAAGGCAGGCCAGGGGACGCTACTCAGTAGGTCGTGGCATCCTGGCAGGGGGCATGGAGATTCCTGCGGGGACCAGAGAGCCCCTGGCCTCCTCCCTTCCCAAGCCCATTCCCCTCTCGGCCTCCCTTGACCCAACTCTCCTCGAGGGAGGTCTCTGGACCCTCCTGTCTTGGACTCCGTTGGGGTTTGTCTCCACCTTGCCCTGGAGGCTGCTGTTCCCGTGGTTACCAGCAGCTCTGGGCCCCTGCTGACGACCGCTGTGGTTCTCCTTCCTGGGCTCCTTCACGTTTGGCAGTGGGGGACTCACCCTGGACAGGCTTGCCACCGCTTCCTCCCAGCTCCCTGACATCACCACCTGCCCCTCTGCGTCCCATCCCGGGTCCCTCCCCTTGCTGAGCCGTCCAGGCCACCCAGATGCTGACCAACCCCAGATTCATCAGTTCCATTTCAGCAACCCACTTGACCTCTCTCTTGGGTCAAGTAAACACTTCAAATTGAATCTTTTTCAAACTGATCTCTCCCTGAAGCCTCTCCTGCTCTCTTGCCGTCTTGGCTAACGGCAAACCCTCCTGCTTTGGAGGTAGTCAAGACTCTGGTGTCTTCCTGGCCCCAGCCCCAGCCCCGACATCCAGTTCATTAGCCAATCCTGTCCTCATGGCTTCCGAACTGTATCTGGAGTCAGCCTTTTGTCACTACTGCCGTGAGGCCCAAGCTGCCATCACTAACTGGTCCACCCCTCCCCCCATTCCATTCTTGTCATCTTACCATCTGTGCCTAACACGGTGGCCAGGTCATGCCAGTCATGTCAGAAGAATACCCTGGCTTCTGCCTCAATCGGGGCTCACAAGATGCTCTCTTCTGCCCCCTTTTCTCTGGCATTCCAGGCAAATTCCACCTCGGGCCCTTTGCACGTACCATTTGCAACACGTGCAATGTGCCATGCCTAGGTGTTCAAGCAGATCCACGACCCCCTGCCTGCAGGTTTGGCTCACATGGTTCAGCTTCCCCCTCCTGCATGCATTCCCGAGCTCACTCTCTGCTTCATTTCTCTCCGTGGGGATTGCTGCTGTCTGGGAAGGTGGGGTTGTGACCCCCCTTGCTCTCGCTGTGTCTGTAGCGCTCACACCGTGCTGAGCGGCAGTAACTGCTCCTCCCCGGGGCTGGGGTAAGCAGCTCTGAGAGGGGCGAGTTGAATAGGCTCCCCAGAGGAGGGGTGAGGTGCTTAGCCCTCAGAGGGGCAGGGAGTTGGGGGGGGGCAGTCCTTGACCCGGTCACATCCCCTCATCTGCGGGCACCATGTTTACGGGGCCTCCCCCCAGCCTGCCCAGTGACTGTGGTCTGTTGTGTTAGTAGGCTCTTGTTGGACACCAGGATCGTGCCGTATTCCTCAGCTGTGCATTTTCTGTGGTGTCTCTAAGTTACGTCCTCAATACTGGGGTGGCCTTGGCCCATCTTCTTCTTAGTTTCGCTGTGACATCGCTCCGTCTCGGTGACTCCCGCATCCCCTGCTCTCGGAAGGCCCTGGAGAGGCTCAGGTGTGGCCGCCGCCCTGTGACGTCACCGTCCCCCCCAACTCCCCTGGGCTCAGTGGTGTTGGGGCTCTAGAACCCCATGTGAGGGGACAGAGCCCCCTTCCCTGTGACCCCTTAGCTCGTGGCGACGCCCCAGGCAAACTGACCAACCCTTGTAGGTCCCAGGGGTCCTTGGGTAGTTCCCTACCCAGGCCTTGAACTAAGACCCACCGCTGTTGGAAACCTCGCGGGGCCCCGGACTTCACTCCTGTTTCTTGTGTGTGGTTCCGTGTGCTGGTGTCTCACTTACTGGGGACCCGTGGGGGCTGAACGAGAAGGTGGTCGCCAGGAGGCCCGAGTGTTGGCCTTGCACTTGTGGCAGCCTTCTGCACCCAAGCGCTCGTCCTCTCAGGGCTACGCCGAGTCCCGTGCGGACCGGGTGAGGGGAGAAGTGTCCGTCGTACTCCCGCAGCCAGCGCCAGCAGGTGGCGACTCCCTGCTCTGTTAGGCAGAAGGTCCCGGGTCCGGGGTCTCTGGAGAAGCCTCCATGCAGCCAGGGGACCGTCGGGTGGACGTGGAGGGCGCTGATGGGGGCGAATACGGTGAAGTGGAGGGACTGGAGGCAGATGGGGGGGGCGTTTGCGGTTCCCAGTGGAGAGCTGAGGGGGATGCCCTTGAGCAAGAACTTGAAGGAAGGAGTGGTGAGCCCTGTGAGGACAGGGCCCCGTGTAGACTCCCTGGAGCGCCGACAGAGGCCAGTGCCCCCTGCCGCCCCCAGAGATGCTCGTGTCACGGGTGTGGTGTGCGGACCTGGCCTCCCGGTGAATGCAGTGAGTGGCCGGGGCTGAGGGCCGCCGGGGGCAGGGCTGTGCGTGGACGCGTGTGTCATCGCCCCAGGAGCATCCCACATGTGCTGACGTCTCGGAAGGAGAAGCGCCCTCACATCCCGGTCCCCGGCTTGGCGGGCCAGCAGGGATGGCCTCTCTTTACAGACGGGGAGGCCGAGGTTCGGAGCCTAGGGGGCAGGGAGGGTCTTCCCCCTGGGCCACGCAGCCAGCGAGGACAAGGACTGGGACTGACAGCCATGCCGCCGCCGCCTTGGGATGTGTCACAGCCCCTGGCATCCCTTCACTTGGCCGGCCGCTTGCGTCTGCACCGACTGCCCCTGTGTAGACACCGCGCACGTGGATATACTCGAGGGTCGGCATGTCCGGTGCTGAGAGTGTCCTCTAAGTGTAATCAGCACAACCACCCAGTGGCATTACTACTGCTCCCGTTTTGCAGATGGTGAAACTAGAGCCCAGAGAGGCCCCTGACTTGGCCTGGCTCACACAGCCAGGAACCTAGAATCAGGTCTTCGTGTGGTCGCCACGGCTGTCTGAGAACGGGAGAAATGTCTGGGTCCGCAGACGCTGTTCCTCAGCACCTGACATCTCTGCTCCAGGCCGCCCCTGGTCTCTCTAGAGTTCTCTGACCACAGGAAGCGTTTCATGGTCAAGGAAGGAGAGACTGTCCTGCTGGGCATCACTGCCTTAGACACTTAAGTGGTGACCTGGTGTCTCCGCAGAGATTGTGGCCCGTGGAGCTGAAAGCCCTGGGCTCTGCTCCCCCAGGAAAGTCTCCAAATCTCTGTGAGCCTCGGTGTCCTCATCTGTGAAATGGGTGTAAAAAGTGCGTGCTCTCCTCACCACCTGAGCTGCTGGGAGGGTGCGGCGATAACAGCCCAGAAAGTACTTGGGAATTACAAGGGCTGTGTGCATGCCCACTGGGGTTGCCCTCACTGGGCCAGGCCGTGTGCTGAGAGGTGGTGAGAGGAGCCTGCCTTGGGGGCCTTTACCCCTGACCGTAAACTCTACCAACCACAGGATGCCTGGGGCTGGGGAGAAAGCCTGCCCCCTAGTGGAAGTGGCTGTGGTTGCCTCGGCTGCAGGAGCCTGAGCTTGATTGGAGCCTGTGTGCCAGGGAGCAAAGAAACGCCAGATGGCTGGAGCCCAGGGGACACAAGTTTGTTGGACTGATCTGGTTTTCCAGCATTTAAAAGTTGTGAAATGCTGGTAACGGAGAGGGGGACATGGAAATTGATGATGCAGACCCTGCCGTCTCTTCAGAGCTGCTGCTCCTTCTGTTCCTGTGCGTTAGAGCCGTTTCTGCAGACAGGGGACAGTGTCGGGGCCCCGGCAGGTGGCTGGGACGGTCCTTTCTTCCCCAACAGGCCCAGGGCATCCCAGATTTCCAGGCAGCCTCACAGTAGATTGTCCCTCCCACAGGCAGGTCGGCCGGCTGAGGGGCTGAGTTCACACTGGGGTCCCAGCCAGCCCCCAGGGCCACCTCCTGGGCTTCGTGATTCTGGAGCTTTGGATGGTCCATCGGGTGGCACAGGCTTGCCGCTGAACATGGGGTGTCCTTTAGTTTTCTGCCTTGAGTCTTGCTCAGCTAGTAGAAGCAGCTGACCGCAGACCTCGATCACACAGTGTTGGGAGGAATCCACACGGGGCAGCCCCGCACCTTGACCAAGAGCCAGGCCTTCGCTTGTCTGTTTACCTGTTTGTTTATACGTTCACTTACTTCGTTTATTGTAATCGGTATTTTTTGATAGCTGCCTCTGCCAACTTTGATGTGATTCACTTTTCGGATCATTCTCTGCCCCGGGGGCTGTCCTGAACGCTGTGGAGTGTTTGACAGCGTTCCCTGACCCCATCCACTAGGTGCCGTAGCAACGTCCCTCCCCTCGGAGGTGACCACCAAAAATGTCTCCAGACACACTGCCAAGTGCTTGTGCTTGTGAAGAACCACTGATCTGGGGTGCCCGGGTGCCCGAGTCATTAAGTGTCTGCCTTCTTTTTTTTTTTTAAATTTATTTATTTGACAGACAGAGATCACAAGTAGGTAGAGAGAGACGAGGAAGCAGGCTCCCTGCTGAGCAGAGAGCCCGATGCAGGGCTCGATCCCAGAACCCTGGGACCATGACCCGAGCCGAAGGCAGAGGCTTTAACCCACCGAGCCACCCAGGCGCCCCAAGTGTCTGCCTTCTGCTCACGTCATGATCCTGGGGTTCTGGGATCAAGCCCCGCATTGAGCTCCCTGCTCAGTGGGAAGCCTGCTTCTCCCTCTCCCTCTCTCCCTGCTTGTGTTCCCTCTCTCGCTGTGTTTCTCTCTGTCAAATAAATAAATAAAATAAAATAAACATAACCACTGATCGAATCTCTGGTGTGTCGGCTTCAAGACTGGCCCCATTCCCATCACAGCTGACTCTGAGCCAACACCTGACAGGGGTGAGGCTCACCCTTCCCGCTTTCCCGCCCACCTCACCTTCCTCCTCTCCTGACCGGAGGGCCTGCTCACTTCTGTCTGGGGAACAGATTTGGGACCTGGGACAAGTTCCTTAGCCTCCTGTGACCTGTTTCCTCATGTGCAGTTCGGGCTGGTACAGTAGGCGCCTTGCTAGGGGTACGTAGAGTAGGAGAGTTGTGTGTGTAAGTACTTATTAGCACGTTTCCAGCATGCTTGTTGTTCTTATCGAACAGCTATTTATTTTTGCTGTGCTAAGAAGGGGGTGCGTCAGTGAATAGGACAAAAGCCCTGACCTTGGGATTTCATAGCCCGGGAGGCAGGTACATTATCCCGCCATTGTGATTCAGTGTAATTAGTGCTGTGGTGGGAAAGTGCGAGGGGGCAGTGGGAGCCTGCAGGAGGGCTGCCCCTTGCGGGAGTTAAAGAAGGAAGGCTTCCTGGAGGAGGTGGTATCCCGGCCAGGACCTGAAAGATGAGTCTGGGTTAGCGAGGTGAAGGAATGGGGTCTAGGTTATCTCACTTTTAAAAAATCCTTAAATGCTTTCCTGGGGAAAAAAAAAAAAATCTTATTGAATGGGCTCTGGTAGCAGAAAGGGCCAGACTGTGTCATGGGATCCAGGCTCACGCCCCCTCAGGGATGCCCAAAATGAAAGTGCTTGGTGCAGTGAGGCTGGGATAGGGGGCCAAGGGCAGAGCTCCTGGCCTGGAGGAGACCCACTGCAGGGGACGGATGTAACATGGTACCGGAAACCTCCCCAGATGCTTCCGAGGAGGGGGCGGTGCCTGGGAGGCAGCTGGGGCACAGCACAGCTGCTGTGTCTGCACAGCTGGGCTCCATTCCCAGCTCACCTGTCCCTCTCCGGGGCTCGTCTGGACAGCGCTGTGCAGTGCAGTGTCGCAGAACCCGGCTGGGGGTTGCTTCTGCTCGCCCTGTCCCTTGCAAGGGGAGGGAAGGTGGTGGGCAGAGCTCGGTGGAACTCACGTGGGTCATTAAAGCCCACATCCCGTGGGCCTCGAGGTGCCATCCAGGGCTGGTAGGGGGCCCTGCTGATGGTGTATATCGTTCCTCTCCCCAACAGCTACAGTCTCCGCCTGGCGTCCCGGTGCCCTCCGCCAGCCGCCCCGTACATCACCAGGCAGTGTAGGAATGTGAAGGCCACGGCGGCAGCCCAGTTCCAGGGACCCCTCTTCAAAGAGTAGACACTTCGCCTGCTCCCTGACAGGTACGAGGAGGGTGGGGAAGCTCTGGGGGTCGAGGGGCACCAGACTTGGGTCTTGGGGTGGCCTGGGAGGCAGGGGAGAGGGTGGGCATGATTGCCTGTGTGGTGGGGGGGTGGGCATGGGGCCTTTCTGCAGGCAGGTGTGGACCCTAGCCCTGTCACTTCCTGGCTGTGGGACTGCCGCAAGGTACTCAGTCTCTCTGAGCCTCGATTTCCACATCAGTAAAATGGGGATGACAGAATTACAAGTGTCATGTGTATGCACCACAGGCAGAAAATGCCTGGTGCACAGAAAGCACTAGCTTTTAGCTGTTACTAGCTATTTTAGGACTAGCAGTTAGCTGTGACTGTTGAATAAGAATAGGAGGGACAACCACAATAGCCAGCACTTACTCGAGACTTCTAGAGGCTTTAAGCCCACAGAAGATTGTGTGGTCTTTACTCCCACAATGTGTTCGAAAGTGAAAGTAATAGTATTCTGCAAAATATAAAACGTAAACTTAATGTTGAACCTGAAGTCTCTTTCTAGATTTTCTGGTAGTAAAACCTGAATCCCATCATAGAAGCTGGACTTTCCCTCTTCCGGGGGGCTGGGCTTGGCCAGTGAGCTCGAGCGGGCCTGGACTTCCTTGTTGGTGACGTGGCGTGTCTTCTGTCACTGTGTCCCTGAGACCGTGATGGGAGGAGCCCACGCGCCAGGACACGGGGGCACCAGTTAAAAATACAGACCCCAAGGTGCAACCCCAAACTTACTAAACAAGCATCCTGGTGTGCAGGGCCTGGGAATCTGTAGTAGCAGGTGGCCCCATGATTCTGGGACACATCCAGGCGTGGGGATCCCTGCTTAATGCAGCCAGGGATGTTCAGGACGAGAACATAGTTGTTTCGGGCAAGCATGGGCTGAACTCTGAAACTTTGGGGTCTTCTGTCCTGTACGTTCCTCCCTCTGCCTGTTCTGCTAACCTGGAGGGCTCACGCACTCCTCCCTTCCTGAAGCTGCTGGAGGCTCTGGGCTTTATTTCTCTGGGGGTCAGGGAGCAGCATGGAAACAAAATCCGCTTTCCCCAGGGACTCTGCTGTATTGAGCCAGAATTCAGCCTGTGTCTCCAGAACAAGCTCCAGACAGGGCACGTGTCCCTGAGCCAGAATGCTGGGGAGCAGAGTTGAAATGTGCGTGAAACGCAAAACTGGAAGGTCCGGGAGAGCAGAGGCCCCAGGGCAGTTCTGGGTCCCGGCACAGCCCGGGCCCCTCCCTGTCGTGGCCGCTGCCATGTGGACGTCTGTGTTGATGGGCGCCAGGGTGTGGCCTACAGCCCAGAGCAGGTGTTCTTTGTGGCCCAAGGCCGAGCCGGGCGTAGCTGGATTGACTGGGCCACGGACTGGGCCGTGACCGTTGGCCACTGCAGTCTCTGGTGGCGATGCGGGGTTTGCCGAGCACTGCTAATTCAGGCTCTGCCCCCGGGGGCCGGGGCATGACCCTGGAAGGATGCCTTCTCTTCCCTTACTACCAGACCTGTGCGGCTTCCCCGGCAAGGTGCTCAGAGTAGAGGCCCAAAGTAATTCGTGTCTGTGACTGATTTATTTATATTTATGTATATATAATTTAAAATTATATGTGATGTAATATATGATATAATATATGATTTATATATATATATATATATAAAAATATGATTTAAAAAACACCGTACTTACACTGTTTGTCATAGCTCAGGCTGCATAACAGAGTGCCGTGGACTCTGGGGCTTAGACAAGACATTTACTTCTCACAGTGCTGGAGGCTGGGCCTCTGAGCATCTGAGGTTGGGGCGCCAGCATGGCTGGGTTCTGGTGAGGACCCTCTTCCTGGCTTACAGGGGCCACTGTCTTGCTGTGTCCTCAGTAGTGGACAGAGGAGGCTCTGCTGTCTCTTGTGAGGTCACTAAACCCGTCACGGGGGCCCCCACCCTCCTGACCTCATCTAAACCTAACACCTTCCAGAGGCCCCACCTCCAAATCCCGTCACACTGCGGGTAAGGGCTTCCATATATGAATTTGGCCGGGGAGAGGGGGCAGTTCCACATGTTTCCAGAATGATTTTTTAAGTGCCGTGACAGAGGATTTTAGCATGGGAAAGATGTGTGCGTCAAAATCCCCATTTCACAGGGAGGGAGACAGACAGGGGCAAGTGGCAGAACTGGAGGCAGAACTGGAGGCATCTGACTCCCCGATTGGAGAGAGGACTCCAGGGGCTCTGTGCTGCCCCCCTCAAAGTCGTATGCCGAACTGTCGCACTTAGGGGGTCTGTTCTGGGGAAGGAGTGATGTCCTCGGAGCGCCCAGGCCCTGGGACTGCGCCTTCCCTGCCGCCCTTGCCCGCTTAGAGGCTCTGGCTGGTTAACTCAACAGTCTGAACCCGGTGAGGAGCTCGCCTTTTCTCCGCTGCTGACTTCTCGTGAGCCTCCCTGTTCTGGCCTTTATCAATGTCGTGGGCAAAGCCCAGGGCTTTCTGTTCACTTTGTGGCATAAAACACACCACCCTGTGTCGTCCCGTGAGAAAGTGCCCCTGCACGTGCGCTGCACCTGTCTCTCTCCGTTGCCTGAGGCCAGCACACTTGGGCCCTGGGGTCTTTGAGGGGCTGTCCAGGGAAGAGCCTGGCGTCTCTCACTCATCTGGCCACCTCCAGGATCTTCCCCTCGGCTGCCGCTGGCCTTGGGCAGGCTTCCCAGCACTGGTTGTCTCCTGGGGTTCCAGGGGCTGGGTGGGGTGATAAGAACCCTCCCCCCACCCGACAGCCTCTGCTTCCCTCCAGCCCCAGTGGTCCAACCCACAGCCCCTGCTGCTGGGGTCCCCACCCTGGAGGGCTGCTCCTCGGGCTAGGGATAGGCAGGCTGGCTTCTCTTGTGGATCCCACTCGATGACCTGCAGGTGACACACACCAGCCACACCAGATGGAGGAAACGCAGGCCACTCCTACGGCTGGCCCCTGTCTCCATGTTCTTTTTCTCCCCCGGCTCGTTTGGGGCACACACAGGCCTCCACTGGGAAGGTACCCTCATACAGTGCCCAATCAAGAGATTTTGGGGGGAGGGGTTGGAATGGACCTAGGGTAGTGGTTTAAGTGTGCATTTTCTGGAGGTGAATCCAGCAATCCTGGTAGGTATTTCACTTCTCTGTGTTTTAGTTTGCCCATCTGCAAAATGGGTTACTAGTCATACCTGTCTCATGGGTGTACCATAAGGGTGGCGCAGGTTAATATATGAAAAGCCCTTAGGAAAGCGCCTGCCTGGTATGTCATAAGCCTGCAGTCAGTTGGCACTGCTAGTATCGTTGTTCTCAGCCAATCATCACGGTAGTGGTAGAGGAATAATAATACTAGTTAGTGGTCGGAGTGGCAGTTTTAGCAACGATGACCAGGTCCACGGGGTGAGAGAATGGAGCGCCTGAACTTGGCCCAGCACGACACCAGACTCATCTTTAGGCCCGGGCAGCAAATGTTACTAAGTCCTGACCACCCTCCTCCCCCCCCCACCGCCCCTGTTCCTGGCTCCGTGTCAGGGACTGTGGACGGGGTTTCTGTGGCCGAGGCACGCAGGAGAAGCCGGTCCCCTGGAACCAAAAGCACTCACAGGCTCTGAAGTGGGCTTGACCTGGTTCAAGTCCCATGGCTGCCACTTGTCGTCAGCCTGACCTTGTAAAAATCACTTGTCCTCTCTGAGCCTCTATTTTTTCCGTGCCAAATGGGGATCTGGGGATCTGTGTCACCTGCCGTGAGGGTCGTTGGAAGCATTAGAATGAAATCAGGTGGTGACATAGTTGACTGTGGCAGAGTCTTTGGCAGGATTGATTGAAGTGAACATCTGTGTCCCCAGACCCAGCAGTTACACTGCAGGGAGACATGTGGCAGGAATGCGTGCACATGCACGCCAGAGCCCACGCACGGGAGAGGTCATACGTTACCTGTGCACACCCTACCGCCCAGCACTTCTGCTCGGCTTAAGTGTGCACGCGTGTGCCCCGCACGTGCCCTCCAGACATAGATAAGCATGACTCAGGGTGGCCCCAGATTGGAAACTGCCCACTTGCCCTTGGCAGTGGACCAGCCAGATGAAGGAGGCACGATCCTCCAGCAGACTCCCGTAGCAAGGAGGTGGACGGAGCTGCACGCACGGGCTCAGGAGGGATGGATCACGGACATGTCGTGCGGAAGGAGCCAGACACAAAGTATACAGACGGATTGGTTCCATTTATTTTAGTTAAAAATGGACAAAATCAGTCTATGGTGATAGAGGTCGGAGTGTTTATTCTGGGGGTGAGGGTTAGCGGTGGTCCTAGAAGAGAGCCTGGGATGGGGGCGAAGAGGAGGTGGGTCATGTTCTGTTTCCTACGTGGGAGCTGCTCACGCAGGTGTGTTCACTGTGAACATGCATCAGGCTGTGCTTTTCTGTGTGTCAGTGGCGTACTGCAGTCGATCTTTTAATTTTTCATTTTTTTTTAAAGATTGTATTTGTCAGAGAGAGAGAGAGAGAACGAGAGCAGGCACGTGAGCACAAGCAGAGGACGCAGCAGCCAGAGCAGGCAGAGGCAGAAGCAGGCTCTCCACTGAGCAGGGAGCCCGAAGCGGGGCTCGATCCCAGGACCCCGGGATCGTGACCTGAGCCGAAGGCAGACACTTAACCCACTGAGCCACCCAGGAGTTCCACAGTCAGTCCTTTACTTGTAAAAATTAAGTGAGGCAATGCTCCAGCAGCCCAGGGTAGGCACTGAGGATGCGGCCACTGTTACCGTTTTTTCTTTTTCTCCTCAGCACCTGAAGTGACCTGGAATCAGTGAAGCCAAAGGGACTGGCCTTCTGCCCTGCAGGGAGTACCGACCTATTCCACTTTTATGAGCCTGCGAGAGAAAGGAAGAGTGCGTGTGCGTGTGCGTGTGTGTGGTCTTCAGACGAGGGTCCCAAACCCCAGGGAGGCAGGAAGGCAGCTGATTCCACACCATGGACGACACTTGGGTGCAGCCGCTGGGACCGTGTTCTGCAGCTCAGCCTTCCTGCTGGGGGCGGGGGGCCTCTCCTACTATGCAATTTTTCAAGAGCTCCTTGATCCTGCTTTTTGCTTCTCGAGTTTTTTGCCGTGGCGGGGACTGTGGGCTGGCTCAGGGGTCGCCTCCAGTCCTGTCTGAGGAAGGCCTTCCAGAGGAGGCCGAGTTTCCCTTCTAACCACCCCACCTTCCCCAGCCTTCCACCATCTCTGGGAATCAGCGGCCTGTGGACGTGTCGGACCCTTGCTGATTGACCCTGTTGGCCTGCGCACTTTGAAAACCTCCCTTCTTTGCCTGAGCTGCTGGCTTGAGTCGTTTTCCAGATTTAAAATTCTACTCAGTCCATTTTGGGAGAAAGTCCCCATCCCCATTTGCAGATCTGGTTCCTCCCTTGAGAGAGGCAGGGGATGGGACAGCAAGGGGGGTGGGGAGGGCTCCCCCGCACCCCTCCCCGCCGTGCTTCTTTTGCCTCCCTTGGTGGGACCATCAACACCTTTAGCGGCTGACCTCCTCAGATTAGCTGAAAAGGGAAACAAAAATTGGGAAATGAAAAATAAGTTGGAGGATTAAGAAGCACAGTGGGGAGAAGAGATTTCCAGAGGCCAGTCGCCTGCCAGGGAATGATGGAGCTGGCTTCCGCTTTGCACGGGACCACTCCATGTCTCGGAGAAACGGGTGAGCTGAGCTAGGAGTTTGGACCCAGTTCAGTGAGGGTCTTGGGTTTTGTGCCTTTTGGGCAGACCCTAGACACGGATGTCTGAGACCACTTGAGCGCTGTTTTCTCAGCTACTTTCAGTCGTGATGGGCTGAACCACAGTGGAAGGACAGCACTTGGAAGGACGTGAGTGGTCACACACAAAAAGGGACTTTTTTTTTCAGGGCTACTATGGTTGATCTTGCAACTCTGTAAATATGTATGTAGACACTTTTAAAAGCACGTATTTATGTCCCTGACTGTAAATGCCCCCTTTTTAAAGTTTTATAACTTGTGTTATTTAATTAATCAGTCGACTGGCTACAGTGTAGGGTCTGACGATGGTCCGGGAGGAAGGTCTCACGAGACCCTCACATGGGCAGAAAAGTGCTGATCGCCGGCCTCCATTCACAGTTTTCCACTTGCCACCCAGCTCCAAACCATCGTTTGTTTTCAACTTCCATAAGCTGGCATCCTTTTGCCCACTCCGAAAATTAACCCTCACGAGCATGAAAAGCTGTGGCTGTTTCTTATCCTAACGATACGGTTTTGTCCCATAAATGTCGACACTCACGAACTGTACCCCAGCCTCTCAGTTCTGAGGGTTCCCCTTTGCAGCAGCAAGGAAGGCTCACGAATCCAAAGCTTCGAAAGTCACCTTCAACCGATGGTGAATTCCAGAAAATGTTGTGGGGGACTGGGGGACACTCATTTTTGCATGTGCAAATGTGTGGGTCAGCCTTCGACCCTCTCAGACCAGCAGAAAAGGCTACGAGTGTCCCGATCACAAAGACGGAGGCGGGGGGTGGTCTTCTAAAGAGTGGTGTTTCCTGGTCAGTGGTGGTTTTCGGGCGTGGGTGTGGATCACGGAAGAGAACGGTTCTGTATCTGCCATGTGAAGGAAATTAACAATAAAAGTGTGAAGCGCGATTGTAAGGAACAAGTCTGGGAGTGATCATTTTGGTTTCTGTGTTTTGGGTCCATTCTGGCAATTTCTGTGGGGTGGGGGTGGATGGGTTGAGGCGGCCCCCAGAGGCCCCATTCCGACAATGAGAGCAACGCGAGGTTTCAAGGAAGCTCACTGTGGAAACATCCTGCCGGGTGAGCAAGGTTACTCTGTCCTCAGATCACTCTCCCACCTGCCAGCCAGGAAGTTAGGCCATTTCACTGAGGCTAGACAGGCCTCCGTGATTGTAAATACATTCTCCTCTTTAGCTCTATTGTGATTGCTTTCATGTACTGTACAGTGAACCCACATAAGTCAGTGTACAAATCAGGTTTGTTGGTTTTTTGGTTTGTTTTTTTTTTTGTATATTCGGAGTTGTGCAACCATCACTGCATTCAATTTTAGAACATCTTCGATCACCCCCAAAAGAAATCCCATACCCATTAGCAGTTGCTCCCGATTTCTCCCCTCGGTTGCCCTAGGCAGCCACAGGTCTACTCTCTGTCCTTAGGTTCACCCTTCCTAGACATTTCACGTAAATAGAATCGCACGGCGTGTGATCTCATGACCAGCTGTTTCACTTCGTGTTTTCGAGGCATACCCAGGCTGTAGTACGTATCAGCACTTCTTTCCTTTTTATGGCCTAATAATCCCATTGTATGCTTTTATTTGTGCAATATTTGGGACATAGTTACACTTAAAACAAGGCATCACTCATTGTTGATCTGGAACTCCACTGCGACAGGTGTGCTGGATCCTACCAGGTAAGTCTGCCTGTGCAGCAGTGACTCCAAGCTCACGGCTGACCTTCTAGGGACCATTTACTGTGAACTGCCATGGGCCAGATACTCCCCGCACATTCCCTTTTCCTATCAGGGCATCCCAGCAGGAAGGGTACCTCAACAGCCATTTCACAGATGAAGGAACAGGCTAGACACCTTAAGCAATTTGTCCCAGGGTCACACAGCTGGCAGATGTAGGCTGGAACTGCGTTGAGCCCTTTCCGGCCCAAAGTTCTGTAGTTCCTACTTGCCTTTCGCTGCTGCCTCTGCTGCTGGTTCCTCCAGCTCTCCGGCCACCTGGCAGGTGGAAACATGACAACAGAGGTCAGTCCCCAGCTACCCAGAGCATAGCCGTCGGCTGCTGAGCTTCCGCTCCACCCCAGACGCCTGGCCGGATGAAAAGCATATGTTTAAAGCTATGGGTTCTGTCCCAGGTCCCCTCCCTATTGGCCATGTGACCTTGCTTGGGCTCCCACTGGTCTCAGCTTGGTTCCTTGTTTGTACAAGGGGACGATCACCCAGCTTCCTGGATTCTAGCCACCACTGCATTTGCTGAAAGTTAACTTATCCCTCTCTGGGATCACCTGGCTGATCGTTAAAGGAGAAATCCTTGGTCTCTACACCCACCCCCCACCCCCCCCATCTGTCGCATCAGAAGCCCGGTGGGGGGCGGGTTGCCACCTGGCCGACCAGCTTAACGCCCGGAAGCATGTCTGGAAACAAGCATGGGGCCTCAGGCAGACCACTGCATCAAGGGCGCCCTAGGGATTTGCATCAAGAAGGGTCTCCGGTGCTTGTTCTGAGCGTCAAGCTGTGCCTGGCGCCGGGTCACCGCCAGGACTGGCTCCAGAGGCTCAACGCCGCCGGGTGCTGGGCAGGTCCTTAAGCCTGCCCGGGTGTCCCGCGGAGACCGGGGGAGCGTGGCGCTGGGGGCGGGAGCGGGCCATAGGGAGCCCCACACGCCCTGCGCCGGCTGCCCGGGGAGGGTTAGGGCGCGGCGCGGGGTCGGATTAGGGCGCCGCGGCTCCGACTCCAGGGCTGGCCGCGTTCCGGTTGCCCGGGCAACCGTACCCCCGCCCCCGCCCCGGTGCTCCTCCTTCTGACGTCGAGTGCCAGGTCACGAGCAGCCTGACGCTGCGTCACGCTACGTCATGCGCCTCACGCCGCCGGGTCACGTGGGCATCTCCTGGTTCACGTCATCAGGGCCGGGGGAGCGCAGGGCCGGCAGGGGGCTTGCGAGAGAGCCCGAGCGCTCGCACCACGTTTCCTACAGTACGTGGCTCTGATTGTCAGACGGTGTTGTGAGTTGTTACCAACCCCGCATCGCGCGTGCTTTCTAACCGAAGCCTTCTGTCTTAATAACCCGAGCTTTCGCCTTGGTCTGCACCTGTGGGGAAGCGCGCAGTCGCTCTAGGGTCGCCTCTGCGGTCTCCCCGGGACATCAGGGGACGGCTGTGCGCACCGCTGTCCAGACCCAAGGCTGGCGCCGGGGAAGCTGGGCCACCGTCCTGGGCACCTTGGCGGGCGCAGGTGGGCGTCCTCTCTTGGCCCCCTCGAGGGTGCCCCTTGTTAATGCTGATGAAGGCGGAAAGGAGCCTGGAGGCCTCCAAGCCACTTGGCAGAGCGGGTGGGTGCAGAAGGTCCCTGAGCTCCCTGCTCTGACGGGGGTGGCTTGGCGTCCGCCCCTCTACTGAGGGGTGAGCTGAAGGCAGGCCCCGCGGTGGCAGGCCAGCTCCTGACTCGCCGGGCTCTGAGGGCGCAAGTTCTCCAGGGTGGGAGACCGGAAGCCTCAGACTGCCCCACCAGCCTTGCCATGGCTCAGCGGGAGGAGACCGCGGCTCCAAGAGGGCCTCCTGGCCCAGGGTCTGCCCCTTCTTTACAAGAAGCTGGCCGGTGGGGCATGAAGCATCTAGTGGAAGGTGGCCTGGGCCCTAGGGATGGAGCACAAAGTAAGTTTCTCTGTTCTGATCTGCCCTCCCACTCCCGCAGCAGGCTCAAATGAGGAGCAGGTTTGCAGGTGGGGTGAGGTAGGGGAAGGTCACTGTCATGTGACTTCCAGTCAGCGGACTTCCATGCTGGCCCTGGGCAGGGGGGCCATTGAAAGTCAGCACTTGGAGGCAGCTAAGAGCTGGGTGTCCTTGGATTTTGCACCTTGAAGTTGTCCTATTTGTGTCTTCCGAGCCCTGGTCTTGGCAGCTTGTGATACCGTGTGTTTCTCTGGACTGTGTGCCCATCTCTGAATTGATGTCACTATAAAAATCCTCTGAGAATTTCCTGTGCACTTAGGATAAAACCCAACTCCCTTATCTGGTTTAGAAGTCCTGCTGGCCCCAGCCTCACCTTACACACCACCATCTTCCTCCTTGCTCTCTGATCCAGCCATACTCATTGTATTTTTGCTCTGTCTTCCGCCACAGGGCCTTTGCACAAACTAATCCTCCTGCCTGCACTGAGTTTCCACCAGAAGGCATCCTTCCCTCACCATTCAGTCTAAGGTGGCCTCCCTGTCACCTGTCATTTGGCTTGTTGATTTGATTCATCGCCTGACATTTTCTAGTTTCTCAGCTTCTGTAGAGTGTCAGCCCCATAAGAGTAGACAGACCTTATCTATCTATTCCTTTGTTGGCTACTACATCCAGCGCCTAGTAGGCCTTCAGGATTTACTGGGGGATGCACTGTAAGTCATCCTGGGGGGAATATGACCTCAGAGAAGGTCTTGATGAGTTGGGGAGTGAATGCAGCTGTGTGAGATTGGCTGGTTCGCAGCAGCCTCTGACCTGGGTGGAATTTTCAGCCATGGCCTGCTTCTGTGTAGGAGTCTCTGTGCAGACAGTTTTCATGGCCAGAGGGGGAAATAAGGTGGCTTTTATTTTATACTTTTTAAAAATGTATTTATTTATTTTAGAGAGAAAGAGAGTGTTGGGTGGAGGGAAGGAGAGATTTAGAAAGAGGGGGAGGGGAGGAGAGATTTAGAGAGAGAGAGTTGGGGGAGGGGAGGAGAGAGAGACTGTCCAGCAGACTCCCCATGAGCACAGACCCTGATGCGGGGCTTGATCCCAGGACCCCGAGATCATGACCTGAGCTGAAATCAAGAGCGAACACCCAACTGACTGAGCCACCCAGGCACCCCAGGTGGCTTTTATTTTAAATGTCAATACTGAAGATGTAGGGTTGCCAGGTAAGACCCGGCACATTTGAACTTCAGGTAAACAAGGAGTGATTTCTTTCTTTCTTTCTTTCTTTCTTTAAAGTATAAATATGTACCAAGTATTGCATGGGACATACATCCACTAAAAAATGGTTTGTTGTGGGTCTGAAATGAACATGTAACTAAGCATACCATATTTTTAGTTGCCAAATCTGGAGACCCTATTCAGAGGGCTAAGCCCCTGAGCTGTGCCCTTCTGGGACGTCCTGCCCGGTTCGAGCTCTTCTCTCCGAGCTTGTCAGCCAGCCCTGGCCCTCAGCCCGGCGGCTGGGGCGGCAGCTCCCCCTGCTTTTAAATATAGCTCACGGCTTTGGATGTGAAGGCCACCAGTGTCAAGTGGGGCCCCGAGGGCTCCAAAGAGTGTTCAAGTGGCTTTTGGCGCTTGTCTACATCTGGGGGTTGTGGCTCTGACTTTTGCTTGATGCCTAGGATTTTTTTTTTTAAGATTTTATTTATTTATTAGTCAGAGAGAGAGAGAGCGAGCGAACACAGGCAGACAGAATGGCAGGCAGAGGCAGAGGGAGAAGCAGGCTCCCCGCCGAGCAGAGAGCCGGATGTGGGACTTGATCCCAGGACGCTGGAATCATGACCTGAGCCGAAGCCAACTGAGCTACCCAGGCGTCCCGGATTTTTGTTTTTTAAACCATCTTGTCTTTCTTGCCGTCTGACGTGAAAGATTCTTTGACGGTGGGGCAAACAAGTAGGCCAGTTTTGTCGTTGGCTGGGAGGATGTTGCCAGATGCTATCATCCTTGGTCAAGGAACGGTCTCTACGGCTGTGTCCCCCACCTCTGTGCCATCCCAGAGCCGTGCTGGGTGAGCCCTTCCACGGCAGCTGACACATGGCTCAGACCTGCTTCACTTTACCCAAGTGCCTTCAGGTGTCGCTGGCCAGACTAAGGCACAAACCCGGAGAGCAGGGACGTGGATTGCTCAAGTGCTTACCTCGGAGCCCAGAGAAGTGTGGCCTGCCCTGTGGGCCATCCGTCCCTGCTGTGACTTTGTAGGCCTAGGGGCTGTGCCCAGCTCCCAGTGAGCGTCTCACCTGTGTGTGCTGCCTCAGTGCCCTGGGCCATGCGGCCAATTCTTAAACACCAAAATGTTTAGTTTTCTCATTGGAAAACGTATGTTGAAGTAGCCTGAGAAAAATAGAACCCAGAGAACTCCCCAGATACCGACTGACCCTTCTGTGCGTAATCCGTCGGATTTTTATGTAAACAAAGATTAGCTAACTGGCCGTGCCACCAACCCACCAGTGTGACCTTGAGATGCTCCTGAACCTCTTGACTGGCCGTGCCTCAATATCCTCATCTTTAACAGGGAGATTATCACCGACCTTTCCTGCAGGCGTTTGGTGGGGAAAGTTAAATTGATTGCTGTATCAAAGGCACTTAGGAGAGTCCCTGGCTTTGAGTATACTTGAAGGGTTCATGATGATGTCATTCACACTGGGCTTTTACACTTGAAGATTTTTACGACTGCATTTCTCTTAATGATGGGAGAGGTGGCAGAGGGCACAGGTTGTAGGCGGCATTTGGATTACTTCTGCCTTTTTACGTGGGCATCCTTGTCCCCATTTGCCCACAGTATGATTTCTTTTTTTATTGGAATGGAAGTGGAATGGCCTTGTTAAAAGGCAATAATTGATAATCCTTATTAAAGACACGCTGTGTACCAAGCCCTGGGTACATGTTTGCCTTATGGAAACCCCATGGAGGCAGGCTTTTTCATTTGTTCCAATATTTATGAAGAAACCACCTTAAAGAGACTGAATGCCTCTAAAGTCACAAATTTATTTTTTCATTTTAGTGTGGCATAAGCTAGTGGTCCAGTTTCATACTTCTGCATACATGGCTGTCTGGTTTTCCCAACACCATTTATTGAAGAAACCATCTTTTTTCCATTGTCTCTTCTTGGCTCCTTCGTTGTCACTGAATCGACCATAGATGTGTGGGTTTATTTCTGGGCATTGTATTCTGTGCCATTGATCTATGTATCTGTTTTTATGCCACTACCATACTGTTTTGATTACTAGAGCTTTGTAATACAGTTTGAAATCAAGAAGCATGATACCCCCAGCTCTGTTCTCTCTCAAGACTGCTGTGCCAGTATGGGGTCTTCTGTGTTTCTATGTGAATTTTAGGAGTGTTTGTTCTATTTCTATGAAAAATGCCATTGGAATGTTGCTAGGGATTGCATTGTATCTGTGGGTGGCTTCCCATAGTATGGGAATTTAATAGTATCAGTTCTTCCAATCCATGAACACAGTGTATCTTTCCATTTATTTGTGTCTTCAGGTTTTTCATCAGGATCTTGTAGTTTTCAGTGTACAGGTCTCTCACCTCCTTGGTTAAGTTTATTTCTAGGTATTTTATTCTTTTTGATACAATTGTAAATGGAATTGTTTTCTTCTTTTTTTTAAAGGCTTTGTTTTATTTTAGAGAGGAGAGGGAGCATGTGTGAGCGTGGGGGGCAGGGGCAGAGGCAGAGAGAGAGGGACAAGCAGAGTCTGCACTGAGCGTGGATCCCAACTTGGAGCTCGATCTCACGACCCCAAGATCAGGACCTGAGTTGAAACCAAGAGTTGGACACTCACCCAACTGCGCCACCCAGGCACTCCAGGATTGTTTTCTTAATTTCTGTTTCTAATAGTTTGTTATTAGTGTATAGAAACATAACTGATTTTTGGATCCTGATTTGGTATCCTGTAGCTTTACAGAATTTGTTGATCAGATGTGACCACTGGTCTGTTCCTTAAGGTTGAAGTGGGAGATACCCCGTGCCCCCGTCTCCATGGAACATCTAGCTGCTGCAAATATGAGAGGTCCAGGGCTCTTCCTTGGCTTCCTAAGGCTCTCTGGTTTGCCTGATGCCACCCAAGACCTCCCACATCCATCTTCTCTAAATCGGGGGACGCCGCAGACTCCTCCTGGGAGAGGGTGGGAGGGACTTTGGGAGAGTCTGGGAGCGGGGCCCTCCTGGCACAGGGCAGGGGTTGGTGAGAGCCAGCTGCCTGGGGATCTGTTTCCAACTCAGTTCTGCAGTCTTGAAGAAATTACATTTTTGCCAGAGTGCCGTCAGTCTCCGACAAACAGCTACGTGGCGGGGGCATGGGGGGGTCGGAGGTGCGGAGTGATGGAGGGTGGGGAGAGTGCCAGTGCCTGTGTGCTCTTCTCCCGTCCAGTGACAGCCTCCCCAACCAGCTGTCTCAGGTGGGCTTCTCTAGTTCCAGCTCTGCACACTGTAGATCTTCTGATGCTTCCAAAGGTCTAATAAACCCCCCCCTGGCTCGGCATCCCCTTGCAGGTGCCAGCCGGGGACCTGAGTCCCCAGTTCAGCTGGATGTGAGGAAGGGAAGGGAGACTGCAGAAGGTACCATCGATGTGACCCAAGAGCCATGCCCTTGGATGGCCGAGGCTGGATTTCCTTGCTTTAATGTGTCCCAGCTTCCCTCTGTCTTGCCAACACCTGCGTATACCCACTGCTCTGGAGGAAACAATTTCCAGCCACATGCCAGCTGAGACACAGTGTCCCTCGCTTCACGGTGCTGGGCTGGTGGCCGGGAGAGGACCCTGGTCTCAGCCTTCCTGCTGAGAGGTCCTGGGCTGGCTACAGTTCCATAGCTCTGTCCTCTCCTCCTGACACCAGGCCTGCTCTGTGCCATGTCTCTTCTGAACCTTGTCCCTCTTTCGGTCCCCAGCGATGGTGTCAATCCACAGTCCGTGTAGGAGAGCCACTGTGAGGGGAGCCCTGGACCTTACAGGGGGAAGTGAAACTTGGTAACACGGAGAATGATTGTGATTGTGTGGCCAGAAGGAAGGGGACGCTTAGGGTGATAGAAGGGTATACTTGTCCCCAAATGCTAAAGCTATTTCTTCCATAACAGAACTCCAGGAGTGGCCTCAGGGCAGGGCCAGGACCAGTGGCATAGAAAATGCCTCCTGTAAAGGCTGGATTGCCTTTTCTTCTAGAAATATGCCACTGATCAAGTCTATGATGGGCCAGTCCCGATACTGAGCTTTCCCACCATCCCGACACCTCTCTGAGGCCGGCGCTGTCACATGACCCCTGGTGACTGGGACCAGTCCCTTCCTGGCTATAGGATGTTGGGTAGAGCTGAGTGGAACCTGGGGCTGGGGAGGGCTTCGCTTGGGCTCCCCTGGGAGCAGCCACTTGCATTTCTTTTCAGCCTTTCATGTTTTGTTTTTGTTTTTGTTTTAAATCTGGTTCGGTGGCATGCAGGCTTGTTAACAGACGTTCCTTATATCTGAGATGCGTTCAACCCCCTGAAAAGCAGAAGAACCCCTTTGCGAAGGTGTGCATTCCCCAATGGCTGGACAAGTGAGGAGAGTCAGATGATGACCACTCGGGGTATGACATGGGACTGGGCCACTTCCCTTCTGGGTCAAAGAAGAAAAGGGGGCTGAGGGTGAGTGTTCTTCCTGCAGTCGCACAGGGGAGACCTCCCCATGCCCCCCTGCCCCCCCGCCAAGGTCTGGCTAAGCTCCTGAGACCTTGATGGACGTAGGGGCCCCCGAAGCTTGTCAGAGCAAGCCGCGCGAGGGGCTCTCCTGGAACCCGTCTGCTTGGACGGCTCCGTGTGACCTCTGGCTGCTGGGCAGGGGGCTCGCTAGACCACTCTGACTCTGGACGCCAGGAGGCAGGGGGCTGTCCTGTGGCTGCCCGTCCCTCACCGCTCACGGGGCAGGGGGACCACACAGAGCCACTAGAGGGGACTCCCTGCCGGTCGAACCGCTGCCGCGGGGATCCCCAGTCCCGTTCTCACTCAAGTGGGGTTTTCAGAAGTGCTCCGTGCTCCTTCCAGCGTTCCCGTTCGTCTTTACACCTGTTCGGTCATGTGCTGACCCCGACGTTACCGCAGCCTGCCCCTGTGCCCCCTGCCCGTCCTGTTGGGGTGGCCCGGCGAGGGTAGGCCGCAGAATGGTGAGGGGCTGGACTCTGGTTGGCCCCGGGTCTGATCCTGGCTCCACCCCTGTGTGTGACAACCCCCCCCCCCCGCCCCAGCCAGTGTGGGGGGCTCCTGGGGAGCAAGAGAAGGACGTGGAAGGTGCCAGCTGGTGTCTTCTGTCCCTTAGTGAACCCTCAGGGCCGGGGAGGCACCGTGAACTCACTGGTCTGTTGTTGGCGGTGTGCCATCATCTGACGTTTTAGGGGTGACTTCTCTTCTGGATTGTCGTTGTCTCTGTGGCTGCGGTAAAGGACCACACACTGGGGGGCTTAACTCGTTTGTTATCTCGAAGTTCTGGAGGCTGGGAGTCTGAGGGGAAGCGGTGGGCAGGGTTAGTTTGTCCTGAGGCTTCTCCCCTGGCTTGCAGGCGGCCACCTTCTCCCCCTGTTGGCGGGTGGCCTCCCCTCTGTGCATGCTCGCGTCCCTGCGGTCTGTCCTATAAGACGAGGGCTCCCCCTATGACATGTAGCCGTAACCACTGCTTTCAAGGCCCCAGGTCCACACACAGTCACAGTCTCGAGTACACCGGCAGTGAGGACTCCATGTGAGTCTGGGGGTACAATTCAGTCCGTGATATAAATATTCAGATATTTTTCTGTCCTGTTGAAACTGCAAGGGAGATCCACGGAAGAGACCTTGAGTCTGTAGTAGGTGTTGGTCTTGGGGTATAATGCAGGAAATCGGTCTGAGTCTTTGCCTTTTTTTTTTTTTTTTTCTTTTTTAAGTAGGCTCCTTGCCCAGTGTGGAACCCTGTGCAGGGCTTGAACTCATGACCCTGAGATCAAGACCTCATCTGAGATCAAGAGTCGGATGCTTAACAGACTGAGCCAGCCCGGTTTCCCTGAGTCTTTGCTTTTAACCTCATCCAGCAGCCTGTTCCCCCTCCCCGAGGGCACAGGAGCATTTGTTGCTGGTTCAGTGTTGGTAATTCATCTCTGGGTCTTGGGGTCCAGACACCTTTACGTTTGCACTCACTCTCCCACCGTGCATGTATCCGTCAGGCTGGCCTCTTTATGCTGCGGTGACCGACAGAGTCTTCGTTGCCAAAACAAATGCTTCTTTCTTGCTTATGCTACATGTGTATTGTGGATCGGTTAGGAACACTTTCCCCACGTTTGCAAACTCCTGGCTGGACACAGAGAGAACGGCTGCCATATACACATATAGGTGAATTATATGAAGTAAACTCCTTGCTACCACCCAGGACGGGAATGGAACATCGCCGGTCCCCCAGGACCAATTACAGCTGCCCTCTTTCCCTCCCAAAGTAATTACTGTCCTGACTTCTGTAGTGATCACTTCTTTGTATCTTGTTTGTTTTTAGTGAAACTTTAAATTTTGAGATTAATCATAGATTCATGTGTTGTTGTAAGAAAATAATATAGAGATCCTGGGTCCCCTTTGCCTAGTTTCTCCCAGTGGTACCTGGAGAAGTCCGCACAATAGGATAATGACTTGGATTCGGTCAAGATTCAGGACATCTCCTCACCGTGGGGACCCCTCACCTGGACCTTGTGTAGCCACATCAACTTTCCTCCCTTCTTGTTAACCCTTAATCATCTGTTCTCCTTCTCTGTACTTTTGTCATTTGGAGAATGTTGCACGTGGGATCACACTATGTATAACCTTTTGGGACTGGCTTCTTTCACGTGGCATAGTTCTCTCCAGTTTCCTCCAGGCTGTTGGGGGTATTGCCACTTTGTTCCTTTTTATTGCTACCTGGTGTTCCATGGATGCGCCCCCATTAACATTTTCCCAGTGGAAAGGCATCTAGGTTGTTTCCAGTTTGGAGCTACTGTGAGTAAAGCTGCTGTAGATACACTCTTGTGCACAGATTTTTTTTTTTTCCTGTTTGTGCAGTTTTCATTTCCCTGGGATAAGTTCTTGGGAGTGTAGTCGTTGAGATGTATACTTAGTTTGGTATTATTTTTAAGAAACTGCCTGTTTTCCAGAGTGGCTCTACTGTTTTACCTTCTCCAGAGTATGAGTCATTCAGAGAGTGATTTCTCTGCATCCTTGACAGCATTTAGTGTTGTCATTATTTTTTATTTTAGCCCTTGTGGTTTTAATCTGCATTTCTCTAATGGCTAATGGTGCAGATCTTTTCATGTGCTTATTTGCCATCTGGGTATCCTCTTCCCTGTAATGTCTGCTGTCTTCTGTTCATATTCTAATGGCATTGTTAGTTTTTTACTGTTGCATTTGAGGGTTCTTTATATATTCTAGACAATAGTTCTTCCCTAGATACATGGTTTGCAAATACTTACTTCCAGTCTGTGGCTTGTCTCTTTGTCCTTTTAACAGGGATTTTCACAAAACAACAACAGAAAAAAACAAAACTTTTTTTTTTATGAAGTCCTGTTTATTCTTTTATGGATCATGCTTTTGGGGTCAAGTCTAACAACTCTTTTCATGGCCCTAGGTCCCCAAAAGTTTCTCCTGTGTTTTCTAGAAGTTTTCTATCTTACATTTAAGCTGGTGATCCTTTTTTTTTTTTTTTTAAGATTTTATTTATTTTTTTGACAGAGACACAGTGAGAGGGAACACAAGCAGGGGCAGAGGGAGAGGGAGAAGCAGGCTCCCCACCAAGCAGGGAGCCCGATATGGGGCTCGAACCCAGGACCCTGGGATCATGACCTGAGCCCTGAGCTGAAGGCAGAAGCTTAAGGACTGAGCCACCCAGGAGACCCTGGTGATCCATTTTTTAGTTAATTTTTGAATAATGTATGAGACTTCGGTCAGGGGTCTTCTTTCCTCTTACGAATATGTGTTTCAGTGTCATTTGTTAGAAGTCTGTTTCCTTCATTGAATTGCTTTTGTATCTTACCAGAGGTCGCGTGTGCATATTTGTGGATGCTCCTGGATTCCCTGTTCTGATTCTCTGTTCTGTTCCCCTGATCTGTTTGCTTTCTCCTGTCTTCCTAAGGCAACATAGTCTTGATTATTATGACTATACAAAAATTCTTGAAATTAGATAGACTAATTCTTCCAGCTTTATTCTTTTTTGTTTTTATTTTTATTTTCTCTTTTTTTTAATCCCAAATTGTTTCACTGTTACAGCTCCTTTGCCTTTCCATATAATTTGAGAATAATTGTAGAATTTTAGGATAATCTTGTCTGTATGTGCAAAAGAAAAAAACTCGCTAGGACTTTGACAGGAATTGTGTCAAACCTACATGTCAATTTGGAGAGAATCGGCATTTCACTATGTTGACTCTTTCAAGCATGAACATGATTTATGTAGACATTATTTGACTTATCTGTGTTGTGTAGTTTTCAGCCTAAAAGCCCTGAATGTGCTTTATTTATTTATTTTTTTTAGGATTTTATTTATTTACTTGACAGAGAGCCAGCAGGAACACACAAGCAGGGGGGAGTGGCAGAGGGAGAGGGAGAAGCAGGCTCCCTGATGCAGGGCTTGATCCCAGGACTCTGGGATCATGACCTGAGCTGAAGGCAGACGTTTAACCAACTGAGCCACCCAGGCACCCCGAACATGCTTTTTTAGATTTTATCTAAATCTTTTATCTTTTGAGTGATTGTAAGTGGTATTGGATTTTTAAATTTGATGTTCATGTGTTCCTTGCAAGTACAAGAAAATACCATTGATTTTGTGTGTAGATCTTCTATCTTGTGACTTTGATGAACTCATCTGCTAGTTCTAAGAGTTTTTGGCAGATGCCTTGCCAAAGGGATTTTTTATATAAACGGTCACATTATCTGCAAATAAGGACAGTTTTATTCTTTTCTGATCTGTATGCCTTTTATTTCCTTTTGTGTAGAATTGGTATTCATTCTTCTTTAAATATTTGGTAGAATTCTCAAGTGAAACCAGTTGGGCCTGAAGATTTCTTTTTTGGGAGTTTTGTATTATGAATTCTGTTTCCTTAAGAGCTACAGAGCTATTCGAGTGATTTGTTTCCTATTGGGTGAGTTGTGGTCAATCGTCCCTTCTTACCCCTCCAATCTTCTTGTTTCATTCCCGATGGTTCTGGTTTTTCTTTGTCAGTCTTGTCTCTTCAAAGAACTAGTTCTTTGTTTCATTGATCCCCGCCCCCCCCCCCCCACCTTGCTTTCCTCTTTCCAATTGCATTGATTTCTGATCTGTAGTGTTTCCTTCCTTCTGCTTGCTTGGGATGTAATTTGCTTTTATTTTTGTAGGTTCTTGAGGTGGGAGCTTAGATTATTGATTTAAGACTTTTCCTCTTTTCTAATTATGCATTTTGTCCTCTAAATTTCCCTCTCAGCGTTTGCCTTGTGCCGGAAATTTTGATATATGGTATTTTTATTTTCATTCCGTATATTTTTGGTTTCTCTTGAGCCTTCCTCCTTGACCTATGAGTTATTTAGAAATGTGTGGCTTAGTTTCCAAATCCTTAGAGATTCTCCTGATATGTTCTCTTTCAGTTTCTAGTTTGAGTCCATTTGGTCAGAGAATCGACTCTCTGTGATTTCAGTTCTTTTACATTTGCTGAGGTTTATTTTTTTCCACTTTTATGAAACTGTAATTGACGTATAGCATTGTCTTCGTTTCAGACGTACAACATGATGACTTATTTATATGTAGCAAATGCTTATCACAACAGTTTAGTTAACATTCATCCCTTCACATAGTTATACTTTTTTTTCTTCTGATAAAAACTTTTTAGATTTACTCTCTCAACGACTTTCAAATATGCAGTACAGTGTTGTAAACTGTCATCACCGCACCCTATATTATGTCCCCAGGGCTTTTATTTTATACCTGAAAGTCTGTACCTTTGACCACTTTTTGCTGTTTTATCCACCACCTTCCCCTGGCCCCAGCGATCACAAGTCCATTCTCTGTATCTATGAGTTGAGAATTTTTCCACATAGAAGAGAGATCATACAATATTTGTCTTTCTCTGACTTGCTTGACTTAACATAATCCCCTCAAGGGCCATCCATATTGTTGTAAGTGGCGGATTTTCCTTTTTTTGATTGCATTATATTATTATATATTATATTTTTATGTTAATATTCTATTATATATAATAGAATATATTATACATTATATAATATGTAATTTAATACATAACATATTGCATTGTATTATTATACATTCCGCTGTATATGTAATCTATTCCAGTATACACACACCACATGTTCTTTATCCATTTGTCTGTCACTGGACATTTACGTTGTTCCCATGCCTTGGCTCTTGGGAATGATGCTGCAGTGAACACGGGAGTGCAGATCGCTCTTTGAGATCCTGTTTTCATTTTCATTGGATACATACTGAGAAGTGGAATGGCTGGATCATAGGATAGTTCTATTTTTAATTTTTTGAGGAACCTGCACACTGTTTCCCATTAGTGCAGACCAATTTATACTCCCACCAGCCGTGCATGAGAGCGCCTGGTCCAGCATTTGCTTTCACTTGTCATTTTGGTAACAGCCCTTCTAACAGGCATGAGGGACATCTCAGGATGGTTTTGATTTGCGTTTCCCTGATCATTAATGATGTTGAGAACCTTCTGTGCACCTGTTGCTTGATCACATATCATGTTACTTTGTGGTATTCTTGTTTTTATACCTGTTTTGTTTTTTCAGAAGTTTTTAGGATCTTTTTATCCTTGATGTTCAGAAACTTCACAGTGTGACTAAGCATTTTTCATTTGTTATACCTGGTGGGTACTCTTTTGGGAGTTTAACACTTTTTTTGAAAAAAGATTTAATTTATTAGAGAGAGAGAGAGCAAGAGAGCAGGGGAAGGGGCAGAGGGAGAGGGGGAAGCAGGCTCCCCGCTGAGTAGGGAGCCAGATATGGAACTGGATCCCAGGACTCTGGGGTCATGACCTGAGCTGAAGGCAGACGCTTAACCGACTGAGCCACCCAGGGGCCCTGGGAGTTTAAAACTTCAAAAAATATATATATTATAAAATATGTGAAATCTAAACAAACAAACAAAAACAACCTAAATGAATAAACAAGCAAATAAAAAGCAGAATCAAACCTGTAAGCACAGAGAATAAACTGGCTGACGTTTGCCAGAGGGGTGGGCGGTGGGGGAATGGTCAGAATGGATGAAGGGCTGTGAATCACAGGCGTTCAGTGACGGGATGAGTGAGTCACCGGAGTAAAAGACACCGCATAAGGAACATGGTTGTATTGCAGTAGTGTTGTGTGCTGACAGATAGTGGCTACACTTGTGATTATTTATCCAGTCACTATGTTGTACATTTGAAACTAATGTAACATTGTGTGTTAACTCCACTGAAATAACAAAATTAAATTCTTGTCAAATTTATTCAAGTCACTCATGTCATTGATCAATGAGTGGTGTTTCTTTTTTTTTTTTTTTAAAGATTTTTTATTTATTTATTTGACAGACAGAGATTACAAGTAGGCAGAGAGAGAGAGAGGAGGAAGCAGGCTCCCTGCTGAGCAGAGAGCCCGATGCGGGGCTCGATCCCAGGACCCTGGGATCATGACCTGAGCCGAAGGCAGAGGCTTTAACCCACTGAGCCACCCAGGCGCCCCAATGAGTGGTGTTTCAACATCTATCTTTATTGTTCACTTTCCTATTATTCATTAACACTGATAGAAGTATTAGCTAAGGGGTGCCTGCGTGGCTCAGTGGGTTAAGCTTCTGCCTTCAGCTTAGGTCATGATCTCACGATCCTGGGATCGAGCCCCGCGTCGGGCTCTCTGCTCAATGGGGAGCCTGCTTCCCCCTCTCTCTCTGCTTGCCTCTCTGCCTACTTGTGATCCCTCTCTCTCTGTCAAATAAATAAATAAAATCTTAAAAAAAAAAAGAAATATTAGCTAAGATTCTTGTCAAAATTATACTTGTTATTTGCATTAATTATACTTGTTATTTACATTATTTATGTTAATAGCTGCCTACAGATAAGAAAGTTTGACAAAACCTGATGAAACATTCTGTGAGAATCAATTGACTACATAGGGTTCTCATTAAAGAGTATTGTGTATATATATATTTTTAAAGATTTTATTTATTTATTACAGACAGAGATCACAAGTAGGCAGAGAGGCAGGCAGAGAAAGAAGGGGAAGCAGGCTCCCCATTGAGCAGAGAGCCCGATGCGGGGCTCAATCCCAGGGCCCCAAGATCATGACCTGAGCTGAAAGCAGAGGCCTTAACCCACTGAGCCACCCAGGTGCCCCATGAGTATTGCATATTTTATTACTATCTATAAACTGTGTGCTCTCTACTCCAATAAAATGTAAAACATGTATGTGCCAAAAAAAAAAAAAAAAACCCATTTGTCTCCCAGAACTTCTGTTGTTTTGTTTTTTTTTTAAAGATTTTATTTATTTATTTGACAGACAGAGATCACAAGTAGGCAGAGAGGCAGGCAGAGAGAGAGGGAGAAGCAGGCTCCCCGCCGAGCAGAGAGCCCGATGCGGGGCTCGATCCCAGGACCCTGAGATCATGACCCGAGCCAAAGGCAGCGGCTTAATCCACTGAGCCACCCAGGCGCCCCAAACTCCTGTTGTTTTTATGTTTAGCTCCTGGATTGATTTTTTTTTTAAATTTTCTTTTTTTAAATCTTGATCTTGATTCTTCTATATATTTGTGAGACTCTCTTAGTACTATCACTCTTCTGTTTTTAACTTCAGTCACTTTTAAATCTTAAGAGCTATACATTTTTCTGTACTTTTGTATCACTATCCCATGATTTTATGTGTACAAAATTATCTTCACTTTTTTTCAGTCATCTTCTACATAATGCATTGCCTGTTTCTACAGAGCTGCTTTCGGAAGCATTTATTTAGACATTATATAGTTCTTTTATACTCTAGGCACTGTTCTACATAGTTCTCTGAGGGCTTAATCCTCCCCCCACGGGATAGTCCTTTGTCTCCATCCTTTGTTCCCAGCCCACAGCTGGCCAGGGGCAGAGCTGGAGTTTGAACAGGGGCCTCTGGCTTCAGAGCCCACTGTGCATAAGTACTAGGTGGCCCCTCTGGGGTCAGCTGGTTCGAGCTGTCTTGTCACACTTGGGTGACAATGTCTGGGTGTGCTGAGGGGATGACTTCTCCCTAGTGTGGGCGGTTTAGGTAGGAGAGGTCAAGTCCATTGCTTGCCTTCTGTTTCTTTGCCAATGGGGCATGTCCCCTCTCTCACCATCCTAACCTGCGAGTGCGCCGGGGACCCAAACTCTTCCCAGCAGATGCCCGTGTCTGAGACTTTGACCCCTGAGAGAGTGAGAAGACACCAGGAAAAGAAAAAAAAAAGTTAGCAGTCATGCATCTCAGCTGTTGCTCCCTGACCAGATGCTTGTGCCTTGATAAGGCTTCTGTGATTTTTTTCTCCCAAGTCCCTGGAGGTGTCTTACATGTTCTTATACCTCTTAGAGTTTTGATAGTAAGTTATAGTACTCACTGTCTCTTTTTTCAGTAAGGAAATCTACTGGATTTCCTTATAAGGAATCTATTGGAATCTATTGGAAGGATATAATAAGGAATCTGTTGGAAGGATGTGGAGGGCCAGATTTGAAACATGGGAACTGACCAACGCTGTTCTGGAGGGTTGAGAATTCGGAAGCATGAAAGTCCTATTTTAGTAGAAACAGTCCACCAGAACAGATACACAGCTGCCAAGCCCACATCCCTCCATAGCTGCCCTGGAATGATTGGTAATTGTCCCTTTGTGTCCTCTACTCCCTCCAGATTCAAAATGTCCACTGGGTGGGTGGGGAGCCAAGCCCACATCACATACCTGCCCACTGATTGCCAGGAGCTGGAAGAAGGAAAGAAGATTCCCCTCCCCACTTGGCTTCTATAAGTAAAGGTCAAGGCAACAAATACCACGCTGGCTGGGTATTGCCCCAGAATAAGAAGTCAGATTCTAGACAAGCCCACCATATTGCTCATTTCCATTACAAGTTTCCCTACTTTTGGGTTTTGCAAATTTCCTATTTCTTTCCAATAAGCAGTCTTTTTGTTACTCACCAGAATCCTGTGTCTTCGGAGATCCCTAAGTGAAGTATGTCCGTGGGTCCCATAGGAATTTTGTTTGGTGCATCCCAGAAGTTTGGGGCCCTTGAGGTCTAGACACGCAATTTGTTCTCATCTCATTAGTTCGATTAAAACGTTTAGGGGAATAAATACCCTGCAAGTCTTTTGCTGATAGCAGCTTAGTGAGGACTGGCCATGAAGAACATTTTCCATATTCTTGGCTCAAGAGCTCGCTGTTCTCACTGACGTGTCAATATTGAGCCAAAGTGCCTGCACTTGGAGACAGGGCTGTGGAATGAGTCCATGTGGCCAGTCCATTCCAATTTGGTGTATGCAGGCTTGACTTGTTTTCATCAAGGAGTTCATTATTTGGGGCTGGAAGGCAATTTTCACGTGAAAATGGATATAAAACTCCTTTGCCCACTGCTGTGATTTGGTTGGGGAGACTTGGCCAGCTCGGGGGGGGGGGTCCAGAGCTCCCTGAAGTGGTGTTTAAAATAGAGAGTCCATGGTTTTCGGGGCCTCAGAGGGGTTCACAGTACTCAGAAAGGCTGAGTCATTGACTTGTTTCTTGAATGCTGAACTGCTTAAAAATGACCTTTTACATAGGGGTGGGTCGTTGTGTAACTCCGTAAATTTACTAAAAACCACTGCATTGTGTACTTTGAATGGGTGAGTTGTATGGCAGTTGAATTTCAAAACTGTTAAAAATGGACCTTTTGCTAACCTATTTGTAAGTAGGGGACTGCCTGAACAAGGGACCCGTCTTGGGTCCTCAGTGAATCTGGGAATTATTGAGCTTATTTGTGCATAATTGACCATTTTTATGTATTATTTTGGCTCTAGATGCACCCAACTCTGATAACAACGCTAGTGCGTTGTTTGGCCTGTAATACTGCACTGAGAACCGTATGTAATTCTACGGTGGGTTGAAAGCCGGAGCTAATTTCATTTATTGCCCCATAAATTGTGGTGGTTATAGTAATGGGGGAAGACATGAGCACAGTGAAAATTTAGCAAAGTTCCCTTGATTTCATGACCCCCATTGGTATTTTGCGCCGTGTTACGGGATTTCATGGTAAGTGACGAAATGCTCAGGACGTTTAGGGGAAGAGCTATGTGATAGCAGTGTTGGGCCTGCAGGGCTGTAATCGAAGCCACAGCAGAAGACAGACTGATGGGATTCCCACCTGAGGTCCCACCGACTGCATCCGAAAATAAGGTCGACTTGGAAAGCGGAAGGTAAAAAGGATTCATTTGTACCTTGCATGTAGCCCTTCAAAGGCAAGTCTGACTGCGTTCTGTTCCTGGTTGAGTCTTGGATGGCTTCCCGTCACTGCAACATCTCTAGTCTGTGCCCATTTCCGCAGCGTGGGGGGTCCTGACTCTTAAAGGCCAGAGGCCGCCTGCCCCGTGGGGCTTAGACGGCTGTGTTGCAGGTTGCTGACACGGCTCTTGGTAAGGGCAGCTTAAAGGGGATTGTGGGGCCGTTGGTCCCAGTGCAGAGCTAAGACTCGCTAGTTAGCAGGGTGAATGGAAAAGGGACACGACTACCACAGGTGGCTGAATGTCTGCTGCTGAAGTAGAAAGTCAACAGGACTCTTCCGCGGCGCCTTCTAGCTGCCCTGTTGATCTGCCCCCTGAGAACTGTCCTGTCTCCTCCCGCCTCCTAGGAGAGCAGAGGAAGTCCTTCATATCCAGGAGATCAAACACAATTCATCTTCCTCAGGCTTCAGCAAACCTGTCTGGTATGTACGTTGTTCTGTATCTACATTCCGTAAACGTATGGATATTCTCCAGGCTAACTGGTGTTGAAACAGTTGAAATGTTCTGTTGCTGCCCTTTTGTGACCAACTGTCCCTAAGCTCTTCCTAGGTGCCAAGCTGTGTGCTAACTGCTTTGAATAGGTCATTTTTTACTTAACCCTCTTAATCCCATGAGGTTGGATATACCCATTTTTGTGGAAGAGAAAGCCAAGGCTTAGAGAAGTTAACTGAACTGCCCAGGGCTAGACACATAGCAAGCAGGGTAAGAGAACTCTGTCCTGGGTCAAATTCCATAGCTTTTAACCACTGCTATGGCTCCCCCCATTCTAGACCGTATTTCTCTCTGTGCTTTTTTTGGCTGTTTTTTTCTTTTTGTGCTTGTTTGGGGGGTGTTTTACCTGGGAAGGGGCCTGAGCAGCTGATGGCTGTCCTCCTGTGCCATGGCTTAGCAGATCAGTCAGCATCTAGACGGGGCAAACGTTGGGCTGTGGGTCAAATACAGCCTATAGCCTACAGCGAAGAATGATTTTTTCCATTTTTAAATCTCTGGGCGGAAAATCAAAAGAATGATACTTTGTGGTATCTGAAAATAATACGGAATTCAAATTCCAGTGCCTGTAAATAAAGTTTTATTAGAACACAGCATGTCCATTTCGGTTCTGTACTTAACGGCTGCTTCATGCTGTGACGGCAGAGACTAGTAGCCGCGGCTGAGACTGGATGGCTTGCAGAGCCTAAAATACTGATTATCTGGCTCCTTGTAGAAGGCCTTTGCCCACCCGTAATCTAGATGATAGTGTTGGCTCTCCCAGATAAGAATGACTTCCTGAGCTCTTTTGGGAGGTGGGAGTACAAAGTAGATCAATGAGGTCTGTGCTTATCAGCACTGTTCTGCCGCGTCCGTCCTTCGTCCTTCGCAGCCGCGGTGTGCCTGCTCTCCAGGGGGTCCTGGTGACCTGGGTACCATTCCTGCCCTGGACAGCTGTAACTGCATGTCTGGAACCCCAGGTCATAGCTTTCTATGTATGACATGAAGGGGTTCAGAGTATACAACCCCAAAATAGGCCCTTTTGACATAAGGATTATTTTGAGCTAAAGGTAATTGAGAGAAAGTAGACCCAAGAAAAACACTCTGCCCTCTTCTCACAATAATTCTTAATCACGGGGGACAACTCTGGATTCTTCTTGGGTGCGGAGATAGCACCTGGGGAATCTGTACAACAAACCATCCCTAAACGCCTAAACCTGTTCTCCGGTTTCTTTCTGCTTCTCTACAAATGTGTTGTCCTTTGTTCAGGTGTCGTGTAAGGGGAGGTTCCAAACACCCCTTTGAGTTCCTCCTCCAACTTTCTCCCCTGCACATGTGCACTGTGTGGGTTAATAAACTTCTGTTTGTGTGTCCCTTGTGGGTCTGCCTTCACCTGTCTAATTTGCCTGGCCCCAGCTGGAGAGCCCTGGAAGGTAGAGGGAGAAAGTTTCTCCTCTGTTGCAGACATGAGACCAGGTAACTTAGACGGAGGGCTGGGGGCAGCAGGCTTAGGTCAAGGTTGTCCGTGCACACCACCCACCATATGCCTTAGGGAACGGGTTGAAGGTTGGACCCGCCCTCTGCCTGGCAGGGAACGGATACACACAAGACATGGACTGTGCTGCGTGTTTTGCCTGGTGTTTAATAGAAACCGCATGGTCTGGAGAGGGAATGACATCCTCTCCCTGTAACGATGCTGCAGGTAAGACTGACGTTGGGTGATACTCAGTCAGGCCCAGTTCTTGAGGACCTGCCCAGGTTCAGGGGCCGTGCTGTGGGTTCGAGACCTAACGGGCCAACTCCACGCCCTTGGGCTCTGACTAACAAGTCCTGAGGTTGGCATCCGTGTCCAGACGTGTGTGCCTGGGAGCCTGACGTGTGTCTCCTCCATCACGTTGGTCTCTCAGCGGTCGCATCTTGAGCAGCTGTGCAGATGTGTTTCCCATCAGACTGACCGCTCTCGACACAGCCGATCCAGGTGGCATCGCTCCGTGGTTGGCACAGGGAGTTTCCACTCGGGGAACTGGCGAGCAGGTGCCATGTGCCAGACCCAGGGTTAGGTGTTGAGGGTGTGAATGTGAGGGACAGCCCTCTGTCTCAGGCTGTCTCTGTAGAGTGGGCCGGTGATACAGGACCTCAGGGCTTTGGGTTGTCAGCAGCAGAAGCAGACTCCGATGAGTTCATCCCAAGACAGTGCACTGGGAGGCCATGGGGAGGGTTCGCAGGATAGGAGGAGAAGCTGAACAGCTGGGCCCCGCAAAGACAGGAGTGGGCACCAGCCTCAGGGATCTAAGAAGCAGGAAACATAGGCAGCGGCTACCTTTGGGACAAATTGGTTCTCACCATTTTCCTTATCTCAGTCAGTATCAGGTTCCCTCAGCCTGAGAATTTCACTTGACTTTGGCTCTCTATTTCTTTGGCTCAGAGTGGACAGGATCATGGATTGGTAGCCCACCGAAGCTGTGTGCAGTGATGGAGGGGACCTCCCATAGGACACTGAGTTTCTGTTACTGGAGGCAGGGGTAGGTGCTGTTAGGCAAGTGAAAACCAGGGTCTATGTGTCATGAACCGTAGGAGTAAAGAGGAAAATGCCCAAACCAGCCGCAGAGGTCAAGGAACAGTTTCTGGAGGAAGAAACCACTAAGCTGAAACCAGAATGACAACTGAAGTTAGCCATAGGGCAAGAAGGAAGCAAAACGTCACAAGCTAAGGGCGCTGCAGGTGCAAAGGCCCAGAGGCACGCTCTTCCCTGTTGGTCTCTAGGAATGACAGGTCATTTTGCCCAAGGACTTGTGTTTTTAAGGATCAGTGTCCATCCGTCCTTGAGCTCCCCAAGGTCAGCTGAGCATCATGGAAAACCTCAGGTCATGATTTCCTCCTTCCCAGGGAGTCTTCAGGATTAAATAAAATCTTGGGCCCTCCTACACTGAGAGCTGATAGAAAGAAAAATGCCGCCGCAGCCCTGAGCGCTTCGATTATCCCACCTTGGCTGCAGTGGGGGAGGCTGCTGGTCACGAGCTGCCTGAGCGGATCTGCTCCAGCGTTAGTCACAGATTGTGACTTGACAGTTTGCAGCGGCTGTGATCCGCACCTATCGATTATTTAGGAAACGGAATGGAGCCGAGATGGCCGGGCAGCCGCCTTGTTGAAAACCGGCTCTTGTCGCGTTTCATCCTGATGGGAGAGGGGCACAGACTGGGAAAGGGGGGAAACACGATCTAGCTTAGATCTTGTCCATGACGTGATGGATAGCAAGCGGCTTTCACTCACCGCCTTTAATTAATCAGCTCTCGTGTGAAAACGCCAGACACCCAGGAGCTCCTTGGAAGGAATTATTGTTCTTCTCTTATGCGCACTTGCTTCCGTATCGTGTCCGTTGGGCAAATGAAAGCCGGCGAAGTCTCTACTGGCTGTGCTTTGATGAACTAGCACTTCGCCTGCACACTGTATTTCTCCGATTAAGCTGAATTTGTTTCCTCCCCCTCCCCCCAACGCAGCCATTATGAGCTTGTTTCTTCTGTGCTAATGACCGTGGGAGCCTCGGGAGGAGTTCGGCCCCTTCCGTTCAGGGATCCCTTGGCCTCTCCATTACAGTCCAGATTCGGAAGGGGCAAGCCCAAAGAGAAGGACAGGAGTTGCCGTGGTGCCTCCTGCCTGCGGCTGAGGGGCTCAGTGGCATCGGGACGTGCAGGGACTGTCCTTCCGCTGCGCGTGGGAGGCAGACAGACCCCAGCGGGCAGTAGTGTAGGCGGAGGCCTGCTGGAACCTCGGGCTCTTGGACAGAGTTGTGCCCTCTACGAGGAGAGGACTGGGCTCGCTGAGTCCGTTAGTGTGCTTGGGCTGCCGCGACAGAGTATCACAGGCTGAGTGGCTAAAGCAACAGAAAATTATTTTCTCACCTTTCTAGAGGGCAGAGGTCCAAGATCAAGGTGACTGCAGGGTTCTTCTTTCTTTCTTCCTTTTTTTTTTTTTTTTTAAAGATTTTATTTATTTTTTAGAGCAAGTGAGCATGAGCAGGCAGAATGGCAGGCAGAAGCAGGCTTCTGGCTGAGCAGAGAGCCCGATGCGGGGCTCCATCCCAGGACCCCGGGATCGTGACCTGAGTCGAAGGCAGACGCTCAACTGACTGAGCCACCCAGGTGCACTGAGTTGGTTCTTTCTGAGGGTTGTGAGGGAGAATCTGTCCCAGGCCTCTCCTAGCTCCTGGGGGTTTGCTGGCCGTCTCTGGCCTCCCTGTAGAAGCCTCACCCCGGTCTCTGCCCTCATCTTCACATGGCATCGTCCCTGTGTGCGTGCATGTCTGTGTCCAAACTTCCCCTTCGTAGAAGGACGTCGGTCCTGTTGGACGAGGGCCCACCCTAAGGACCTCGTCTTAAACTTGACTACGTCTGTGAGGAGCCTGTGCCCACATCAGATCACATTCTGAGATACCAGGGGCTTGGACTTTAACATGTATGTACTTTTTTGGTGATGGGGGGAGAGTGATTTAACCTATAAAACCTACCCTGGGACTAGTTATGTGATGATAAATCTTATCGTTTAAGCCTCGTGAGCTGGGGGATGGTTCCCTGTAGTCTCCCTTTGAATGGCTGACAGAGATCACAGCAGCCCCGCTGGGTCTAACCTGCGGTGACGTGGGTTTCCCTTCCCACCGCCATGTCCTGCTGGGAATGGTTTCCTTTTCTTGCTGTTGGAGATATTCGGGTCCAGGCCCAGGAACTAGAGTCCTCTTGCGTGAACCTTCCGGCTCAGGGGAGAGCACACGCGGCTACTGTGGTCCTGAGGGGGGAAGGAGTTCCGAGGATTTGGAGAAGCAAAGAAGTGAGGTAGCACCAGCGTCTGCCGGGAACACGGCCTCCTCTGTCTGTGGTTGCCGGACCTCGTCCTGCTGGCCCCGTTCAGAGGGGCTTTTTCCAGTGTGTCCTCCAGGTGTTTTGTCGATGACCTAATTATGGCACTTGGTGTCACCGTGGTAAGGCTGGACCCTTGCTTAGAATGCTGGAGTCCATGCCTGGTTTGTGTTAAAAACGTATGTCCAGGCACGTGGAGCTTCTTGCATTGGTCTAAAGGGACACAAAGCTTGGAGCCAGGTGAGGACAGTGCGGTGGCCTTGGGGTGAGAAGCGTGAGCTCGGGGCTTAGCAGGGGGAAGGGACTGGTGGTGGGGAGGGGACAGCAGGAGACCCCCGAGAGTGTTCGTAAAGCTGTGTGTGTTTTTCTGAGGAAAGGCTCCTGTGTTTCATCAGAGTCTTAGAAGGAAGGCTAGGACTCTAGCCCTGCCTTGGGCAATGTTTTCAGTGGGATGCTGGTCTATACTACATGCAGGACTTTGCTTCTTAGTGTCATTTAGGATACAGATCTCAAGGGAAGTGTGAGGTCCAACTGTATCAACATGGTGCCCTTAGGTTGGGGCGCACAAGGATTGCCCAGAGCTCAAGATGGATGCAAAGCAGATGGTCCCTATCATGGTCCCTATCATGGAACCAACAACTGTTGTCCCCTCCCGTAGAACACAGTCTCCCCTTGTGGTCAGTTCAAGGCACTGCCAGTTCTGACGTAGAATCTGGATTTGATTCCAGGCTCTTCCCCTCTCGGCGGTGACGACAGGGGCCCTCACTGTTCTTCTGCATCTGTTTTCTCGTGGAAAATGGAAATGAAAATAGCTTCACGAGAATGGTGAAGCTTGAGGTTGACGTAAGATCACGTGTGTGAAGGGCTTGACTCTGAGCTTGGTACCAAGCGTCTGAAATTCAGTGTTACGAGGGGGAGGAAAAGGTGGTAAGGTGGTGAGGTGTAGAGGTCACCAACCTCTGTCCTAGTCCCTGACCCTTGCCCCTGTCCCTGACCTGCTGGTTTTATGGCTGTAAGGTGGAGCACCATTCTTCCATTTTGTAAAAGAGCCGAAATGTCCTTTTTGCAGAGCCGTTGGGAATGTCAGTGATGACACGTGTGAGAGGCCCGGCTGAGGCGAGTTCTCCTGTAGCAAACATGAACATTACTCTGGCGCTGGGCCCTTTCAGGGGCGGGGGGGTATGTCCGTCTCCGGTGGCTGCTGGAACAAACCGTCACAGACTCAGAGACTTTAAACTACACGTTTTCATTTTCTTATAATTCCGGAGAGCAGGAGCCCCAAATAATTTGACTGGGCTGATCTCAGGACGTCCTTTGGGCTTCTGGAAACTCTGAGGGGGAATCCAGGTTCCTTGCCTTTTTCTCATGGCCACGGTTTTTCTTGGCTCGTGGCCCCGTCTCCGCCATCTCCAGAGCCCTCAGTCAGTCACATCTGCAAAGTCCTTTTTGTCACAGAAGGTAGTGTCCACAGGTTATGAGACATGAGGACGTAAGATTCGGGGGGGGGGGTAGGCATCATGCAGCCTTCCACAAGGGGTTGGCCTGTTGGCTGTCTGTCTGCTTCACAGTCTGCCCCTTTCTGCTCAGGGCATAGAAGCAATTGTTTTTCTAGACCTTGATGTGGGGAGGAGGTAGGCAGTGGGCTGAGTATGCCCCAAAGCAGTGGTTCTCAAAATGTGGCCCCTGGATCAGGAGTGACAACATCACTTGGGGACCGGTGAGAAAGGCAGATTCTCAGCCCCACCTGAGACCTCCCCCGTCAGACACTCAGGGATGGGATTCAGCGCTCTGGACTTTTAACAAGCCCTACCTTGCGATGAGGCCTTTATTTTAAAATTTTGATATTGGATTCATTGTGAAATTTTTTGCATTCATTTTGATCTCTAATGAATATCGCAGTAGGATACAGTTTGTTCCGGCTCCCAAAGGCCCGCTCCTGAAGCCGAATGTCTCACTCGCCTTACCCTCGTTCTGGTCCTGGAGAAAGCCGTGGTCGTCACGTCTCACTTCAAGATCTGGGTCCTCCCAGGAGGTCTGGGTCCTGAGTAATGGAGACGCTCAACCTACAGGGCCGATCGGAGATGTATTCCATGAGGCAGTGATGTCAGACCTCGGAGTGGAGCGCCCGCGGAAGGGGAAGCAGCATTTCGGGCAGAGGGCGGCAGGTGCGAAAGCGAGGTCTGGCGGGGGTATAGCATGTACGAAGGACGGGAAAGACCACGGTGCCATGTGACTCCCTTAGCAAATGTTTATTAAGCTTCTAGAGCTTTCAGTAGTCCGGAATTTCAGCCCTGGTGTTGCACAGAAAGAGCCTGAGAGAGGCAGCTAGAACAGAGCTTAGGTCTCAGCATGCCTGTGTGATGTTGCTGAAGCGTGCCCCGGGCAGTCTTCCTCCCAGAAATGGTGTTTGGCACCTAGCGAATAAGGCAGGGAAAGTACAAAAGGCCGCGTGTCTCATAAAAGATGCATTTAGCACTGGTTTCTATTTCAGAGCTAATAGCATTAGCTGGTATGTAGAAAGTAAGTGAACACAATTACCCTGTTTTAATAACAAGGTTGACAGCACAGCCCTAATCCTGGAGGAGCCTTGCTTTGTGTTTTGAGTTTTCCCAGCCATTGAGTTCTTAGTCCCAAGCCAGCTTGTAACCTTACGTCTCCGTTGCCTGGAGTGGTCCTGGTGTATATGCCCGACGTACCAGTATAATTGTTAATAGTGCTTCCTTTCACCTCCCAGTGCCCCGGTTTAGGCAATAGATGACGTGATCACCGTAGTGATACAGAACTGAGAAAACTAAGCCGGACTTGATGGTGTAGCTCCCGACCAGCTCCTTAGAGAAATCCTCCCTGGGCGGAGGGACTAGCCACGAAATCTCAGACTGCCCATTCATCCACGTTTGTGGGGCTGTCCATGCTGGGGACTGTGCTAAAAACGAGGCTGAAGGACATCTTAGGAACCGATACCAGCATTTTTATAGGATATCAGTGTTTTAACATACTCAGGAAAAGCTGAAGTGGAACGAGGGGGAAGGGAAGACGGAAAACGGCACAAGATAAAGCACTGTTCACAGTCAGTTAACAGCTCAGTTTGCAAATGTTCACCTTTTTTCCAGTAACAGTGGCTGGGGAATAGGAAACTTTCCCAGGGAAAGCTAATATATTGCCCAGACTCAGTGTTTAACTAGCTTAAAAATTCCAGCTGTGCAACTTTGCAGTAGACAATGGGAAGGTCCCCTCACTTGTCCTGTTGCTCGAGGCCAAGAGCTAAGTTTGGTGTGTATCCACTTGGACCTTCCAAAGTGACTTTTCTTGAAGTACAACACCACCACAGATGAGAGAACATTATTGCAAGCCCCCAGGTGTCCCCTGGGATCCTCCCTATGACTCCCATCTCCCTCCTCCCTAAAGATGGCCGGTGTCCTGATGCCTTACAACCATGGTTAGATGAAGTCCCACAAGACAAACTAGATAGACTCATCAGTGTAGTTCATGTCTGGCTTTCCCTTTGAACCTGGAGAGTCATCCGTGATGCATGTTATCTACTTCCATCCCAAGTGTATGGAGTATACAAATCTATCTTGTATGGCTGCTGATAAAACTGTGGTTTTATCAAGTTTTATCAAAACTGTGGGTTGTTTGCAGTTTGGGGCTGTTCTGAGGAATGGACACCTCCATGAACGTTCTGATGAGATGCGGCATGCATTCTGTTAGGTGTCTACCCAGGAGTAGAATTTCTAGGTCAGAGAGCAGGTGGGAAGGTCAGTTTCAATATGTCAGATGATTTTCCAAAGCATTCGCTCAACCTCATGCTTCCACCAATAGTGTAGGAGTCCCTGCTGCTTGACACCTTTGCCAACACTTGGAATTGTCAGTCTTAAATTTTGGCCGTTCCGGTGGGTATGAGATAGTTATTTCACGGTGGTTTTAATTTGCCTTTCCCATTTTAAATATCCTCTTTTGTGGAGTGCTTGTCTGAGTCTCTTGTCTGTGTTTTTATTGAGTTCTTTGTCTCACTGATGTGAGGGAGTTCTTTTTGTAATGAGAGTAGGAATCTTTTCTTGGCTGTTGGTGATGCAAATTTCTTCCCTTTGTCAAGAGTCACTGTTAAGAGAGTGGAAAGACAAGCCACAGAGTGGGTTCAGTTCTTGACTTTGATGTCAAATTATCAATCTTTTTCCTTATGGTTAGCACTTTTTGTGTCTTATTTAAGAAACTATTGCTCACCCCAAGTTCATAAAGACAATCTTTATTATCATCAGGAAGTTTTGTTTTCTTTCCCTTTCTTTAACGATTTAGGTATTTGAGAGCCAGAGAGAGGGAAAGAGAGCATGGAGGGGGGGTGTGCACATAGGGACAAGCCGACTCCCTGCTGAGCACAGAGCCTGACCAGGTCCTCGATCTCATGAACTGAGATAAGGACCCGAGCCAAAATCAAGAGTTGGACACTCAACTGTCTGAGTCACCCAGGCACCCTAAGCAGTTTTGTTTTAAATTTCCCATTGGAATCTATAATCCATCTAATAATTGACTTTCGAGTATGGTGTGAGGTTGGGGTCAAATTTTACTTTTCTTTTCCCATATGGATTTCCAGTTGAGGACCACTGAGCATCTCTGTTGCTCTGCCATGGTGGGTCACCTTCTGGACCCTTTTTTCTTGTCTCTCAGTCCACTTATGTATCCTTGGGCCAACAGCCTACTCTCTTAATTACTGAGGCTTAAAAAATCTGGATTACTTGGTCTCTCAAGTGGTCTTCAAGAGATCTTGGCCCTTTGCCTTTCCAAATAAATTTGAGAATCATTTTGTCAGTTTTCATTGAATATCTGTTCACATTTTAGTAAGATTAAATCTAGATCAACATGGGGAGAATTGAACATTTTATGACATTGGATTGCTGAATCCATGGCCTAATGGTGGATTTCTTCATTTGTTTAGATTAGTTTCTCTCCATCTTGTAGAGTTTTCTCTGGAGTGGTGCTGAGTATTTTTCATTAGATATAGTTCTAGTCATTTGACATGTTTCAGTGCTATTATAGTATAAATTTTTTGTTTTCTGTTTTATGTACAGAAATATGATTTATGTCTTCTATATACCTTATATCTAACAGCCTTGCTGAATTTATTCTAATAATTTATCTGTAGACTTTTCTTTTTGGATTTCCCTGCAACAGTCATGTCATATGCAAATGGGGACAATTTTATTTCTTTTATTTCAAACCTCGAATTTCATTTTTTTTTTAAACTTCCAGTATAATGCTGAATAAAAGTGATGATAGTGGGCGTTCTTATCTCAGCCTTGGTTTTACGGGGGAGCTTTTGACATTTTACCATTATGAATTATGTTTTTGTATATTTACCATTATGAATTATGTCTTTCTGTGGGGTTCTTTTTGTTTTTAGTTGGTTATGTTGCCTTTTTATTTATTTGGCTGTTTCTGTCCCTATCCTGGCTGGGAGGAGACTGGTTAGATTAGTTTAATTTTTTTTAATAAACTTTGTTTTTTTAGAGCAGTTACAGATTCACAGAAAAATTGAAGGAAGGTACAGAAATCTCCCATAATCCCTCTGGTCCCCCACATGTACTGCCTTCACCATTATCAATACCCCTATCAGAATAGTACGTTTGTTACAATCGATGAACCTAAGCAGACACATCATTACACCCAGAGTCCATGGTTTCCATTAGGGTCACTCTTGGTGTTGCACCTTCTATGGGTCTGGAGAGCTTTATAACGATATTATCCATCATCATAGTGTCATATGGGGTCTTTTCATTGCTCTAAAACCCCTCTGTGGTCTGCCTATTCATCCCGCTCTATCGGCTTTTAAAGTATGTACTCTTTTTCAGTTAGAGGAAGTTTCTCTTTATTTCTTTTGACATTTCTTTGAAACTTGAAAGCCTGGCACAGGGACAATTTTTTGTAATGTTCTACATTGAAAATGTGTATTTGGCAGTTGTTGAGCACAATAATCTATATGTGCCCATTGGTCCCTATGTTAATTATGTACCATTTTGCAGTATTTTCTGCTTTTTTGTTTTGTTTTTCTATTTTTCACTTGTGGGTTTATTTTTCCAGATAGTTTATCCTTTTTTTTTTTTTTTTGCCTCCTGTTTTGAGGCTTCTAGAATTGATCATTATGTTATTAGGAAGGACATTTGTGGTTGTTAAAGCTGCTTTTCTTCTGATAGTAACAGTGATAAACCCCTTTCTTTTCGAGTCCCTCTTCTCTCCCGACAGCTTTCAGACTGCTTATTTTGATATTTGTTGATCCCTTCTATTAATCTGGTGATCATATACCCTTTTCCTGTACTCTCAGTGGTTACACTAGAGATCCTAATGCACATTCTTGTCTTATCAAGATCTACTATACACTAATGCTCCTGGTTTTCCTGGACAAAGCAAGGATCTCAGAACATTCTAATTCCATTTACCTTCTCTCAATTTCTAAGCTATTTCAGTCTTATATTTTATTTCTACATGTACTTTAAACACTATCATGCATTACTGATATTATTAATGAACAATAAATTAATCTTAACCATTAATAACTATAAATATGTATGATTGTGCATTAATATTACATGTTAATATTAATTTATATCTAAGTTAGATTTAGCTACAGCTACCCTTCACTTCTCTTTTTTTCCCTTCCTATAGCTCCAAGCTCTCATGTGGGATGACTTCTCTTCTCCCTGGAGTAACTTCCTTTAGTATATTTTTGACTGGGTCTGCTGGTGATCAGTTTTCCCAGATTTATTTAGTCTGAAGATATCTTTATTTCATTTTCATTCTTGGAGGATATTTTCACTGGGTATAGAATTCTATGTGACAATTATTTTCCTTCAGCACTTGGAGAACATCGTCCCAGTAACTTCTGATTTCCTTAGTTGGTATTGCTGGCAGGTGTCTGTCTCGATGCACTTAGAGGGTAATCTGTCCTCTCCTCACCCTGCCACCAGCTGCTTTTAAGACTTTCTCTGTTGCTGGTTTTCAGTATGTGACTGATCTGCCTGCGTGTGATTTTCTCTTTATTTATCCTGCTTAGGGTTCATTGAGCTTCTTAAATCTTTGGTCAGTTTTTCTTAAATACATCAATGATCTCTTCCAATAGTACTTCTACCCCATTTTCTCTTCTCTCTTTCTGGGATGACAGTTACATCTGTTTGACCTTTCCACTGAATCATTCTGTCTCATTCTTCTCTGTGCTTCATTCTGACATTTTTCTGTTTTCCTAAATCATGAATTCTTTCTTCCTCTGTCTAATATCAGTTTGGCTACTTACTTTTTCAATTAGGTGACTTCTCATAGTTTCCATTTCGCTGCCGAATTTCCGAGACTAGAGTTATCTGGATTACCTGTCATTGTCTTTCTCTTGACTCTTGCATTTTTGATCATGTTGTCTTTTTTGTCTGGTTATTTTTCCTCAAACCTACAGAAAAACAACAATAGTCCAAAGAACTTTCCTCTCACATGTTGTAGACATGATGCTCCATGACTCCCAAGTATTTTAGGGTGCATTTCCTGCACATCGGGGACATTCTCCTCTTCAGCCACAGTGTAGCCATCAAACTCAAGGAATTAACATCCATCTGCCATTACAATATGGACTCCATTCGAGTTTTATTGGAATGATTCATGATCACAGGTTGCATTTGGTTGCCCTGCCTCTTTAGTTGCTTTTGATCTGGAATGTTTTTTAGATTTTTTTTCTTAATGGCTATGACCTTGCCACTTTTGAAGGTTACAGGACAGTTATAGGATGTTCCACAGTTTGGGCTTCTCTGGTTGCCTCATGATTAGATTCACGTAATTGACCTTTGTTAGGGACGTTGCAGAAATGTCCTGCTGAGTTTGCCTTCTGCACCTTATTCAGTGGGACGTGATTTGGTTATTCTATTACTAGTGATATTAACTTGGGTCACTTGATTAAGATAGTGTCTTCACTGGGTTTCCCCATTCCCTTTTCACTTTGCAATTAATAAATATTTTATAGGGACATAGTTTGAGACATTAAGTCTACTGTTCCTAATCAAACTTTCATCTACAGTTTTGGCACTCATTGATGTTTCTTGCCTGATTTATAACTTTGAATGACTGTCAAATGGCAATTTTCCAGTTGCGTTGTTTAGAATACATTTATCGGTTGGCATTCTGCTGTAAAGAAGAGCTTTCTCGGATCTATTTATGGATTTATTTATGTGTGTATATGTGCGTGTATTTTTATGTATTCATCCATCTGTCCGTGTGGATTCATAGGTTTCTATTTAACGAATTAAATTCATTATTATCATTTTTTATGCTTGGATTATCCTTGATTTGGCCAGTGGGATCCTCTTTAAGCTGGCTTTCTCTGTGTTTTTGGAATGTCTCCAGCCATCTTTGAATATTTCTAGACTTTCTGGCTGAACGAGACATCAAGCTCTTGTGTTTTCCTCATCTCGGCCTTGGAATCAACCACCTCTGGTTCCTTTTAAGGAAGGGTGGTATTTAGAACCTATGAGATCTCATTGCTTTTGCAGTGTCATGGCTTGTGGGCACTCCTGGGGGACAGAACTAAGGCATATAGTAGGGTCTGTATACTGACATACTATACATATATACACACATCTAAATCTGGATTTATTTCTTTGTATGTATACTTTTATATTAGAGAATACACACACACACACACACACACACACACACACACTTGAGGATGTTTGTATATTTATACCTATATCTATGTCATGCAATGTATGCCTTCCTTGTCTTTCTTGAGCTCTGACCCCCCTGTCCTTACCTTACAGATTTCCCCTCATCTTCCTTGGGTTCTCACTCAGCATTGGCTCCAGCACCCCCACCTCAGGCATGGATTTTTATCTTTTTTATCCCTTCATCTGGATTGAATTGAAATACTCAGGAGGGAGGGAAAGTAGATGGCTGGTTATTTTTGATTCAGTGCTAGAAAGTGTACATGAAATTAGAGAAATAATTTAAGACCTAGGATTGATGAGACTGAATTTAAGTCCCATTCCTCCAGAGGAACATTATGTTTATTTCTACAGTTCCCTCATGATAGAATAAAAGGAGCGTGGCCTAGATTTACTGATCAGTGACTTCTCTAGTGGAAGAAAGTCTCACTCTTTCTAAATGAGTCTATTTGGAAATTTAATTAAGCTTCTCTTGAGCCAAGTCCTACTTTTGCCTTTTGCCTTTGCCTTTGCTAGCTTTAAGGTTACTAGGATAACTTAGCGCCATCAAGACATGGTTGTATAACAGGTGTTGTACGAGTCAGTTCACATGAAAGTCCAGAGTAGGGACATTCATAGAAACAGTGATTCATGGTTTCTTCGGTTGAAGGGGGCTGGGCATTGAGGGGGTGATGGACGAAGTGTATGGGTTTCTTCTTGAGGTGATGAGTATGTTCTAACATTGTGCTGATGTTTACACCCACTTGTGCATATACTAAAATCCATTCAATTGCATCCCTCAAATAGGTAAATTGTATGGCATTTGAATTTTATGCCACTAAAACTTAGGAAACGTCTTGTAAAAATGACATTGATGGTGCCTTGCTTGGAACCCTAAGTCAACACGGAGACCTCTATGGACCGCGCAGCAGTGGCAGCACGACTTCTCAGCAGGGCTGGTGACAGCCAGACACAAGGCAGAGACCCCGTAGAACCGCTCCTCTTGGGGATCACCTGTACATGGCTGTGTAACCTTGGGCAGAGCACCTGAATTTCGCTATGTGCAGGTTTCCTCAGCTGGGAATGGAGCGTGTTAGCATCTATTATTAAGTGAGAATGTCCATGGAGCTCATGGCATGGCTTATGGCACGAAATAGCCTCTGCCGAGTGGTCTTTTGCTGTGAGACACAAAGCATCATAAAACAAGCTACTCTGAGCTCAGGGTCACTTTTTCCTCAGTTGTCCTTCACTTTGCCTCTACCTGTCTATGATGCCTGGACATGCTGCTCTGCACCTTTTGGGAACTATGGGTCATAACGGCTGATGGGTTGAGCCTGATCATCAGAGAACTGGTTTTTAACTCCTCTGGGAGTATGAGGTCTCAGCAAAGTCAAGGGAGCCCTCTGGGACAGATCAGTTTCAAGTCTGAAAAAGTATCAGGGGAGATTTTTAAAATATGCCTATGACCATTGATTTGAATTAGAGTGAATTTTTATCTTTCCTCATCTAAAGAGCCTTAAGTGGCCTTTGGAATGTTCCAGCATAACAGCATTTAAAGGAGCATTGCCCAAATGACTTGCTTGTGCGAATCTCTCCTCCCAACCCAGTCTTTTCCTTCTACTGAGGCAAAGCCCACTTCTGTTCTCACATGCAGTTGACATAGTCCCCCCTCCCTTGAAGGTTTTCCTGAAGCTGCTAACCCTCATCAGTATTGGAATGGCAAGAACTTTGTGATCTTCAGTTCATGTGTGGTATGTTTTTCTCCTTCAATTAATCATTCTCTGTGTTTATTGTGTCTGTACAGATTATGTGTTGCTTCTCCCACTCTTTCCTTGTTTCTCCCCTCTACCCCTTTCCATGCCCTACTTCTACTCCTCGGCCTGTGGCTAGCATCATGTTGGGTATCGAACAGATAATTAATAAATGATCTTGATTAGCCCAGATGTAACAAAAACCCTGAGAGTCAGTAAAGGTTTTCTCTAATGTGCTTTTCTTTTGACCTTTATCGTTGGAGGTGTTTTTAACACTTGAACACATCTCTGGGAGAGATCGGATTGCATTGTAAATGAATGCACACTAGATTTGGTGTAACAGGAAGGCGTGCATCCCACAGAAAGAGGTGTCTGCTGCTCTAGCTGGTTACTAACAAGAGACACACAGATTCAGCACCATCAAATCTGTCATGTCTTGAAAAATTGGAAATCTGGGCTTTTAAAAATGTTGGTCACTGATCTAAAATGTTACCATTGGCAGCACAGTATGGGAGGGAGCTAGCAGAACAGGAGGGAGCTTAGGAAGAGACCCATGGGTGTGGGAACTTGGTAGATGATAGTGAGGTCACACTGGGGAGAGGACATGTTGCAGAAAAGATGGTTTTGGGAAAACTGGTTCACAGTCCTGAGAAAAACAAAGCTGGACCCTACCTTATACCAGATATAAAAGTAGGTTCCAGATGGGCCTGTGTGTGAAAGGTAAAGCTGTAAAGGATGCTGACTTTGCCGCCTTAGGGAAGGAGGTTTTTTTTTTTTTTTTTTTAAAGATTTTATTTATTTATTTGACAGACAGAGATCACAAGTAGGCAGAGAGGCAGGCAGACAGAGAGGAGGAAGCAGGCTCCCTGCTGAGCAGAGAGCCTGATGCGGGGCTCGATCCCAGGACCCCAGGACCACGACCTGAGCTGAAGGCAGAGGCTTTAACCCACTGAGCCACCCAGGCACCCCTGGGAAGGAGGTTTTAAGCAAGACCCTAAAAATGGACTATAAGTCCAAGAAGCCATGAATTGGATCACATTAACCTGAAATATTTCTCGCCCGAGAAAAGACACATTGCACGAAGTTATTAGTCAGCTGACTGACAGAAAGGAGATATCGGCAAGGTCATGGGAATCAACAGCAAAGTCAGAAATGAGAAAAATGATGGGAAAAGTGGGTGTGAAAAAGAGGGGTGTGAAAAAGTGGGGGTGAAAAAGAGGCTGTGAACAGGAAATTTCCTGAAGAGGAAGCCTCAGTGTTAATAGGCTTTCCAAGGAGTGCTCAGCTTCCTAGTACTGAAGGAAAGCAAATCAAAAGGATGAAGTATGACTTTATACCATTTGATTGCCCAGCTTCCTCATTTTTGCCAGCAGTGGTTACCGGTAAAGATGTGAGAAAGAGGGACCCCGCATGCAGCCCACGGGAGCCATTCTGGACGAGTACTTGGCACCATTTCCTGAATCAGATTTGCATATGTTTTTGGATAATTCCACTACGGGGGGAAAATCTTGTCCAAATCCGTCCCTCCCTGTTGATGCCACTTATCCTGGTGTAACTACTAATAGTGATTCTGTTCATTCCGGTGTCCCGACTTGGGTGACATACTGAGGACTGGCCATTAGGTGGCATCATTACTGTGTTGTTTATGGTCTCAGGAAGCAGGAGGCAGCTCAGGTGCCTGGTGCTAGAGAGCAGAGTGAGATGTGGGAGATTTCCTACAGGGAGCACCCTGGAGTGGGGATCAGCAGCCGACTAGGTGCGCAGAGGGGAAGGAAGAGAGCCCATGGTTTTCCAAATGAAAAACCTCTGCGGGTTGAATTAGGGTATGAAGTCTTACCCTGGATTTTTTTTTTTAAAGATAATTTTTTAAAAGAGCAGTTTTAGTTTCACAGCAAAAGTAAGAGGAAGGCACAGAGCTTTCCCAAAGACCCCCTCGTGCACAGCCTCCCCCCTCGTCAGCCTCCCCCACCAGACTGGGACATTTGCTTCAGCTGATGAGCCCGAGGCTTCACGCTTGCTGTTGTGACTATCTGGGTTTAGACAGATGTAAATGGCACGTATCCATCCTTAGAGCATCGTACGGAGGATTTTCACGGCCCTAAACATCCTTGGTGTTCCTCCTAGTCATGCCTCGTCCCCACAGCCCACCTGGGATTTTCGTGGGGGCGGGATCGGACATCACAGGTAGGATGCATTAAAACCCGTGGAGCCGCGCAGCTGTGGGAAGCCACCCCATCTCCCATCCTGTGTGGGGTTTCTGCTGTTCTCGGGAAGTCTGGTCTCCTCCTGGAGTATCTTAGACCTCAGCTGTCATAGGGAAGGGTCTCTGATGTTCTGTAACATCACGGCTTGGAGAGGAGCCTCCGCCGTACCCGAAAAGGGTGAGTCGGGCATCCAGGCTGTCTTAGAGCGTGAACACGAAGCCGACTAATGAGCTCCCGGAGGGTTGGCGGGGCTCCCTGTGCCTCGCCTTCACCATCCCACACAGCCCTCCGAGCGGTGCTGAGCTGTGCCACTTGCTGGCAGAGAGCTCCAGTGGAAAAGCTCCTGTCTGAGAGCCTTTCTGGCCCGCGCCTCCGTTGGAACTTTACTCCGTGTATCTTGAACACTGAAGAGGCAAATGGCTTTTCAGCCGAAGCCCTCCCCAGGTGCCATGCCTGCCCCTGTGCCGTGTTCCGTTGTCCCTCCTGGTGGATGCTATGCTGCCAGAGTCCTGCCTACCCTGTAGCCAGATCCCCACCAAGAGGATCCAGAATGCTGGCTGGAGAAGCTGCAGTGTCGGTCTGTCTGCCTCTCAAGTTAGCACCCTTGTGATCCAGATGGGATGGCAAAGAGAGGCTGCCCCCACTGCGGCAGCTCTTACCGTCCGTCGTGGACGGGTGGGCAGTATTCCTCCTTCTCCGGCCCCCTGTCCAGGGGAACTGTCCCTTCGGGGTGGAGCAGGTTGATCGTTCTGGGCCCAGAAGAGGTCGGGGTTGATGAAGGTGCAGCGCCCAGACCACGTCCGAGTTACTGGGTTGCCGTGGGCATGTGTGGCGTTTGCCATCTCCTCTGGCTCTCTGGATTTTGTTGCTGGCATTCTCCTCTCTGTGTCTGGCACGTCCTGGGCTGTGGGCAGGAAGAGGTTACAGCACCAGGAACCTGCTGGGCTGAGTTAGCACTTCCCTCTGCATCCAGAATATCTCCCAAGCACCGTCCCTTTTGCATCACGGAAAAGGGGTGGTGGTGTGGGCGGGGTGGGGGGGGCGCGGGCTGCAGTAGGTCGGAGCAGCTCTTTAACCGTGTCTGGCTTTCCTCCCCACAGCACTGCGAGGAGGGGGCCGCGGGAAGGGAGAGGCGTCGGGAGTGAAGGATGCGCGAGCCGGGGACACCCCGCGCCAGAGCTGCAGAGTGCCCGCGCTGCGCCCGCCCGCCGCCCGCGCTCTCCGCGCTCTTCCCGTCTGCATCCGGCCACCCAGGGGCGCGCACACGCTGCCGGCGGCTCCCGGGCTCCAGGAGGGCGGACCGCAGGGCCTCAGTGGCGGGAGCCAGGGGCCGGTGAGGCCGGGTCTCCGGGGTGCCCGGAGCAGCCTCGGCTGCCTGCTCTCCTCGCTGGAAGGAGACACTGCGGGGAACAGGCAGCGCTTTTCCTGCAGCTGGCGGGGACCTGCCGGGGGGCCTGAGCTCTCCCGCCAGCCGGCCCTGGAGGAGTAGCATCGCCACAGACTCTGCCCCTTCCAGGTGGCGCCCAAGAAGGCAGAGGAGGCCGCGTCCCCGTCATCCCTCCCAGACAAGAGGAAAGGACTCCTGGCGGGCAAAACTTCGGTTTCCCTGTGCGTCTAACTCTGGGGTGTGCAAGATCTGCCAAACCATAGAGGGTTTCATTTTTCACTTGCTTGGTGTTTGAGAAAAACTGCAAGGAGTGAGTGGTAAGAGGAAGAAGCATTATAAACTTTGGAAGTGGGGGATACCTTCTTGGAAGTGACAAGTAGCCTCAGACCCGTGGTTCCAGGGCCAGTGATGATGTCCTTGGCTCAGACACTCTGAAGGGTCTGGACGCTGCCACATGACCCACACCAAAGACCCCAGGAGAGCCATGGAACCCACACTGGCGCCATCCAGTTCTGCCACGGGCCCGGTCACCTTCTCCCACGTCTTTGGTCAGCAGTGCCAGCTCATGGAAGCAGGTAGGAGGGGGATTGCGTGGGGAGCAGGGCGCCAGCCAGGGACCCCAGCAGCGGAGGCCCCTGTGTCTGTCTGCCGCGTCTCTCCCTGGATGTAATTTAGAATGTGAACTTCAAATGGCCTGTGATGTGATTGCCTGGCACGTTCACTTTAAAGTTTTTAGGACATGCCACCAGACAGAACGTGTCACTGGGGCACGGTCAATGGGGCCCCCCCCATTTGTCTTGTCATCTCTTTCCTCTGTGGCTACCTGGAGGATGAGTGTGGGTGCGTCTGGAGGGGTCTGATGACCTGGTGGCTATGGTCCTCTCTGTGGGGGAGGCGCCAATCCTAGACTGGTCGTTTTCTGTCAGCTTGCCTCTCTGCTGCCGAGGGAGGCATGCGAGCCGGGCCTCTCCAGCCGGCGTTGGGGGAACTTAGCTGCTCATGATCATGTCCATTCTGCAGCCTCTCCCAGCCCTTGGTTCTGCCACAGGGAGACCCCGTTGCTCTTTACCCCTGACTTTATCTTCGCAAGGCTCATGTATTACACAGAGGGGAGACTTGGGGTGGGCTGTAGCCTCCCCCTCTGCCAGCCATCTTGCTCGGGTGTGCATCGGTCACAAGGAAAACCAGGTGAGGGTGTGTGGCTTGGTGCACACGGTCACGGGGCTGGACCCCACAGACCGCTGCTGGACAGGTGCTTACGGTTCTGCTGGCGTCCCGCAGGATTCCAGGCGGCCTCGTGTTGGCCCGGTTCCCTCCTCTCCGAGTTCATTCCTGTCGGGAGAAGGACTACGTGCTCTCCAAAGGTTTCCTGGGTGTTCAAGGGTTAATTGTACATTTCGTGTATGAGGCAGGAAGGTGATGAGAAGAGCACTGTATGAGGAGTCTGGAGGCCCGCATCAGCGTTGATGCGAAATTTCACAAGGTGGCTGCGTGACTGTGGCGATGGCAGACCCCACGGCTCCCCCCCGGCCGTCTCTCTCTAGCTGCAAAACGAGAACTGGACTCAGGGCAGCCTGATCCATCCAGACCTTCCTTTCTGGGGGCTCTGAAGTCCCAGCACGCTGGAGGAAACAGAGGAGCTGGTGTTGAGGGACAGAGCGTGTCTGCACAGGGCGGCAGCTCGCGGGGTGGGTGAGTGCGGGCTCAGGAGCTATAGACCGCCAGGTGTCCCCGCGTCACCGGTTACAGGCTGCGTGACCTCGGGTGCGTGACTTCTCTGTCTCCGTTTCTTCATCTGTGAAATGGGGATACATATACTTCCTAGGGTCCTTGCAGAGTTTAAGTTTGTGCGTGGAAAGCTTTGAACCGCTGTGAGTGGCAAGTCTTTATTAGTGTTTCTGGAAGATGTGGGGGGTGCTGGGCACACGTCCTTCCATGGACCAGCCGGGCACCCCTGACCGCAGAGAGCAACATAGCTGCCCTCGCTTCGAGGGGATCGAAGCGTTGAACTCCATGTGCACCAGGACTCCTCCCTCCATGTGCACCGGGACTCCTCCCTCCAGGTGCACCGGGACTCTGGCTTGTCCAGAAGGGTGAGAATCTGTGGATTATTGGGTCCATGACGGCTGCAGGGCCTCCACTTCCACACGAGAAGGAGGCCTGGGAGCTTGCCTGGACCCAGCTTTCACACGCCTTTCTTCTCCTCTGAAGTTACTGTGAGACGGCAGATTGGATTTCCAAAGTGCCTTGGTGCTGTCCCCTGCGGCTTCACTCTGTAAGCTTTTGGAGGCGCCCAGGCCTAAATCAGCCTGCGAAATCCTCTGTCTCCTTTGAAAAAAAAACCAAAAACCAAAAACCAACCAACCAAACAAAAAACCCCAAACCCCTTTATGTCAAGGGAGCAACGCAACAGGGGATAATAATGACCCACAGTCTCAAGGGAGAATTCTCTCCCTGAAGAAACTCGAAGAGGAGTAAGAGCCAGAAAAGCTAAAGTCAGAAGAGCTCGCTCAGTTAGGAGGGGAAAGGGGCCGAGAGGAAATGTGGACCCTCTCCAGCCAGTCCCTTGGGGGTCAGTTGGCATCACAAATGAGATGCTCCATGTGTGAGAAATGACATCACGGCTGCAGGGGCTCGCTGCTCTGTCCACCCCGTCTGCTCCCCAGTCAGATGCAGCCTTCCTTGAGCTCCTACTCTGTGCTTCCCCTGCACGGTTTCTAGAACGACAGAACCCGAAGAGCGAGTCAAGAATGCTCTTCCTCCAGGAGACGATGGTCTCCTTGGCAAATGTAAAGCATATTGAGGAAAAGAGAATTCTACACGCTGTGACTCTTTAACAGTTCTGGTTTTCAACAATCCTTCCAGTAAGTCTTACATAAATTATCTTAATTTTCAAAAATCCTAACCCTTTTCTCCAGGCAAGGGAAACACTCAGGTTGTCAGTGTGCCCACCCACGTTCATCCCACTAGGAAGTAGCGAAAGGGGAAGGTGAACTCTGGTCAGACGCCCAAGCCTGTGACTTTAACCACGAAAGCATGTGGTCCCCAGAGACGACTTGGCTTAATCTCTTAGGTCTGTAAGTCTCCCATGTCTTAGAAGAAGTCGATTCTTTTTTTTTTTTTTAAATTAAAAAAAATTTTTTTAAGAAGTTGATTCTTCAGAGATGGAGCAGTCAAGGATGCTTGGTGAGGTGGCGAGGGGGTGAGGAGCGTAAAAGGGCCCATCAGACTTAGGGGAGCAGCAGCAGAACCCTGACAGCGAGAGTATAGTTGGGCCTGGGTGCGACCAATGAGAACTCTGACCCAGTTCGTGGTAGTAGGATTGTGCTGGTCTGGTGGGGCCACGGAAAGAGTATGGCATTCTTTCTCATTCAGGCCCAATTCAGCTCTTTTGAGCTGGCTGTTTACTGGCTGTGTGAACTTGATGAGCCCCCAAACCCTAGACCAGGAGTTGGCAAACTATGGCCCTGGGGCCAAATGCGGCCCACTCCTTGCTTTTGTAAATAAAGTTTTATTGGTACACACCCACATCCGTTCATGTTCATTTTATCTGTGGCTGCTTTTGTGCTATGACAGTAGAGTTGAGCAGCTGTTACTAAGCCCATGTTGTCCATAAAGATGAAAATATTTGCTATCTTGCCCTTTGCAGAATAAAGCGTGCCGATTCCTGCCCTAGACCCGCATATGTAGCACAGAGTGGGGGTAGACAGAACTTGCGTGGGACAGTGTGGAAGGGCTCAAGCCATGCCTCCTTGCTGGCACCTTTGCTACTACACGGTGCCTCGGTTTTCTTATTCCTCCTCTGACACCCCTGCCCCGCTTCACCATGCACAGTAGGAAGCATTTAGAGTAGGTTCGAAAGCTCTAGTAAGAATAGTTCCCGCCGTGTTCCCAGACCTGTAGCACGTGTGCTGGATGGGCTCCTCTTCATGGCCACCCTGCAGGCAGATGGGACCTTTCCTATTTAATGGGTGAGTTTAGATGTTGGGCAGCCTTGGGTCTTAAACCCCAGGCAGCACGACCCTAATACCTGTGCTCAAAAAGGGCAATCCTGAAGCTTCTGCAAAGGTTTTTGTTTTGTTTTGTTTTTTTAAAGTGTCTTGTCTTTCCCAAGGAAGTGGAGAGAATGACATTCCGGCCCATTTGCTGGCTTTGATGCCGTTGTTCACCCTCATCCCCGGGGTCCTCCACGCCCTTCGGGAAGGCTGGCCCTACAAGTTAGTTGTCTTCCATTTCTAACCTCCAGCCCAAATTTCTCCCCTTTCCTCTGGCCCTCTTGTAGCCCAGAAAGGTAGGAGAGGACTTAGCCTGGAGGCTGTGACTCTTCATTCCTCCTGCCTGACTTCAGGTGGGAGCTGAGGGCCACACCCCAGGCCGCTCGCTGGGGACCTCACCGCATACCGCATTGCGGGTTTGGGCTGTCTCTAGCACCTGACGGAGACGCTGGGGGAAATCCAAGGGGAGGGGCTGTGCAGACTCGAGCGGGTGTCCCATTGGTCTCCGCGTAACCGAGTGACTCCACTTGCCGATCCCCTCCTTGGTCCCCAAAGTGTTGGATGGGGGAGACCCTCTGACCTGGGGTTTGGCTGTGTCTCTGCTGCAGGCTCTTGACGGAGCCTTGAGCCTGACAGTCTGTGGGCCGTGGCTCCTGGGGGCTTCGTCTCCGGTACCCGGCTTGGGCGTGCTGAGCCTCCCTTGTGTCACTCTAGGTCCATTTCCAGCCCGTCTTATCTGGGTGCCAAGCCTTTCCGCAGGGCTGTTTTCCTTGACCGGAACCCCCGAGGTCATTCTGTCCAGTACATCCTGCTGACGCTGTGTGACGTCAGGCCCGGCTCCAGGAGGAGGGCGGAGGAGCGGAGGGAGCCCGAAGGCGAATGGGCTTCCACACCCGGGCTGCTGTTCTCTTGCGCCCCTCCTGGATGCCACTCAGAAGCCCCCCACGAGCTCCCTGTCTGCACCGTTCCTTAAGGGTCATGTAGAAGCTCCAGTGTATGCAGGCCATGTCTGTCTGTCTGTCTGATAAGTCAGGCTGATGTCTGGAGCCAAGGTCTGGTCCTCTTTTAACTTTATTACCTGGTTCCTTCCGAAGGCTGCCCCGGGAACCCCCTTTCGTGCCTTTGGAGCCGTATAGGGATTTATCCGAATGTGCAGTCGATATGTATTTGGAAGCCACTTGCCGTATTTATAACCAGGAGAGGAGAGAACTAGGAGTTCTGCCATCTGCCGCGAGCTGAGCACACTGGGCGCTTTTGCAAACGTGGACTAGATGAAGACGAGCAGAGCAAGGGGCCCTGTTTCCTGTATTTCCGTCTGTGGGAATGGGAACACGGCGTTCAGGTCTCCTTTTAGATCCCTAGGAGATGGCTGTCTAGGACCTGTTTCTTGCCTGGCTGTTTCTGCGATGGGAACAGCAGGTTCTGACCTTCTAGAGCAGGGATTATGGTGGTGCCTGCTGTCAGCTGAGTATCACCGTAGCTGACACTAGATCGGGTGTTTAGTCCATGCTCGTCATCACGCCCAGTGCTCCCGTGTTCCCTCATTTCCTCCTTCTCACATCCTTGGAGGCCAGTGGACGTCATCCCCATTTTATTGACGAGGAGACTGAGGCCCATAAAGGGACGTGTTTCTCTTAAGCAGTTAGTGGTTGGGCCAGGATTCAAGCCATCCGCGTCCAAAGTCTCTCCTTGCTCCCGTTCGCTCCTTGAGAACTCCTCTCGGGATGTTGAGCCCTGAGGCTGGCAAGTGAACATTGGCTGAACGGATGTGGCCTCCGCCGTAGCAAGAGTTCTTAGAGACAGTGCCCGCCCTCCACGCGTTTGTGGCTCAGAGGGGGTGTGGCCTTCGTCTTGTGTTTGCACAGTTATTCACAATGCGTTGTGTCGCGGTGTGACTCCTATTGGTTCGCGCCTTCTGTATTAGGCTCTGGGCGCCCCGAGGTCGGGAACTCTCATCACGGCTTCTTCACATCCTCCAGACCTCCTGTGGCATTGGCAGCCTTGTTGTCCTTGTCAGTAAGACCACGGCCAAAGTGTTCGTCCCCTCCCAGGCGAGCTGGCCACCTGCTGAGAGGCCGTTTGCGCCGTGCAGTGGTGTGAGCGGAGCCTGGCAAAGCGGACCTGCTGGTGCACTCATTCTCCTTCTCAAGGCTAAGTCTTCCTGGCCCTCGAGTTAGCCTGTGGAATCGGGGCCGTGGGGAGAACAGTTTATCCCAGGGGTCCTTCGGGCCGATCAGGTCGAGAACTCTTGACTCCAGGCTCTTGAAGGGGAGGAGGCTGTTCGCTGGTGGGAGGGACAGTGTGGCGGGCACCAGCTCCCCGTCGCCCTCTTCAGCATCTCCTCCCAGCTCAGTCTCCCACCCTCAGCTCCCACGTGGGGTTTGCTCAGCGTCCCGGTGACCTCCCTAGGATGCAGCTACTGTCAGTGACTCCCCCCCCCCCCCCCGCCCACCCAGCGTCAGACCTTGACCTCAGGAAGTTCCCGCCTGTGGTGTCCGTTTGAAGGGAAGGCAACAGGGACAAGCTGGGTGCTTATCACAGTGGAATAAATCACGTGCACGGGAGTCCTGGCTTGTGAGCAGCTCGGTCTTCCCACAGGTCCTCGTGTTAGAAGTGGCAGGTGCTCTGTTGTTGACTTCGTTCTCCAGAGTACCTGCGTGTCAGAGGCAGGGCCATGTGGTTGTTAGGATGGACTTAGGAACTCAACTGCGTGGGTTCAAATCCCAGTTCTCCTGTTCACTAGCTGTGTGACCTTGGACAAGTTGCTTAACCTCTCTGTGCCACAGATGAGAGTCCTCATCTGTAAAAAGGAAATAGTGGTTTACCTACTTCACAGGGCTGTGGTGGGTCTGACAGTGAGTGGATAGGAGCGACAGTGCCTGCCACAGCATGCATTATGTGTAAACACTTGCACACTGCTTTAGTTCAAGCAGCTGTCACCGTACAGCAGACCGACACCTTAGATAGAAACCTATATTTCTCAGTTCTGGAGGCTGGGAAGTCTGCGATCAGGGTGTCAGCAGATCCGGTGTCCGGGGAGGGCCCATTCCCTAGTTTGTAGATGGCTGCCTTCTCATTGTAACTCTCCGGACTCTTCTTCCAAGGGCACCCATCCCACCCTCATGACCTCAGCACGTCCCCAAGGCCCTGCCTCCAGGTGCCATCCCAGTGGGGACTAGGATTCCAACATGTGAATTTTGGGAGGACATTCAGTCCATAATTGTCGTTATTACTGCCTGTCATTAGCACGCCATCACTATTTTGCCTAGTGAGACAGAGTTTCATAACACCAGGAATTAAAACATTCCTTGTGGTTTTGTCTTTCTGACCAGTAAAAAGTTGCTCCTTTTTACCCTTGGTTAATGATTGTGGTAAAAAAAAAAAAAAAAAATCCCCTAAATCAACATTTGTCATCCCCAAGGCCAGGAATCACCAGATGCATGAAAATTGCCATCCATGAATCACAAAAGGGTGTTTAAAGAAGGTCCTCCTTGGACCTGGCTTGCCTAGACCACGCTAGTTCATGTCAGTCTTCTGGTATAATTACTACACCTGCCTCTATTCACAAGCGTGTCTCCCCGTTACATGATAAATTAGATGGCCAGCCTTAATAAGGGGCAGCTGAATAAATAAAATTCAAATGTTACTTAAAACGTGGCGCATCTGGCCTTGGAGGAAGCAGCTGAAGGCTAAGGGACAGTCAGCAGAAGGAGCGCAGAGTTGGTTTGGAACAGGGTCAGACGGGTCGGGTGAATGGGATGCCAGTTCTCAGCGTGACTGGGGTGGGTGTTGTGGTTGTTGCCAGATCTTATTCTCTAGGAGAACCCTAGAGTCCTGGTCTTCCTCTCAAATCTCCTAGTTTTTGAGTGGGTGTCAACCAAATGCAAGACTTCGAATTCTGGGGGCTCAGACTGGGACAGCTGTGTCCAGCCTCTGGGCCACCGGTGCGCAGGGTCTGCTCGAAGCCCTCGGCTCCCGTTAACAGGTCTGTCGCTCCGGTCTTTGGTTTGCTTCCAGCTTCAGTGGGATTCCCACTTTCTGGTCTCCCGTTCCCTTGCCTGGCCTTGAATAAAATGAAGGTGTTTAGGTGGGGCCCCCAACCCCCGCACCCTCGTCCACATGCCCTTACACAACAGTTGTGGTCCTGCTGGAGCGCGCGCTGACCCGGGCCTGGGCTTCCGAGCGCTCGTGTGGGCCATGGCCTGCTGTGGGCGTTGCAGTGAGGATGCTCTACTTGAGCGGCTGGTGTGTTCCCCCTCATCTTAGTCACGGAGAGGACTTGGCAGCAGACGGGGAGTGGGAGCAAGGAGCAGGCCCGGGATCCTGAGGCCCCGGGGCATTCCAGTTTTTGACTCAAGGCTGCTACCGTTCCCGAATGGGCAGGTGGGTGCCGCCCTGAAACAGGAGGTCTGAGCCAGACCCTTAGCGCGCCGCCCCCAAGAAGCCCTGGGTGGTCAGACACCGAGCGGGCTCTGGGCTCTTGATGGCAGCCCTGAAGGGCGAGGGGGACAGCTTCGGTTTCGGGAGGTAGTGGGTATTGCTGAATAAGAAGGAAAGCGGCCAGTCTGTGGGAGAGCAGGGGAGAGACCCCACTGGACCCTCGGTTCTCTCCTCAGAAAGTGCGGGACTGTGACTGGTGGGCCTCCTGCTGGAAGCTGGCCTGGGTCGTCCCAAGAGCCCACCAGGGAGTGAGACCTGCGGGTGCTTATTCTTGCCCGAGCTGTAGCTGACCTTTAGACTTGTTCTTGGACACGTTTACTTGATTAGCTTCACGGGGGCGGCTCTCCCGAGGCCCTAGGGTGGGCGAACCAGCTTGTGTAAAACTCCGGAGTGATTCTCCGCCTCGTTTCCAACCCTCTGCCAGGTGACCATTTAAACCGAGGATAAAGCTCTCATCCAGACAAGCTTCCCTCGACCTCTTCCTAGATGAAATGGACCGGATGTAGGTTTAAAAAATCCGAAGGGAAAGCACAGCCCTCCGTGACGGTGCCCCTCTGAAGGGGCCGGCGCATGAGATAAGCTCTGCCCGCGGTGGGCATCATGAGGCAAGAAAGAAACAGGAGGGTTTCCACACGGGTCACCAGGGAACCCCGGAGTGCAGAGGGCTCCTTGAGGACTGAACACGGACAATGGGATGTTTGGAGTCGGGGATGAGAAGAGTGCTGCTGTAGAGGGTGTGGAAACATGAGGTAGTGGGATTCTCAGGTTGTCATCCCCTCCCCCACCTTTTGTGGTAGTGACATTTAGGCCTTGACACATAAACCCCTTCTGGTCTATTACAGTCTCACAAATGTCTATCTTCTGGACATCAGCTCCTTTGACCAATTCCGATCTCATCTCTCCTCCCAGGCATAACCTAGACGAAACAGACATAATCTGGACTTTTTCTGGAAAGGTTAATGTGCTTCCCTTGGTCCTCGACATCAGCCATCCTCTCTCGTGCCTGTGCTTGCCTCTGTTTTGACCGGCAGGGCCTGGTGTCACTGTTGCTAGGAGGGAGCTCCAGCCTCAAACACGAGAGCGAGTCTCAGTCCAGCTGGCTTCCGTCTAAGGAAGAAGACGCAGCAGGAGGGCAGCCAGGTGCTCAGGCGGGCTCCCCTTGCCTCTTAGGACTTCTCGAAACTCAACATCTCCTCAAAGTCATTAGCAGTTACCTGGAGTGAAGACCAGTCTGGACACTTGAAGAGAGGACTCGTTTGGGGACGAGGGAAAGGCGGAAGCGAGGAGGTGGTTTCCATCCCTCTCCATCCAGGGAACGAGAGGGGCCATGTCACTCAGGGAGAGACCAGTTCTGGGGAGGGAGACAAGTGCTCCCGGCTACCTGAAAAGGCCCCCGTCTTGGCCTTGATTCCTAAGTGAGAAGTGAATCGAAGAAGGCAGTTATGCGGTGGGTCCCTGTGCATCTCTGGGGTGACTGCAGCCACAGCCGGGAGCACGAGGGTGACAGGATAGTAGGAGGTGCTCAGAGGAAACAAGTGCGCCACCTCTTGGGGCTGCGGGAGACCCAGAAAGCTATGGGAAGACAGCGAGGTCTACGTGGGGACAAGGCAGGTCCACCACCTGACCAGCGCTCCGACCAAAGCAGTTGCCCACGGGGCTGGGTGGACGGACTAGACTTTGGTTTGGCCGGAAGAGCAGAGGACGGGGAGGCGAGGGTAGAGCTGGGATGTGCCTGAGATGTTGGAAGCCAGCGCACACCTTCGTCAGCATGGAGGGAGTCCACAGCACCGAGACAGGTGAAAAAGAAAATAGGAGAAGACCCCTCGCACCTCCTGCGGCCACAGCCCGTGACCAGTCGTGCAGCGACTACTGTAGGCAGATCCAGGGTATGGAGAGTTGGATTCTAGAAACCAGGCCGTGGCGGCTGAGATGTCCATAAATGGTTGGGACCGGTCTGCAGTGGAGACTGGGACCAGCCACAGAAAGGACTCCATGGGAGGGTCTCCATGATTTTTAGTTTCCTTTGGCCAGAACGAGATCTGCAGGATAGAGGTTTCTAGGTTGGCTTATTTTTCTCTCAGCATTTGGGTAGGATATTCCTGTCTTCTATTGTTGCTGTCAGCTTCTGTTTCTCTTGAAGTCATTTCTCTGGAGGCGATCTGCCTTTTTGTGGATTTGCTTTTACAATCTTTATCTTGGAAGCTTTGTCGTTTCACTGTGGTGTGTCTGGGAGTGGACCTAATGTCATGGGTCCTGTTTGGCTTTGAGCTTCTCAGGTCTGAGGATGGGGTGTCTCCGTTCTGGAAAATGTTAAGCCCGTTAATTTCCCTGAATACTTTCTCCCAGTGTTCCTGTTGCCTCCTTTAGAAATTCCCCCTTGACCTGCCGTGGACGTCTCAGTCTGAATCGCGTTTCATATTCTCCATCTTTGTCTTTCTGCTGCATGCTGGACAGTGTCTTTAAAATGTTTTTTTTTTTTTTTTTTTTTAAAGATTTTATTTATTTGACAGAGAGAGATCACAAGTAGGCAGAGAAGCAGGCAGAGAGAGAGGGGGGAAGCAGGCTCCCTGCCGAGCAGAGAGCCCGATGCGGGGCTCGATCCCAGGACCCTGGGATCATGACCTGAGCCGAAGGCAGAGGCTTAACCCACTGAGCCACCCAGGCGCCCCTGGACAGTGTCTTTAAAAACTACCTTCCGGCTGATTAATTTTCTTCCTGGCTGTGTCTGATCTTTAGCTTAACCTGGGCTATCGGGTTTTGCACTTAATATATTTAAAATTTTTTAAGCCTTTAGAAGTTCTGTTTGAGTCATTTTTCATCTTTCAGGTGTTCTTTCTCTTTTTAAACTAATCTGCTGTCTGCCCTGCTCTCGATCGTATCTTCTGTTTAAGCTGCTTAACTATTGAGAATCACATTTATCTGAGAAAGGAGTTTCATAATCCGTTTCTGGCAGTTCTAGAGTCAGTTCTGTTTTTCTGTTGACTCACGTCCAGGATGGCTTATTACCCCCACGTGCTTTGTAAGTTGGGACTTTGAGCTCATGTTTGGGGCTTTATTGTGTGATGCCATTACCGTGGGCAGTGTGAATTTCTGAGCTGGGGATTTCCTCAAGCTCTGGAAAGTATGTATTTGAACCCAAACCCATTTGAGGGGTACCGAGCGGCTAAGGAAGATCGGTCTCTTGCCCTGCTCAATCCAGGACTCAGACCCTACTACCTTTTGCTTGTGTGCATGACTCTTCTTCTACTCCCCTCTTTTCCTGTTGGCAAAGCTCTCTCAGGCAGCTGGAGCGTGTCTGTGTGTGTGTGTGTGCAGACGCACATGAACGAGTGTGTCCATGCCTTGCATGTATGCCTGTGTGTGCGTGCATGGGTGCATGTGTGAAGGATAGTTCTGGCTCCTCTACCCGGCATAACCTAAGACCTTGTTACCTGCCCCATGTGCCAGTAGAACTCCAGCACCCATTTTATGAGACCAGCAGATGCCTCCGAGCAGCCTGGGTGTGAGTGTGTGCTATCACTCTGGTTTTCAGTTTTGTATTTCTTTGTTAGATCGTTTTGTGGGTATGTTAGTTTCCTTTGGCTGCTGTAACAAATTACCGTCAACTTGGTTGAAAACAACACGCTTCTGTTTCCTCACTGTTCTGGAGGCCAGAAGTCTGAAATCAGGGTCACTGGTCTGAAATTGAGGTGTTGCCGGGGTGCGCTCCCCGCAGCCTCCGGGGGAGAATCGCTCCCATGGCTGTTGGCGTTCCTCCCCTGGGGCGCATCCCTCCATTAACTGCCCCGTGGTTACACAGCTCCTTCTCTGTGTGTGTGACCTCCCTCTGTCCCTCTCTTCTAAGGACACTTGTGATTGCATTTGGAGGCCACTTGGATAATCAAGAATAGTCTCTTCCCTCAAGATCCTTAACATCCTTAACATTTCCAAACAATGTAACAGGTACACATTCTAGAGATCTTTTGGAGGGGCTGTACCTCTCACCGATTCTACCTCTGAGAACTCAGCTTTGTATTTATAAGGATGCCCGTTGTATTTCCACATGTTGGGGGGCATTTTCCCCCCAGTCTGCCATATTCCCAGGACAATAGAATCTCAAGGCTGGAGAGAGACATGCACAACCCGCATGGTGGGCTGCTGCTCAGAGGGCCAGGGCGTGAAGGTGCGAGGTGTAGGTGCTGACTTGTGCCAGGAAGAGACTCTGCTAAACCCCCGTGGGGCAAAAGCCTGGCCTTATCTCAGGCTAACAGGACACCGCTGTCTGGAACAGTTGGACTGGCCTTAGCTCTGCTGGCTCACCTCTTTCCAGATTCTGGTGGCTTTGGCCCATTGCTGACTTTGCCTCTTGGCTTTCACATGCGTGTAACTGGTCTCAGTTTCTGCTCCTCCTTGCCCCATAGCCTCTTCCATTCGGACAGCCAGTAATAGACCTTCAGTCTGTCCCTCATTATTCCCTTTGCTTTAGGGATCGGGGCAGATGTTTGCCCCGGAGTATCTCGGGAACTCACTCCGAGCCAGCTGGGCATCACCAAAGCCAGAGCAAGGGGCAGGACCAGAACTGACCATCCTGTAGAGTCAGACTCCTCTGCAGCCATTGGTCCCAGTCATAGGAGAGACAGAATGCATTCCTGAAGATGTTCTCTGTGCCAATCCTCATTCCTGGGGATAGACAAGCCGACCAAGAAATTATGTTGTGCTTTTTGTGACTCTTTGGAAACTGAAACTCATCGGCTATGTGAGGGCCACTGCAAAGTGAAACAACCTGTGCCCTTAGGTAATAATATGGAGGAGTCAGTGGTGGCTTCCGGGCTCCATCAACTCAGAGGGAAGAAATACCCTTTGTGGGTGGTTTTTGTTCCTCCCTCTCTTGAAGTAATGTCCCTATCCTCAGTTAGTGGATGAAACCTTGATGGAAAGTGTTTTTACACCTGGAATTCCCTCCTTCTCTTCCCTGGTGAGGTCATCTCCATTATGAAGTGGAATTTTCTAGAACCACAGGGCACCTCCTCCAGGTCTAAAGTTCCACTGAAGGCTGGAAATATGCTTTGTGTCTCTTCTACCAGTATTAGGATCTACTGGCAGTGTCTCTTCACATGGAGATCGAGTGACCCCTGGCGAAACCCACCCCCCCAGGAGCTGTCCCAGGAGCTTGGCAGGATGGGGTCTAGGATCTAAAGTTAGTGTTAAACCAGTAGGACTGGCAGAGAAGACCCCAGCCCAGGGCTCCAGGCCCAGTCATATCCTCACCCAGTTTCAGATCATTTTCTGGGAGACATGAGGCCAAATTAGTCTGGTGAAATCTCGGTCTCCTGGTGAGAAGTTTCTGAAGGGAGTCGGGAGTAATGTGTCCAACTATAACATTTTTTTTTTTTTAACTTTGATGGTGAGTCTCGTGCCCAGGCTGGGGGGTGGGAGTGGGTGGGATTTAAGATTGTGTAGTTCGTGGAGAAGATGAGAATAAGCTCCCCCTCAAGTACATTCTCGGAGAGAATCCCTGGGATCTGCAGAAGGTGATGTCCATGCAGAATTTATAGTATGCATTAGTAGCAAGAGAAGTGAGAGGAGCAGGCAGGGCGCCTTTGTTCTCAGCTGGCCTGCAGAAATTGAATAATTTGGATTAAAGAGAGCCCCAGCCACATTTTAGCAGCTGGTCGATTTTTCTGCTTGAAACAGAATTCCAAGACTTTGTTTTATGTGAAGACAGAGTTTATTTTTAGGTCTATCAGGGAGCCTGTAATGTGGGTAGTTCAGAAGGCTGGCCTGCCAGTGAATCACAGGCCTGATCGGCGTGTTGTCTTGTGGCCTAGACAGACCCTCTTGCCTGCTGTAGCATGAAGGACCATCCACTTGCCTTTGAGGGCAAAGAGAAAGGTCATGAGAAAGTCGGAGGGTGTCAAAGGAGTACATGCTTTCCTGCACAAAGCCGATGGCTGTGTGCCCTGGTTTAGCGCTCTGGCCTGATGACACTATGGCTAAGAAAGCTCTAGCTGGAATCACTCATTCCCCTGGGCATTGAGTGTTCATTAAAAATCCAATTTGTCAGGTGGTACCACCCTGGTTGTCCCTGATTTAAACAAAAGTTCCTTTGTGGCCACTGGCGCTTGGGATTAGAACCTTGGAGCCATGTTGAGGCCAGAAGGCAGCCAGCAGAGCCTTCGCTGCTTTTCTTGGTTGATCTCTGATAAATGAGCCCAGCACAGCATGAGAACTCTGCGATGATCTCGTCCCTTGGTCTGCTAAAGAATTGTGGGGCCTGCACTTCACTTTCAGGGCTCATAAACCTCTCGAGCGGTGAGACGGGCTCTGAGCTGGGATGCTGAGTTGCAGAATGTGTGTGTGCAGAAATCCATGGTTATGGGACCGACGCTCGCCCCAGACAGCATAACGCCAGAGTGGCTAAGGACTTGCCTGAGCTGGAGGAGAACATAAAACAAACACGTGCTTTTTAAGACCAGAAGGAGAAGGCACGAGGCCACTGCTCGGGCTGCCTTCTTCTGCAAAGTGAGGTTGTGCCTATCTCGGTTTTTGGGACCTGTAGACGGATGACACCTACCAATTCAGCAGAGCAGGGAGGCACTCTCTTGTCCTCTGAGATCTCTCTGCAGAAGACGAGATGGGCCCCTGGGCGGAGCGTGGTGGAAAAGTTTGGAATGCACACACAGGTGACCGAGAATCCGCGTGCCCACCTTGAGTTGGGGATTGGTTGACACACCGTTGAACTGCGCTGGTCCTTCTGCAATGACAAATTATTGTGTCCGTCAGAGAGATGGCAGTCTGGACAGCTTTCGAGTGATTTCAGTTAAGGACTCTTTATTCAGGTCTGTCTCCCTCCTAGGATGTCTGGAAATTAAAACAGCCGCAAACCCACGAAAGGCTGTGTGTTTCCTTCAGGGGCGGCAGGAGGATAAGGAGGCGAGGTGTAGATCTCCCTCTCCCTCCAGGTGGTGAGGGGGCGAGCGGAGGCTAGGCTGGGAGGATGGGGAGGATGTAAAGGAGGGAGAACCTGCCTGGACCGGTCCCGTGTCCGTCAGGGCTCTCCTTGCCCCCCGCCCCCCGCTTTATTGCCCGCCTGTGCGTCCCCCCACATTTTCTTCAGAGAACAACAAATCGATATTCCATACTTGGGCTTCTTCAGGATAAAATGTCTTTTTTGGCTTCTTATGATTAAAGCCTCCTTTGAAAATGTTGTGGGACTAATGAAGCATTTATGAGGGGAGGGGAATGCTTCTGCCAGCCTTCCCGAAATAGTCAGCCTGAGCTAAAACCTGTGAGAATAGGGGGGTGGAAATGGTGGGGATGGAAATGTCTAGGGGGGAGGCCCCTGTTTTCTGGACTGGCTTTATAGAATTCATCTCCGATGTCGAGGTGCCTGGAGCCCTCGTTTAAACACAGACAGGGGTCATCAGCCTCACCCCTGTGCAGTGGGAGGCGGAGGCGGGCATTTGGACTGGCCACTTTAAGTGCACGCTAAGTGCCAGTAGGCGTCGAGGGCTCTTCCATGACGAGAGGAGGTCTGTAGGGGAGGAGATTACAGTCCTTCATGGCCAGAATTTTGGAGTGCTGCTTCCGGACACCAATGAGAACATCATTTCTCTCAAGGACTATAATAATTCTACCATTTTGGAAATCTCATTTTATAATCCATCCCGTGACATCCACCACTTGGAGGCCCAGGCAGAAACATTTTGAGTAAAAAACTGTGGCCTCAAATCCCAAACCGTATAAAGCATGACATTGCTTTGCTGGAGGGAAGAAATGGCCGGTGAAGAAGGTTGTCCACAGGATGTGAGTGTTGGGTTTGGACCCTCAGGTCCCTTCTAGGTGATCCACAAGAAGACAGAAGTTAAAGACAAGGGTTTGCTGTCAGATTTGAGTTCAAGCTGTTGCTGTGCTCTTTATTGATTGCGTGACTTGGGTGGGTTATTTTCATTCCCGTTGTTAACTGTTTCTAATCTCCCGGAGCCACAGGCTTTTCTGTAAAATGGTGAGAGCACTTCTGTAAGGTTGGAACCGTGAGGGTTGTATCCACGTGTGTGCAAGGGTTCGTGCCCCCGAGACCGGCTGTCGCTGAGCCACGGGCTGCATCTGAGTGGAGCTCCTGGGGTTCCGGGCTTTTCCCCGTGCAGCCCCCACACCCAGCACACAGATACCGTCCTATCTTGGGGAGCACTCAGAACTTCCGTTCACTCCGGTCAGAAGAGAATTCGGCTCCTTCCTCCCTGTCCCGAGGAGCTCGTTGCAGTTCCTCCTTGAAACTGGTTTAGGGGCGCCTGGGTGGCTCCGTTGGCTGGGTGTCTGCCTTCGGCTCAGGTCATGATCCCGGCATCCTGGGATCAAGCCCAGAGTCGGGCTCCCTGCTCATCCGGGGGTCTGCCTCCCCTCTCCCTGCTCTTCTGCTCTTGCTCTCTCCTTCTTTTTCTCTCTCCATCTCAAATGAATAAAATCTTAAAAAAAAAAAAAAAGAAAGAAACTCTGGTTTATCGGGGCTCATTTGGCGCCTGTGGAGCCGGCATTTTACCCAGTCTGTGGGGCGAGCGCGCACTTTCGGTAAGAGGCCACAGGAAGCCACCTGGCAGGACAGGCAAGTGCCATTTACTACCCTCCTGGTGTGAACACCCCCCTCAACTTCCAGGGCCAGGGCCGAGCTGTTCAGGTGCCAGAGGAATGAGGCTGACACGGGGGGAGGGAGCTAGTGTGAACACCCCCTGGGACAGCCTCTTGTCTAAAGGGGAAGTGAGGAGTTGCAGTGAAAAAAAAAAAAAAAGTCGGAGGATAAAAGTGATTAAGGGTTGACTGAGTTTCCATATCTGTCACAAAGAAGTCCTGCCCAACCCAAATTCCATCATTCTACCCAAGATTTACGTCCGGCTGGGCATCCCACAGAAGCCAAGGGAGAAGGTGGGCTGGGCCCAGGAGCTGAGTCGGAAGAGCCCCCCCGGGAGGAATTGGCCTCCGATGGCATCGGAGCCCTCCCTTACCTTCCTGCTGATGATGGGGGGCTGGGGTGAGGGTCCTGGAACTTGCTGCGGTGTTGACGGGAGACCCGTGAGAAGGGCTTGTAGGACGCACACAAGAGGCAGAACGCCCACTCCTTGCCTGCCGTGTCGACAGGCATTGGAAACTACGGGAGGATCTGAGCAAGTGAGCAGGGAGGAGCCATCAGTGTAGAAACAGAAGGAGTATTCTGGGTGGGACGTGGTGGGTCTCGCAGACTCGTTGGTTGGGCTGGCGTTCTGCTGGCTTCCAGGGAGGTGAGAGCCACTGCTGCTCCCAGCTCCGCTCCCAGCTCTCCTCTTGGCTAGGCTTCCTAAACGTCACCAATTTCAGCCTACTTTGGCCAAGCAAGAAAGCTTGGAGGTGATGATCCTTTTCAGAGTGGTTTCCTAACTTCCGTGTTACATACTCCTTGGGGAAGCTTGTTGAAAGTGTAGACTCACGGTGCGGCCCGGGAGGTTCTGATTAAGGGGTCTCGTTTTGCCGGCCCATGTAATCCATTCAGTAAGAACCCTGAGGAGCCCCTGCCTCGGGTTTGGGAATCATTGTTCTCGTGCAGTGGTTGTCAAAGTCAGTCCCAGATCTGCGTCACTGAGGACCTTGTTAGAAATGCACCTTCTTGGGCCCTGCCTCAGGCCTGCTGAACCAGAAACCCTGGGGAGGGCCGAGCCCTCCTGGTGAGTCGGATGTACACTAAACCTTGGGAACCAGCGCACTAGGGTTTGTAACAACCAAGGGTATATTGGCTTAGTTTCAAGACCTGCTTGTTTGCTACTTGCTCCTGGGGAAGGGGCACCAATCTGGTAATATTTAAAAAATTACAAGGACACCAAAAGTGACAAGGAAACTATTCATGCTTGGAAGTCTCACCGCCACCCTCCTGTAATCACAGGGATGTCCCTCCGGACCATGCGCCTCACTAGCTACCCAGCCCTCCTGAGCGTCAATTTCGTCAACCAGAACGTGGGGTACAGCTTCAGCTGTTTGCTGAAGATCTCGTGGTAGGCAGAGTTCCGAGATGACCCCCAGGAGTCTCACCTCCTGGCTTGTGGCCCCTGGCAGTAGGATGGGATGTCACTCTCTTGATTAGGTCTTGTCACTCTGGGATCACGTGATGTCATATAACCCTGTCTCAGCGGACTTGGGAGAGATTCTCCTGCTGACCTTGAAAAACCAAACGGCCATGTTAACGAGAGACACATGAGGACCAGGGGGCAGCCCAGAGAGTGGAGGGCAAGCCCCGGATGGCAGGTGGCAAGGAAGTGGGGACCTCAGCCATACAGCCACAAGGAGACAGATCCTGCCGAGCACCTGAGTGCAGTTGGAAGCTGATTCTTCCTCAGAAACTTCGGATGAGGACACAATCGGGCTCATGTCCTCTGAGTGCAGCCTTGGGAGCAGGGACATCACACTGTCCCTGTCCTCTGACTCCCAGAACCGGGAGATGATGAATGGGTGTTGCTTAAGCTATTAACTTTGTGGGCATTTGTGACACGTGAATAGAAAATACAGTGGTGTGTATATATGTATGTGTGATTATATACATATGCACAGATGTGTATGTATATACATATACGTGTGTGTGTGTGTGTTTAAATACCTAAACACACCCATCCGTCCATGTGTAGGTAGCCCTCTGTCACGGCTTGCATTTTTCCCTGTGGTAGAACCAAATGAGCCTCAGCAACGCCTTGGGAGGACGGTGGATGGTACAGAACCCGGGATCTGCAGTACTTTGGGGGGCTTAGAAAATTGTTTCAATTTCTTTTAAAGTCAGAAGGAAAAAAGATGCACTTTAGGCCAGCAAAAATGTTTTCATGTATAATATTATGCATTAAAATATTAATAAATTTGTCTTCAAATACCAACAGTCATAAACTATAATTTTTCTTATTTTTATCAAAGAAGGGACTCAGAAAGGCAAAAAAAAAAAAAAAAGCCTCTAAGCCCTGTGAGTGTCCTCCATGGCCCCTGGTGGAATGCAGGTGTCTCTAGGTTCCTGCCTCCTTCCCCATTCAGCCCCCAGGGCCGTCGCTGTGCACACGGAGCTTGCCTTCCCCCTTTTTGTCAAATTTCTACCTTGGTTGGCTCTCCTCTGATCTGGTGGCTGTTACAGATGAAGGGAGGAGAGGATCTGGGGAGTGAGGTCAGTGCCTGGTGCTTTCTTGTTGCTTTGATGAGGAGATATATATATATATATTTATTTATTTATTTATTTTGGTTGTTAACAATACAAACTAATTCTGGATGGAAACAGAAGTGCGGAAGAACTTTCAGAGAATCAAAGGAGAGGTGAAGAACCCAGCTTTAAAAAGCCTGGCAGGAGGGCAGCACTCAGGGAAGGGGACCTCGGGAACAAGACCCAAACAGCGGGGTCTCTGAGGCTTTCCCAGGAGGGGGGGTCCACCCTTGTCGCTTTTGATTCTTGCTGCCTGCGGGTCAGATGAAGGTTTTCAGGAGCGAGGTTCCTGGCTCAGCTTTGCCCATGAGCTTCTCTCTTCTGATGGGGGAAGAGTAGGACTCCAGGATGGGGAGCCCCCCAGAACCGCACGTGGTGGACACGGAGTCGTCTCTCCAGGGTGATGTTTGCGCTGAAGCAAGAAGGGCTTCCGGGCAGCAGGTGTCAGCTGTGATTATGTGCTGGTATTTTCTGAATGTCTCATGAGTCTTTGACTTTGATCCTTATGGGGACTCGGAGTGCTGGGGCAGAGGGGCTGTACCTTACCACAGTGCTTAGAGCAGATAGTGGGTGTTCAAAGACTGCTCTAAGTAACCCTTTTTTCACCATTCGGCACTTCTGTATGCCAGGTTCTACGTGGAGGAGCCAACAGAACATGGGGTTTGTGTCTTCTTGTTCACAAAATAGTAGAGGGGACCGGCATTAATCAGATCACACAAATATGTGTGAAATTACAACCATGGTATGTGCAGGAGTCCTGAGGCTGGAGGGAACGTGGCATGCTGGCGGGTGGGGGGGGGCGGGCAGCAAGGGGCCTACGTGCTGAGGTGAAGGGAGAGGAGAGACAGAGGTGGGGTGAGCACATGTACAGCTTTGCACAGCATGGGAGGAGATTGGGAGGAATGGGTAGCCATAGAAGGATTTTGAGCTGGGAGAAACCAGTTTTGGTTTTTATTTGATTCCGTGAAAAGAATTCTCTGAATGCCAAGATTAGCCAGGTTTCTAGTTCCCTTGAAGAGTGTGTGTGTGTATGTGTGTGTGTCCTCACATGCACATGTGAAACACGCATACAGTTCACTTAAAGTAGCTGCTGATGGCTTGTGACTTTCTTCCACCGCCTTGCACACCTGTCCTGTCACAGCTCCTCTGTCTCCTTGCTTCCACGCTTGCCCACTTTCAGTGTGTTATCAGAAGAGAGTTTGAAAACCTTCCATAGTTTTCCATCACTTCTAGAATGTTCTCCGGGTCTCTCCTTCCATCACTGTACATCCAGCTCCTTCTTTCCCTTGGACATCGGAGCAGCCTTGCGTGACCACCCAGCCAACCTGGCCCCGTCTCCACCGAATCGCGCTCTAGCCTGTCTGCGTAGCTCCATCTCCCCCTCCCTGACATCACCTCCTTGATGATGTTTCTCTCTTTCCTGCCACCAGAAAGTGAACTGGTGAGGAACAGCCTTTTCCGGTCTTGTCCACTGCTGTATCCCCAGTACCTGGAACAGTGTGTGGCACAGAGATTGCACACCGTGCATATCCAACATCTGCGCTCTTTCCAGGAGCCGCAGATGAGGTGGAACTTCTGACTGCTTTCCAGTGTCCAGCTGCCACAGGAGAGAAGCCCAAGGGCGGCATCACAAGTGTAGCCCCTGAACGGATGCTTACGGAGAACTTACTGTGCTCCAGACACTCTGGTAGCTGCTTGGAATGTGCAAATGAGCACTCGTACACCATGACCTCTTTCCTGGGGCTCGTATTTTAGTAGGGGAGCTAGAGATCAGAAATACACATGGGAAGTAAATGAGGTAGTAGGCTGGAAGGCGATCCTGGGGCCGAAAGGAAAAGCAGAAAATGGAGGCGGACTGGGAGTTCAGGGGAGGAGGGGGAGGGGGAGGGCAGGCTGCCCTGCGAAATCACGTGTCGGAGGAGGCCTGGTTGGGAAGGTGCCATCCGAGCAAGGTCGGCAGCAGACCGGGGAGTGTGCCGTGCGGCGTGCCGGGGAGCCGTAGCTCCTGCAGAGGCCGGAAGGCGAGGGGCTCCTGGTGTGCTGGAGGGGCGGCGGGGGGAGGTGTCATGGGAGATGAGCATGAAGATAAGGACTCCTTGGCCACCGGGCGGGACTTGGGGTTTGAGCAGAAGAGTGAGTTCTTGAGTTCCACTGTTTAAAGAGTCACCTTGGGGGCGCCTGGCTGGCTCAGTCAGTTGAGCCTCCGACTCCTGACTTTGGCTCAGGTCATGATCTCAGAGTCGTGAGATCGAGCCCCGAGTCGGGTTCTACACTGAGCAGGGGGAGTCTGGTTGAGACTCTGTCTCTTCTTCTCCTTCTGCCCCTCCCTGCCCATTACAAAAGATCTAAAAAACAAGAGAATCCCTCTGGTGCACGTGTGTGTGCATACACACACACACACACACACACACACATAACCTAGGCATGATGTCAGGGAGGGTGGTGGCAGGGGGAGTGGTGAGGATTGGCTGGATTCTGGGTGCATTTGGAAGGGAAAGTCCCGAGAATTTTCTGAGAGGCTGCGAGCAGGTGATGAGAAGGGCCAGGTGCTACTCCAGGGTTTTCGGTCGGAACCCTCAGAGGGCGAAGTTCCCGTCGACATGGATGGCGAGAGTAGATCTGAGGCAGGCGGTCGGGTTTGACCATGTTGGGGTTGAGACGTCCCTCACGTGGGGGCAGTGGGAATGTAGTTGGGACACAAGCCAAGACTGGGCACCAGGACTGGACTGGAGGTGAAAATTGGGAAGCTGTAGGCATATAGATGGGTTTAAAGCCTCGTTTTCAGTGCTTTCATAAAGATAAATTTACTCAGCGGACTCCTTTCCTCTGACATTTTTCTTCAAGAGCTTTTTGGTATTCAGATGTTCTTTCGTTTGTAGAGTAAAATTGAGATTACTTAGCAAAGTAAACAATGAGCAACCTTTGTCCACGCTGGGGACAATAAAATTGAAGTAAAGATCGAAGTAAAGCGTGTGCCAAAATGTGTACGCATCTGAAGTGTGGCATGGCTCCCGGGAGTCCCCCGGAGCGAACTCAGCTGTGTGGCCGCCGCTGGGCTCCGGAAGCACCGTGTCACCTGCAGACTCTCCTGGTGCCTTCTCTCAGTCCCTCCTCCGCGCTTCTCCCAAGGGTGACCTCCGCCCTGACTTCCCACAGGATGGTGTCGTTTTGTCTGTTTTTGAACTTCCTGTGAACGGCATTACACACTTTCCTTTCCCTCCAGCGGCTTTGTCTCAGCCTGTCATGGGATTTGGCTGCGGGGCCGAGTGTGGCCGTACTCAGTTCTTTTTCGTTGCTGTATAGCGCTCTGCTCTGTGACCACCTCTCACACATTGAAGACGTCCATTCTGGGGGTGCTGGTCTTTGGCGTATTTCCAGGTCTTGACCATGTTGAACGGCGTCTGTGTGCGCTCTCGTGCGAGTCTTCTGGTGCACCGTGCACGCGCACCTCTGGGAGAGGGAAAGCTGCTGTGTGCACTTTCAGATAAAACCTCCCGGAGTGGCGTGTCCGTCTACACTCTCCTTGAACGTGTATGAGGACTCCAGTTGCTGGGTATCATTTTGTCAACACTTGACATTGTTGTTGTGGGTTTTTTTTTTGTTTTGTTTTGTTTTGTTTTTTTCATTTTAGCCGTTCTGGTGGGTGTGGAGTAGCAGGTTGTTGCTATTTCCATTTGCGTTTCCCTGATGATTAAAGAGAGCAAACACTCCTTTTTATTGGCCATGTGTGTAACTTCTTGGGAGAAGCAGACCTTCCTCTGAGCAGGGAGCCTGATGCAGGGCTCGATTCCAGGACTCTGGGATCATGACCTGAGCCGAAGGCAGAGGCCTAATGACTGAGCCACCCAGGCGCCCCAGACATTTCTAATTTTAATATAATCCACAATATTAATCTATTCCTTGCTGGATAGTGGTTTTCGTATACTGTTTAAGGAATGTTTGCCAACTATGTGGTTTTTATATTTGGATCTAAAATATACCTGAAATTGATTTTTGTGTATAGTGTGAGTTTAGGGGTCAAGATTCCTCTTTTATGATACGAGTTTCCTGTTGACTCAGCACCATTGATCAGAAAGGCCATCCTTTCTCCATGCTCCGCAGTGCTCTCTGTCATGAGTCAGGCGTCTATATGTGTGGTCTGTTTCATACTCTCCATATTCTGTTGGCCCATTTGTCTGTCTTTGTTGCCACACCGCACTGTCTTAATCACTGTGGCTTATGAGTCCTGCTGTACAGGAGCGCGAGGCCCTCCAGCTTTGCTTGGAAACTCACTAGTAAGCTTGACGGGCTCTCCAGGTGAACGGGCCAGACGCGCAGCTCAGAGGAATGCGGGCAGCGCCTCTGGAGTGGAGAAGGCTAGCTTTCCTTCATGCTCACCGTGCCCAGACCCGTGCTGTCCATGTGTACCATCTCAGTTATGTTTGGGGTCTTCGTTATTCGAGGACAATATTGGAAAAAAAAATCCTCAGGGGCGCCTGGGTGGCTCAGTGGGTTGAAGCCTCTGCCTTCGGCTCGGGTCATGGTCCCAGGGTCCTGGGATCGAGCCCTGCATGGGGCTTTCTGCTCAGCAGGGAGCCTGCTCCCCTCCCACCCCCGCCTGCCTCTCTGCCCACTTGTGATCTCTCTCTGTCGAATAAATAAATAAAGTCTTAAAAAAAAATCCTCAAAGTTAGAGGACTTTGCCGTTCTTGGCCCTTTGCATTTCCACAGTATATTTTTTTAAAAATGTATTTATTTGAGAGGATGAGAGAGAGCCCCCATGAGCAGGGGGAGGAACAGAGGGAAGGAGAAGCGGACACCCCACTGAGCAGGGAGCCCGATGGGAGGCTCCATCCCAGGATTCTGCGATCACGACCTGAGCTGAAGTCAGGCAGTTACTGACTGAGCCGCCCAGGAGCCCCTCCATAATACATTTCTGTAATCAGTTTATCCGTGTTCACAATGAAATCCTGATATAATTTGAGTGGAATTTTATTGATTTCGTGTTCAATTTGAAGAGAATAGATGCCTTTTGAATATTGAAGATTCTAGTACAACTTTTTCTATAAAGATCCTGATAGCAAATATTTTTGTGCTTGTGGGACAGATGGTGCCTGTTGCAGCTACTCAACTCTGCCTTGGTAGAGTGAAAGCAGCCTGGGGCAGTATGCAAATGAATGGGTGTGGCTGTGTTCCAATAAAACTTTATTTATAAAAGGAGGCAGTGGGCCAGATTTGGCGGCAGTTTGTGGAGTCCTGTTCTAATCCATGAACATCTCCTTCAAATTCTTTTGTATCTGGAAGTCTGAACCATAGCCATTCCCTTCTACTACGTTTCATAATCCCCTCGTCATGCTCTCATCCTGCCCTGCTATTTATATTTTTATTGGGGTCTGGTCGGTCACAAGCTATTTGAGACCAGGGACTGCTGGCTTTGTCACCCCCCACCTCCATGGCCCACTTATCCCCATGGCCCACTGTACAAGGTCTAACACACAGAATGGTACAGTCACTTACTTGGATCTGACTCTGTAGAGGAAGGTGGAGAGGAGGTCACCCCTGAGGCCCTGGGCCCTGGCTTTCTCTGACCTTTCCGTAATATTTTAGGGGAAACCCAGGGCCCCACAACTTGGCTCTTTCTCAGGGATTATTATCTTCCCTCATTTTATATTCTTCCCGGAAAGCTCTGGGTTCTTTAGACATACAGAAGAAACATGTATGTTTAAGGTTTTGGGCTCCCTGAGAGCCAGCTTGCATTCTTGATCTCCTGGGCCCTGTCGTGGCTCCCTGTGAGTGAATGGACTGCTGAGGGAGAAGGAGCTGCTACTTCTCTTTCCCATTGGAAATCCCTTAGGAAGGTCTCCTGGGCTCATACCTGGCTTCCTAGTGGACGGCTCATTTGGGGCTGCTCTCCCAGCTCCACCTGGAAGAGCCTTTTGTGCTTGCTGCACTTGGAGCTTTGCTGTGGTCTGACACTGAGTGGGAAGGAAGAGAACTATGGCCGAGCATGGCCTGGGATGACCACACATCCCAGTCAGTGTGACTCCACACACGCAGTCAATAGTCACCTGAGATGTGATGGGACTCAGCAGGTCACACAGCCTTGGAGACTGATGGGGCGTTCGGGGGGGCCATGAGGACGTCCTGTGCAGCCCGTACTGGCTCATCATCCTTGGCGTCTGTGGCAGGACCACGTGCCACGACTTCCCTGCTCAGGCCAGAGTTTGGGCTCCTTGGAATGTTTTTTCCCCTCACTTTTGGTTATGTTTTCAAAGCTGCATGATTTTATTTCTCTAGTTTAGTGCTTAGAACATTGGTTAGCACATCCTAGCTGCTCCAAGACTTTGGATCTAACTAGTGAGGTTTGTGGGCTGGCCCCATGGGCAGCTCAGAGGATTGAGAAGAGAGCACTCGGGGTGGCAGTGGCTAGCTGTCCTGTGTGTTCACTGTGACCTGGACCCAGATGAGTCCCTGACACACACTGTCTCAGTTATTCTTTGAGGTTTCTGTCAACCGAAGATGTCCAAAATTGGAAAAGGCCCTTTGAAAGTATATCCGTTTAAATTGGGTGGTAAAGGATCTGTATCTGAAAACTATAGGACACTTATGAAAGAAATTGAGGAAGACACAAAGAAATGGAAAAACATTCCATGCTCATGGATTGGAAGGACAAATATTATTAAAAGGGCTGTGCTACCTAGAGCAATCTGTACATTCGGTGTAATCCCTATCAAAATACCATCAACATTTTTCACAGAGCTGGAACAAACAACCCTAAAACTTGTGTGGAACCAGAAAAGACCCTGAATATCCAAAGGAATGTTGAAAAAGAAAACCAAGGCTGGAGATATCACGATTCCAGGCTTCAAGCTGTATTTCAGATCTGTAATAATCCAGACAGTATTGTACTGGCACAAAAACAGACACATAGATCAATGGAACAGAATGGAGAACCCAGAAATGGACCCTCGACTCTGTGGTCAACTAATCTTCGACAAAGCAGGAAAGAGTGTCCAGTGGAAAAAAGACAGTCTCTTCAACAAATGGTGTTGGGAAAATTGGACAGCCCCATGTGGAAGAATGAAACTGAACCATCATTTTATACCATATGCAAAAATGCTCCATATCACTCGGCATCAGGGAACTACAAATCAAAACCTCAGTGAGATACCACCTCATGCCAGACAGAATGGCTAAAATTAACAAGTCAGGAAACGACAGATGTTGGTGAGGATGCGGAGAAAGGAGAACCCTCCTACACTGTGAGTGGGAATGCAAGCTGGTGCAGCCACTCTGGAAAACAGCATGGAGGTTCCTCAAAAAGTTAAAAATAGATCTAAACCTATGACCCAGCAATTGCACTACTGGGTACTTACCCCAAAGATACAAACAGTGATCTGGAGGGGCACATCCACCCCAAAATTTATAGCAGCAATGTCCACTGTAGCCAGACTATGGAAAGAGCCCAGATGTCCATCCACAGATGAATGGATAAAGAAGATGTGGTCTATAGATATAGATACAATGGAATATTACTCAGCCCTCGAAAAATGAAATCTTACCATTTGCAATGACGTGGATGAAACTAGAGAGTATTATGCTAAGCAAAATAAGTCAATCAAAGAAAGACAATTATCATATGATTTCACTCATGTGGAATTTAAGAAACAAAACAGGATCGTAGGGAAAGGGAGGGAAAAAAAATAAGACGAAATCAGAGGGGGAGACAAACCATAAGAGACCTTAACTATAGATAACAAACTGAGGGTTGCTGGAGGGTTAGGGGTGGTGGGATGGGATAGCTGGGTGATGGGCATTAAGGAGGGCATGTGATGTAATGGGCACTGGGTCTTATATGCAACAGATGAACACTGAACTCTACCTCTGAAACTAATGATATGTTGATTAATTGAATTTAAATAAAATAAAATTACAAAAAAATATATGTGGCCACCCTACTTGGGTGTCTTGATGCTGTGGAAAAAAAAATTGGGACGAAAATTTCAAACTGAGTAGTGGTGGAGGTGGGGTGGTTTAGGACTTCAGTATTAGGTTTAGGACTTTAGTATTAAAACTGCAATTAAGAGCTTTAAAAATAAGTTTCTTTAATGTAACAAAACTTAAATTGGGGCGAGGGTATGAAAGAGACTTCAGTACTACTACAGCACTGGTTTCTCTTAGTAAAAAAATCTGAAGCAAACAGGGAAAGGGGATCATTTACCAATTCCAGGTAATGTTACAGTCTTTTTCTCAGGATACAGCTTTATTGAGATTTAATTCACATACCATAAAGTTCACCCATTTTGAGTGTATAATTCAGTGATTTTTAGTATAGCCACAGGTTTGTGCAGCCGTGGCCGCAGTTCTGGTGCATTTTGATTACTTCACAAAACCCTGCTGGTCTAGATGTCACAACCCCTCCCCACCCGGCCTCAGGCAGACACTCATCCTCTTTCTGTCTCCACAGACACATATCGGGCTTTGTGTCTTTTTATGGATGCTATAGCTCTTTATACTTTTCTGTAAGATCTATTGTGGTTATGTTGAAAGGATTCTCTCTCTCCTTTTTAAAGATGGATTCATTGAGAGAGGAAGAGAGAGAATGAATGTGGGGAGGGGCAGAGAGAGAGAGAGAGAATATCCCAAGCAACTCCCCGCTGAGGGCAGAGCCCAGTGCGGGGCTCGATCTCACCAGCCATAAGATCATGACCTGAGCCGAAACCAGAAGTTGGACGCCCAACCGACTGAGCCACCAAGGCACCCCTGAAAGAATTCTCTCATCTGTCAGAACCGAATAAAGCAGGGAAGGGGGATGAGGAAAGCAGGGAATTGGGTTCAGCTGTAAACTGGGTGGTTGGGGAAGGTGTCTGTGTGGAGGCCGTATTTGGGCAAAGATTTGGAGGAGGCACGAGTTCCCAGGAGAAGGTGCCTGAGACGGAGAAGACGGTGAGGGTCAGGGGCCGAGGCAGTACAAGGATCCTCGCGATGGCAGTGAGGAGGGACGCCGTAGTCGGAAGTGAGGTGGGCGAGGGGGAGATCACTCCAGACCTTGTAGAGCGTTGAAGGAATCTGGCCTGCCTTCCAGGTGAAACGGGAGGCTGTGAGGGGGCTTTGACCAGAGGACTAACTCGCTGACCTACGCGTCCAAGGACCCCTCGGCCACAGTATTGACGTTGGACTGTGAGGACCAGAGGGCAGAGGCGGGGAGTCCAGTCTGGAGGCTGAGGGTCACCATGACAGCGACTCCAGCACAGGGAGACGTGATGGACCTCAAGGGAGTTCTGCATGTTGTGCCTATAGGATTTGCTGATGGGTTGAATGTTTGGGACGAGGACAGGGCCCTCAGGGCGTGGCCAGCGGGGCAGGTACCATGGGTGGAGCTGGTAGAGACCTGAGGAGCTGGGGTGGGGGGGGGTGGGGTGGGGTGGGGATAGAAGAAGATCAGGGCTTCGATTGTGAGAATGTCCTCTCTTAGCTTCCACATTCTCATCCTACAGAGTTGGTTCTTTATTTTTATTTTTATTTTTTATTCGCTTGAGAGAGAGAGAGAGAGCACAAGCAGAGGGAGAGGCAGAGGGAGAAGCAGACTCCCCATTGAACAGGGACCCTCCCCTCCACCATGTGGGGCTCGATCCCAGGACCCTAAGACCATGACCTGAGCTGAAGGCAGACGCTACACCGACTGAGCCTCCCAGGCGCCCCCAGAGTCTGGTTCTGACCCAGCATCTCTGCGCTATTAAAATTCTTAGGCATGGGCGCCTGGGTGGCTCAGTGGGTTAAGCCTCTGCCTTCAGCTCAGGTCATGATCTCAGGGTCCTGGGATCGAGTCGCGCATCAGGCTCTCTGCTTGGCAGGGAGCCTGCTTCCTCCTCTCTCTCTCTTTGCCTGCCTCTCTGCCTACTTGTGATCTCTCTCTGTCGGGTGGATGAATGAAATCTTTAAAAAAAAAAAAAAATTCTTAAGCTTGGTGTTGGATTATAGGTTCTTTGTCCCAGGAAGCTTTCACCACTCGTCCCGAAACCAGGAGAGGGTCCTGCTTCCTGACGGCAGCACGTGCTTCCCTGAGGCCTGGGCTCACGGTGCTGCTACTGCTCAGGTGGGCAGGCCGGGTGGGACCCTGTGTCGCCTGGTGGCAGGAGCACAGGGGATGCTTCTTACTTGGATGGCATCCCTGCCTACACCCCAAGGGCTTCCCTTGCCCGCTGTGAGGTCTCTCCTTCAGTGTGTGGGTCCATGTGCAAGTGCCGGTGGTAGCCTTTGAGGCTGCTTCTATTTTGTCCAACTTCACCTGTTTTCGGGTTCCCTTCCAGCAAAGGTGAGCACACCGGGGACGTGCCACTGGGTGCTGATTACAGCAAAACCAACAGCTCCCTGTTATTAATGAGTAAATAGAACAAGGCACTGAAAATGAGAGGGGGAGATTTATATTTGTTTTAAGAGTTAACAGTCTCTCAAGATCTTTGGTGCATTACTGACATAGACGACTGTACATTTTCCCGATCACAAGTCAGTACTTTAAGGGGACGGAAGGGTTACAAGAGTGACAGATTATATTTACTCTTGAGGCGACAGTGGAAAGAGCAGCCTCCTCATTTGCTCCTTTTCCAAGTTAGGGCTTCAGAGGGAATGGTTAGGGAGACAAGGAACATTTATCATCTGAGTTTTTCCACTTCCGTTCAAAGGTTAGTATTGTTGTTAAGCTTTAAGAAAAAAAAAAAAAGCCTCAGGAATACGTTCTAAATATGCATTTGTTTTAAAGAGGCTAAAAGTAAAACCCACCTCACTTACCTCTTTGCTTCCCACGGAAACCCTCACGCGGGGCTCTGTGTTGTCGCGTGATCGCCGTTGTGCTAAAGAGACGCCAGATTTGCAGGGTCGGCAAGCTGGGTTCTTGCTCTTGTACGGGGCCCAGTTTTCGTGTTCTGTGAAGCCTTTCAGAAGCCTTCTGAGATCAGAAGGTGCTGCGTTTTGGTAATGGAAGTACCGTGGGGCGCAGGGGCGTCCAGTCCCCTTCCCTGGGACGAATGCAGCCTTAGCAGGATTGGAGAAGAACCTTCAGGAATCAGAAGGTCACACGGGCACCTCGAGGCAGGAGACCGAGTTGGGGTGTTGCGGAGAAGTCTTTGTATGGGGCCTGACCACTGTTTTCAGACACCTGACATGTTTCACGCAGAGGGAGGTAATTTGTTCTGTGCAACACGTCAGGAGGCAGGGTTAGAACCGCGGGGAAGAGAACCGAGGGTGGGTGGGGTGAGAGTTTGGTCTTGGCGTCAGACTGAACTGTGGCTAAGTCCCAACCACCTTGTTTCCCTCGGGCGGCTCCTGGTTGAGGTCTGCTTTGAGTCTGGCACTTTTCTAGGCACGGGGTATACAGCGGGTGCAGGACCGAGAAGTCCCTGCCCTCGCCGAGCTTGCGTCTCCGTGGGGAAGCCCAGAATAAACCCATATTCACACACTGAGAAGGTTCCATGGCACGGCAACGGGGTCATCGAGAGAAACGGGTTGTGTGGGAAAGGAGGGGCTGCCCTGTCCACGGTGCTCGGGGGCTCTGCCTGCTCCGACACACAGGCTGAGGCTCGAGTGATGGGAGGGAGCTGGTCCCAGGGAGGTGCAGGGGAAGGGCATCCCGCAGGGTTCCCCACGCGGCGGTGGGAACGCGGCTGGTGTGCTCGGAGTTCTAGCTCTTTGCCACACGCTGGTGGGAGCCGTGGGACATATTCACATCGAATGGTCAGAGGTGTCCTTGCTCAGGACAGGAGCTGCCTATGGCTCTGAGTACTGGCCTTAGCTGGGCAGCTTCTGGAGGAGTCTGCCGTGGTGGAGAGCCTGCTGTGTTCCTTCCTCGAGCTGGGTCCTGGTGTGTCCTGGTGGTGATGATGATCACAGGGCGTGGCTGACGCTGAGGACTCGCATGCAGGTCTCCTTGAATCCCTCCCCGGTGAGGAGGACGTCTCTTCCCCTGTAGTTACAGTGAGGCTGGGGCTCAGAGGGGGTATTTGACTTGCCCAAGGTCACACAGGCTTCGAGAACCCTGCTTGTCACTAGTTTCCTGAGCTGCACACCAGGAGGAAATACTTCTGGAAGTAGAGGTTGGAAACTCACTGTGTCCAGGATGCCGTTGTCTGTGTTACGTGTGATTGACATAATAAAAAATATCAGAAAACGGGGCTCTTGTTCTGAATAAAGCATTCATCCAACAAGGCTCCGGGTGGTGGGGACGGTTGGGGGCACTTGTGGGCATGGTTTCTGGGGAGTGACCTTCCAGGTAGGGGAATTCTTCAAAGTGAGCGGAGCATCACTCTCGGTTAAAATAGTGTGATCTTTAATTTTGAAGGAAAAGATGCTTTTGGGCAAAAGAACCCCCATTTTTGGAGGAAGTCTTTGTTTTCCTCTTTTTTCCTGACATCTAATTTTGGGGAAAGAGGCCTAATGGGATAGATTCCTATGATTTTCTACTCGTGTGACTGTAGACTCTTCTCCTGGGAATCTGCTTTCCAGATTGTAAACGAGATCTGGGTCAGCTGAAGACTGAGGTCAGGTAGCTTCCCTCTTTAATTCTGACTGAGAGGACCCAGGAGAGGCACCCAGTGGGCACCTGCCTGTATTTTATCTTGAACATCTTTGTCCTGATTCAAGCCGGTTGAAAACAGGCTGCGGACGTACCCTGTGCATTCATTTAGGAGCGAAGCTGACTCCCACCGCGCACTCAGGAGCTTCATGGCTGCATTCTGGCTTCCAAGGAGAGATGGATTGTCCTGGAGGCATACCGCAGCTCTGCGGCCTGCAGCCATCCATCACCGAGACACCTTCTTTATGGGCACGATGACTTTGGTGACTCGCATCAATGTCAGCCCCGGGCTTTTGTGCCTGACGTAAGCCTGATTTCTAGGCGTACTTTGAGCAGCTGCTAAAGACCTCCTCATGGTTAATAAAGGAATCTTATTAATGACATAAGATACGTGGGCCAGTTGGGGGGAAACTAGGGAGTCTGGCCACGGGACGGTTAGCATAGGTAAGGGCTGGGGACTGGGAGTATTTGGTGTTTTCTGGGAGTAGGTCCCGTGTAGAGAAGAGAGGATTAAACTAATGGTAACATTTACTGAGCACTTGCCATGACTAGTAGACCCTCTGCTAAATGCTTCGCATGGATTATTTTCATTAAATCCTCACGGCAGCCCAAGGATTTAGGTACCATTGTTATGTCCGTTTGACAGGTGGGGAAGCTGAGGCGCTCGTTGTGTGTTTGAGGCACTTCTCCGAGGTTATAGTCTTTTTTTTTTTTTAATTAAAGGGTTTTTTTTTTTAAGATTTTATTTATTTACTCGACAGAGATCACAAGTAGGCAGAGAAGCAGGTAGAGAGAGAGAGGAGGAAGCAGGCTCCCTGCCGAGCAGAGAGTCCAGTGTGGGGCTCGATCCCAGGACCCTGGGATCATGACCTGAGCCGAAGGCAGAGGCTTTAACCCACTGAGCCACCCAGGCGCCCCAAGGTTACAGTCTTAGTTGGGGGCAAGGGGAGCCGAGATTTGAACTCAGGCAGTCTGATTGCAGACTCTCTCTCCTTACCATTACCCTCCACGGCCCCTCCTTCTTTACTCCCTCCCTGTACGTTGTCTATGCACACTCTCCACCATGTAACTTTGCTACGCATCCAAGTAGATACAGTACAGGAGGTATCTTCCCCCCACCCCCTACTATTTGATGTTGGACTTGGTCATCCAGCTTGATTTGGCACGTGAAGAATGAGTGGGTGTGATTCAAGGGAGACTTCATGGTGGTGTGATTAAGCTTGGAGTCTCACCTTTCTGCTACCTGCCGCAAGACCGCCCCTTCAGGAGACCTGAACTCAAGCTGAAGCCTGAATGGAGCCAAACTGAGCCGCAGCGGCAGGACACCACATACCCATGGATCCACGGAGTGAGACACCAATGCTTTTGGTGAGTCAGTAGGTTTGGGGGTGGTTACACTGCCTGATGATCGCAGTGGTTGACTGAGACCGTGAGATCGGCTGAACTATTTCCTTGCTCTCCCTTCCCTTCAATGCCTACTACTTGATGGGAGCTCTGCTAGGGTTCGGGAAGACAGAGCCACAGTCCCTTCCCTCTCAGATCCCAGTCTTACGGGGGAGTTCATTGAAAGCCAGATGAACCAAAGCACTACACTTGAAACACAAGAAAGGATGAGAGTCATTGACTCAGCCTGGGAGTTTAAAGACGTCCTTACCCAGGTGATAACATTTTGCCTGAGCTTTACAGGATTCATAGGAGTTTGCCAGAACTGCCATTCTAGGGGAAGGGAAAGACTTTATTTAATAGTGTCTGTGTCCCTGGGGTCTGGCACGTGACAGCCACCCAGTTGTGGATTGGATGAGAAAACTCTGATGGTCCTCGGAGAGCCCTGGATCGACCCTCCCAGCCAGCCAAGGTCAGCTCCCGCACATCTCCTCCAAAGCCTTCTGGTCTATGCTCTATCCTTTTAGTGCCTTCCCCCGACTACAAATCCTCTCTTATTTGTCTGGACTTGAATGAAGCAAGAAGCAGCCCCTGCAGGTTCCTGGTCAAATCGTGCGGTCAGAATATCTCTGTACCACGCCTTTAGTCTTCTCCTGATTAAATAATGAAGGGCTATTCATCTCTGTTCATGCTGGGAGAATTCAATTTTGCCCATTAATGTGAGTAAATTGCAAAATCTAGGGAAGTGATAGTTTCCACCAAATAAAAGCACTCGCCATATTTTTCTTACATGGCTGTAATGGCCCAAGTACATGGCTATGATTGGATTTGTAAACTGTAAACATAAATGAGTAATTCTCCCTCCAAGTACCAGTGCAGCTTCCCTGACACATTTTAATTGCTGTGCTTTGTAGTGCAAGAAAACCTGGCCGGGTGTGACTGGAGCAAATTGCTTCTTTGGGAATTGCCAGTGTCTTTCAGCCAGAGGGACGTGTGCGTGTCTGGGTGGGCACACACGGACATCTGTCTCTTTCTCGAAAGGTGCTGGGGTGAGACTTAGCGTGCGGTCCCGGAGAATCTTAGCCTAGAAGCAGTCGTGTGCTGCAGCAGCATCTCACTTCCCCGTTATCCGGACTAACGAGAGAAGAGCAAGGGCGTGCATAGTCGAAAACACGGACAGTCTCCAGGGCTTGTTATTGCATGTGGGTATTTGGCCCCGCGCACGTTAACGTTAATTATTAAGTATGGCTTAGACTGAGCTATTTTAGAACCAAAGATCAGCATGCAGATGTCTACTGGTTAACCTTCCTGATGGGTATGTGTGTTTATACGAGACATCTTACCGAGGCACACAGCCTAATATGACATTTAAGAACTCATCCGTCAGAGGAGGAAGACGATTAGTTAGCTCACCTTCACTTCCCCGTGCCAGACACAACCCTCAGATCCTCAAACCCATTAACTGAGTGAATTCTCGTGTTATCTCCATGAGAGGAGCTATTCTAATCCCCATTTTGTAGAAAAGGAAATGGAGGCCCGGGGAGGACCAGCTACTCGGCCGTAGTAACGTCGCTCACAAATGGGAGAGGCAGGATTCGAACCCGGGTGGTCTGGCTCCAGGGCCTGAACTTGTGGTCACTAGCGATATGTGTGTGTTGATAAATGCTTGACATCAGGACTGTTCCAGCGTCTGGAAGGATGCCGCCACGCATACACTGTCTGATCCTCCGTGAACCCGCTGATTCTGACAGTCTTGCCGTGATCATTGTGCTAGAGCTTCACTTTGTCCTTTTAGAAAGTTATTCCAAAATAGGTTGATTTTTAAAAAGATAATGGGAAAATATATTCTTTAAAAAATAATTTTTGAAGAATTTTAGATTTACAGAAAAGTTGCAAAGATATAGTATAAGAGTGTTCCCATGCAGTGCCCACCCTGCTTCCCCTGCTGCCATCTTAGATGACCATGGGACTTTGTCAAAACTAAGAAACCTGGGGCACATGGGTGGCTCAGTTGGGTAAGCATCTGACTCTTGATTTTGGCTCAGGTCATGATCTCAGGGTCTGTGCCGGGCGTGGAGGCTGCTTGAGATTCTCTCTCCCCCTCTTCCATCTGACCCTCCCCCTGTTTTCACTCTCTCTCTCTCTCTCAAAAAAAAAAATAAAATAAAATAAATAAATAAATAAATAAAAACAACTAAGTACTGTTAAGTAAACTTGAGGCTTTACTTGGGTTTCACCAGTTTTTGCATCCGTGTCCTCTTTCTGCTCTGGGGTCTCATCCTGACACCTCCTCCCCATAGCATTTTTTTTCCCCAGTTTAAAAAAAATGATACTCATTGAGCCTGGCATGCAATAAGTACTCATTCCCTCATTCATTCGAGAAATGTTTACCGAACCCTTGCTTTTTGTCTGAATCCATTCCAGGCTCTGGGGGCACAGCTGAACAAACCCATATCCTGCCTTCCTGGAGTTGACATACTAACAGTTTGTTGAATGACCCTTTGAATGATGAGAATAAAGGCTAATTATTCACTGAGTGCTCGCTCTGTGGCAGGCTCATTTGAATGATGCTGTGATTCGGGGAAGTGACTGATCCCTGGAAAGGCTGAATAAATTTCCTAAAGTCACAGCCCTGATTAGTGGCAGAGCGGGTCTTCTCCCCAAGGTGTGTCTGCCTTAGGGCTGATGCCTTGAACCACTGTTTGGTGATGAATGAATTAATGAGTGAATGAATCCTTATAGAATGCAGTCGGACACCAGAGAGGTGTTGGATGCCAAGAGGAAGCTAGTCTATAGCCAAAAGAAGGAAAATGAAATTGCCAATAATAGCTACACCCTCATCCTTGGGTAAATGGAACTATCTAGTACGAATCCTTTTCAGTAACGTAGGCATTTCTCCCTGGTGACTAAAACAGGGTAGATGCATAGAAGATCAGAAACAGCAGTGAATTGTCACTGGAGTCACAGAGGCAAAAGCAACTGTTGTGTTTGCAATGGTTGTATGTGTTGGAGATGGGGAGAACCACTACCTTGAGACTTCATTCCTGAAGGAAGCTTCTGGAAAGGGCTGCCTAGAAAAATGTGGTAGGAAAGATAAGCCTACAGCTCAGCAGGTGGCAAATCGTTACCTATGAATTTAAAGTCACCTGTGTTTTTGCCAAAGTCTATGAAATTCCTGTGTGCAGGGTGGGTGGATGAGGTGGTGCACACTGCTGGGAAACCTCCCTGCGTTGACACCAGGAGGGGAAGACGTCTTCTCGTCGTAAATCCTACTCTCTAGTCATGCTAGACTCTCCGTGGCCTGTCCATATACACAGTTTTATGTGACTGTGCCTCTTGTTTACTGTTTCCCCTTTCTCCTCCCCCTTCCACACCCTTGAATTCCTTTCTTCCTCTAAGACCTGATACGAGAAGGAGCTGCTCGCATCACCAGGCTCCCAGACATTGTATGCCGTCCTTGAGCAAGACTGATATTGTCTCCTTGGGTTGTGTTTACTCTCCCAGAGCTCCTCGAAGGTCATCAGTCTTGCCCCATAACCCAGCTGCCCTTGGCAATGTTCAGTGAGTGTTTCTGCTTTGAGATGAAGTAGGATTGAAGTAGGATAATAGTCCTTCCGTTCTTACATACACTACACATTTTAGATATTCTGTTATTGAATCCTCCTAACAAACTGAACTATTTTAATTTTCATTTTCTGATACAGAAAGTGGGCTCAGAGGGGACAGGAGTCTTGTGCGAGGTGCCAGAGCTGGGGAGGGAAGGAGGTGGGATTCAAACCCAGGTGGTCTGGCAGCAGAGTCTGTCCTCTTTACTGCTGCTCTGTGTTGCCACCAGCTTACTCAAGAGACCGTACTGGACTTTGTCTAATACTCTTGACGTGAGGGATGTCATTCTATGGCTCAGATCTGTGGAATGGAGGTGTGAACAGGATGGGGAGCAAGTGCACTGATTTCCAGCTCATTGTTGGGAAGTTCCATTTCTAGCAGAGTCCCAGCTGGTTGATAAGCCCCAAACAAATGTGTAGTTGCACGTTGAATTAAGAAATCCCAAGATACAGGGGCGCCTGGGTGGCTCAATCGGTTAAGCATCTGATTCTTGATCCCAGCTCAGGTCTTGATCTCCAGGTTGTGAGAACAGGCCCCATGTTGGGCTCCACATGGGGCATGAAACTTACTTAAAAAAAAAAAAAAAGCCCAAGATATAAATATCAGAGTTTATATCATGGGGTAGTAAATAGAATATGAATTTTGGAGTTGACAGAACTGAATTTAATAGCTGAGCAGCTGACCGTGATAATACTGACTGCAGTTTTGGAGAAGCCACTTTATACCTGTGGGCTTGTTTCTCCATCTGTTGAGAGGGGATAAATACATATATATCCTTCTCAAAATTGTTAGGAATATGCATGTGTAGATATATATACATACATGTATATATGCATATATACACACACACATATGTACACGTATATGTATATATACACACACAAAAAATATAATGTATATATGATTCATTCTATTTCTTTTGTAATACATACATACCAGATAATTTATCAGAGAATTAGAATCTATAAGAATCAATGACAACTTCACAGATGAAAAATACTATAAATAAAAGTAACTTATTATTTGGATTAGACACAGCAGAAGAGAGGATTAGTGATCTGAAAGATTAATAGGCAAAAATACATGTAGTGCCTTATTTGTGACTTGAGTTGAAAAAATTTTAGCTGCTTTTTTTAATAGATTTTTTTTCTTTTTGGTTCGCTTGGTTTTTAATTTGGAGAATGAGTTCCTACAAAGAATTTTTTTTTTTAAGATTTTATTTTTTTGACAGAGAACAAGAGAGGGAACACAGGAGGAAGGTGTGGGAGAGGGATAAGCAGGCTCCTGCTGAGCAGGGAGCCCAATGTGGGGCTTGATCCCAGGACCCTGAGCCAAAGGCAGACCTTAAAGACTGAGCCACCCAGGTGCCCCATTACAAAGACTCTTGAGTGGACTTCATGAGATAACTGGTCAATATGAATTTTATTTATACCAAAAACATTGGATATACATCCATGATTTTAAATGGCAAAAATCTGCATGTTCAACAACTACTATAGGAAGATTGGATTATTTTGAACTCTTTCATACTTTCTCACACTCTTTCAGATATCCCCAACCCCCAGCCCTTCTTTCTTCAAACATTTATTATCTCCTGTGCGCTGGAGGTGAATAGGGCATGGATCAGGGGACTGATAGTCATTACTACACATATGATTAATATTTAGATTAGACAGACTTCCTTTCTGTTCAGCTCTCATACTGGCACACCCACATCTTGCCACTTAGAGTCAAGGACAGTGACTATTTGGCAGGTGCCTTGGCAAAGCAAATGGGATTTGTGGATTCTTTCCCAGGAAGCATCCTCTCCTGGAGGCTCTGTGTTCTGGAGTTTTGGCAGCAAATGGCAAATTAGAACAAGTAAAACTGTGTTTCAATTTTCCTTCCCAGTGAGGAAAAAGAAACTTGTTGCAGACAAATAGTCCTACTGAGAACAGCTAGAAAAATGGGCCCAGATAAAAGCAAAACCCATCACCACCATCACCACCACCACCACCAATGTAAACAACCAAATTCATGTGTTTGAGAACATGAAGGAGCTAACAAGGCAGCTAGGACTTAGGGAATCAGGTTCCAGAGAGAGAGAGAGACAGAGACAGAGACAGAGACAGAGACAGAGACAGAGACCCAATGAAGTTAGTCCAGTTCTCTGTTGTGTCTTCCCTTGAAGGCATTTGACAGTACATGCCGCATGGAGCTGTGAGGATAGGAAGATGAGTAGAAGGCAGTGGGGTCAAAAGGCTGGAAGATGAAGAATTATGGGAGTCTCATGGCTTTGGGAGACAGATACTGAAATTAGGAGGAGAGTCCCTGGAAAACACTCAGAGTTCCAGTTAGTCCTGGAATGGCTATATTTTAGGGAGTTACAGTAAATGAAAATAGAGCAGCCCTCAGAAAAGGTTGAAACCTAGCTTTAGATTTCCCAGCGCTCAGCTGGATTCAGGTGATTTACCCCCACTTGGTCCAAAACAAAACAGATCTTTTCTGGGGGAAGATAGAATTTGCCAGAGTCTCAAATTATCTTCAGACTTAAAAAAAAAAATACTCAGTAGTTTGCATTCAATAAATTCCAGACATGCTAGGGAACAGGACAAATCACCAAAATCCAGGAAAAAGACTTGGAGTTAGCCATGTGGACTTTAAAAGAACTGTAATTAAAATGCAATTTAAAAGAAAAGATGAAGAATTTTATCAGAGAACTGGAAACTATTTTAAAAATCATATGACAACTCTGGTACAACCACTCTGGAAAACAATATGAAATTTTCCCAAAAAGTTAAAAATAGAGCTACCCTATGACCCAGCAATTGTACTACTACGTATTTACCCAAAGGACACAAACAGTGATTTGAAGGGGCACCTGCACTCCAATGTTTATAGCAACAATGTCCACAATGGCTAAACTGTGGGTGGAAAGAGCCCAGATGTCCATCAACAGATGAATGGATAAAGAAGATGTTGTATATGTACACACACACACACACACACACACACCCCACATACTGGAATACTACTCAGCCATCAAAAAATCGAAATCTTGCTATTTGCAATGACATGGATGGATGAGAGGGTATTATGCTAAGCAAAATAAGTCAATCAGAGACAATTACATTTCACTTGTGGAATTTAAGAAACAAAACAAGATCATAGGGAAAGGGAGGGAAAAATAAAAGACAAAATCAGAGAGGGAGACAAAGCATAAGAGACTCTCAACTATAGGAAACAAACTTCGGGTTGCTGGAGGGGTGGGGGTGAGCAGACGGGGTGATGGTTGATGGGCACGAAGGAGGGCACGTGATGTAATGAGTACTGAGTGTTCTGTGCAACAGATGAATCACTGAACTCTACCTCTGAAACTACTAATATTAATAAATTGAATGTAAATAAAATTTAAAAAATCATTTGACAACTTTAGAAGTGAAAAGTTCTGTAGCTGAAATTAACTCAATTATATGGGGTTGACAACAGAGTGGACATAGCAGAAAAAAGGATTAGTGACCTGGAGAATCAGTATGTACAATACACACTGAAGCATAAAAAGAAAAACTGATGGGAAGGGCAGAAAACAGTGTGAGGCACGTGAGACACGTTGAAAAGATATAATATGTATAACTGAAGTCTTGAACAAGACAATGGAGCAGAGGCAATACTTGAAGAGATCCTGGCTACGAATTTTCCAAAACCGATGAACAACGTCAAGCCATAGACCCAAGAAGTTTTAGAAATCTGAAGCAGAGTAAGTACTGAGACTACCCTCGGTGCATCGTTGTGAAACTTATGAAAACCAAAGCCAAAGAGGAAGTCAGAGGGAAAAAGACTTTGTCTTCAAATAGGCAGTAAGACAAACAGCTGAATTTTTTTTTTTAAAAAGTAAACTCTAGAAACATGGGGCTTGAACTCATGACTCTGATCTGAAGAGTCACAAGCTGTACCCAATGAGCCAGCCAAGTGCCCCCATACAGCTTTCTTTTCTAAAGACTTGGTGAAAGCCATATTATCAGAGATCTCAGGATTGTGAGTTCAAGACCTGCATTGGGCTCCACACTAGGTGTGGAGCCTACATAAAAAAGAAACAGCTATGCAAGAGTTCCATAGCTGGAGAAAATAACGTTCTATTACAATGGTGAAATAAAGGTGTTTTCAGGCAAACAAAAATCTAGAGAATTTGGGGTGCCTGGGTGGCTCAGTGGGTTAAAGCCTCTGCCTTCGGCTCAGGTCATGATCTCAGGGTCCTGGGATCGAGCCCCGCATCGGGCTCTCTGCTCAGCGGGGAGCCTGCTTCCTCCTCTCTCTCTGCCTGCCTCTCTGCCTGCTTGTGATCTCTGTCTGTGAAATAAAGAAATAAAAATCTTAAAAAAAATTCTAGAGAATTTGTTGCCATCAGACCATACTAAAAGAAATACTACCATACTAAAAGAGGGTTTTTAGGCAAAAGAAACATGATCCTAGAAAGAACAGAAATGCAGGAAGGGATGAAGAGAAATTCAAAGGGTAATTATGGATAAATGTAAACATGTGCTGATTTTGTAAAAGAAGTAATATGCAATGACAAAAAACCTGACAAAAAAAGAAGCCTATGGTATAAAGAAGATACACAAATGGCTAATAAAAGACACTCAACATCACTAGCCCTTGAGAGAAATGCAAGTTAAAATAAGATGCTGATTCATATCCACGAGGCTGGCTATAATGAGATAGGCAATAACGGAAGTTGGTAAGGATGTGGAGAAAGGAGAATTTCCATACACTGCTGGTCAGAGTGTGAAATGGCGGGCCACTTTGGGAAACAGTTTGGCAGTTTTTGAAAAACTGAAAACTATCCTATGATTTAACAATTTCACTCCTATGTATCTACCCAAGAGAAGTGAAAACAAATGTCCAGAGACTTTTATGCAGATGTTTATAAAAGCATTGCTCATGTAGCTTCCAAAAAAAAAAAAAGTAGCACATGATACAATGGATTACTATTGAGCAGTGAAAAGGAATGAACTATTGACACATGAAGTATATCACTGATGAGCCTTAAAAGGGCTACGTTTAGGGGCACCTGGGTGGTTCAGTCCGTGAAGTGGCTGCCTTTGGCTCCAATCATGATCCTGGGGTCCTGAGATTGAGCCTAGCATCGGGCTCCCTGCTCAGCGGGGAGTCTGCTTCTCCCTCTCCTTTTGCACTTACTCCTGCTCATTCTCTCTCTGCTCTCTCTCAAATAAATAAAATCTTTTTTTTTTTTTTTAAGGACTATGCTAGGTGGAAGAAGTCAGGCACAAGAAACTACACACTGTGATTTCATTTGAGTAAAATGTCCAGAAAAGGCAGATTTACAGCCATTACAGCCTTTACAAACAGAAAGATTCCTAAGGCTGGGAATAGGAGTGGGCGTTAACTCAAAATGGACGTGGGGGATTTTATTGGTGGGATAAAATACTCTAAAACTAATTTATGCCTATGGTTCTAGCACTGGGTAAAATTTACTGAAAAATCATCAAATTATATACTTGAGATGGATGAATTTTAAGGTGTGAAAAAAGACCTAAATAAAATTGTTTAAAATATGTGTAGATTTAAAAATGTAACCACAATGCATAAAAGCAAGTGAAGTTAAAGGGAGTTAGCATTATAAACATCTTGAATTGGTCACAAAGTGGTAAAAATAATTCTTTAAAAAAAGATTTTATTTACTTATTTGATAGAGAGATCACAAGTAGGCAGAGAGGCAGGCAGAGAGAGAGAGGGGGAAGCAGGCTCCCTGCTGAGCGGAGAGCCTGATGCAGAGCTCGATCCCAGGACCCTGAGATCATGACCTGAGCTGAAGGCAGAGGCTTAACCCACTGAGCCACCCAGGCACCCCCCAAATAATTCCAATATGAATTATCTATGACATCTAATATCTGATTATTTGTAACATCTACTAAGTCAAAGATGTGTGTCATTATCTCTGTGGTAACCATTAATAGAAAAGTGAAATATATAACTGTAAAGATAATAAGGGATAAGTATAATAAAAAACACTTGATTAACCAAAAAGAAGGCAAGATAGGACAAACAACATGAAACAGTTTGACCAATAGAATATAAGTGGGTTTAAACTCAGATATATCAATAATCATACTGTATATGTAAATAAATTGTTAATATATTTAAAAATTTAATTAATATATATTTAATATTATTAAATTAAAGTAAAATAGATATCCAGTGCTGTGCTCTTCAAGAGATAAACCTTAAATAAAAGATATAGAAATATTTATAGTAAAGGGATAGAGAAGGATATGTATCCTGCAAACACTAACTAGAAGAAAGCTACTGTCATTTTGTTCATGTAAGACAAAGTAGACCTCAAGGCAAAAGCCATTATTACTACATTTAAGGAGAAATGTTTCATAAAATAGCAAAGATAGACTCAATCCACCTGAAAGGTATATATCTGAAAGATATAAATAAAGCAATTTATATGCACCTACTAACATTGCCTCACAATACATATAGCTATAAATGATAGAACTAAGGGCATATTTACAATTGTAGTGGGAGTTTTTAACACAACTGTGCCTCAGGGTGAGATATATATATATATATCTCAGTATATATATCTGTGTGTGTGTATATATATATATATATCTCAGCACAGTATATATATATATATATATATATATATATATATATATACTGTGTGTGTGTGTGTATATATATATATATATATATATATATAATTTTTATTGTGTTATGTTTCAGGATGAGTTTTTTAAACATTTGCCCTTAGTGGTGTGATGTGTGTGTGTGTGTGTGTGTGTGTGTGTGTAGGGAGAACCGGGGGAGAGGGAGAGGAAATTTTTATGAACCTAGTGGGTGTATGGGCTGGGATATTGGGAACCAGAATGCTGGCTTTGGCAAGGACCACCCGAGTGGGGGAGGAGGTGGCGGTGTGGCCCACAGACACCAGTGATCGTTCCTGTGCGTGCTTTGGTCCCCTCTCTGCGGGGGCCCCTGGGACAAACTCCTGAGGAAGAACAGTGACAGGTCTCAGGTGTTCCGTGGAAGGCATCGCTTCAGCAGCAAGGGTGACCAGATGGCAGACGTCGGACAATCCGGGCTCCTAAGTCCTTGGGGAGAGTCACGCAGACAGATGAAACTCCTATTTTTAAATAAACCCAGAGTTAGCCTTTCTGTATTCTTTCCCTGATCAGCAGTTTCGGGTGCTTTTCTATCAAGAAGTGCGTTCTTTTGGCTAACCTGAATCCCTCGTGTCTTGATTTAAATGCCTTGACTCTAATGTGCTTACCACAGTCTTACTGATAGAACAGGAGACACCTTACGCAGCTGACTCTTAAAACAAGGTTTTAATTTCCTTGATCATAAAATGAGTAGTGGAATGATGGAGAATCCAGATTCTGGGGCCAGTTTTCCGGGTTCCAAATTAGGGTTCTCCTCTTCCTAGCTGTGTGACAGATTACTTCTCTTTTTTTCCCCCATCCATAAAACAGGGATAAAATTAGGAGTTGTGAGGATTTAAGAGGGCACAAAATTCTGCCAATATAGTGATCAACAGTAATTATTATGCTTACTGTAGAAATTGGAACTATTTCTCCTGTCCTTCTAGTACCCAGGATAATCCTTGGCATCTAGTAGGTTCTGTTTTATTTCTTATTTATTTACTTTTTATTTTTAAAATTTATCTTTATTTCCAGTATAGTTAATGTACAGTGTTGTATTAGTTTCAGGGGTACAATAAAGTGATTCAGGGTTTCCGTACATCACCCGGTGCTCATCAGGACAAGTGCGCTCCTTCATCCCCATTCCCTATTTCTCCCATTCCGCCACCCACCTCTCCTCTGGTAACTGTCACTTTGTTCTCTGTAGTTAAGAGTCTAAGTTTCTTGCTTTGTCTCTCTCTTTTTTCCTTTGCTCATTTGTTTCGTAAATTCCACATATGAGTGAAATCATCTAGTATCTGTCTTTCTCTGACTTACTTCACTTAGCATAACACTGTCTAGTTCCATCCATGTCATTGCAAATGGCAAGATTTCATTCTTTTTAATGGCTGCATAGTATTCCTGTATGTATGTATGTATGTATGTATGTATACACATACATGAAATGAAATGAAATCTTGCCATTTGCAATGACATGGATGGAACTAGACAGTGTTATGCTAAGTGAAGTCAGTCAGAGAAAGACAGATACTAGATGATTTCACTCATATGTGGAATTTACGAAACAAATGAGCAAAGGAAAAAAGAGAGAGACAAAGCAAGAAACACATACATACACACATACATACATACATACAGGAATACTATGCAGCCATTAAAAAAAATATATATATATACACACACCACATCTTTATTCATCTCCTGGTGGACATTTAAGGCTACTTCCATAATTTGGCTGTTGTAAATGGCATGTAGTAGATTCTTAACAAGCAGTTGTTGAACTAGTATTCCAGAAGACCCATGATCTCTGCATCTTTGTCCCAAAGCATGTGTCAAAGATCCTAACTGGCCAAGGTTTTATATTCCTGAAAGTAATACTTTCTTCATCTGTCTTAATCCATCCCCTATCTACCAGGGCTATAACTGACCCCTACTACAGATGTGCCATATTTTAGAATTAGGTAGTGTTTTCGATTCCTGGGGCTGCTGTTACAAACTTGATGGCTTAAAAGTCGGACAGGTATTTTCTCATAGTTCTGGAGGCCAGAAGTCTGAAATCGAGGGGTCAACAGGGCCGTGCTCCCTTCTGAGACCGAGAGAGAGAGAGAGAGCCTGTTTCTGGCCTCTTCCAGCTTCTGGGGGCCCCAGGTGATTCTTGCCTTGGGGCTGCATCCCTCCAACCTCTGCCTTCAATACCACATTGCCCCCTCCTCTTCAAGAAACCCTCTGCTTCTCTCTCGTGAGGATCCTTGTGATAGCATTTATCACTTACCTCGGGAATCTGGGAGAATCTCCTCCATCTCAGGATCCTTAACTTAATCACCCCTGCAAAGACTGCCTTCTTGTTTAACACAATGTTCACAGGTTTCCGGGATTAAGTACCAGTTTCTTTTGGTGGCCCTTGTTCAGCCTACTGCAGCTAGGGAGGGGGTAGAGAGGACAAAGGACAGTGAGCGCGTCTGGTGGCTGAAAGCCACCCTGCTTGTGGGGAGAGGGCAACTGGAATTCTTCCTGCAAGATGGAAGATTCCTGTACTGAAATGTTGGCTTCTGGAGCCTCACCTCTAAAACCGCTCAGGAGCCTTAGACATCATGTTTCTTCTTTATGCAAACGGTCTTTCCTGTTTCAGTGACAGCGCCTGGTCTCCTGGGTCCCCTTCTACATCTCTGCAAGCTTCTCAGAGGCTCTGTTGCCCCTTACGTGTTAGGCTGCCATTTTTGGAAATGAACCTCAAGGTTCTGTCCCAGGCCCCTTCCCATTTTGCAGATGGGAAAGTGGAGGCTTAGAAAGCTAATAAGCGACTCCCCCAAGGTCACTCGAGTAGCAAGAGGCAAAACCATGACTTGACCTGGTGCACAACTCAAATGTCCCAACTCTTCAATGTCACACATGCTGCCTCTCTGGTTAAATGTGTCACAGCACTTAGTATGTAGGAGATGCTCAATAAGTATTCTAGGAAATGCTGAGTAAGACCGAACTCAAACCCAGGCCTTCTGGATCTAATTTATTATTCTTGCCAGCCAACATTTTTGTGAGGACATCATTTTTTTTTCCCCCCAGAGGGAGTAGCTGTCCCAGAAATTGCAGTTCCTCTCAAGATTTTTATTTCTAGCAGCTCTGATTTTTATGTTCAGGGACCACACTTAATTATTGCAAAACATCTGCCTGCACAAAACACCATTTTGTTCCTGAATCATTCCCAAGAATGCCCTGTGAGCTCTTGTACGTGGAGACACAGCTCTTGCGGGGGCTCTGGGCCAGCAGCAGTGCCTGCTGTTTAAGTGGCAGCAGGAGAGATTCAAGGTCGGCTGGCTTTGAAAACGATCGCTAATTAGATGGCTCGGGGCTTAGAAAAAGATGAGCCTTCTGAACATGAGGCAGTGGTCCTTGTCAAACAGTTAATAATCTCTGCATGGCTTTTCATGAGCATCTCTGTTTGAAGAGGCATGTTTAGAGAGGAATTCTTTTCATGCCTTTGTATGAGGTTCCGTAATGAAGATCGTAATGGCTCACATTTTCGGGGCCCTTTCGCCAGGCCAGGCAGCCTTCGCAGTACTCCTTGAACCTCCTCACATTCCAGCTTCCCGACCTCCTGCAGGGTATGGACTGTTACCATCCCCATTTTATAGGGAAAGTCTCTGGGTCACCCGGCAGTTGACTTGCCCACGCTGAGCCAGTTGGCAGGTGGGAATAGGATTTAGATCCAGATAGGCTGATCCCCGAGCCCTCGGTCTCCACCTTCGTCCTCCAAGGTCAGAGGCGGTCAGGGAGCTGAAAACTGCAGCCAAGACAGCGCTCAGCTGCCGGTCCAGGAGGATTCCTGCTGCAGCCATTCGCTCCAAGACTGGGGCTGACGGTGGGATGATCTTCCTGGCTTCGATTTAGGGTGTCAGGACCAGGTAAAGTATAAAGGCCTTTGAGTGGCTTGTAGGGACCTCCCCGATGCCCTCCCTGCCTCGTTTCGCAGCCCTGTCTTCTGCATCCTCCCCCTCCCCAACTTCCTGTGGCTGAGTTCCCGGAGCACCTGTCTCTCCCAGGCCTCCTTCTTTTCTTTTCCACTTGCTTTTGCTCTGTTTGGGCTGCCCTCCCTCTACCCTCGGGCAGAGTTAGGGGCCGAGGCCTTCTCCCTGCCCTCCCAGTGGCTCTGCATAGTGCTGTCATGGTATCCTTGATGTCTTCCTGACCTCCAGGCCAGGTCAGTATCCTCCAGAGTCAGCTCTCAAGGAACCCTGCCCTGTTCCCCTGCAGAGCTCGGAGCTGGCATTTTGCACTCGGCTCTGGGATCTGTCGGTCTTTCCCACCAGGCTCTAAGCTCTGTGAAGATAGGGAGTCGTATCTGTTTTTCCTTACTGTAAATCCCCAGCCATAGCATGCTGCCGGGCAAAGAGCTGAAGATACTTTCTGAAGAAGTGACTTGTCTACTTGTTGACTTCTTCAGTAGACTGGCGGGAAGTAGTTGGCATGTTCAGACTGGGGTAGGGGGTGCTAGAAAGATACAATGCACAGAAGTGGGGGCAGGGTGAAAGGAACCTGCGTGGGACAGAGCAGTGGGCATATCATAACCCCAGGCCTGAGGGGGGCCAGGGGACGGAGGGGGCTGCTTGACAGACGCTGGGGTCATTTCACTGCCACACAATAGGGAGAGAGCAGAGGAGTGAAACTCAGACCTCACTTGCCTCTCCTTTCCCACTGGCTGAGCCCACCGAACAGCCACAGGACAAGGGGGCCCACTGATGCAGTTGGCATGGGTCTTGCTCTTGGGGCATATCAGGGGTGTGGTTGTCTATCCAGAGCTGTGTGTTGAATGGATGCGAGAAGGAAGGAATGTATGGCTTTCCCAAGAGATGTGATAGTGGCATTGTTCTCAGGAAGTCATCAGAGAAGGGAGAACAGAATATTCCTGGTCTTATTGAGAACTGGGCGCACTTGGTCATTGGATTTCTCTTAGTTTCAGCTTTTTATGCCAATACACAGCCCTGTATTAACCTTCCTATTTTGAATTAGCAGGCAAAAAGTAGTGTTGTCAGGTGGGGTTCTCTGAGCAAGGACTCTAGAGAGGTGGGAGCATGGTAAGGGGGATAGAGCATGGCTTGGGGCTCAGCCCCATTTGAGTGTGCCTCCTGACTCCAGGAGAGGCAGGATTGTGTAGTGGTTAGGACATGGGGCCAGGAACTAAGCTACTGGGTCTACCACCTCATAGCTGTGTGCCTTGACTTTCCCATCTGTGAAATGGGGGAAAATGGCGTCTGAAGATGAGGTGAGCTAATACAGACAAAGCCCTTAGAACCAAAGCCCTTAGAACCAAAGCCTGGAACATAGGTGACCACACTTCCTGGTGAGCTCAGGACAGCACCTAAGATTGTCTGCTGTCCTGGCATAATTACTGTGTTAATTGTATAACTATTAATAATAGCAATTATTATTACCCCTTCACTTTCAAAGCAGTTTTGATTTGGAGATGACTCATGGTCTTAGACACTGTGAGGAGTCACTAATGTTGAACGCTTGGCTGAGCTGCCTGGCTGCTCTGAGTCTTATCTTAGCTCGAGTACGGGGTAACAGTAGTGCCCGCTGGTCCGGCCAACTCCACTCCTAGGCGCACTTGGGGGTGATGGGATGATGCAGTGTCTCGTGCAGGGTTGATCTCCATTATGGTGATGCCATTTGTGGTTCTTCAGGCTCTGAGACCAGGTAAGCTGTATGGACTTGGATGGGCCCCCCAACTCCCTTAAGCATCCGTTTCTGCATTCATAAATGCGGGTGGCTTCATTGTTTATTCTCAGGGCAGTTTTGGTCATGGTTTCCCAGGGAAACCTTGAACCAGGTCAGGGCTGTCTGCTGTAAAGAGAGGAGGGTGGTTTAACCTAGATTCCTGCAGGCATGTGGGAGCTGCTGATTGAGGACTGTCGCATGGGTAATATGGGTAATCTTCCTTCCAGCAGCTTCTTACTTGATTGGGAGAAAGGGTTTTAGGGCTCCTTAGAGCTGCTTTTTTGTTAGTTTATTGTGTTTTTCCCCTTTTTCTGAGCTGCCTTCTTATGCTCCAAATACCCTGTGCTGGGCCTTTCAGTGGAAACACAGAGAGCAAACAGCGGTAGGCTGGGGCAGCGTCTGTAGGGAACAGATACAGACTTCCAGATTCCAGGGCATTACCCTCAGTGCAGAGCACTTTATTTGATAAAGCCGGCTTCTGGGCCATAGCACAGAGGTGATATCCCACTTATATTGCCTTGGCCATGATCCTGAAAAATCTCTCCACTAGGTCTTCCTGGAGAGCTCTCCGTACAGCTCACCTGTGTGTACGGATCAAATTCCAGTAGGGCCAGCTGGGCCACGGCCATGCTGCGTGACCTTGGGGACGTCCTTTTTTCCCTGTGGGCCTCCACGTCTTCATCTCTAAAAATGAGAGAATTGAATCCAAGTGATCTTGACTTCCCTCCTAATTATGTAATTCTTCCATTCCTAAGGTACAGGGAAATACATTTTTAGCTCCACACAGAGCCAGCACTGCCGAGCAGTCAGTGGAATGGGCTGTCTCAGGAGTAGTGAGAAGCCTGTGGTTGGAGTCATTCAAGGAGAGTTGGTTGGGGACAGTCTGTTGGGTAAGATGTGGAAATGCTGCCTGACTTCCAGTGGACCGTTGGCTTGGGAAGCTCAGAGCTGCTGTGATTTTTCCTGGGACTCTGCTGTCTCTCTTTTCTCCCCCTCTTGTGTTGCAGGTGGGTTTGGGTCCATTTACTCAAGGATGAGTTATGGCTGCTCCTAGGGTCCTGGGATGGTCTAACTCGACGCTTAGCTCTTACACCGGGAGGTACGTTCTGGCCAGTGGAGAACTTCCTGCTCTAAAAGTCAAGCTTGTTTCCAGTCTCCCTGACTATGGGAGAGAGTTTTACAGATTTTAGAAAGTGTCTTGGATGAAACCCTGAGTCCAGCTTCTGAGTGTAACTTTTATTTTCACCTCTACATGAATGATAATTTGTCTCAGTAAAGAATTCCTGACCTAAAGTAATTTTGCCTCAGAAGTGAACCTTTTTTCTTTCAGCGTTTGCTGTTGCCGATGACAAGTCTGATCTCCATTTTATTTTCCTTCCTGTATTGATAATCTTTTTCCTTTCCTGGAAGCTTTCAGACTTTTCTGTTTTGATCTGCAAGTTTACTGTTGCATTTCTAAATGTGGATCTCTTTTCATGCACTTGGTGAATCTTTTAAGCCAAAGATTCATGTCTTTACCTTGTCCCTTACTTCCTCTCCTACATTCTAATTGTTCTGTAATTGTTTTAAAGTTCCTGTTAGATCCGTACTGACCACTCTGGTAAGCCACAAGACATATGTGACCATCAAGCATTTGAGATGTGGTTAGTCTGAATTGAGACATGCTGTTAGGTTTAAAATATGCTCCAGATTTCTAAGACTTATTAAAAAAATATATCATTAACTTTTTAATATTAATTATGTGTTTAAGTGGTAATACTTTACATGTAATGTGTTAGAATATACTATTAAAATAAATTTCACTTGTTTTCTTTTACTTTTTATGTTGCTATTAGAAAATGTAAAATTGCATGTGGCTTGCATTTATGGCTTGCACTATATTTCTGTTGGATTTTGCTTTATCAGAGAGCTATTGGGGCCACCAGGGTTTCCCTTTGTATATCTATTAACTTTTCCCTTACACTTTCTGTATCTGTGATATCATTTTCTCTGATATTTTATATCTCTAAGATGTTTGAAGTGTATTTTGAGGGACTTCTGAGCTCAATCTTCTGTCTTACACAATTCGTTCTCAACTGTTTCTATTCTGATATTCAAGCCCTCACTGAATTTTTAATTCTCTGGTGGTCACATTCTGAAATGTTGACAATCTTTAATTGTTTGTGATTATAGTAGTTGGTTCTTACCTTACAAATTTACTAGACTTTCTTACTAGACTTTGAGAATATTAATTATGTTTATTTCAAAAATTATTGTCTATTTTGTTATTTCCATTTCTTCAGGTGTTAATTCCATCCTTTGCTCAATTTGGAACTTCTTTTTCTAGGTGTAACTTTCCTTCAAGTGTGGGGTGAGTCTTGACTATGTGCTTTTCCTTAGACTTAAGATTCCCTGTTCCTCTCTTTCTGGGTATCCTTTTTGTTCAGCAGTCTGTGTCCAGGAATTGCGAAGGATGACGGGGATGTGTAATTTGGTGGGTATGCTGGTAGTTTATCTTCCAAGCATGGGGTTCTGTGCCCTTCTAGGGATTTTATCACACTTCCTTAGCTTACTGGCCCCAGGGCCTACACGTATGGCTTCAGGTTAGGAATGCTTTCTTCTGCCATTCAGCAGAAGTGGAGGAAAGTTGACTGCCCCAGTGTTCTCAACATTGAGGTTGGGCATCTCTTCTTCCCATAGTTATTATAACCATGCTGTCTGCAGATTACTGGGTCATACCAGTGATTCTGTTAGGAGGTATTCTTCCACTGCCCCCATCACCGATGTCTACATGTGGTGAATGCACGTCATACCAGTACTTAGTGAGACCTGAGGTCAAGATTCTGGAAAGGCTGCTGAATGAATGAGTGATGAATGCATTAACCCTAACTGGAACTGGAAAATATGTTCCCATTTTTATTAATTGCGTTGAAGTCATTTTATATTGATTCCCTCTAAATCATTATTCTGTGTTTCTTTTTGTTGGCATTCTCTTTGTTATTGTCACAAATTGTACAATCTTTGACTCTACTTTGCTTGGGATGTCAGCCTGCAAGAATTTTTACTGATGTCTGTAGATGTTACGCTGTCATTTCTTTTTTTTGATCATTTATGAAATGTCAGATTGTCCCAGTTCCAGCCCCAGTTCTCTGAGTGGATTTACTGTTTACAGTCTTCTACAGAGACTTCTTTGTTTGTCTCTGTCTTTTAATTCCTATCTGTTCCTGACCTATGACAAAACTGTTCTCCAATTCCTTGCCAGCTCACGTTCTGAAAGGAAATTCTAGAAGTATTTCTGAGGAAGGATTCCAACACACACAGTCGTTCTTTTCTTTCTGGGCATCCCTCCAAGGCTCTCATCACTATGTTTGTATCCTCCAAGTGTGGCCCACCTGGTGGTGTGGCTACTGCAGAAAGTCTGTGTCCTAATACTGTTGTGCATATGTTTGGAACTTGTTGTGTACCTGTTGTTATGTTGTTGGGGAACAAATTATTGTTTTCAGGGCTTACAAAAAAAAAAAAAATCAAGGACTTGAAGGATGCACTGAGAAGATGTAGGAGGAGGTAGAGAGCTGCTGCCGGCCTCTTGTTTCTTAGATACGTGGGGGAAGACTCAAGGAAGGGAAGACTCTTTTCAAGGTCGCGAGAGGTGCTGGTCACTAGGTGAGGTCTTGACATCCTAGGTTGTGAGTTCAAATGTATGGCATTTGCTCCTAAATTTTGTCTTTGGGTTGCTGGGTGGATGAGGACTTCCCTAGGTTGGGGACAGCCAGTGTGAGTCTCCCCTGCAGGACAATCTGGCATTTGTTGTGTATTTACTAGGGAAGTTCTAGGAGTTGGAGTTGGGAGGAGAAATCCTGCCCAGTGTCGGAGCCTCGGGAGCTGCCAGGATCCTTAGAGAAAGCTCCAGACCTGGGAGTAAGGGCTTCAATCCCTGCTGCTTGCCCCTGGCTGGCTGTGACCCAGAAGTCACATGGCCTCCCCGGACTTCTGTCGCCTCATTTGTAATGTGGGCTTTCCTGCCTCTGCTTCCTAGAAGTGTCTGGAAATGCAAAATGAGATGATACCTGCAGGCTGAAAGGTGAGAGTTAATGTCTCCTGGATGCCAAACACTGTTCTTGATGTCGGGGATGAGGCAGCGACCAAGATATTCTAGGCCCCCGCTCCTCTGGACCCAGGGGCTGACAACAAAACACAAGCAAACAACAAAGAGACTTTACGGCAGTGATGAGTTCTGGTAGGAGGAGGATGATGAGATATGCAGCCACTAGGGGGCAACTTTGAATTGGGTGCCCCTGTTTCTAGTAGGACGTGGGTGGCTGCTATCATTATAAATACGATCATGACAGTGACAGTGACACCCAGGAGACCAGATTGGTCAGTGCTGGACACTCAAGGTTGGGAACCCAAAAGTAGAAATCCTGCTGGTTATTGAAGGGCATGTGCGTTAGCGCTGACCCTGTTCATTCATTCATTCATTCATTCAGACATTTATGAAGTGCTCACACATGCCGGGCACAGCCAGGGCCCTGGGTGCATTGCAGGGAACACTCAAACCATGGTGTAGACCCAGAGCTTCGCACGGAGTGTGGGGGGGAGACAGAAGTTAATCATACATCAGTAGATATTCAGTTGCTAGTTTGGTAAGTAGTCCTAGGGAAGAGCAGAGTTTTAATTGATGAGATTAATAGGCTGGGGGGGGGGATCTACTTGGGAGGAAAGCTAGGGAAGCGTGTCTTTGGGGACCTTAACCTGGTTTGGGAGAAGTGATGGTGTGAGGAGAACCCTCTGGGCTGAGAAAGGAGTTTGTGTGTGTGTGTGTGTGTTTGGGGAGGGGGGGGTGGACCCTGGCTTCTTAGGGGTCCAGAGCAGAAAGGACTTGGTAGGCTTCAGAGCAGAAAGGGTACCAGTGTGGTGGAGCAGGGGTGTAGGGGGAAGGATGAGCAGCAGGTGCATTTGGAGAAAGATGCGGGGACAAGATTGCTTGGGTCATGGTGAGAGTTTTAGATTCCACCTGACCGGTGGGGTCTGATGCCCATCCCGCCTGTCCCAGGTCCCGTCTGCCCTGCTACACTTGCCTCTGGTCTTGCCCCCACTCACCTGTTTGCATCGCCCCCGTTGAGGGGCGGTGGAGGGGGGTGCTCCGCCCAGCTCCACCACAGCCAACTGGCTGCAGATGTCTCCTGGCTGCTCTCACTGGCTCGGCTTTCTGCCCTCCCAGAGCTGCGTGTAGGCCCTCCGTGGCGGGAAACCCTGGTGGGACAGGAGGCCCCCTGAGGACTGCAGCTGACCTTACCGCAAGAGCGTCCGGATGGGCTGCGAGTCCGCAGAGAGGGACGAACAGGCAGGATTCGTGGTTGGTTTCCTTTATCCTCCGCCTGGGAAATGCTTCAGTTGGCAGTTGGTCCCGGTCCCGCTGCTGAACAGGACTCTGCCCCCTCCGGGCTCTGAGTCACTTGCTGGTCCCTCTGCCTGGGATGCTCTTGCCCCACCCCCTCCCCTCATTGGCTGCTACGCACCCTTCAGTTCTCCGCACAGAATTTTCTTCCAGGAAACCTCACTCAACTGGGTGGGATTCCCCCATCATACCCTCCTTCAATTCACCCCCACCCTGGGAGATGGCCAGACTACGTCAGCCTTCCTCACTAGACCTCAGGCTCCCTGAGCTCCAGCCCTGCGTACGATTCACTCTTTCAGCTTCTGTCCTTGACACCGGCCTGGCTCATAATGGCACCTAGTAAACAGCCAATAGGAAAGCATGTGTTGAAGGCCTGCTGTGGGCCGGGCACTGTTCTGGGAGCTGGGGTGGGGGCAATGGTGAGGAGAAACAGATATAGGTTAGTTTTTCTGTTTTTATGTACATTTGAAATTTTTCATAATAAAAAACTATATAAACTCCGTCTTTGCTTTCATGGAGGTTACAGTCTAATGGGGAAAAAAGCCACTAATAATCACAAAATATAATCACGTTTGTTATTATAGGTCATGCTTAGGGATATGGAAGAGAAGTGTTGTAAACCGTTAACTTTCACGGCTGCGGAGTCTGTGCTGGTACTGCTCTGAGAGTTCTGTGTGCGTCTCTCTTGTAGTCACCACAAAGTCCCCGTGAGGAAGGCACGCTTATTATCCCATTTTGCAGAAATGGAAACCAAAGCAGAGAGCTTTGCCCAAGGTCACGACAGGCAGGTGGGGCTGGGATTCTAAACCAGACACCCCAACTTTAGAACCCACCTCTGATTGTATCTGTTGCCTCTATAAAGACACACCTAGGTCGCAGTGTTCTAGAAATTCTAGAATCAGCCCCAACACTGTTCTTCTAGAGTGCGTTCTCCGACTTGCCCAAGCCTCCAAGTTCTGAAAATCAGAGCAAAATCACTCCCCGAGGGCCCTCTGGGATGGTACGTGCGACGACAGTGACCTCGTGTGGTCAGAGTGTGAATAGCGTGAACTCGCTGCGGGGCGGCGCGAGACCCAGCCTCAGGGGTTGTTTCTGAAAGAGGCCCCATCCGGGTCACCCCTGTGCTGGTGCATCTGCGAACACAGGGCAGGATAAGTCTCCAGAGGCGGCCTTTCAGGCGTTGGACATTGGATGGAGCTATGGCCAGAAGAATTCTGAACTCCTGTGTTCTATACAGGCGGATGGAAAACCCTGATGCTTTAGAACAGGAGGGTTGAACAGGCCTCTGGCCTGGGCAGGTTATTTCAGCCCAGTTCGCCTCGTCACAGCTTTCCTGGGCACCATCCCTGGCCGAGAAAGGACGAGCTTATTCATTCATTCATTGGGCCCGATATTTATTGAGCACCTACTGTGTGCCAGGCATGTTCGGGTGCTGAGAATGAAGCAGAGAATAGGAGAGACAAAATTCCTGCCTTTCCCTTTTCCCAGGTTAGAGGAAGGAGGCCCCCCCTCCCCCCTTTCTTCCACTCCTGGCCTCATTCCCTTCTTCCCACTCGATAACGTTGTATAATGATTTAATTCCTGGGGTTGATACGCGTGCAGCATCCAAGTGAGCCTGGTGGGAAAGGAGCCCAGCTTCTGCCCCACTGAAGAGATAATTGATAAAGAATATAGAATAAAGATAAAGAATGGAGAATAAGAGACCACAGAACCAAAGCCCACGCCCACACACAAATTCCGTCTTAGTGATGTTAGCTTTCTAGTGGAGAAGAACAGAAAATAAGCAGCTGATGATACGGGTCACGGAGAGAAGGAAAGCTACCATAAGGGGAGAGAGACTGGACTGGCCGGTGGGTGCTGTTTTATGTGGGGTGGGGCTGGGAAATCTCACTAAGGCAGCGTTTAAGGAAGGGCAAAGGTGCCTGGGGGCAGTGCAGTTTCTTTGTTCTATGTTTCTTGTCTGTCTGTCTGTCTCTCTCTCTCTCTCTGTCTTTCTACTGGAATTACCCAGAAACCGACACATCTGGTGGTGGTTTCATTTGTTTGGTGGTCAGCAATTCTAGAGGTAGTAACTCAGGGTAAAATTGAAATTAAAATCTCCCCATTGGAGTGTTTGCCATTGGAGTGCTTGCCCCTTATGTCCTGCCTGCACTATGCCTCTGGAAGCCTAAAGGAAGTGTGGGAGTGAGCCCTGTGGGTATTTGGGAAGAACATTCTGGGCAACGGGAAGAGCAGGAGCAAAGGTCCTGAGGTGGGAGCTTGGGGGACAGCAAGGAGGGGAGCATGGCTGCAGGGGCGGACAGGCAGCGAGGCCAGAGTGGGAGGAGGGAGGCAAGGTGAGTGTCCTGTGGGGCTTTAGGGTGCACCGTATTGTTGGTGGCCCTGATTTTGGCCTTGTGTCTAAAGGCAGCACCTCCTCAGAATGATGAGCGACTTTACCCACACAGAGGAGGAGCCATGAGACAGTCCCCTGGCTCAGAGGTGCTCGAGTTCGGGGCTCTCCAGGGCATGATTAGAAGCTCTCACTCGTCTTATTTCCATTTACTTTGACAACAACCTTGGGTGACAGATGTCATCGTACCCATGTTCTAGATGAGAAGACAGAAGTGGGGGAGAGCTTTCTAGGCGGCCGGAACAGCTGACCCAGGATCTAGGGACATCCCAGGGATGGAGAGAAGTCCTGGTGGGGACGAGACTGAGCTGGGACCCGTGGATTTCACTAGGAAGTTGGACCTTGATCTTGAGGCCCACAAGGCGTTTTAAAGGAGGAGGGGCACAGTAACACCTGTATTTTACAAATCACTCTAATGTTCGCTTTGGTGATGAGCCAGAGAGAGGTGGGCAGTAGGGTGGAGGGCTCGGAGGGCCCGAGAGACAGACGGGAGATGTTTGGCTCAAATGGAAGAGAACGCCGTTCACCCTCTGAAATGGATAGAGGGCTGTTTTCCAAAGAAGCAACTTGATTTAGAGACAGATTGGAAGTTGGAAGTGAGGAAGGGAGCTTAAGGAGGGACGTGAGGGTTTTATCTTGCATCTTCCTTATTCTCTAGAAGCGCTGGGGAACGTCGCATATTGGGGGGTGCAACAGGCACTCAGCCCAAGTACTCCTTGAATTGAAATCCACCATCCTAAAGGCCCCTCTGTTTCCCACGTGGTCGGGGTCTGCAGGTGGCCACGCCCTCTTCAGGGCAGCAAGGAGCCGCCCCTCCCGCACCCTGGGCCTCCCCTTACTGCTGCTTTCATTGTTTCATTGTCTCTGGCTCCTTCAGGAACCTGTCCGTCATCCAGGCAGTTACAGACTTTTCTAAGTAACCACGACCTCTTCTCTCCCTTCTGATCTCTTAAAGTTCTATTCCTGCTTTAAAGTCTGACTCGACTGCCATCCCCTCCATGAAGATGTCTTTTTTCCCTTCTTTCTCTCCTGCTTCTATGCTCCTTAAAGAGGTTCAGCATTTCTGCCTGGGCTGTGTGTGTGTGTGTGTGTGTGTGTGTGGTGGGTGTGGTGGGTGGATGGGCAGCAGGGGCAGGACAGTACACTGGATGGGCTTTGGAGTCAGATATCTAGGTTCTCAACCCAGCTCTGCCACGTGCCTGTTGTGCAACATTGAGCTGGTTACTTAACCTCTCTGAGTCTTGGTTTTCTTAGTAAAGTGGGGCTTGAACCCTTGTCATCACACTGCTGTGGAAGTTAAAAAAAACTCGCTGACCACATGGCTTGGCACGATGTCTATCATTTGATGAGTGCCAATTAACAGGGGGGTATCATTATTTATCCATTTAGTTATTGATTTTCTATTTACTGAGCACCTACTGTGTGCCCTGTGTTGTCCTAGGCACTTGGGGGCACACCAGTGAACCAGACGCCCGTGCCTGCCTGCCCTCACGGGGATACAGTTCTGTATGGTCTAGTCAAGGGAGCTAGACAGCAGGCAACATGCAGGGCACGTCTGTTCTGTAGCGTCTTACAGGTAACGAGTGCGAAACAGGAACGAGGACCAGTAAGGTAGGGGGAGCTGGTCGGCAGCACTCCGGTAGGTCTGTGTCTAACCAACAGTCCCCAAACCTGGTGGCTCTGGACGGCAACTGCTGTCTGGCCCTCAGTTGCTTGCCCCCTGGGCTGCTGTGGAGGCTGGGGTCCGCCAAGCGCTTCTCCGGGCTTGGCTGTGCTCAGTCCTGTGCCTGTGGTTGCTGGCTGTCTGTGGGCCTCAGGACATGCCTTCTGTGTCCTGCACCGTCACTCACCCTCCAGCCAGCCAGCCCCAGCTTGTGGTTGCGGCAAAGCAGGGTTCGGAGAGAGAGGATGTAGGCACGGCCTCGCCGGGGAGCCATGCCGTCCTTTCTGCTGCGTTCTGTTGGCCGCTCCTAAGGGAGGAGCTGAAAGGAGGCATCGGGTTGGGGCGGTGGTACAGGCCTCTGTGGCTGTTTTGCAGTCAGTCTGCCTCAGTGAGGAGGGTGTAGGTGGCAGTGTGCAGAAAGGGTGGTGAGGAAAGCGTCCCTGAGAAGGGGACACTTAGACAAAGAGTTGAAGCAGGCAGGGGCCACTAGGTGGGGAGCGTAGAGAAGCATGTCCCGCACATAGGGCACAGCCAGTGGCGTGCAAAGGCCCTGGGGCAGACGGGTGCCTGCAGGAGGACCAGGACTGTGCGGCAGGGGGATGGTGGGCGAGTGGCAGGGGATGACAGAGAGACCTCAGGATCCCCTCGCATTGAGTGACCTGGGTGGGGGCAGGGGATCAGAGGAGGGACAGCATCTTGCTTGCACTTTCTAAGGGTGATTTTCAGTCCTGTTGAGACCAGATTGTAGGAGGCAAGGGTCAGGGTGGGGAGGCCTGGTGGCAGGCTCCTGGAGTGACCCGGGAGGGCATCTTGGTGGCTCAGGCCAGGGGACAGTCACAGGACTACCTCCTCAGTATGGTGGTTAACCTTGAGAGCTGTTTTGAGATGTACAGGAAATGGGGTGCTTGATGCTCAGAACGGGGCCCGAGCTCAGCCGCTGGAAGTGGGGGGTGGTTTTTACTGCAGGGGGAGCTTCAAACTCCTGTTCCTTCCGACAGCATCACTTGCTGATACTTGGACCGCCTCGTGGCAGCACAGGTATTTATCTGCAGGGCTTTCCCGGGACACTTAGGGGCCGGCGGCTGGGGACCCTGCACCCTGGCGTTCCCAGCCCCCGGGGCAACACCTGCGCAGCAGGGCCTCTGACGGGCTTGACTGGACTCACAGGCTGCGACGTGGAGGGCGGGAGCCGCGTCCCAGCCAGGAGGTCCCGCCCCTCAAATCACAGTTTTCATGTCACATTTCACCTAAATGCGGACTGTTTCCCTTTGAATTAGAAAGATCTCAGGGGGGGCACCTGGGTAGCTCAGTTGGTTAGGCTTCTACCTTCAGCTCAGGTCATGATCCAGGGTCCTGAGATCAAGCCCCACATCAGGATCCCTGCTCTGCAGGAAGCCTGCTTCTCCCTCTCCCACTCCCCCTGTTAGTGTTCCCTCTCTCGCTGTCTCTCTCTCTCTCTGTCAATAAAAATTTAAAAAAAAAAAAAAAAAAAAAAAGAAAGATCTCAGGGGGCACCTGGTGTTCCTGATTCCAGCTGGTTTCCTGCCAAGGTGCCTGTCGGCCTGGCCTGCGGGAGGGGCTTGGGCTTTCTTGATTCATAGGATTATTTGACACACAGCCCAGGAGAGGGAGGCAGAGTACAGGGGAAAGGGCTGGAAAGGGGAGCGGTCTGCCAGGCCGGCTATCCTAGTTTCTGTCCTATTCAATCAGACCCTTTGGGGGTGGCTGTCCTGGGACGCTGAGGCAAGGTCAGACGCTCTCAGGTCTCTCCAGCCCCATCCTCCTTATCCTCCTCCCTCCCCCTCCCTCCTCCCCAATTCCTTCCCCCCCATTCCTTGTTCCCCCACTCCTTCCCCCTCCCTGTCCTCCCCCCAACTCCTTCCCCTTTCTCGTCCCCCACTCCTCCCTCCTTTCCCCTCCTCCTTACACCTCTTCTCTCCTGCTTTTCTCTCCCACATCCCTTCTCCTTTCCTCCCTCCACACACCTGAAATACTCTTCCTGTAGAGGTGCTTAGGGACAGGGAGGATATTAGTAGTGGGAGTGCGGGAGGAGATAAGGAAGGAGCACCTTTCTAGGGACTGTGATGAGGCAAGGGACCCCATGGAGCCTTCTGGATCCCACAGTTCTTTGCTGGGGTTTCCCCTTGGCCTTGGCTTCCATCTACCCTTAATACCAGCTGGAGGGGCAGCAGTGTTCTAGGTGCTGGGTCCTGTGGCATCTGCGAAGTTATCTCCTGATCCTCGAGAGGGCTCCAGGCGGGCAAAGCCTGGCCTTAGACCTCTCTGGGGCCACACAGCTGGTGATGGGAGATGCCAGGATCTGATCTGCCAGGAAACCCCAGTGTGGCCCTGTGCTGCCCCCCACAGCAGTCCCTCACTACCTGAATTCTCATGTTCTCTAAGAACAAAATACACACTCGATTTTGAGGTTAGAACATGAAATAGGAAGTAAAGTATCTCGTTAATAGTCATTTATACGGATCACTTGCTGACGCGATCATTTTTGGACACATGAGGTCAAATAAAACCTATGAAAGTTGACTTCATCTTTTCCCCTTCGCTTTTTTGCATGTGCCATTAGGAAACTAAAAGTTATGTGTACGGCTCACGTCATAGTTCTGTTGGCTGCTGCAGGGCTAGAGTCAGAGTGTCCCGTCACTATGTTCTAGCATCTGTAGGGCTGCCCTCCCTTCCCAGCTCCCACCTCCAGCCTCTACCCCAGCTAGACTTTAAGTTTCCAGAGTTTTACTGTAGAAGGGCTCATGCCTCTTTTTATTTTCTGTGGCACCTTAGGTGAGACATGGCACAGGTCAGGTTTTTTGTTTTATTTTTTACTTTTTATTTTGAAGGCGTCCTAAACTCTCTGGACATGGCAAAAGTAGCCCAAAGCATCCCAGGTACCCTGCACTCGTGTCCCCAGGGATGTTGGGAGGTGATGGAGGAGGTGTTTGACAGCTGTGTGTGCCCCCTTCTGTCTACCCTGCAGGGAACCCAGATGTTGAGAAAGACGACTTCAGAGCTGCCCCCCGCCACCGTGTACACTCAGGACTATGGTCACGTGACCCTTCTGAAAGAACTCTGGTGGCTGGCATCAGGGGGTGTAGACGTGGGTACAGTGTGGTCCAGAGGGAAGAACAGAAGATCCTGGGTCAGGTCCCGCCTTCGCCGCTTAGGCCCCGGGGGCCACTGCCCCACACTCCCACCCTCACTGTCCCCTCTGGAGAGCAGAACCCACGACAGTGCTTTTCCTCGTGGCTGGTTGTTTGGATTCACGGACAGTGCAAGTTAGAGGCTGCGGTGGGAGTGCGGTGGGGGAGTGAAGTGATGGCTCAGATCCCGTTTCCATTGTCCTAAGACGAGAGCGGGCCGCACTCAGCAGGAAGAGAGCTGCTCTCAGTGCCGAAAGCAGAGGCAGCTGGAACCCTGCACCTGCCAGGCCTGGCGTGGCTTTTGTCCCACACAGCCTCAGACGCAGATGGGCCAGTGACCTTGGCGTTGACACACGTGCCTCTCGGCAGCTTTGGGAGGTGCCAGGTAGGGTGTGGCACATGGCGCCTTCCCAGTGCTCCCCATCACAGGGCTGTGCGTCCCTGGTCCCCAAGCAGCAGGGGCGGAATCCATGGAAACCGTGGAGGCCAGCCGGAGATCCTCTCCCTTGGTCTCTGAGCAGCGACTCTGGGGTGGGGAGGGGGGGCTGCCGGTCCTCCGTCCTGCCCCCCAGCTCTACTGTCCCAGGGCATTCATTTCTTGCTGTGATTCCTTGTGGAGAAAATGACTAGTGTGAGAGCCCAGTTCTAAACTGCCAAGTGGTGGTTCCTGGCCCGGGGCGTCTGCTGCCTGCAGGCATCCGGAGGCATTCGCGAGGGCTGCTGAGAAAGGATCCTCTGGGGGGGGCGTCCTGGGACTTCTGGTCGTTCCTGAACTGGGAGCCGGGCAGGCTTGCCGGGTTCGTGAGAAGGTCTGGGAATACCAGGACTTTGGAGCTGGTTCTGTGGATCCCTGAGATACAAGAGGGGCTGGAAGCCGAGAGGAACTCTGCCCCCTACCCGCTTTAATCCTGGCTGCCCCCATCCGTCCGATCCGACCCAGTTAGCTCCTGCCTTCCCTTCACCCTTTACGGCCAAATTCCTCAAAAGATTCGACTGAACTTTCCTTCTGCCTTTATTCCTTATCGTTCATTCTCTGTCCAACCCCTTCTGGCCTGGTCTTGTCCCCACGGTCAAGACCAACGATCCCCTTGATTCTGCCAAATTCCACAGTCAGTCCTTCTACCTGACCACCTAGCAGCGTGTGACCCTGGTAATCACATCCTCCCCAGAATGCTTTCTTCTCTTGTTTTTGAGACTCTGGACCGCTCTGTCTCTCTGACCGGCTCACCTCTTCTTTCCAGGCTCCTTTGTTTCTTTTCCACTTGAACTTACAGTACTGGGCAGTCCTGTGTCGCTGTCTCCTGACCTTTTCCCTGGGGATGCTCTCTCCCCGGTTGGTCTCATCGGGTCTTACGGCTTTAAATGCCAGGCACTTGCTGACAGCTCCCATCCCTGCAAGCGCAGCGAAGCTGCCTGCCAGGATTCTGTAGTCAATCATTGAGTTGACGTCTGTCCTTGGATTTCCAATAAGCATCTCAAACAACAGGCTTAAAGTGGGATGCCGGGTGTGTACGCCCACAGCTTCTCCTTCCCCGGTCTCCTCTATTCATTCATTTATTCAGTGTTTCTTTGGCATATGCTATGTCCCAGGGAGTCTTCTAGAACTTGAGATATGGCAGAAAACCAAAACCGAGTTCCTGCCCTTTAGGAGTTTATAGCCTAGTTGGCAGTATTACTCGTTGAACTGTATCACTAAAAAAACTCATATGTTGAAGTCCTAATCTCCCCGACCTCAGAATGTGAACTTATTTGGAGATAAGATTGCAGACGTATTAGTTAAAATAAGATCTACTGGAGTGGTGGGGGCTCCTGATCCAACAGGACTGACGTCCTTGTAAAAAGAGATTTGGACATAAACACACACATAGGGAGACCCTCATGTGGACATAAAGGCAGAGATCATGGTGATGCTTCTCGAAACCAAGGAAGACCAAAGATTGTCCGCTAAACCACCAGAAGCAAGGCAAGAGGCACAGAACAGATTCTCCCCGGCCCGGGAAGGAAGCAACCCTCCCGATTCCTCAATCTCGAGTTTCCAGGCTCTGGTACGGTGAGGCAATACGTTTCTGTTGTTCTAAGCCATTCATTTCACGGTTTTTTGTTACAGTAGCCCTCGCAAACTCACCCAGGAGAAGACAGGCCATATACAAACACATAATATCCAGGACAACAAACAGGGAGACAGGTCATGGAGAAAAACAGTGCAACGCAAGGGAGTTCGGAAGCACTGGCAGGGGGTGGGGGTTATTTTATCAAAGGTGGTCAGGAAGGCCCCACTGATGGAGCTACACTGGACTGGAGACCTGGAGGGGGAAAGGGGGGGAGACATATGGGGCTTCACAAGAGCATTCGAGCAAGGGCAGCAGCAGGTTCTGAGCCCCTCTGGTCGAACGGGCGCTTATGTTCCGTCCAGAGTTCTAGGAGGTGTCCTCGATCCCGTGTCTTCCTTCACACCCCGCGTCCAACCCCACAGCACATCCGGGAGGCTCGACCTCCTGAAAACACCCCACATGCAGCCACACCATCCTGCCTCCACGGCTCTTGTCTGCTTTCAGTTACCCCCATCTTTCTTGGATGATTATAGAAACGTCACAGCTAGAAGTCCCCGTTTCCTTTTGTCCCCACCCACGCCCGCACGTCTGCTCTCCACGCGGCGAGCCCCCAGGGCGAGCCTGTCTGAGTCAGGCACGTCAGACCGTCTGTCTCCTCGGCTCGCCGGCCCCGAAGCCTTTCCCTCTCCCTCCAAAGGATGGCCAGGCCCTACGCCGGCCCCGCTTTGGGTGCGCTGCCCACCCCTCTGGTCCCCGCTCCCTGCTCTAGCCACCCGGGACTCCCAGCCTGGAGGGGAGCTACCCAGCACCAGCTCTTCCCCTCCTTGGAGTGCATTCTTCAGACCTTGTCTCGCCTGCCACCTGGCTGGCTCTCAAGGCTGATGCTCTGCCTGATGTCTATCTTCACAGGTGACAGAGGATGACTAGCAGGTGTGTTCTCAGCGGCCCAACGGCAGGTAGATCATGTCAGGTAGGCTCCACGGGGGATACGAGAACGTCTCGTGGCGTTGTGTTTTGAATTCAAACGCAGACGCGAGGGCTTGTTGCTAATTACTGGTTCTTAAAATGATCCTGTGGCCAACCCCCATTTTACGGACGAAACCAAGACCCGGAGTGGTCCGGTGACTTGCCTCAGGCGTAGAGCTGGTGAATGCCAAAGACAGATGTAGACTTACTTTGGCTTGTGTCACGCCAAGGACAATTCCGCTCTGCTAAGTGGATTAATGTTCCTGTTCGTCTGTCACTCCTGTCCTAGATTCCAGGAATATTTAGGGGAAAAAAAGGTTTAAAAGTCAAATAATTATATTCTTGGTTTTTCAGCAGGAGGAATATTCCAAATGCCATCTGGTCTTGGTCTGTCTTCTGATGAGAGGAAGTGCTTCTGTGTGGGGATGAGGCTGGCATTAAGTGTCAGCAGAGAGCTGACAGGCGCTAGTAATAGTTCCTATTTATCGAGGGTGCCCTGCTTGCGAGGCCGTGGGCTCAGCCCACCCGTGCGCCATCTCCTCTGTGGCAGCCGGAAGGACAGGCTGAGTCGCGCCGCTGCTCACGTACCTGGGCACACTAGAGCTGGGGTCGGAACCCAGAGGGTCTGACTCCCAAGGATTTTCTCTTTGCTACCAGAATAGGTGGGCTCTGGGCCACGGTCCAGCAGGCCTCTGCCCTCTGTCTGCGGTGGGTCAGATGGCATTCTGCTTCGGGGCAGGGCACGGGGGAGATGACCTCTCAAGATGATTCTTTCCCAAGGGCATTCCATTTTCCTTAACCAAAGTGGCAAGGTGGTTTTTTTTGTGGCAGAACCCGGGTACCTTCTTCACAATGGGTTTCTTGGAAAGACAAAGAGTGTGGGACTTTGCCTACTTCCTGTCTCTTCTCTGATTTCCTGGTGTGGGCTCCCTGCTGGCTCCGTCTAATTTTTACCTAAAAATAGGCCATTTCTAGCTCTCTCGTGGGACTGTAGCTTCTATCGAAGGCAATCAAAATACTCCGTGATGAAAAAAGAGAACTTCAGCCGTAAAGATCTTCTGAGTGTGCGACTGTGATGGGAGCTGAGAATGTCAGTGTTGACTTGGACCGACTTACGGATTCGGGGGGAAAGTGAAGCTTGATGCATTTTGTACATCAGCTGTCTGTTGCCGCAGACCACCCCAAACTCTGCGCCTTCACCCAGTAAGCCTCTGCTCAGCCTGCTTCCGGGCGGGTGATCAAAGCTGGGCTCAGCGGGGAGGTCCTTGTGCTCGACCCATCCCGTGGCTGCGAGCGGGCTGTCTGGTAGCTGATCTAGGATGGCTCTGGCCAGAAGACAGCTCAGCTTTCCTCCACCAGGCCGCTCAGGCGTACTCTCGTGGCCCAACGGGGTTGTAGCAGCGAGCAAGCCTGAGTGTAGAAGAGGACAGGAGGAACATGCAGGTGACTTTCAGATCTCTGCTTCCTTCACCTTTGTGGACACTGCTTCAGCCACGGCGAGTCCCAGGGCTGAGCGTGGACTCAGAATCAGATGGCGTGTCTATGGGTGGACCCCAGACAGAGGTCAGAGGGCACGGACTCAGGAAGTCAAGAGTGGGGTCACGAATACAGCCGGTCTCCCCCATTTTGTGGTCATGCATGAATGCGTTCTCAATATGGGCTCAAATGACACTCATGGCCACCCATGGCCACTCATGGTCACGTGCCTGGATTGCCCGACCCAGACACATTCTGATTCTCTGATTTAAGGGACGTGTGTCTCCCGAGCGACTCGTGAGTTCCCATTTTGGCTCACTGGGGGAGAAAGTCACAGAGCGTGGCTTCCAAAGATACGGCATCACAGAGAATTGTCTTTTGCTAAATCAGAGTGGATGGGTCGTGCGCAAAGGGAAGAGAGAATGTTTCAGTGGACAATAAAATTCAAGAAGAAAAGATAGCTCTTTCTCCCATTATAACATAAATGACACACTTGTATTCCCATGTGAAAGGCCACCTGGTTTTGAAATAACCAGAGGTGTGGGGGTGTTCCCAAATACTGTTGTTTAATTAAGAGGAATTCAGCTGTCCTTGCTGTTAGCCCAGTCATCAGGGCTGAGTGCTGGCAGGGGGTAGGCAGGTGCTTAGGCCACACCACCAGAGGTCCTCTGATCTTCTGTAACCCCGAGATTAATCAGCTGGCGTGCTCAGAAAGCAGACCCTGAGCCTTTTACTCCGAAAGACTGTCTTGGAGCTAGGACAGAACCAAACCATCCCTTAGTCTCAAAGATGGAATTCTCAGATGACATCCTTGGAGGCAGCGTGGTTGTATTTGAAGAGAACTGGGCTGGAATCAGAACACCTGGGTACCGTCTTCAGCTCTTTCACTGACATGCTGTGCGTCCTTGGGAAAGTCACGTTCCTTCTCTGGGCTCTAGTTAACCACCTGTACAATTAAGGTTTTTGGCTGATGTCTCCCACTGGTTGTTCTGTGTCTCGAAGGCCAAGTCCCTGTGTTGAGTCAGGGTTTGGAATCTGGGTACGCAAATCCTTACCCGATTCATGAACACATTTACTGAGTGTCTGCGCAGGCCAGAAGCGGTTTCAGACGCTGCAGCGATCACAGCGATTCTTGCTCTCCAGGAGCTTCTTCCTCCTCCTCTTCCTCACTCCCCATCTCCTCACCCCTCCTCTCCTCCTCCTCTTTCTCCTTCCTCTCGTCTTCTTTGTGGTCATCTGTGAAACTGTGATTTGGCGTTTACACCCTTCTGCACAATGGGTGACGTTCTCGCCACATACCTCCTTACTTAATCTTTGCGCCAGCCTCCTGAAGGGAGGGACTGGTACTGCCATGTGGGGGGTGTTTGACATTTGCCCCACCACGTCCACTGTCCATCCTTCCTCCCCCTGCTTTATGCCCTAGGAGGCTGACCTCATCGAGTGGCTTCCTTATTCTCAGCCTTCCATTTGGGTTTGGTCACTGGAGACTGGCGGAGGCTCAGCGGAGAGTGAGGTCAGTGTATCTGTTTATCTGGCCCCCCTCTCACCAGGCTGCCATGGACCCTGGCTCAGGTCAGGCATCCCTTCTATATGGCTGCCTTTTCTGGAATCCTGGGCACCACTCTGTCCTTGTCTTCTGGCCTTTGTTTCCACCTTTGTTAGTCCAAGGGGACTGCCTGATTCTTTGTTGTTTAGATCCTGACCACATCCTCTTGTGTCCTCTCTTTGTTAAACTCTCCTCCTATAACTCAGTTTGAGTGCCCCATGGGTTTCCTGCCAACTTTGACTGAGATGCCCCCATTTCGCAGAAGGGGAAACAAGAGCTTCAGCACTGGCCTGGCCACCCTTGAGCTGTGTGATCATCCTAGCTCTCAGCTCGAACACTAGCTTCTCAAGGAAGCCTTCCCTGGTGTCCTACATGCCCCCTTGTCAGGGGTCCCCAAGACCACTCCCAGGTTTGATGATCTGTTAGGACTCACAGGACTCAGCATGTAGTTGTACTCATGGCTGTGATCTCGTACAGTAAAAGGCTCTAAAGCAAAATTAGCAAAGGCAGAAGGTGCGTGGGGGCGAAGACTCGTGGAAACTCGGCACAAGTTACTGAGCGTCCCCTCCCGGTGAAGTCACGCAGGACATGCTTAATTCCTCCGGCATCGAGTTGTGACAGTGCGAGTGAAATGTGTTCTAGCAGAGAAGGCCCGTCAGAAACTCAGTGTCCAGGGTTTTATGGAGGATGCACATAGGTATTCTCTGCCTGGCGTGTACCAGGATTCTAGACTCTCAGAAGGAAAGTGGGTATTCAGAATAAGCCATATTGTTTGTGCAGAGTGAGGCCCTCTTACCATTTAGGGAAAGTCTGAGGTCTGTGTAGGGAGCCATTTACAATCCCAGTTCACAGATGGTGGCTGTCGTGTGTTGAACGATGCCCTCTTACAGATCTGCCCACATCTAATTCCTGGAACCTGCCAATGTGCCCTTATTTGGAAAAAGGGTCTTTGAAGATGCAATTAAGTTAAGGGTCAGAGGTCTGGAGATGGAAGTTATCATCCTGGATTGATGACGAGTGTCATCACTGACACTTAAATTGAACAAGTGTCCTTATAAGAGACACGCAGGGGAAATTTCAGCAGGCAGGGGCGGGCAATGTGACCATCGAGGCAGAGGTTGGAGGGATGCAGCCGCATGTCAAGGAACTCCTGGAGCCCCCAAAAACATAAGAGACAAGGGCCGGGTGCCCCTGTAGAGTTCCCAGAGGGAGCAGGGTCCCCCCAGGTTTGGGACTTCTGATCTCCAGACCTGTGGGCGAAGAGATTCCCGTCATCTTCAGCTGCCCAGTCAGTGGTAATTTGTCATGGCAGCTGCAGAAAACTGGTATACCAGTTCTTGGCACGCTTCTTACCCTACTATGTCATCGTTGTTGGGAGTCGTTCATATACCATGTATTCATTGACTGCGTTCCATATTCTAGGCACTGTGCTAGCGTTTAGGTATCAGGTAATAAGGAAAACAGGGCTCTGTCCTTATAGACTTGACAAGGGGCAGCTACGATGAGAGGATAGAGCATAGAGCACCATTCAGGCTAGAGGCTGAGTCAGCAGCCCTGTCCCGCCTCCAGGTGTGTTTTCAGGAGCTTTGCCACTTTCTCAGAAAGGCAGGTGGTGCATGCTGGGGGATCGATTGTATTGCATGCCAAGGTCACTGTGGAGAACCCAGGGTGACTTCATCACAGCCCAGACCATGCGCGTGAAAAAGGTCTCTTTGTCCTAAGGGCCCTTTGAAACAGGGGCAGCTTGAGATATCCCTGGGGTGAGGGTCCAGTCTTTCCTCGGGGCTGTAGAAGAGAGCGATGCAGAAAAGAGCTACACGTGGGCATTTCACTGTACTTCCTTGCAGTCTGAACCATAATGTGGGCCCTGCTTGTGCAGCTGTTTGCCTGATGATCATGTCTCTCCTGCTAAAATCACAGTTACCCAGGGACAATCTTGTGTCCCCAGGGCTGAGGGCAGAGTTTGGCACATAGTAGGTACTCACTTAATATTGGTGAATAAATGGAGGATCATTCCTTTTTTTTTTTTTTTAAAGATTTTATTTATTAGACAGAGATCACAAGTAGGCAGAGAGGCAGGCAGAGAGAGAAGGGGGAGGAAGCAGGCTCCCCTCTGAGCAGAAAGCCCGATGCGGGGCTCGATCCCAGGACCCTGAGATCATGACCTGAGCCGAAGGCGGAGGCTTTAACCACTGAGCCACCCAGGCGCCCCCCCACTTTCTTTTTTCTTTTTTTTTTTTTTTAAACAGGCTTTATCACACGCACACCGTTAGGCTGTTAGTGTTGGTTCATCTCTCTCCCTAGCCAGACCACAAACTCCATGGGAGCACCAGTCAGGTCAAAGCACTTTTGTGGTCCTGGCACACCAAACGGCTCAGCTAAGACCTACTGAATGAAAATAAATCAAAGGGGATAAACATGAGCCCATTCACTATAAGCACAAATTTTGCAAGGTGTTTTGATGAGGAATTAAAGCAGCATTTCTCAGAGCGCTTGGGAAGTCTCTCCTAGGTTTGGGTCATTTTTCCTCTGGGTTTAGATGTCCAGGACAATTAATTTTGTTCAGTCCATTGCAACCTGTCCTGAATTCAGATGCCTGAGTGATTTTTCTGAAAGTTTGGTTGTTGATCTTAGGAGGCTGACTCCCCCGTTAATACTCACATCCCATCTGTTCTGCTCTCCAAATTACATCTTTGTGAGACTTCTTCGAGTCAGCCTCTAGATTCTTAGTTTCCAGATGATTTTCCCATTTGTAATAATGACCATTCTGTCTAATTTTTATCCCTAATATTTCCTGATGGACTTACCAAATGCATTCATGCTTTTGATCTTATAAGGGAGCAACACAAAATAGACTAATAAAAGTCTATAATGTAACCATTTTAATAAGTCAATCAATCTGTCCTTTGCTGTCATAGAACCAAGCTTCCATTTCACTGTTCAAGAACTCATCAGATGAAATGACCTCTCCGTCAAGAAAAATTACTCCATATGGTAATGTAATCACAAAGGAGAAACATTATTTTCCCGCATAATATTCCCTGCAGAAATTGTGGTGGGAAAGCCATCATATTAAAAATATCTAGGATGCCGAAGTTCCTATTTGCCAGCTTGATGGAGTTTCATTTTCTTTATAGGAGAGGCAAACTCAGTTCTCATTGGCAGCATTTTATTTTAAGGGTTCATTAGGCAATTGTACATTACACTTGGACACCTGTGGAAGTGTAGATTATATCTACATGAATATAAATGTCTTTGTTATGACTCACACTATTACAGTCAATAACAGATGCCTTTTTAAGGACAGACACTTAAAATGAAGTGTGTAGGGATGCATCCACCTATCTTCCTTAAAATGTTAGCGGCAATGTTGTGTGTTTTTTAAATTTAGGAAGTCAGTATGCAGAGAGATTAAAGCATCTCTACTCTATTAAGCATCACCTTCCGTTAAAAGTGTGGTACTAGTCAGAAAAACGTATGTGTTTAAATTGCATCTTCCTTAATGAATCCTCTCTTTGAACCACATTTACTGCACAAGGAAAATATTTTTCTTCATCTCAGTAGGGCCGCAAAGACAATTCATCCAAGGTTGAGTTGAGCTAGTGAGCTAGGAGCCCTCCTGTCTTATGTATTATTCAACAGTTTCCCACTTCAGAAATATCGGTTGGTTCTCTATTGTTGGTGAGGATCAGAGAGGAGGTGGGAAGAGGAGGGAATCTTACTGTACAGAAAAATTGTCCTTTATCCTTGTTTATCAGCTGAGTTCCTTTGTTCTGGATGTTATCCAAAGAGAGCTGGGGATGAGGTATCAATGGTAGATTGGAAAGAAGGTAGAACTTGAAATATAACTCAGCACTCCTATTTTGATTTTTTTTTTCTTGTGAGATAATGTAAAGCCCCTGTGCTTCGGTTCCTCTTCTGGAAAGTGGGGGTTATTATTGCACAGAATTGTTCTGAAGCTTTAAAGAAATAATGTAGAACTTCTGATTCCCTTGGAGGAGCATGAGGAGATTAAGTCTCCCCTCCCTCTGAAATAATGATAAAACCAGATAAAATTCACCAAAAAGAGGAGAAAAAAAATCTCTGTGAAGATACCAGAGAACAATCAAGGTAACAAGGACTTCAGAAACCAAATCCTTGAGTGAGAAGACACTCTCATTCAGATGAGTCCTGCATTTATCTCCACTTTCCCCACTGAGGCATTTGCTGATTCGAGGCCACAGAGGCTGAGCAGAAAGAAATGACCTGGAGTTAGAGCAGTTTTGATAGCAGGAGGGGAAAGGAGAACTTTGGGGGGCCAAGACAGTTGGTACTTTGAGGAGCTAATGTCCAAGGAAGGAGGAAATCACAGAAAAATGAGCTCAAAAGTCTATTGCAATTTCACATTGATGCGATTGTCAAATTCTTAAGTTGCATGTGTGTGTGGCAAGACTAAGGAAACAAGTGCAAAGCAGCTGCTAAAAGATTAAAGAGGTAAACAGGAGCTTCAGCAGTTCAGTGGATCTACTACCATTTTTATATTCACAGTGTCTAGCATTTAATAAATTACTGCACATAATAGGAAATAAGACCAAATGACTAACAATCCTAAGAAAGACAGATCTATGGCACAGAGTTTTTAGACACAGACTTTGAAATAACTATGGTTCTTAATGTTCAAGAAAATAGAAGAGAATCTGAAGAATTTTACCAAAGAAGTAGAGTTTATAGAAAAAAAAGTACATGGAAATGCTGTGCCTTAGAAATAAAATAAGTGAAGTTAAGAATTCAGTAGATAAATTTAATAGTAGTTTTGACACAGTAGAAAAGAGGATTAGTAAACTGAAAGGGAGGTGAGTAGAAAATACCCATAGTGAAGCAGGTAGAACAAAGGATTGACAAAGGCTGAAAAGAGCTTAAGAGGGGACATGCCACAAGGTCAATCATACGTGTAAATACAATCACTGTAAGAGAGATGAGGATGAATAGAGCAGAAGCAATATTTGAAGAGAATACTGACTTGAAAAATTTTTATACTCATCAAAAGCATCAAGGCCCCAATTTGAGAAACTACAAACTCAAGATAAGTAGAAAGAAAACTATTCTTTTCACATCACAATAAATTCAGAGTGGGAGATGAACCATGAGAGACTGTGGACTCCCGGAGACAATCTGAGGGTTTCGGAGGGTGGGGGGGATGGGGGAATGCAGTAGCCAGCCCAGTGATGGGTATTAAGGAGGGCACATATTGTAATGAGCACTGGATGTTATATGCAAATAAGGAATCATGGAATACTACGTCAAAAACTAATGATGTACTGTATGGTGACTAACATAATAAAAAAAAAAAGGCAAGTTTGAATAAAAAAAGGTTGACAACCAAATAGAGAGGACATCTTAAAGGTATCAAGAGAAAAAAGATACATTACTTTTAGAGAAGTGACAATAAGATCAATAGCCAATTCCTAAGCGGAAATGATAGAAGGTAGGAGATAATGGAACGACATCTTTAAGTTACTGAAAGAAATATATGCCAACCTGCAATCCTACATCTGGCAAAACCAAACCAAACCAAAACAAAACAAAGAAACTTTAAGAAATTAAGATACAATAATTTTTTTTCCAGGAAACAAAACCTGAACTGCAGTAAAAGGAATGCTTAAGACAAAAGGAAAGTACTTTTGGATGGAAGCATGGTTATCTAGGAAGAATTGCAAAGGGTATATTTATGGCAAATCTAAGTGGAATCTGTCAAATTCAATGATGGTAGTCATGCCTTGTGGTATATAAAATATAAATAGAATTAAAATACATGGTGAAGTAGCCACAAAAGGCAAGAGATAGGTAAATAGAGTTAAAGTGTTAGAACGTCGTAGAATTGTCCAAGAAGTGGCAATGTCAGAATACGGGTAGATTTTAATAAGGTAAGCATACATACTGCAATCTCTATGGTAATCACTAAAACAGTATTAAAGTAGTATATAAATAGGAATCTGATGAAAGGAAGAAAGTAAAATACTTGAGTAATTCAAAAGAGACAAGAAACCATGATAAAAATGGAACAATAAGCAGAGGAGACATATAAAACAAACCGTGAAAAAGTAGTTTTAACTCCAGTAGATCAAGAATTACACTAAGTATAAAGGGACTAAATATTCCAATTAAAAGAATACTACCAGACTAGACTTTTAAAAGACAGTAACTATACACTGCTTATAAGAAATATGTCCTAGGGGCGCCTGGGTGGCTCAGTGGGTTAAAGCCTCTGCCTTCAGCTCGGGTCATGATCCCAGGGTCTTGGGATCGAGCCCCGCATCGGGCTCTCTGCTCATCAGGGAGCCTGCTTCCCTTCCTTTCTCTCTGCCTGTCTCTCTGCCTACTTGTGATCTCTGTCTGTCAAATAAATAAATAAAATCTTAAAAAAAAAAAGAGAAATATGTCTTAAAGATGGAGACATTGAAAAACCAAATGCAAAAGTGTGGAAAAATATGCCATCAGAATCTTAACCAAAAAATGATGGCGTATTGATATCATCAGACAAAATAGACTTTAAGATGAAAATATTACTAGACACAAAGGGAACATTTTATAGTGATAAAGGTCTTTCAACAGGAATATATAACAAGTCTGAATTTGTTCCTAAATTTCACTGGATTGAAATTATATAAAATATGTTCTTTGAGCACAGTGAAATTAAACAAGACATCAATAAAGAAGAGATAACTAGAAATTTCCAAATGCTTAGGAGTGAAGCTTCCTCATTTTTTGTCTGTGTGTTCTATCAATTACAGAGAGAACTATCTTAAAATCTTCAGGCATAATTATATATTATTGATTTCTTACTTAATTTTACTGGGGTCGAAACATATATTTTGTATAATTTCAATACAGTGAAAGTTGCTGAGGTATGTTTTATGGCCACATATTTGTTTTCTCTTAGGAAAGGTCCTGTGTGTTCTTGAAAATGTGTATTCTGCAGTTGTTCATTAAGAAATATACTATATAATGATCCACAAATTAAAAGATCATAATGGAAATTAGAAAATATTTTGAACTTCACGATAATGAAAATATGATACCCCCAAGCCATTCAACTAAAATAATACTTGAGGGGAATCTATAACACAGAAGGTGAATGAATGGATAAAGAGAATGTGGAGTGTGTGTATACACACACACATACATATATATATATATGTATATGTGTATGTGTATATATATACACACACACACATTCATACACTGTGAAATATTATTCAGCCATCAAAAAGAATGAAACCTTGCCATTTGCAGTGACACGGCACATAGTATTAAATACCTAGGAATAAATCTAACAAAGGTATATAAGATGTCTACACAAACAACAATTGAATTTTATGGAGAACATTTAAAAAGTAGGGAGCCATCCCCTTTGTCAAGTGCCACTGACAGTGGGCGAGGCTGGGAAGAATCAACCAGTGGATATGACAATATGGAATAGGTTTCTTTGGAATGAGCATTTTCGGTATAACGGACCAATTTCAAGGTAAAAGACTGATTCTCCGAAGTTCAGAAGAGAAGAGGAGGTGAGGATTTGGAGACCACAGGAATGGACAGTTATCAGAGCAATTTTTGCTCATACAGGATAGCAGAGAAATAGGACGGTGGCTGAAGAGGAACATGGAGTCAGGAAGGTCTTTATTGGGTTCTCTTCTTTTTCTTTATTAGAACGTTGGAGACGTGGCAGTGTACAGTGGAGAAGGAGTTGTGGATTAGTGTTGTGGTTTCTTCCATAGGATTCTGGGCTCTGAGTCAGCCAGGGAGTGCAGGCAGGCATCTAGTTCTGTGTCTGCAAACATCCCATGATGTTTAAAAGGTTTCCTGAGCCTCAGCAGGGAAGTGAAGAGACAGTTGTGTTCAAAATGCATGGCGCAGTGCTTGGGTTCAGCTCTGGCTCAAATCCGATTCTCTCTTAAGTAATCAAATCACTGGGCCTGCATACATTTCTTCATCAACTCCCGTTTATGCTGGGGATAAAGTTAAAACTGCCTTAGCATGGCTTGTAAGGCTCACCACCGCCTTGCTGCCGCTCACCAATCCCTACTCCGTCTCCCACATTCTGCTTCCCTCTGGCTTGTCTGGGGTGACCAGCTGAGGGGCTTCGTGGAATGTGAGACCTTCCATTTTAAAATCTAGGGTCTCAGGCAAACCAGGGCAAGGTACTCATCTTGTACCTCCGCTCCCCTCACACATGCTCAAATTCCTCAAAATCACTGGCAATTCCCTGAATGCACTTGACTCTGTCTGGACTTTGCATGGCTATGGTTCTGCTGCAATATCCACCCCCTGTCTTTTCTCTTGATTAGGCCCTTTTCTCTCCTTTGAAAACTCAGGTCAAAAGTTGCATTTTCCAGGAAGGCTTCCCTTCACTGCCTCCTGACCCCCATTTTGGATTGGGGCCCTACTTCTGTGATCCATACCGTTCTTTGTTTCTATTTATCCTAATTCTTATCACACCAAATTGATATTTTTATCCCTCTATTAGATGGCAGGTTCCTTGAGTTCGAGGAGTTGTGACTCGCGTCTTCATATCCTGAATGCTCAGCGTAGTACCCAGAATACACTGATGAGTAGGTGCTTATTGAAGTCAGTAATGTGTAAACAGGCATCACCGTAGGTAGAAGAACCAGAGAGGGTTATGGCCGGAAAAAAAAACCAAAACAAAACTGTAGAGCATTGGTTCCTAAGCAATGTGTAGCCCTCCCCTTCTCCCTGGATGAGTTGCCAGAATGGAATCCATCTGTGAAATGTATATACTGACCTCATAGGGTGTGGTGACAATAAAATGAATGAATACATGTTGAATTCTTAGGGTAACTTTTGGTATATTGTAAGTGCTCTGGTTACCTGCTATTGAGTAACAGAACATCTCAGAGCATAGTGGCTTTTAAGCAGCAGTAATAATTTATTGGATTCGATCTCTCTGGTTCTGAGGGTTGGCTGGGCTGGGTGAGTCTGGCTTGGAATCACTTATGTGATTGTAGTCCGACGGCAGCTGGAGCTGGGGTTCCCCTGCAGACTTCTTCATCACATGGGTGTAGAAGACTCAAATGATGGGTAGTTGGCATAGCTGGGCTCACGGGGCATCTTTCTGTCTGTGTTGCTCTTAAGCTGGTCTCCCTGCATGACAGCCGTCCAGGTAGCGAGGCTTCACACATGGCCTGTAAAGGCTCTAAGCACAAGAGTTTCCAGAGAACCGAGGGGAGGCTGCCTGGCCTTTCATGACCTAGCCCCTGCCTTTTAACAGACGTGGTATTGTCCTCCCGGGGCGAGAGTTGGTCCATGGGAAAGTGTGAAAAAATATTAGTCTCTTTATGTTAAAAAAAAAAAAAGTAGGCACACATGCAGTATAAGAAATATGTATGTGTAATTAAAATATTATGGAGGTGGGGAAGTGTTTAGGGGGAAAAAAGTGCCTGAAAAGACTTTTTAGGGAGGCAGTAATGAGTACAAGAGGCTGAGAAACAGCTACTTGGCCTTAGACATTCCGTAGTGTCATTTTAGCCATACTCTAATGGTCAGAGCAGTCGCAGGCTGGCCCAGGTTCAAGGGGAGGCACAGAGATCCCTGCCTCTTAACGGGAAGCGCGTCAAAGGATCTTCTGCCCCATTTAAATCCACTAGAATAAACGTTCTGTGGATTGCTGCAATTCTGGAGCTCGGTCAGATGCCAAGGTCTACTCAGCAAGCTGGGAAACACAGTGATGAGAGGGACCCTGCGAAGAGGCAGAGGGAACTTGAACCTGTGACAAAACTCGAGGTCTTGTTTATGGGCCCTTGTGCCAACCTCCCCCTCCAGTGCATGGAAGAAGGAGAGGGTCAGGGCAGTTGAGACTCTCCTGCGCCAGCCCCATAGCCCTGTGAGGCTCTGCTGCAAGTGTGCTGTCTGTGGATGCTTCTAGAGACACCGTGATACACGGCAGCTGTGACTGTGCGGTCATCACTGCTGACTCAAGACATTCCTGTTCTAAACATTATTGGGTAGGACCTTCTTATTTTGCAAACCAGAAGACTGCCCTGGAGAGGGACAGCAGCTTGGCCAGCGTCACACAGAGAAACCGAGGGCTGTGACCTCGCTTTGCTAGGTTCCCACTTCAACGTTGACTCCCGTGCCTTGGAGAATAATTAAGAGAAATCGTTAGCAACTCATTGACCGCAGTTGTAACTGGGTGAAAATGCCACACCCAGAGGAACTCCAGCAGGGCCAGGGCTGTCTCCAGGCAGGAGGGAGAGCCGTGGACACTGCTCCAGTAGCCTGTGGACCAGCTTCAGTCTCTCAGTGAGAGCAGGCTGCCTCACAATGCCCTTTCTTCTCATGGGTGTCTCCTTTTCTATGCATGGTATCTTAGTATGCTCGTTTATCTTTTCTCTCTGCCCTTACAAAACGAATGTGTCTTCATTCATATTTCAGAAGTAACTTTATATTTCAGAAGTATAGTTCACTTTTGGATCTCCTCTTTCTTTCTTTTTTTTTTTTTAAATTAAATTTTTTATTTATTTTCAGCGTAACGTATTCATTGTTTTTTCACCACACCCAGTGCTCCATGCAATCTGTGCCCTCCCTAATACCCACCCCCTGGTTCCCCCACCCTCCCACCCCGCCCCTTCAAAACCCTCAGGTTGTTTTTCAGAGTCCATAGTCTCTCATGGTTCACCTCCCCTTCCAATTTCCCTCAACTCCCTTCTCCTCTCCATCTACCCTTGTCCTCTTTCCTTTTCAAAACCTTACATGGGGGGTGTCTGGGTGGCTCGGCTGAGCGTCTGATTCTTGTTTCGGTTCAGGTCATGATCTTCTGGGTCGTGAGATCAAGCCCGGCATCAGGCTCCTTGATCAGTGGGGTGTCTACCGGAGATTATCTCTCTCCCTCTGTCCCTCTCCCTGCTTGTGTGCATGCGCTCTCTCTCCCTCTAAATTAAATAAAACATAAAAAAAAACCAAGAAACTTAACACACTGCGTTACTGTTTGCTTTCCACATATACCAAGAGTGGAAGGCGAGATTAGCAAGGAGAGGGCAGTGCAGGCTCAACTTGGCCCGGCCTCAGCACCTTGTGGGAGTGGTCATAGAAATGACTGGTCTTGGGTTGCCTTTCTTTGGATTATTGATTGGGTAGTCCAGTAAGCCTCGAGGAAATGGAAAATGGGCTGGTCCTTGGAATCATCAACAGAAAGGGCAGTGTTTCTCTCATATGTTATGTGTGGAAGTTTAACTTCACGCAACGCCCCAGAAAGCAGCTTGAGCATCAGTACCTGTGTGTTTTTGACCTAGTAATTCCACTTCTTAGAATCTCTCCTTAGAAAGGAATGGAAGAGGTGACGAAGACAACTTTGTAAGGAGGTTCATCCCAGTGTTGTTTATAATAGTGAAAGATTGGAAGTGGTCCAACTTTTCAGCAGTGGAGATTTTGTTCAATGATGGGGATCTGATGGAGATACCCACGACGACAACCACAAAGCATGGCAGATGATAGGGAAGTGAGCTTGGTGAGGAAAGGCTCCACCGAAGTCCTTCATACACGAAGGAGAGCAAAAGTAGCTTTCGTCAAAATCTACCTCAGTGATTCTTAACGTGTTTTGGGTCACGAGTTCCTCCGGGAGTGTGTTAATTCCTCTTCCAGCCGAGAAGCTGGAGGCCCCAGGAAGGGACCTTGAGCAAAATCCATGTAGCTGCAGACCAGTATGGAAGTATATTCTTCAGGGTTGGGTTACAAAGTAGAAATGGGGCTAGCCATTCCTTCATTCATCCATTTGTTGCATTCAGTTCCTACTCTCTTCTGGGCACCATTTTAAGTGATGGAGATAAAACAGTGGATGAGAGAAGCAAGGTTCTGATCTCAGGGGAGGTTGTATGCTAGTTGGGAAGACAGAGAGAAGGGAGAACACTAGCAAAGAAATGAAATTTTCAGTCACCTAGTGACCATAGGCCCCTGGCGAACCCATTAAACATTTAGACTCATCTTCGATTCCAAGGATCGGAGGATAGCATGGTTGACCCAGACTTCATGGCCACCTTGTCCGCCATCCTTGGAGAGGATGTGGCAGCTGGGCTAGCTGCCGTGGCCCCAGGCAGGACCTGCCTAGGCAGATCAAGTGGCTGGAGTCCTCTGAAGTCCTTTTCCTGGCAACAGAAAATCCCGAGTGAGAAACTGCAGAGGGCGTTAGAGATGGGGCATCACTGGTAATGAGATGTGAAGCTGAAAGGAACTTTTTAAACCATCGGTAATGAAGAACACAGTTCACTTCAGAAGAAGGCGTGGAAGTTTCCTATCAAGCTAAGCATACATCTCCTCTTTGACCCACGATTCCACTCTTAGGTGTGTCGACCCAAGAGAAAGGAAAACCTGTGTCCCCAGAAAGACTTACCCAAGGGCGCCCATAGCAGCTTTATTCATAATAGCCACAAATTGGAGACAGCCGCAGTGTCCATCAACAAGAGAATGGATAAACAAGTTTTGGCATATTTATAACATAGAATGCTAGCTGGTAATAAAAAGAAACATACTCCTGACACAGGCAGCATCATGAATGAATCTCATAAACATTATGCTGGGTGAAAAAAGCCAGATACAAAAGAGAGTATATTGTAGAATTTGGTGTTAGTTGAGTTCTGGACTGGTAAAGCTAACCTTGGGTAGAAGCAAGGAGGAGTGGTTTCCCATGGAGGAGGAGTGAGGTGTGGGGTTGGTGAAGAAGGGACGTGAGGGAACTTTCTGAGCCGTGGTAATGTTCTGTATCTTGTCCCACGTTTGGGCTTCACAGGTGTGCATTGTCCAAACTCAAAATGGTACTCTTAAGATTTATTATGTTTTACATAAATTTTACTTTAGAAACGTCTTAAGTTCATGGTATGCGTGCTGAAGCTTGGAGTAAAGTGTGCTGATGTCTCCAACTTTGAAATGTGTAAAAAATGAGATGAGTGGACAAATGGATAGATAATACGATCAAGCAAGCATAATAAAATGTTAATTATAGAGTCAAAGACGTGGCTATAGGAGTGTTTACTTTGTAGTTCTGTCAACTTAAAAAAAAAAGATTTATTTATTTATTTTGAGAGAGAGAGAGAGAGCGCGCGAGCATATGAGCAGGCAGAGGGACCGAGGGGGAAGGAGAAAAAGAGTCTTAAGCAGATTCCATGCTGAGCCCAGAGCCCAGGGTGGGGCTCGGTCTCACGACCCTGAGATCACAGCCTGGGCCCAAACCGAGAGTCAGACGCTCAGCCTTCTGCGGCACTCAGGCACCCCTCGACTTTTCTTTATACTAAAACGCTGGGAAGAAAACGTTATTGTTGAAAAATAAACTATTCAAAGATTTGGTGACTTAGAACACGACTCACTGTTCTCGGGTTTGCCCGGGTGGTTATTCTGCTTTGCAGGATTTCGGGCGAGATGTTGAGATGGCAGGAAGGTCCCAAATAGTCTCACTTCCCTGGTATTGGTGTTGGCCGGCAGCCGGGAGCTCAGCTGAGGCTGTTGGCCAGGGCCCTCGTTCCCTCCCCTGTTGACTTTCTCAAGTGGCTGCTTGAACTTTGTCATGACGTGGTGACCAGTTTCCAAGAGGGAGGTCCCTGTGGGAAGGAAGCAGAAGCTGTGAGTCTTCGTCGGTTAGGCCTGGATGGGGAGATCCCACAGGGCTAGATTTGCTGCATTCAGGGCTCAAGGGAAGGAAAATGGAGTCTGTCTCCCGGTGCGGGGGAGTGATGAGAATTTGCAGCTATCCCTTAAACAGCTATCCCAATTTTTTGACTAGCCATTCTGCAGGGCAGATTGCCTTATTTTTATATTTTATATTCTTGATAGAAAATATATAAAATCATGATCAAAGGTGGAGTCGGCCAGGGAGAATGTAGTCCAAATATGTAGGAGAAGGATTATGGAGGTATGTTAGGAAGTTAACGGATAACAGTATTATCGTGTTGTTTTCCCAGATTTTTCTGGATTTTGTGGTATTGGCCAGTTTTTGAAAATGGTTTTAGAACTGTGATGATTTCTTTTTTTTTTTTCCATTCTGAGCAAATATTTATTTTCAACTTCATTTTGAATTTGTAACTTTGAATTTTTTCTCCTTGAAAAAGGCACCCAAATGATATATGTTTCACACTACACCAACCTGGATTCATGTCTACGTAAGAGTAAAATATGAATGTTATTTATCTTTTGTTGTAGACCAGCTAGGATTCTCGGCCCTGGGCCTCCGGATTATGTCAAAGTGAAAAACACCACACTTAGAGACAGTTCGTGCCTTTCCTAGTTGGGCTGCCTCACTGAGAGCATTTCCTTTTCTCAGGTGGTCGGTTTTCCTATTTGAATCACTCATGCTTTGTCCCAGCCTGATGTTTGGGGCGAGCATTTTGGTTTCAGATCAGAGCTCTGGAGAGTAGCTCAGGCTAGTCCGAACCCATCCTGGTTCATACTTGTTCTGGTATAACAGTGTCCCCTCTCTCCCTAAAGGGGCCTGCTTTGGGCCATCAGTGTGTGGTTCTCGTGAAACTTCCTTCAGAAGTGGGATGCCTTGATCCAGGGGTGGGATCACAGCTCCCTCCTTGCCTCAGCCTTTGAGCCGTAGCCTCCCGTGTACTTCTCAGCTTGCGCTTGAGTCAGTGGGTGATTTTGCTTGTGTGTGCCCTTGCCCCATAGAAGGTTCTTTCAAAGAGTTAATGCTCATTCTACTAAATGATTATTTGGATTTATGTTGGTCCATTCAAGTGTTGGTTTTATTGTACTTAAAGTAAATCCCGTTTCTGAGATCATTACTACCATGAGTTAGGATTGCATGTGTAGTTTTGCTGCAGGTTTTTGATCCTTTCATTTTTAAAATCCTCCTTAAATCATCTTTGAAATTTTCTTTAAAATAGCATGCTTCACAGTAGAGATGAACTAGTGGACAGCGCTGAGGACAGTGATCGTGGCAATGACAGTGGTGAATTTATCAGTGTGGAAACCGAGGCACCCAATGGTTGATAATTTGGCTAAGGTTACATACATGATGACTGCATAGCAGAATTAAAAGAAGATTTTAACTGTTGATACTGTGAAGTGTTTTAGGGTGTAGTTTATTAAAACTAAGGGTGTCCAATTCTTTATACTACCTTTGAGATGTTCTTATCTAACCTGTTCATTCTATGGACAAGAAAACCCGAGGTACAATTATTATTGGAAGCCCGGCGACATGGGGTTTGAATTGCACATCCTGGAGTTTATTTAGAAAGAAAAGGCAGGAGAGTAGAGTTTATTTCGGGATAATGATGTGCCGGCGAACAGGAGAGACTGGGGTAGGCGGAGACGTGGGGTTTGTGTGTCAGTGAGTGTTCATGATGTGTGTGGTGTAGAGTGGTGCAAAGAAGCAAGAACAAGGAAGCATAACTAACACGTTACTCAGCACATCTGATGACGTCAGTGGTGTGCTGGTGACGTTAACAATCAGCTCTTGGTGGAAGGAGTGAGGTGCGGGGGGAGGGCCTGATGTGTAGCATTCGCCAGTTTCTGTGGTGTACATACTCCAACTGTGACCGATTTCAAGCTACTAGTGTGATGTTATGCACGGAGCTGGAAAACACAGCATTCCTACCACACAGATGAAATAAATAACTTCAAGAACAAAGATAGACAGTAAGATGTAGTAAAATCATCAGGAAGTAATGCATTGTGGGTATTTGTTATCTTTGTTTTTACATGTAATTTATTTAATTGCAAATTTGTATCGTTATGCTTAACGACTGGCTTACAGAATCCATGAACATGTAATAATTGCAGTCTGGTAAGAGCTGGCTCCAGCATGCCACTGCGGAAAATCATCCAGTATGTTTTCATGACATCACAGGCCAGGATTTGCCTCCAGCTCTTGACAGCATGTGCCTGAAGAGGTGGAAAACCATAGTGATACCACATTTTATTTTGGAACGGACCGTCTGATCTTGGTATTAGCCGAATACAACTTGGCCTCTCAGGGAGATGAATTTTATTGTGCTTAATGTGGAACAAATGTTCTTTCGTTTTATGTGTTCTCAGAAGTCAGCTGTTCCTTCTAGCTTTGTTTGGGGTTTGACTGAGGAAAGCTGATGGCTGATTGTTTACACTTGGGGTAGTGGGGCTACTTTCTAACGACCATTGGCTAGAGTATCTCTTACCCTTTTGGCATCTTCTCCCCCAATTCCCTTCAGCAAATACCATGGTCAACAAGGTGCTTCTTGACTTCTCTCTCCAAGTTCATCTTCACTGTGTGTATCCTAAGCCCCAGCCACCTTGAACTGGGCACAGGGGGTAGTGTATCTCATTCCCACCCCTCTGTGCCTCCGTCATGCTGTCCTCTCTTCCTGGATGCCTTTTACCCCTATCAACCTGTACCCTACTACCAATCAGCAAGCTCCCATTCTCCCCAGCTAACTCTGATTTATCCTTATCTCCAGATTAAGTACGTGTAGGATATCTCTCCCCAGTTGTCCCAGGCTGGATGACTAATCATCCCGCTTCAGCACAGGCTTACTTTTTACACTTCATGGACAATATTTATTGTCTTTCTTTTAGACTGTAGGTACCCTCAAGTACTTGCACTGCATCTTGTAGGGCAGTTTCTAGGCATAATATAGCACGTCACTGTACACAGTAGGAAATCCATAAATGCTGCCCAATTTGTGAATCTTTATTTTCCTTCTCCCCCAAATTATTCTCCTCCTGAGTCATTTCTTCCGTTCCCATGTGCCAGTGGTAGTCTGCAACTGAGAGTCTCAAAAATCTGTCTTTACTTTCCTCTTCTGGTATCACTTCTTAGTCTCTGGCAAGAAATTTTCTCCCCTTAAGTAATGAGTCGTAAGAGGCAAGAGATAATTTCCTGAAAGTAGTGGCTCAGAAGAACACGTTTCGCTGAAAGGTTATTCCTGAATGCTGGCTGCTGTTAGTCAAATCAGCCCACCTTAAGATAATGTCATTGGGAATTAAAGGCTTACAGTTTCCAGAATTATGTCCCTCTATTAGAGGTAAATTGTCCAGCAAAGGAAAAAGAAAACCTCCATGAAGGACTCTGAGCTCCTGGGGAAGGTGAAAGGCAGGAGAGTAATGAGCAAGTTACTTTCCTGATGCTGCCTCCTGACTCTCGGAGGTGGGCAAAATGGTTATCAGAGAGCTTCTTTAGAGCATGTCGGAAGAGATGGTCTATGTAAGTTCAGGTGGCTTTCAAGGATAAAATGAGAACAGCTCCTATTTATTTTTCTGAGTTCGGACCTGGACTCTCCATTGTTATCTCTCATCATCTCCCAGAAACCACAGTGTGATGGAGAAAGACAAATGAATGACCAGACAGTCCACCTCCCTCCCTGTGGTGCTCCTCCTCCACTCCATTGAGGGCAGGCTTGGCTATGTGATCTGCTTTGGCCAAGGCAGTGTGTGTAGTTTGAAGGGCTGATCTCCCAAAAAGAGGCTGCTCTCTCAGGCGGGGTCTCAGACCGAAGGCAGCATGGGTGGACCTGTAGTTGACCTGGGGTGGGGTGGGGTGGGGTGGGGTGGGGTGGACAACCAGCGTAATTGAGAATGAAATCCTTATGGTTATAAGTCTCTGGGATGTAGGAGTTTTTTGTAACTACAGCAAATCTTATCCTAGACTGATTGATATATAGTCTGTTAAAGGACTTTATCAGATTACCAGATTTCATAAAGAAAGGAAGGGAAAGAGCTTAATTTTTTTTTTTAAAAAGGCTTTCATCAACATTAACTTATTCAATGTTTATTTTAGAGAAAAGTGAATTCGTATACAATAAGTAAACATTTCCTCTTTATGTAATTGTCTCTAACCTGGCATTATCTTTTGTGTTTCTACAGTAAGTGGATGGGTGGTTGAAGGATCAGTCATTCTTTGAATATGCATCAGGGGCCTGCTATCAGCCAAGCACTGTATTAGGTCCTGAGACATAGCGGTAAACAGACGAGGTCCTGGTCCTTATGAAGCTTTCACTTTGGTTGGGTTAGGCAAGTAAAAAAAGTGAAGACTAAATAATAAACATGGTAACTTCAGAAAATGACTAGGTTGTAAGAACAATAAAAGAGGGTAAAGCATTAGAGAGTAACTGTGTGATAAGGGCGGGGCATGGGGCATTTGATTCATCATTTGATATGCCTCCCTATACGATACAGAGAAGTAGAACTGATGTGCACAATGCCTTCCCCCCCCTCCCTTTTTAATGGGGTCATAGTTTTATGTCAATCCCTTTAATAAAAGCACTGGAATAATTTAAAGCTGAGAGCCATTTTATTTTACAAATGTTCTTTTTGTGATATAAACATTCCTCTTCTAATTCACCTGGAGTTAAGTCTGAGTTTTATCTATAAAAGGACTTCATTCCGATGTTGAAGAGGACTCTTCCTGGATGACATCATGAAGACCTTGATTTCTGAAGTGTCTAGGGAAGCTCCATGACAGGGCAGTTAGCTTTAGTTTGGTTCCAGAACATGGGCCCCATGTGTTCTGTGAAGCTCTGATCTAGGGCATCCCATTTTCCGATAGCAGGGCTCCCCTGTGGACAAGGTCTATCATCTGCCTGTAACAAGGCAAAGTTGAGCTCGGAGTACTAATGGTCACAGTCACAAAAAGCCTATCGACTGACTTTTATGTTTTCAAATTCAGTGAAGCCAACGAAACCACAAAAGTAGAGAATTATTCATATTCATCAAAAGTTGACTCCTACCTTTTGCAACAATTCTGTTCTGCAGTCAGAATCCTAAAATGTCAAAGGCAAAAATACATGCAGCTCATCATTTTATAGTCATGGGAACTGAGACCAAGATTGAAATGTGTTGTCTTGAGTTTGTTTGTTCATTCAAGAAGTATTTCTTGAGCACCAACTCAGTGGGACTTGGGCACCATGCTGGTCCCCGTAATTATAACGGGCCACAAAAGTCATCTTTGTTTTTAGAAGGTTTACAAGGTGGTGTGTCTAGTGGGAATAAGAGCTGTGAAAGAAAGGCAAATCTTTTTATGAGAACCTGTCCCTGAGTAGTCTGATCTGGGTTTGGAGGCAATGGCTCAGGAAGGATTCCCTGAGGAAAGGACTCTCCCGCAGAGATCTGTTGGGATGAGTAAGATTTAATAAGGAGAAGGGCTTAAAAAAAGAGTGCTGTGAGAGCCTCCCAGAGCAGGAGGAAAAGCACCTACAGAGGACCTCTGGGAATGGGAGTATGGCATTCTCAAGAAACTGAAAGTAAGTGAGGTTGGGAAGTGGAGAACAAGGAACATGTATTGTCTACAGGGAAGCTGTAGACCGTCAAGAGCACAGTGAAAACCTCTAAGAAAGGAATGACATGACCAGATTTCCTCTTTGAAAAAGAACATGTTAACTAGGAATAGAAGGGCCTCCATTAATGCAGTGAAGATTACAAGAAGCCTATAGCAAATATCATACTTCATAGTGAGATATTTAAAGCCTTTCCCCTTGATACCAGGAATAAAACAAGGATTTCTTTTATCAGTGCTTTCTGGAAGTGGTAGACACTTTTCATAAGGGTAGGAAAAGAAATAAAAATCATAATGATTGAAAAAAAAAAAAGACCCATCAGCATTTACGGGAGAAAATGATTATGTATGTGGAAAATCCAAAGGAATCTACACATTATGAGTAGTGATACATGAACTTTGCAAGGTTACTGGACATGATACAAAATACATTGTTTTAAGGCTAGCAGCAATAAAACAAAGTTTTAATTAAGGCATGTTTATAGTAGCACAAAAATTTGATATTTTGAGACCTAATAAAAGTTTTGAAAAATTAATGAAATTAAAGAAGACAAATGACTGGCTGGATACACCGTATTTGTGGATCAGAAAACTCAACATTGTAAAAATATAAGTTTTTCCTGAATTGAACTATAGATTCACCGTAATCCCAATTAAAAAAAAGGGTTCAGTCTAGTGAAAACAGTCTAGAAGAAGAAAAAAATAGGTGAAGGTCTTACTCTATTAAATACTTAGTCTTATTATTATTATTTTTTAATGTAATCTCTATACCCAATGAGGGGCTCAAACTTACAACCCCAAGATGAAGAGTTGCATGCTTCGCCGAGTGAGCCGGGCAGGTGCCCCCATACCACGGCTTATTAAAAGCTATAGTCATGAAGTTCTTCCTATTGACAGATGGAAGGACCAAAAAAGACCAGTGGAACAGAGTAGAGGACCCAGACACAGAATCACACAAACACAGTCACTTGATTTATAAGGTGACACTGCCGTGTGGTAGTGAATTATATGTTTGTTTTAAATAAATGGTGCTGGATCAGTTGGATAGTCGTGTGACAAAGATGACAGGTGACTTGCAGACTGAATGTGGAAGACCAAGCAAGCCAAACCAAACCCAACCCAAACAACTGTCACAGAAGAAAATGTAGGAGAGCTTTTAATAAGCCTTGGGGTGGGACAAATTACTTTTAGGATACAAAAAACTCTAACCAGAAAGGAAGAAGGAATAGGTAAATTGGACTACATTAAAATTAAGAGCTTCTGTCCTTCAACAGATTCCATTAAGGGATTGAAAAGGGAGTTCATGGAATGAAGGAAGATATTTGCAAAGCCTACAGTTGACAGAAGACTCATTTCCATAACATATAAAGACCCTTACAAATCAATAATAAAAAAGGCAGGCAGCTTAATAGAAAAAATGAGCAAAGGATTTCACATCCATCTCACAAAAAGAGACATCTAAATAGCCAAAAAGCGCACGAAAACTGTTCAGCCTCATTAGGAATCAGGGAAATGCAGATTAAAAGCGTGATGGTATATGTTTGTACCCCCACCAGAATGGTTAAATTGAAAGTGAGAGATGATAGCTAATGTTGATGGGAGTGTAGAGCGATCAGAACACTTACACAGTGCTGGGAGGAGGGCAAATCGGTTAAAACTATTTTGGAAAACTGACTATGTCCACAAACACTGAACATATTCTCACACTATGACCCAGTACTTGGGTTTCTCCAAACCCAAGTAATGTATGGAAAGTACTAGAACATTTACATCGTGTTGCAAAAGCACAATGTAGTGTACTATAATGTGGCTAGGGTAATGACTAGAGGAGGTACGGGTGGTGGTGGGGTGGGTCCTAGAGATACTGGTGGTGTTCTGCTTCTTGATCCGGGTGCTGGTTTTATGGGTATGATCACTTTGCAAAACTCATGAGATTGTACCTTATGATTTGTGTATATGTTGTATCTAATGTTATACTTAAATAAAAATTTCATCTTAAAAAAATAACTGTAATTCCTGCAGAGTAGAGAAGAGAGCAGAGTGGGCAGTCTGGATGTGGGGTGTCAGGCAGCTCTTGCAAGACCTCAGGCCCAAGATGGAGCTGGTGGTTGAGAATTAGAACAGGTTCTGGAGAAGAAAACCAAGAGGACTTTGGGATGCATTGGCTGGGGCAGGGTGCATGAAAGGGAGGTGTCAAGATTGCCTTCTGGGTGCTGACTTGTGTAACCAGACAAAGGTGTTTTCCTCCCCAGAGAAGGGGAGCATGGCGGAGGGCAAGTTATTGGGCAGGTGGGTGGTAGAGAGGAAGTTGGGGTTCCAGAGAGTACTCTAGTAGACTCACTGCTTGGGCAGTTGCGTATGTAGGTCTGGAGTCCAGAAGAAAGGCTTGAAAGGCAAGCTGTTAATAAACTGACCTCAAAGAAGTAAAACTTGAACTGAATTTTTTGAAGAAAGGTACCAATTATCCACGTGCCAGTCATCCCTGGGCTAAACACCTTATCCAGGTAGTCTCCTTCGTTCCCATGTCCATGGTGATACTATGAGTGCATGATGTTACCACAGAGCAAGTGTGCTTAGAGAAGTTAAGCGAATTGTGGATGGATTGAGCTTTAGGGAGAGGGCAGGAAGGTCGATCACAGGGATTTCCAGATTCAGATCTTGTGACCTCAAGTTCTGGGTATTGCTGTTGAATCCCGTGACTCAGTGGGCTCTGTGTGATGGACCCCAGATGACATGCAAGGGCAGCCACAGCATCCATTTAGATCAGAGCAGGAGATCTGAATTGCATCTATTGGAAGAAATCTTTGAGAAAGATTATATATATCCATCTGTGAGTCTGGGAAGGAGCTCAGAGGTTTGGACTTCATGAGTGTTCCAGATCAGGTTTAGAAGATAAACTCTCAACATTCCAGTCTAGTTAAGCCACCTGCCAGCTAAGTGACCTTGGGCAAGTCACCTAATTCACCCATGCTTGTGTTTTCTGTAGTTGAATAAAAAAATATCACAACACACATTTATCATCTGACAGGGTTTGTGGGACAGAAATCTGGGCACCCCTCAGTGAGGTCTTCTCACGGTCTCTCACAGGCTGAATGAGGGGTCAGCCAGGACTGAGCTCTCCTCTGAGGCTTGCCTGGGGAAGGATCTGCCTTCAGGCTCCCATGCTGGCAGGATCCAAACCCCTGCAGCAGTTCAGACTGAGGGCCTTAACTCCTTGCTAAATGTCAGCTGGAGGCTACTCTGAGCTCCTTCTGATGCGGGGCTGTCTGTACGATGACGTTACTCATCAAAGCTGGCAATAAAGAGAGTCAATGAAGACCGTCTCCGAGCAGGACGGAAGTTGTAGTCTTAAGTAGCATATCATGACAGTGACAACCCATCACCTTTGTACTGTTCTAATAATTAGAGCCAGGTCTCAGATCCTGCCCACATTCAAGGGGAGAGGACCACGCAAGGTATGATCACCAGGAGTCAGGGACCATTAGGGGCCACTTTTGTGTCTGTCTGCCATGATGCCTCAGTGCTCTCATCTGTAGAATGGGACTGACAATAACACCCACCTCATGGGTGGTTGTGTGGAGTAAAGAAGATAATAAAGTTAATACATGTAAAGCACTTAGCACAATTTCTAGAACATATTTATGCTCCAAAAATGGTTCATTGGTATTTTTATTCTTCTGATTCTGAAGTCATATGGCCTTGTGAAAGGATTCTCACTTTTTAAAAAAATAAATAAATTCACCAAAATGGCCAGCTTCCTCTGGGGCATTTGAAATACAGCATCATTCACAAGCAAAACATGCGCACCCAACGGGGAAGGAAACCCATTTAGTAAAAAGTGAGACCAGTAACCTCCGGGTAGCACTGCAAGGAGATACAGGGTATCCATGTCTGGCACTAAAATATGAGAAGTTAATGCCCCCACTATCTAATAGGGTCCAGAGTCCCCTTTCTTCAGATATACAGACCGTGGTTCTATCGCATTAGTTTCCAAATCAGTGGCGGCACGGAGATCATGTTGAAGTTCAAATACTGACTCATTGGCGTGCAAGTGCAAATATCTGCCTTTTAGTCACGGACAAGGAAAACATGCGTTCTACTTGCTGCTATAAATCAGCAGGCTTTCAAGGTACCCCTTGATGATGGTGTTGACAGTAAGCCTTCAGGAGGAAGAGGAAAGCTGTTGGACTGGGAGTCAGGAGTCTTGGGTTTGAATCCGAATTCAAGGACAATGATCCTTGTGCCTCTGGTCCAGTTACTTCCTTCTGGCCCTCCATTGGCTCCTCTGGAGTAGGAGAAGTTTTCTTCTTCTGCCTCTAGGGCTCTTTGCTCTGATGAATTTCTTTGATTCTAAATCTCAAAGGCATGTTGGACTTCTAGGTCTCCTAGAAGCCATTGGAGGGGTGGCCTGCCTCTCGTCCTGTACGAAGGTAGAAGGTCAAGGCATGCTTCTCCCTACCCCCTATGCTTAATGTTCATTTCTTAACCTGAATTTCAAGTTGGTCACGCAAGGACGTCTTGTGCCCAAATGCATCTGAGGATAAAAATAAGCTACTGTGAGTTTTCCCCAGGGGTGAGCAATTCCACATCCATTAGTAACCTCAGCTTCCACACGACTGCTTGCCACAAGGCGTGCGTTCATAGAATGCTAAAATGTTTTTTATTAAAGATTTATTTATTTATTTATTGCAAGTAGTACAAGCAGGGGGAGGGAGAGTGACAAGCAGACTCTGCGCTGAGCACGGAGCCCTGTGCAGGGCTTGATCTCACCACCCTGAGATCATGACCTGAGCCCAAATCAGGAGTCGGATGCTTAACCGACTGAGCCACCCAGATACCTCAGGATGCTAATGTCTTTTATGAAAAGGAGACTGGGGCTGAAATACCAAGCCTGCTGGATGATAAGCCTGCTGTTGCCATTATATTACAAGACGATGTCCTAGGATTTTGGGAGAGGTTGTTCATTTGTTCACCCACTCATTCAGATGTCCACGAAGGACTTAGTAACTAATGTGAGTCAACCCGGAGAGCTTAGGGATAGAGCTCTGAAAGGGGGTTTGGTCTTCAGAAGCCCAGAGTTTGGTGGGGTAGGCAAGTAAAGGGAAAATTTTATGTACTTGCCACTCAGTGACTGATGACATTCTTGCTTTAGAGTCCTGCTGTCTTCTGGTTGGAGGACGAGGATCGTGGTCCTGCTATAGCCGGGCGCTATGCTACGGGCTTTACGTATATTAACTCCTTTAATTTTCACGAGAACCCTTAGAGGTAGGTTTTAACTCCCATTTTACAGCCGAGGAAGTTTGGGGCAGAGGAGAGGTCAGGATACTTGCTGGAGATCATGCAGCTGGGAAGTGGTAGGTCAGGAGTCTGATGTCAGCGGTCTGCTCTTGACCACGCCCCATGCCTCATGGAGCTGTCCCCTCAGCGGGCATTTACAGCATGTTTGCCGTGGGCTAGCAGATGCGGGCGTGAGCGATGTGTCTCCTGTCCCAGAGGGGTTCACAGCCCACCACACAGCAGTCTGTGAGGAGAGGCAAGTGCAGAATACTGTGGTGTCTAGAAGAGCCCAATGCGCACCCCCACACAGGAGGGCTTGTGCCTGTTCACGTTGGTGCCCCGTCCGTACACACGGTGGCGGTGGGCTGGTCTCTGTAATGCCCCCAAACATCCCTTGCTCCCTGTTTGTTTTTAGCCTGATGTGTATCCCAGGACGAAGACAGACAGACCTTTGGCTTTTAAGAAATGCCTGAATGGTTTTGTTGCTGTTGCCGTATCAGGAACATCAATATTATTATCTAAATAATAGCTTTAACAAATCAACTCTATAGTCCTTTCTTTTTACTCAGACTCATCCTACCACGGACTCAGGATGCTAGTTGCAGTTCCTCCTGACGTGCATTAAAATCAGTGCACAACAAGGGGCGCCGGGGTGGCTCAGTCAGTTAAGCGTCAGGCTCTTGGTGCCAGCTCAGGTTGTGATCTTGCGATTATGAGATCAAGCTCCACGTCGGGCTCTGAGCTCAGTGCGGACGGAGTCTGCTTGAGATTCTCTCTCCTCTGCCTCTGCCCCACCCTGCTGCTCTCTCTGTCAAATAAATAAATCTTTTTTTTTTCTTTTTAAGATTTTATTTATTTATTTTTGAGAGAGGGAGCGTGAGTGGGTGGGAGGGGCAGAAGGAGAGGCAGACTCCTGGCTGAGCAGGGAGCCCAAGGTGGGTTAAACAAGTCTTTCAAAAAAAATTGCGCCAATTCACGTAAAAATCATCCATGGCCCATATAAAATCCCGCCGTGGCCCGCCACAGAGGAGGCGCCTGCCTGCCATACTCTGTGTCACATACTGCGCTTCGGTGGCCTGTTTCCTGTTGTGTTGCTAATGAGGTATCATCTTAGGGACTTTTAATTTTTCCAGGAGCAAGGGCGAGTGCCAATTCAGAGTATGAAAGTGCTGCGATGCTAAGTTACCATTTCAATTTCTAATCAGAGTTACGTATTGGGGAAAGGCTCTCGGGGCCGAAGGGGTCCAGCAGGGGAGACCTTGAGCCTGGGGGGTGTCTCTCAGTGGCTCAGCTCTCATTTCCAAGGCTTTACCACTCTTTGAAACAAGGGCAGCCTCACTGCAGACTGCCTGCCTCACACCTCTGCTTGAAGACAGTACCCGGCTTCTGTCCTGCCCTTCTATGAGCAGGTCTGAGACCCATGTTCATTGTCCAACAGTGTTTGCTGAGCCTTCTCATGATCTTTTGACAAGTGTGGTTGCCATCATGACGGCCAGATATGCATTCAGGGTGGACAGTGATGAAAGCAGGTGTGTCAAAGGCCATAGTTAGCTGAGTAACATCGGGGAAAGCCTGACATCTCCTGGGAAAGGTTGGCGAAGCATCTTGTGGCCAGAGGAAAAGTCTCAGTGTGTAGATGACCCTTCTCGAGAGCTTGATTCAAATACAATGCCCATGTTACTCCGCTATATTCTACATCTTCCAAGGACATGTCAATTGTTTTTTTTTTTTTAGATTTTATTTATTTGACAGATGGAGCTCACAAGTATGCAGAGAGGAAGACAGTGGGAAGGAGTGGGGTGGGAAGCAGGCTCCCTGCTGAGCAGAAAGCCCAGTGCTGGGCTCGATCCCAGGACCCTGAGATCACAACCCGAGCCAAAGGCAGAGGCTCAACCCACTGAGCCACCGAGGCGCCCCACTTTTCCTATCTTTTAGAAATCCGTGGGTCTAGCTGATTTGAGTGCCTCTGGGATTTTTATTTTTTGGTCTTCCTTAATTCTTTCTTGGGAGAAAGAAGCTTAATTATAGAAATAATAATGGTAACAAAAACCACTTGTTGAACACTTAGAATGTGCATAGCATGTGCTAGGTGTGTTATAGAAATTACCTAATTTAATTAAGACACCGTTATGGGTTGAGTTATTCTTCCCACCCCAACAAATCAAATGCTGCAGTCCCAAGCCTCAGTACCTCAGAATTATTTGGAAATGGGGTAGTTGCTGATGTACTTAAGACAAGATCACGAGAGGGGGCGCTAATTCAGTATGACGTATGTCCTTATGATAAAAGGGAAATTTAGATACAGAGACACGCATGGGGAAAAGTCAACGGGAGGGACATAGAAGGAGCCACGTATAAGCCCAGCAGAGGGGCCTGGAGCAGATCCCTTCCCTCAAACCCCAGAACAAACCAGCCTGCCAACACCTTGATTTCAGCCTTCCAGCCTCTGGTAGGGGTGTTGGCAGGGCGGATACCCTAAAATTATCGACTCTCTGCAGGGAGGTGAGATAGGGTGGGGGTCAGGAGCCTGGAGAGTCGAGCCAGGCTGCCTAGTTATGAATCCCTCTTCTTCCACAAGCTGTGAGACCTCAGGCAGGGGACAGAACCTGGTGGGGCACTCCGTACTTCATTCCTGAAACAGCGAGGGGTCGCAGAACTTGCCGTGCAGGGTTGTTGCAAGGATTACATGTGTTCGTACTCTTAGAGCGCCTCAGTGTCTCCTGGCACAGAGGAAGCTGGGGGTAAGCAGGAGGTATTGGCACCATTGTGAGGAAGTCACATCTGTCTCCTGCAGCAGGAACTCTCTGGGGACACTTCTCTTTTCCAGGGGGCCTCCTGGGGGGCACTTTTGCTTCTTACAGTGATTGCGGGAAGCTACTGGCATTTGGCGGGCAGGAAAAGGTGGTAATTGTCCTGAAATTCACAGAGATTTTTTTCTTCCTCCTACATGTCTTGTGAACCCTGTGATGCCAGATGTCTGTGCAGGTGAAGAGCCTGTGGACAATGATCCGATGGTAGAGTGTGTGTGTGTGTGTGTGTGTGTGTGTGTGAGTGTGAGTGTGTGTGTGTGTGTGTGTGAGTGTGTGGTTGGACTTTTGTAGCTGCCTCATCTAGGTTCAAATAAACTAATTCTTGTTCCCAAATGCCGGAGTTGGCGATATTCACCTGCTTATCTCTTGACGCCGAATGACCTCAAGGTGAACACGTGATCATAGGTTAGTCCTGCCTGAGAACTTACTTTTCAAAGATAGACATTATTTTTAGCATATATTCCTTTCACTTCATTTCTCCTTTACAATTAAATTTGGGCCATAAAGGGAGATCCCAACCTCTATTATAAAAAGAACTCTTGGAGTGTGAGAGCGAGCAGCAGCCCTGCCCTGTGGCTCCTCTCTGTTGACCCGAGTCTGTTTCTCAATGCCCGTCCTGTGACGGCTCCTCAGATGGCTCAAGAGGAGACGGCATTCACCTGCTCACACCCCGCTGCAGCGTCACCTTCCCGAAACGTCCATCCCTCGTCCCTCCAGCCTGCTCTCTGATGACGTGGCTTCCAGACTCCTCGCTGTCCTGGCGGCCCCCCTCTTAGTGGGCTCCGGTTTCTCTCCGTGCCGCTCATGAGAAAACCGACCTTAAGTAGAAAACTGTCACCTGTTTTTTCAAATCCGCAGAACTAAAGTTGGGCCTGGGGCTAGGCCTTGGGTGCAGGAGCCAACGTTCAGAGTTCCATCCAGCATAACGAGAAATCTTGCCGTGAAAACCTGTCAGTAAGAAGAAAAGAAAACCGACCGACCAACCAACCAACCAGAAATCCCCCAAACACCAGCCCACAGACGGGTTCTGTCGCGAAGCTGTGCTTCTCCCTCGGTGGCAGCGGGAGCTTTGCTGCTGGGTACACACCACTGTTTGTCTTTTGTTGGAGGACGACTTCTAGAACATCAGACTCCCAAATCATGGAATTCTTGCCAAAACTCAGAGAAAGGCATCAGAGATGAAGGTGTTGGGGGAAATCACCCAGTGACTGTGGACGTTTAGTATCAGGTCTCCGTCGTGACCATGTTTCCCTGACACCAGTCAAGCCAGAAGCATCTAGATCAGACCCATTGTCTTGGTTGAAATGGAATCACCCCTTCTGTGAGCTTGTGCCTCTCCTTCCAGAAGAAGCCCTCTGCAGAGGAGCAGGAATGACTTGACCAGGACACTGATCAGCTGGAAGCTTCCAGATCACGATGGTGATGGCTCTGGCGTTTTCTGGGCCTTTCACCAACCCAGGATTGGTCCTGGTGAATTCTGGTTTGAATGTGTCCCCTTTAGCCCAACAAAGCCACTCGTGGCAGGGCTCCCTCGGGGCCTCAGGAGCTATGTGAGTTAAAATAGCCCTTGAATTAATCAGCTGCAGGGCGCTCTGCTCTGAAAACTGTCTTATACTTTTTGTGGTTTTGGCATCTCGTTCTCCTGACAACTACACACCCTGCAAACCACCATCTTGGTGCTTTTCCTACATCGCAACAGAGCTCGGTGCCATGTTGTAACCACATCTGTTGCGATTGTTCTGAATGATCTGGAATTTCCCACACAGCTCGAGACAGCCGGGAGCGGAGGCTTTCAGAGAAGCCTCGATTCATCCAGACTAGGGGGCTTGAACAAACCACCCGGGAGTGGTGTTATCTCAAGTTGGACGAGAGAGAACCCCCTCCTCCCCCACCCCCGTCAAAATGTCAGAGAAGCGTGAGGAGGCTGAGCTGCCCCAGGACCCAGAGTTCAGAAGAAGATGTCTGGACACACAGCGGCTTCTGTTTCTGCAACGGCCAGAGCAGGGATGACTTCAGGAGACAGGGCAGGGGTCCACAGACTCGGGCTGGTGCCCTGAATCTGGCTCACTGCCTCTTTCCTTGAGAATGATCTTTACATTTTTTAATGGCTGGAAAAAAAAAATCAAAAGAGTCCTATTGAGTAACATACAAAAATGATGGGAAATTCAAATATCATTGTCCATAAATAGTCTTGTTGGAAGGACCAGGACAGAGCATCTAAATAAAAATGATGATTTGGAGAAGAGTCTGAGGGCAAGGACGTGGGACCGTGGTTAAAATAATGAGCTCCTATCCAAGTTAATAAGATAACACTGCCGAATGATGCCGCCCTAATCTGATTTGCACTGGAGCCAAGGCTGAAATGCGTTCTTTGCTTGAAAGGAAATGTAGCCTCAGTGATACTAATATTCAAGCAATTTGCCAAGTGATAAAACTAAAGTAATTTATTATAATTTTACGATGAGATCTCTTTCCTTGGCTTGGGAAAGGTTTTAGTGCCTCTAGTCTTACAATTTCACTCTTGCTAATATTGATTTTACTATAATCTCTTTCCCTTTTTTACACTTCTCCAGCTATTTCTTGATTTGGACAGAATTCACATTTTTAACACAGTTGAAGATATAAAAACCAGCCTTCAAGAAAACGCATTATGATAATTATATTTTCCTACCATTGGCCCATATTATGTGTGTGCCAATAGAGAAAAATGTATTTCTAAGTTGCTAGGCTTTTCTCTCCCCCTTGGTCTTCTTTTGGCTTAAAAAGGGGGAGCCAGAGGGGACAGGAGTGCCCCACGAGGGCCCTGTCTGTTAGGAAGGCTTTGTAAGGCTACCTGGAAAGGAGACCCACATTCCCTCAGTAGGCTTTGGCAATCCTGGCAAAACCCTTTTGCTGCAGCCCTAAATTACTTCAGAAAGCCACACGTGTTACATCTGTGATTTTATGTAATCCTAGGAGGTAGGTGGGACTCATGGTGGCGTGTTACAGAGGAGGGAAATTAGGTTCCTACAGTTGAAACTTTACCCAAACTCCCACAGTGGCTACATGATGCAGTAAAAATTCAAGCCCAGCCTGTCTGGTCCCAGTGCTGTGTGATCTCGCCACCACCCTGGGACTGAGGGCGTCTCTGGACGGCCCTTCCGTGGGGACCAGGGACCTGGGCACTTGAGAGCCCTGGCACGAAGGGCCACACACACTCAAGCCTGAAGGTTCTGTGTCTCTTTAAGAACGCGCTGGTGCTCAGCCTCGTTGCTAGGCTAGCTGCGTTTCTAGGGAAGCTAATTAGAGCATATCTCCATTCCGCACATCTCAGGGTGGGTGTTCATTTCTCTTCTCTCCCAAAGCAGGAAGTGTTGCCAGAGCCTGGTGTTAAATAAAAAGGACAATTTGGGGCTCCTAGGTGAGCCGTTGCTGTATTTATTAAACACTTCGCACATATTCCTAGCTGTGCGAAGGGAACGCGCAAGAAATTCTTCCTCTACGAGCCTGATCTGATTCTCAGGACCAAGCAATTTCATGAACGTGACCCTGTGTACATTCCTCAGGGTTGAATATTGTACCCATTTCTCAGATGAGGGAAACTGAGAAATGGCTGACTGGACTCCTATACCTGGGGTTCCATAACTAAAAATTAGAGCCGTGTGTATAACTCAGGCTTCCTGACTCCCAAAGGGTCAGTGTCTGGGGCACATTTGTGATGTCCGTGACCCCTTGCAGACCCTCTGCGAATTGTCAGAATAGCTCAGAGAAGCTTTCTTGAGATGCATTTTCCTAATTTTCTTTTATAGGCTCCCCTCAGCTGTTTCCCAAGTGGATCTTACTGTGGTTTTGCTTCCCCTAGACCTTTGTCCTGGTGTCAATGGCCTTTGTTTCCCGTTAGCCTCTCAGAACCCATACATCACTGATCGTGCATATTTTACAAACCCCACAAAAACCTGCAGTTGCCATGAAGATCCAGAAAGAAAACAGAAACTGGGGTTTGCCCCCGTGCCAGTATTGCATTAAGAAAATAAGTGCCGTCACTTTTGTGTGTACATTCGGGATTTTTTTCTCCTGGGTTAATTCTAGGGCAGTTAACATGAATAAAAATGTCTCTGCTGGGCTCTGGCAGAGTTCTGGAACTGGCTTATCTTGATCAAGCTTGTCTCTTCTGTAGTTTCTTTTAAAAATGTCTTTTTGAGATGAGTTGGCAGCCATCCTGGTCTATTTCCCGTTTGTCTGGCGGAAGGCGAGTAGAACATGTGTCTTTCCCTCTCGCACTGGGTACTAGGTAGTATGTTTGCAAAAATAGATCACATCTCTTCCTTCTCTGACGGATGTTAGGCCAGTTGGAGTCAGAGGCTCGGGGTCCTTTCCCTCCTGTTTCCTATCTTCCCTTGCAAATGCTGTCCTTTACACCCTGGCACCTGTCGTGATGCCTTTACTCCTTAGTTTCTTCTTACTTCTCTCCAAAAGACTCCATACCCTGAGATGTGTGTCTATAAACATTGATTGCCCTATGATTGCTTTCTGGACTCAGAAAGCAATTTGTACAGCGTTTGCATTTCCAGTATAGAAATTGACCATCTCTCCTTCTTAGAAGAGGCGAAGGAACGACTTGCTTTAATTGAGCATTTACTATAATCCAGACCCGTGCATCTGTCCCTCATTGTGAACCTGTGGTTTCTTTTATCTCAGTTTTACAGGCCTAGGGGAAGGCCTGTTGCCCAAGTCATTTTGCCAAGTGAGTGATAAACCAAGATTTAAACTGGGCCTGTCTGACCACAGAGTGTGTTTCATGAGATCCTGACACCTCACCACAATTCAGAGGCTCTCTGTGGGGTTAAGTGCAGCTCTTGCTCTCTTGGCTAAAATCTTCCAACTGTGTCCTAATCCCTTTTTGTTTGTCCTAATCGGAAAAAGCACTGGTCAGGCTGAATGGGATTTCTCCAGTCTGGGAGAAGACTGTCGTTATTCTGTTCCCAATGGTTGAGCTTAAGCAGAACGTGATTTACCTTCCCCCAGAGCTGTCATGCTTGGGTCCATGGGAGCCAAGCCCGCTCACCAAGACCACAGAAGCCGCATGGTGTTGCTAAGCTGTGGGCACCTGAATGCAGGGAACCAGCCAGGATAATGATCACAGTAATAACGACGGATGTTTATTGAACGTGTATGTCCCAGGCACCGATCAAAATGCTTAATGTGAATTAAGTCATTTAATCCTTGCAAGATCACTATCATTACATTATTATCCCCATTTGGCAGATGAGAAAACTGAGGCCCATTGATTTTGTTACTACTTATCCCTGGCTGACATAGAGTTGTTTTATTATTTATCTGTTTCTCCCTCTAGAAGGTAAACTTCATCAAGGCAGGGTGGTTTTCTTGTTTTGTTTTGGGTTTTTAAAAAATTTTTTGATTTGTTCACTTTTGTAACCCCAATTTCCTAGAAAAATACTTAATACGTAGTAGGTGCTTCATAAATAGTATGGGACGAGTGAAGTCTGGTAGACTAGAGACAGGACAGAAGCCACCCATGGGTTGAGTTGGGACTGTTCACTAGAACTTCATGTTTTTATTTGCTCACTGGCCATTTGGTTTAACTGACCTATTGTCTGGGGGAATCTGGAGGAGGCAAGATAGATGCTTCCTCACAGCTGCCTCTGTTGGGAAAACTGTGACTTTCCAGGCACTGGCTGGGGCCAGATACTGTGCCTGGCACTCAGCTGGCAATTGAACAAACGATTCCCGTGGCGGGCAATTCTGTGGAGTGGAAATTTACCAGGAGCCCTGATACTAGATGGCGCCTCCCCGGAGGAATGTGGTGACTTACCCCTGCGCCCTCTCCACCGGCCGTGGTGCCGGCTCTCCAGGAGCTTTCGGTCCAAATAGGCGTGCCATCCAGTGCTGGTTAATTTCGTGTAAGTAACTATGCAAAGTAGACAGGAGGTTACCACCGAGGCAGGAAGAGAAAATGTAGAGCAAGAGGCTGTTATCCTTGCAAAACAACAGCAGCAACAACACAAAAAACCCCAAAAAACCTTTTCTGAGGAAACTTTCCAGTCTTGTCTCCCCCTCTCCCACTTTCTTCCCAGTCGCCTCTGTTCCTTGGTTTATCAAATGTGGGCCAAGTTGTCACGCTTTCTGACGCAAGTTTTCCTCACAGATAGCTCCCTCTCTTCTTCCCTCATTTAGATCCTGTGGATTTTCTTATCAGACAGTTGATTTTGTTTGAACGATTAGCAGAAACTCCTCAAACACCAGTAAAAATTCACCAAACAAAACTGAATGAGCTCGCTGAATGCCTATATTGACATTTATATTTGCAAGATTCTTTTAAACAGCAAAACAGGCTGTGTTTAGATGATATGTGTAATTGGGAAGGGCTCATTTCCTCACGTGGATGAATGTCTTCTAGAATGATTCCCCCCAAGGATTAATGAGAAGACTCCTGGAAACACAGAAGCCCAATTCGAACAGTTCACTGAGGTGGTTCTCCTAGGATCAAAATCCCACCTGTGGGGAAGGTTGGGGCGACAAGTGTCTCTCTCCTTTCACCCCATCCCTCCACACACCTGTGGACGCATGCGCACACGTATGCACATCTATGAACACAGCCCATCCTTCCAAGACAGATGTCTTTAATGTGTGCTCCTAAGATGGTTAACCTACAGCACAGATGAGCAGAGGGATTCTGACTGGTGTAGCTGGGCACATTTCCTCTGACGAGTGAATTTAGAATGAAAACCCTTTATAAAGCGTCTGAGCTAGTGAGGCGATGGCCTTTCCTCCCGGTTTTTCGTCCTGCCTATCTGTGGTGTGAAGTTTGCTTTGAGAGCTTATGGCCTAACACGCAGTGGGCGAATCGATGTCATGATACAATGATGTTTGCTTCTAGGAAGAATTTACCAACAAGCAAAATGAGGACAGAGAACGAGAACATATTCATCTCCACATGTGACCTTGATGATCTTACCCTTCCGGGGGGACACTGTAGAACTAATCATAATAGCTGTAATTTGATCGTCATGATAATTTGTGTATACGTGCCCTTTACCTTTTAAAAGCTCGTTCGCATATATGGAATTAATTAGTACTGACTAGCAGAAGGCCAGGAGAAACTAGATGCTCACTTCCACGCTTACTGTTTCAAAATGACTTATTTTATTTAACATGATTTTAAATCTGCATTGGATGCTTGACCAAATAGGTCATTAACTGCTGCTACGTTTCAGATGTCTTGGTATAATTGGAATGACGTCTCGTTGATCATTGTTGCCTGCTGTTCTAGTAATATTGGGTAGTGTATTTCTGTGTGTCTGTCTTGGCCCAAAGAGCAAAGTATATTAGCCTAAAGAAATCCCAGTGCCCTGTTGGTTAGAACTGACAGTTCTGATCTTCCCTTACCTGAACCCACTGCTTATGCTATAAGATGGCTACAGGGCCAAGTGGGGAAACCCACAAGCCCGTTGCCCTCAGTGGCTTGTGAGTTGGGTAGTGCCAGTTGCCCCTAAAGCCTTGGGATGGCATAAAGACTTGGTGGGAGTGTGTGCTGTGACTGTATTATACCCCACCTGCTTTGGATCTTTGACTGGTGGGTTCATAGCTACTGGCAAGAGAAAGACTAGACCATGCATGTGTTGCGTCCTCTACAAGCCCCGCCCCTCCCCCCCCCCCCCCAGTAAACTGGAGTGTATCACCCAGGGATCTAATCATTGTAAGTGTAACTCAGACTGGTTTAAGCAGAAAAGGGAAAGATATTGGCTCATGTAAGTAGAAGTCTCTGGAAAGACTGAGCCAATGTCAGGGGCTCACTGGCATCTTCAGGACTTGGTTTCTCTTCAGTTATCAGCCCCGCCCTGCTCCATGCCAGCTTCACCTTCCAGCAGGTTCTCCACAGCGAGGAGCTCTCGTGGTGACATCCTTACAGACAGCAAGCCCAGCAGAAAGAGGGCTTCCAACAAGACCCAGATTGAAGGCTCAGTGACTTGAATTGGCTTCCGTGTTGGGAGAATCACTGAGCCTGGGGGAGCGGGATACCCTGACTGGCCAGACTTGGGGTATGTGCCCATTTCTGAGATCTAGAGAGGGAGGAGCCAGTCTCCTGGGCCAAACTGATGGAGAAAAATTAAGGAGGGGATAGGGTTATCAAGGGAAAGAAGGAATGGTTGCTGGGCGTGGAAGACAGTAAAGAGACGGGTTCATCCCACTGTCTTACCCCTACGCTTCTGCATATATATGTACCTCAGCCAAGGTCCCCTCTCCTCCACCATGACCACCCCAACTTCACCCAGCAGGACCTCCACCAGCCAGTGGGTGATGCCAAGGATGATGTATCCATCACTCGGTAGTCGAGAAGTTTTCAGAGCTCTTCACCTGAATGGATTACTGAGCAGGCGAATATGGCTCCTCACGGGTTGACCCCAGGGTGCCAGGTTGCCCTACTCCTGACGAGCAGGTATTTTGCAGAGTTTTCTAGCACCACTGTTTTCCTGCTGCCCTGAGATCTTGTCCTCAGGTTATTCTAACACGGTGGGGACAAAGGCAGAGAGTGTTTTGTTTCAAAGCTGACGTCAGCGCTCATCCCTTGCTCTATGGGATTCTCACCAGCTTGGGCAGGAGCTCCTTGAAATGTCTTAGGCTAGATGGTCACACTCTTGCTTCCTGACTCACTCAGCCTACTCCCCCGACCTGTAGGACACCGCCTGTTTTTACCCTTGGTTGGGCTGAACAGAAAGTATCATTTCTCCATAAAATGATTGAGGAATCTAGCATCATTCTTGCTGCAAAATTAAATGTGTCAAACTGCTTTGTGTCATTGCGTGCCAGGGTGTGGCCACGAGTCCTGTTCTTTAGGACGATCCAGGAAAGGCAAGACAATTCACGTTGGTGTGCCTGTCCTTCCTTAGATTTTTAGACTTAATTAATTGAGCCAGCAGGACCATTCAAAATCCGATTTCCAGGAGAGTTTTCCTCTCTGGGTACACGTGGTTTTGCAGTATCTGGATAGAAAGTTAAAAAATGTAGACCATCATCTAGAATTCCGAAACAATAGGATACTTCTTAAGAATACCAGTGCCGGCCATTGCTTGTCCCTTATCTTCAGGAGTCTGGTACCCCTGAGAACCTGAGGGTGAAACATGTAGTTTCCATATTCTCTAAGTCATGAATCAGCTTAGGGCAGCCGCTCTGAGAGAAGGATGCTAATCACGTCCTTTCTTTTAATGAAGCAATGCAGTGACTTGCCATTCGAACTCCCTTTTGTCAGCCGAATTGCTCACCATCTTTTTTCTTTTTGTGTGCGCATGTCCCAGAGTAGGGTTTTCCACATTTTGACCCTTGATCATTTCCTAGTTGGGCAGGGCAGGGTTGGGGAGCATCCTATGCACTGCGGGATGTTAAGCAGCATCCTGGGTCTCTACTCGCTGGACACCAGTTCCTCCACCCCCAGTTCTAAGAACCCCAGATGTCTCCAAACATTGCCAAGTGTTCCCTGGGAGGTGCAGTCATCCCCAGTTGAGAACCAGTGTCTCAGAGCCTTGCTTTTTGGGGGTCATATATCAGAAGCATCAGCGTCACCTGGGAGTAGTTAGAAATGCAGACTCTGGAACTCTACTGCATATCCACTGGGTCCTAATCTGCATTTTAACCCAATTCGCAGGCGATTTGTATGCACATATGAGTTTGAGGAGCTTGGTAGTTCAGTGACTTCAAATAGTAGTTCTCAAACTTGGGCGTATGTCAAAATCACCTTGACAGCTGATGAAGGGCACAAGTGCTGGACGCAGGAGAGAGTCTGGGTCTTTGTGGTTTTTTTCCCCTAAGTTCCACAGGTGATCTGATATAGACCAAAATATGAGAATCACTGCTTTAAAGCATAAAATCAGAAAATAAACTACCTTCTGTACTGAGGTTAGGGCCTGACTGTTATTTTAAAATTCTGGAAGGAAGGAAAATTTTAGATGCAGCAATCCTGTTCAAGGACCTAAAAAGGTGTCCTGGTGGTCAACATCTGGTCACCTCTCTGGCACGGAAGGTGACGGACCCTTCCCATTCCCTGGGAAAAGCCAGTTTGTTCCAAGAGCTGCATTCCATGCAGAAGTTCGAAAGTGTTTGCAATTATGAAATGCAAACTGGAAATGGTTTTCTCCAGGGTCGATACGCTCAAGAGGAAATGGGTTGTGAACAAACATGCTCTTTTGGGGGGCGAAGGCTCCTCGGTGCAACGCGTCAGTCTTTCTGTGTTGAATTAGCATTGGTGTCAGCCAGACTTCCCAGGCTGCTCCTGGTGAGTGTGAGAGAGAATGGCAATTGATTTCATATCTTGTTGAGTGATGGCGGGGGGGTTAGGATGGGACTGCGGAGTGAGTAGGATCCTTGGATTTGGGGTGTGTGTGTATGTGTGTGTGTGTGTGTGTTGGCCGCATATTGTGTGAATGTCCTCTTTTTGTAGCCTGGTTCCAGCCAGCTCTTTCTACAGGACAAAAATTGACTTTTCTTTTTCTCCAGTTCATTAAATCTAGTCATGGTGTTTCTATCTAATCTGAGTGATTTAAAATCTTTTTCGATAACTTCACCTTTGCAAATCCACCATAAGCTTTGTATAAATGTTAGCCCAAAGGCCGCTATTATAAGAGAATTGGAAGGACGGAACGAGCAACAACAACCTTGATTATTAAAAAGCCTTTGACCTATATAGACTACAGGTCCGAAAAGAGCAGAGTGCATTATTATAGCACACTTTGAAAAATTGAAAGCGCAAAAACCCAACAAACAAAACTGTGGATTTCATATGTCATGCAGTGCGGCATTTCTATATTATTGTGTTTATATCTGAAGACCAAAGACCCTGGAGTTGTCCTTATTAATAATAAGAACACAGAGCTGTTCTCTTTCCATCTCCCAAGACTGTAGCATTTTCCAGTTTTGTACGTTTCCCTTCCAAGTGACTTCAGTAGTTAATGGCAGTAATGTAATAAAGACTTCCAGATTTTCTTGAAAAAAGAGGTGGGCTCGTTTGGAGGAGAGAGATTGATTTCTTGCTTATGCTTGACTTGGGTTTAAATTCCATTTCCATCATGAGGGATCCTGGTTCCTTAACTGAATTCCTATGAAGAGGTTTTATCAATATCATCGTTCCGTCTTACCGATGAGGAAATGTGCCTCCCTGGGCCTCAAATACCCTCGTCATCTGGGGTGACACAGCTAGAAAGTGGCCCAGACAGGGTTCAGACCCAAGTGGTCTGGTCCTGAGTTGGAGATTTTAACTCATAAGCAGTGCCACGTCTCTTGGGTGGATACTGGCTGAAAGGTGTCTTGCCTGTGGGTTTCATAAGATTGGATGCAGGAGGACGTGTTCATGGAGAGAGAATTAAGGAAGGGCAAAGAGAAAAGGGTCTTCTTAATAGGCAATAGTGGGTAGAATTACATGGCCGGAAGCTGAACTCAAAGATCCTGGGAAGAGAGGATCAGGCCTTTCACTTGGGTAGAGATTGGAGCTGATCCTTATATGCACGGCTGACTCCTGAACCTCTCCCGATGAGATTTTCTTCAGAAGGACTCTGCGCAGAGCTGAGAAATGAAGACAGAAACTGATGGGCAACATTCAGATGTTACCAAACCCCAGCTTCTCAGACCACTGGGACCTTTGAGTTGTCATGATAGCCAAGGGACACAATTGGCAGCTACAGGACAAGACAGGGATGTCACACTTCATACACAGTGCAGGAGAATCCCACACAGTACAGCATTGTCCCATGCATATGAGGAGAGCACCCCACTGACCAATGTCAGAGGAAATCCTGCTCTAGTGTGTCCCGTTAGAGATGGTCTAGGCAGACCAGGAGATGCGCCTGTGCTGACAAGAGAGAAACTCCCAGTCCATGACCCAGAAAAAGCCCAATGCAGAAGGACATTCACTGAAGTCTTGTTTATCAGTGGCAACAAATTGGAGGCAACCCAGACACCCGACAGCATAGAACTAAATTATGATTAATTGTCTCAGTGAAAGCTCATGCAGACGTTTAGAGTGATGGCCACGAAGACTTTGTAGCATCCTGGGAAGTGTTGCTAACATAAAGCTCCTTCAAAATACTAAAATTATTTGAAAGATCCCAGGCATTCATGCAGAAAGGCTAAGAGGAAACAGAAAAGCGAAGCAGCAAATTTCCTTGGAGGCAGTTAAGATATTGATGATTTATTTCCTTTAAAAAAAATACTCTAGTTGGTATCGTGTCTGTTTCATCATTTAGGAAAAAAAAAATCAAGGGATATGTTCAGTCCTTCTCCATGTGACAGTGAAAGGGCAAGGAGTGGGTGTCTTTCACAGAACTGGAAGGGAAATACTGGAGGCCCATTCTGGAGCAGGTGCAGAGCTCAATATGAGCTAGACCCCAGTTCTGTCGTAGCAGAACATGGAGTCAAGGTGTGGGATAAACCCAGGGGAGGGAGCAGTACCTTTGTACAAGAAAACTGGCTATTCAGAATTCAGGATCTCACTCCTGGCTGCACATTGGAATAAACTAGAGGGCACTAAAAACACAGATACTTGGGCCGTACCCCTGACCAATTCAATAAATTGCTGGGATTGGCAATGGGACATGAGTATTTTTAATAATGTCTCCAGCTGACTATCCTATACACCTCGGACTGAAGGCCAGGGGTCCAGAGAGGGAGGGCACCACCTTAGAAAATGTCCCAAATGAGATTTTTGGTCCTTGGAATAACTCCCATGGCTTTCCACTACATTTCTCCTTCCTTCCTTATAGAATTCTAAGCAGAGTAGGCCACTGGTTAGTGGGTCCAGGGGGGAAGGACATCTCTTGGATTTGAATTTGGAGATTGGGGTGGTCAAAAAGATGGCTGTCATCTGTCTTACGCGGCGGTCATCACTAGATTCTCCCTGCTTCTCTGGAGACTCTGGCTTCCGTACTTCTCAACAGAAGAGCACTGGGGAACTGTCCAGTCTGTAAGGGAACTCTACTCAGGCCTATCTAAGGAAGTTTTGGAAATTCCTTATCTTTCTGGCTCTGTGTCTTTAGGCTGACAATAGATCCTTGACTCGAAGTGTGGTTAGTAGACCAGCAGTGTCAGCATCGCCTAGAAGCAGAGATGCAGAATTCTGGACTCCACTGCACACCTACTCATTCAGAACCTGCATTTTGACAAGATTTCAGGATTTTCGTATGCCCGTTAACGTTGGAGAAACATGGCTGTAGACCAGTGCTATCCAATAAAGCCTCCTGCAGTGATGGGACGTTCTATATCCGCACTGTCCTGTATGGTGGACACATCGCCACATGTGACCACTGAACACTTGAAACACGGCTGATGTGACTAAGGAACTGAATGTTAAGTTTAATTGTAATCCTATTACATTTAAATAGCCCAAAGCACTTATGGCTCTCCTGTGGGATAGCTCTTGATTGTTCTAAAATTTGGCTGCATCTTTCCTCTCCAGCAGACCATCTGCGTTATCATAACTTGTCCTTCCCCCGCCACAAAAAAAGAAAAAGTTACTCACCTGCTATCTAGGACAGACTCACCAATCGGGTGCAAAGAATACAGAGCTGTACTGTGGAGGCGTGATCTCCATTCTCACTCCCCCAGCTGAGTTCCCCTTCAGCTTCTGCCGGCAAGATGGACCACAGTCACGAGTGTAAAATTTTGTTGGGGGAAGCGAAGCAAATGTATTCATAGGAAGAAAGAGGATATTTAAAGAGCTTTAGAGAATAAGAATGATAGTTCATTGAGCCTTCCCTGTGTCCCAGGGCAAGTTGTTTCTATGCATTAGTTCACTTAATCCTCACAACAAAAGGGTAAAGACTTTTGTGGATTTGGTCCCTGTTAATTCCCAAGTGTTCGGAATGGTAAGTGGCACATAGTAGATGTTCAGGGAAATATCTGTTGAATGGATGAACCGTTGTTCCCACTTTATAGATGACCAGACTGAGGCACAAAGCAGTTAAGTAATTTGTCTGAGGCCACAGCGTGGCAGACAAGGATTTAAGCTCCTGTACCGTGGGTTCCTGACTCCATCGCAGCACCGCGCATGGATAACCAGCCGGTTTTACTGCCTTAATGAATTGTGGTCCAGCGGCAGCTTCCTCCAAACTTTGCACCTGAGGCAGGGGCAAAGTTTGGAGGTAAAGGGAAGGCTTGAATTTAAAATATTTGTTGAATGTCTGCCATTTGCCATACTCTGGGGAAGCAACAGTGTGTACCAGTGTTTTGTAACCTCTAATGAGCATGCAAATCTTCTTGGGAATCTTGTTAAAATGCAGATCCTGATTCAGTAGGCTGGAGAGAGGTCCTGAGATCCTGAATCCCCAGCAATCATCCTGGAGTTGCCCATGCCACTGGCCCAAGACCTGCAGGTGCAGAGTGAGTGGCACAGCCCTGCTCTCACTCCCAGTGGGGGAGTGGTGGGGAGGGAATTCACAGTGACATTGCAGAATGACAGTTGCTCTCATAGGATGCAGTAGGTTCTGTAGGGTGCTTGGAGGGACAGCCAGCCTGGGGGAGGTGACATCTGAGCTGAACCTGCAGCAGGCACCGGGCATGAGGCAGGTGAAGAGAGAGAGGAAGGGAAGAGTGTTCCAGGAAGAAGGAACAGCATGTGCAAAGAACGAGAGGCTCAAGCCAGCGTGGAACATCTGGGGATATGAAAACAGTGTTGACCTCCCGTGGCGCTCGTGCTCTTCCCAGGGCAAATTCCTTATCTAAAGGACAGCACGTTGGGTTTCAAGCCCTGCCTTTTCTTGGCTGCAGGCTGGAGTCAGGTCACCTGCAGATAAACAGCTTCCTCTGAATCCCATGCTCAAAGCGCCGCTTGGTTCTAGTTGATATTTCTGATTACCCGTTTGATGTTTGGAATCCTCTGCCCACTGCTCCTCAGCCCCATGCGAGGCGCTGGTGTCCCCTGGAAGCCTAATGAGGCAGTTGCCATGGAAACCGGGTGACATCCCTCTAGCTGATCCGAATGCCATAGCTCCCTAAACCCTGCGCTTGTTTCTTTCTGTTTGGTAAATTAATAACATTTAAATTAAACATATTAGTTTATTTCATGTCAGTTAATTTGTATGTTAAGCTGTAAGCCAGTGTCCTCCTCCCCTCCCCCAACACCCATTAATTAACTGCAGCCAAATTGGGCGCACATCAGAGGAGGTTGCTGTAGCTTCCAGCAAACTACAATTACAATACTCTGCTCCCATGTAGAAAGTAATCAATGTCAAAATAATTGGTTTTCACAAGTCTACCATCGGCTGTCTTGTCAGATAGTTAACTTATAATTATAACCATTTGGATATTTTAAAAGAAAACACACAGCCAAAATATTGGAAGGACGAGAGGTAGCTGCTGATACAATGACTCATGTTGACTATCTCAAATCTCCCTTTTTTCAGTCCTTTTTTGTTTGTTTATTTGTTTTCAACACCCAAACCTTCTCCCTCTAAGGCTGGTGATGACCCCCTGTGAGTCTGCCGTGCTAGCTTCCTGAACTGTGGTTCTCGGGGGGGTGAGTCCTGGGAAAGACTGGGACACACCAGTGGGTTCATCCGGCTTCAAATGAGCCAGCTTTTGCCTTTATTTTCTGTCTTTGTAGAGATGGCGGAAAAACCAGTTCCTCCAAATGAGATTATGTTCCTGGAATCTGCCACTCGCTGGAGGGGGCAGATGCCGCCAAGCTTAGTGTGAGCCTGGCTAATCTTAGTGGAGCAGCCTGTGTCTCCTCAAACTCACTCCGCACAGCTTTTAGCGTGTTCTGGCCTCTTTCTCCAAGCTTTGGGGCACAGCCCTTTATTGATGGTAAAAACTGTTTTCTGGGAAACTGCACGCAGGTGAATGCCGCTGTCATCCCCAGCAGCCCGTTTCTTCCGTCTGGCAGGAATGGAGTTGCAGGAAGGTTGACGGGCTTGCCTAGACTTCTACAAATGATCCAGCATGACACTTTGCAAATCGGGTGTGCCAGAGACCCGCTCCTGTTGTAGCCTAAGATATGATGCATTGCGTCCCGGTGGATCTTGGAACTCAGATTTGTCTGCCATCTGTCACCTCCCCGTGCACCTCCAGCCAGCTGGCGGGATCGGAACCAAGTGCCTTCTTGCGCTTGCCTGCCTCCATGTCACACTCTGGGGCTTGAGAAGTGAGCAAGGGAGGTTTGCCCAAAGCCCACCTACCTTAGAGCTGAGACACGACCCCCTTCTTTATCACTGGGATTTTTTTTTTTTTAAATCAAGGATCTATACAGGTTTATCGTTTCCGCTGTTGATTTGTGGAGACCCCTTTTGACTTTCTACATTCATTGATGACATTTATTTTCCAAAGTCAAATATTTCCTCTGTAAAAACAAGCTTCCTACTTGCAGTTTCCGAAGAGTTGTCTTGGGATATGTAAAGAAGAAGCTGATAAACGTGTATATGTGAGCGCGCGCGCACACACACACGCGGATGCGGGCACGTGCACACGCACACACACACCTCAATCTGCTCATTTTCCTCAAGTTACAACCACTTCTCCTCCAGCTTGGACAGATGGGTGTTCATCAGCAGGGTGAAGGGAGTGGCAGGGAATGAAGGTACGTTGAGTTACTAAAGATTTAAGGACATGGGGCTAGAAAAATGACTTCGTAGTTGTCACAAGTAAAAGGGGAGCGACCTGCTTTATGTATGCAGGAGAATTGAATTTACCGTCTCCTCTAAACCACGAACTATGCCTCTTGACCCAGCAGCTGCTGCACTCTGGGTATTTAATAAATATTTATCGTAAGGTCTTGAATTTCTTTATGTCTTTGCACCAGCCTCTAATCTGTTCTGCGCCTGCCATTTCTCCTGACTTAAAAATGATGTAATACCTTTCTTCCTCAAAGATAAACCAAGAATTGGTTGAAAAGTCATCGTAGGACTCCCACATGCCACCTGGCGTGCCCACTTGTAGCATTTATAATTGGACCCAGGACTAGCATCTGCTTCTAACCAAGTCGTAATTAACAGGCATTCATTTCATAGGGACAGGTTTGGAGGCACGTGAAGAGGTGTATGTCCAAATGCCTCGTGTAAATCAGTAAGTCGACTTCAGTAGGATCCTAGGTTGATGTAATTTTATGCAAAAAAAAAAAAAATTGATCAGTAACACAGGCAGGGTTCTCCAAACAAATAGTCCCTGTTTCCTTCCTCGTCGTGAGGATGAGCTAATTCCTACAGAGTGGCCAGCTGTGGCCAGACGAAGGATGCTCCGTGAGGATTCTGTAGATGACCAGTACTGACAAAATTCACGGCCCCACGTACTCACAGAGAATGGTTCTCTTCGTTCCAGAACTGCTGGGGAAGCTGGCTGCTTTGGTCTTATCTAATTTTCAAGGAAATGAGAAGATACATTTTAGGACATGCACCGTTCCCTCCCGTGAATAAAAGGCAGAAAGCTTCCTTTCAGTTCTACTGCCGGCTAGATCTTTGCCATAGGATTTGAAAATAATGGAGTTAGGTTGTCATAGCAACACCTCCCATGCCTTAGTTTTGATATTGTGGCTGATTTCTTGATGCTACTTTTTTTTTTTTTAATCCTACTTTTATTTTAAGAATTGCTGAAAGTTTCTTGAAACTCCGCTTCAAGGGCACGAGGACTGTTGGCTTTAGATGTCAGGGGAAGAAGCTGGTACGTGGCTTACCCTCCTTCCCGAGTCTTTTCCACACAGCGGAATTCTTGAGGGGAAAATCTAAAGAAACTTGAATCTTCTTGTTTAACAAAACCACCGTCATGCACCTAACATCTGTCTGAACTTCTAGGCCAGACTTTTTTTTTCCCCCCAAACAAAGCCCTCTCCCAATATGGGAATGTGTGCGCTTTAACTGCTGGCTGGTGATTGTTCGGGATCAAGGGTACCTTTTATTTCCTGGGCCTGCTCATCTGCCGCTCCTTCTGGGATCCCCCCCAAGAAAACAGTCTCTCTTCCCCCGTCTACCTGGGTCTTCTTAGACTCTTCCCCTCTAGTCCATCTCAGGGATCGCCAAGCCCTGTCATTTCTTAGAATTGTAAGCAGTATGTGCTGAGTGCTTTGTCGGTGTCAGACACCATTCTGACTGCTTTATGTACATTAACAAACTTAACCTTGACATCAACTCTGTGAGGTTGGTCACGTTCCTTATTGTCCTCAATATGTAGATGAGAATACGGCAGCCTAGGAAAGTCCACTTACTTGCTCAAGGTCATGTAGGACGGAGACGGCAGGGTCAGGGTTCAAGCCCAGAGCCTGTACCCTTAACTGCCGCACCGGCGGTTCGCCCATCCTGTGCTCTCCACGCCTGTAGAGCCCACCAACCTCTGCCCGGCCCCGGCCCCAGTACTGTGGCTCAGATCCCACTGGGCTAAGCTGACATTGCTGACACGGCCCCCTGAACTTGGCCGTCTCTCCCAGCCTGGCCTGTTTCCAGTCCGTTCTGCATGCAGCCTCTGGAGTGATCGTTTGAATTGCCATTGCGGTTACACCCCACGCCATCCTGGCTCAACCCCCTGGATGGCCCCTTGGAGCCTTCCAGGTGTGGCTCTTACCCCTGGATGCGTGACCCCTGTGTGTTCTGGTGCCTGACTGAAATGGTAGTGAAATTGTGCACAGTCTGGTTGATGATGAGGACTGACAGGTACTGAGCCCTTGCCGCGTGCCTGATGTGTCATGGGGGGTGGGAGGGGCATCTCACAGGATGCTCCTAGTAACTCCAGGGGAGCTGGCGAGGCTTCAGACGGGGCACCGGAACCCCAGCCCACACAGCCCTTCAGCCACCTCTTTCTGTTTCCATTGCCTTCTGCACCCCAGGTGTCCTGAGCCACGTGCAGTCTCTCCAAGATCCGTGTGTTTTCTCACCTCCACACTGCCATTCTGAGCCTCCCCTGCCTAGCACTGTGCCTGGCACACAGAGATGTTTGTTGAATGAATGGCAGAGCGTCACAGAAGATGCCGTATTGGTCAGAATCTGCTGCTGCCATCAGGCATCAGAAGGGAAACAAAGGGGTAAGACAGAGCCGAATGAGGAGCCAGGGATGGGGGTGATTGTGGGGGATGAGAGACACCAGGGGTCGGCAAGGACTGCGCCGCAGAACCACAGGTGGGCGACTGGTTCTGCCTCCAGCCTGAGAGCTGATGGAGATGGACAGCAAGGTGACCCAGGGGGGTCCGGAGTCAAAGTGGGAGGCTCCGGATGCCACAAACGTCGGGGAGGGGCTGTTGTGAAGGTTCCAGAGGCAGCAAAGCAGCTTTGTGGATACCTCGGATTTGAGGCCTTCCCACCTGCTAGTGGAGCTCAGACATCTTTCCCCCGCTCCCAGCACAAGCATCTGGGTAGACACGGAACAAGGCATAAGAGCTGGCTCGGGACAGCCCTGCCCAAGAGCTTGTGATTTTCTTTTGTAAGCTCTGGAGAGTCACTGGAAGGTAGTTGAAAACACTCAAGTTCTCCCCAGCCTACCGGTGGAGTTTAGGTTCATATCTAATTCCAGCAGCCGTTGCAAAACTTCTAGAAGCTCATGTCAAGCAAAGCAGGTAAAATTGAAACTGAAATCCTCTGCTAGCAAAAACGGTCTCTTTTCTTCTTCCCTCCTCCAACACATGCAAAGGAGACTCAGAATCTGTAAAGGGTAGCGTACCTGGGAAGCAGCAGGCGGATCGCTATCAACCCAGGCTGCACGTCGCTGGCGCTGGAACCCGCAGATGTGCACTTCATTCCAGACCAAGTGGGACAGTCCGGGGGGAATGTGTGTGGAAACAACCCGCTCTGGAGTAATGTTGGGCCCACCAAGGCCATGTTTCAGTTGTGTGTCTGTGATGGCTGAACTGAGTTATTAGCCACACTAAGAATGTCATCTAAATGCAAATCTCTTCCATGACTAGTCCATAAATGCTCCTTTTTACCGTGATTTTTCGAACAACCTGTATCAGGCAGCTGTACGTAATGGTGAAGCTCGTCCTGGGCTCACAGCACAAAAGGAAAAATACACGTACATGATCATGAGCCAGTTTCAATGGAATGGGAGACATGTTGGTGTTTCCTTTTAGCTAATCTTTTTTTTTTTTTTTTCTCTTGCTTTTGCAAAACCTTTCCAAGGGCCCCCAGCAGACAGTATCCAGCGTGGCTGCCGACCACAAGAGAATGTGGGCTGAGGACCGAATTGGTTAATTCTAATATTGCATCATTAAGGGAAACGATTTCTTTTTTCCACGGAGCCAAATTGGATTAATTATATGCTTGCGGAGTAAACGTAACAAATGGCATAATTCAGAGGTGCCGAGCTGGGTCACGCACAATTTGGTTCTTTGTTTTTCAACTGAACAAGGCGTTTGCCATTTACACTCTGAATTAAATGTGCTGGGTTTGAAAACTCTAGTGGCCATTAGCGTGAGTCTGTGGGCTTTGATCCGTTCCTCCCCCCACACCCCGGATTTTATACATAATGCTACAGATTACCTTCAGAGGATTGAAAGCACAGCCAGAAGAGAGAGTTCATGGTTCATGGGGGGCATTTAGTGCCTGATCAGAATGCGGAGTGTCGTCAAGCCTATGATTCCTTGATTACCAGTGTGCTCTGTGTAATTAAGGGGTGAGGCCAGGCTTGCTGTCCTTTCTTCACCCGGTAAGGACTGGTCGGAAGCATGAAGCCCCAAAGACAGGGTTGACCTTGCAGTGACATCCCCATGGTACTTACTGGGCAGGTGACAGTGATGGGGAAGGCTCTGTGCCCTCAGCACTGCACAGGGGGGCCACAATAAGGCTCTCATCAGGTGAGAGAGAACAGAGAGGTGCAGTCTTTTTTTTTTTTTTTTTTTAGATTTATTATTTTAGAGAGCACGAGTGTGTGGGGGTGGGGCAAAGAGGAGAGGGAGAGAGGGAATCTCCAGCAGGCTGCACGCCCAGCACAGAGCCTGACTCGAGGCTCAATCCCAGGACCTGGGGATCCTGACCTGAGCCAAAACCAAGAACTGGTTGCTTAACCAACTGAGTCAGGCAGGTGCCCCAAGAGGTGCCATCTTAATTCTCTTCCTGCTTTGTTCCCCAGGCTGAGTCTTGACAAAGCAGCGAAGAATGTCCTGGCATGACCCCTCCCACCCAACACACACCTTCTTTTGCTCCCTCTACAGGGACAGAAGGAGGCATAACTATGTGGTTGTTTTGGTCTGTCCAGAGGTCCTAGTCTGATGGAGGCAGATAGGCAGGTGGCAGTTTCCACTACTGTGTGATGGGCTGCTGCTGGAGGAGTCTGTGCTTACCACAGTGGAACTGTGTCGTGATGGACAAAAATTTGCCGGTTGACAGTATTTGAGGATATATAGTTGCTTATCGCCGAAGGCTATAGTTTCATAAGGCAGGAAGTAATACAGAGTGCTCCCTGGTGGAGGGAGAGCTCCCCAGGTCCCCCCCCCCCCACGCCCCCCACACCCCTGGGGGCTTACAGCTGAAGACCACTCACCTGTCCCAAAGCAATTCTTTGCCCAGTTAGGAGAAATTAGTGATTTGTTATTCTCAAGGGGACTTTTGGACTCTCTTATCAACTGCCTATCCTCCCAGCTCAAGTTTCTAGCTGTGTGTCTGTGGCCTCAACAGATGCAAGTATCTTCTGGAAAATAGATCCCCAGTGTGTTTTCTGTGAGATGGAGGGAAACCGTTGTTGAGAAACCTCCCTCAGCGGGCTCAGCATCCGGCCTGCTTGAGGTCCACTTTGGCCGGAGGTAAATACAGAGCTCTTGGGAAATGCTCCTCTGAGAGAGTCTGGGAGGGCTTCATAGAGGAGGTGTCACTCGAGCTGGATTTTGACACGTGAAGAGACATTTTCTGGGAAAACTTTGGAAGGAATGAGCATTCCTGGCGAGGGATCCAGCATGTGCAGAGGAGTGGAGACATGAAAACATGCCTTTGGGACAAGGTGGTTTGTCATGTGCTGGAGAAGAGGCTGAGCTGGCCCGGGTTGGGGGGGGGGCGGGCGGGGTTTGTGTCCCATCTTGGGTGGCCTTGGGTCCAAGCATGTGGGGACTTAAGCAATTTTGGGAGGGAGGAAAGAAACTGGGATGGGCAAGATCTTTGCTGGAAAGATCCAGCTCAGCTCCAGAGGCCAACGCAGGTGTGGGCGCGGGCTCAGTGTGACCCAGGCAGCGCCCCCGTGAGCGCAGCTTGTGCGTGTCCGGGCAGGCGGGTGGAATGTGCCGTTCCGTGTATGGACAGTTTTCCTTCCATGCGGTCACCTACAATCTTAATGTTGGACGATTTGGGGCAAAATTATACGTGTTGCGGAAAATTTAGAAAATGTAGTCAATAAATGTTTGAATCACCCATCATCCCATCCTCTCCAGGTGACTACTCGTAACCTCTTGGGGTTTACTCTTTGTACACACGTTTTCTGAACAAAAATAGGGTCAGACAGTGTGGATTATTTATAGCCTGCTTTTCCCATGGGTCATGCCACGAAGTCCCTTCCTTCCAACACAGGGAGTTCTGCGCACTAGTTTTAGCGGTGGCCTGGGGCCCCTGGGTAAGACACACCATCACGTACTCCTCTAGCTGCTAACTGTTAGGCGTTCGGTTGGTACAGCATGCAGTGGGCTTGTGTCTTCTGAGTCTCCACGGCCACCCAGGGCCATCCTCCCTGGTGTAGAAACCAGATTTGGGAGGCTTTCACGTGACGCAGGGACAGCTCTGCGCCAGCTCTTGTCTGAAGCTGTTCCTCCTCGCTGTCGCCTCTGTCCCAACTCCCCCTGTGGGTCCATGGAGGTCTGGGGCCCAAGTTCCGAACCCCGAGTCCCGGGAGGCACAGCTCCTGCAGCAGTAGCCGTAGCTTTTCTAGTGGGGACATGGAATCGTTGATTTAGCAGAGTCCCCCCAACCCCCACCCACCACACCCCCCCCACCTCCCCCACCCCGCCAGCGGCTTCTAAGCTCCACAGCACGGATGCGGCCGGCAGCTGTCACAGGAGATTTGGCCTGGTGCCAGGCTGGCCCCGAGAAGCTGCCCCCGTCGTAGAGCAATGAGGTTCAGTGAAGCCCCTTCGGTCTCCCGGCCGTGCTGCTCGAGCTGGTTTTTCCATTTGTGTCCATGCTCTGCAGACCTTGGCTGAGCGAAATAGTGTTTCTGCTCCAGTGAGTTTGATTGGGCTGCTCTCTGACGGGCCCGGGTTTGACGGAAAGCTCGAGGATTGGGGTGTGTGTGTGTGTGTCTGTCCAGAGGCTTTAGGATCCAAGACAAGAGACTGAGCGCCTGGGCGACCGGCTTCAGAATCTGCTTGAGGCCACGTGACCCAGAGAGAGACGCCTGCCGAGGGAGGTCCTACCCTGGTATGACCCTGGGGCGGGGGGCGGCGGTGGGGGGGGATGTAGAACAATTCTGTCCCTCTGTTGTTTGCATATCCTCCGTCCATCTTTCTGTCCATCTGTCCGTCCATCCATCCACCCACTTACTCACTTGTTAAAGTATTCGTTGAACATCTCTATGCCAGGTGCTGTTTTAGGCATTTAGAGACACTGAGCGAACAAAAGTGACAAAAATCCCCGCCCTCCCCGAGCTTACATCCCAGGTTGGGAGATGGGAGATAGCGCCTGAGCACACCAAGTCAACGTTTCATTGTATTTAGCAGTCCCTAAGGGCTATGTGGGAAAGCAGAGCAGGGATGGGGAATCTGGAGTACCGAGTGAGACTGGGGAGAAGTGCAGTTGTGATGCTAATGGTGGGGGGGGGGGCTTGCAGTGTGGGGGGGGGTGCTGGTGAGAGCCCAATGAAGAGTCTCTCTCTTTTTTTTTTATGATTTCTAACAATTTTTTTAAATTTTTTATTTATTTTCAGCGTAACAGTATTCATTGTTTTTTCACCACACCCAGTGTTCCATGCAATCTGTGCCCTCCCTAACACCCACCACCTGGTTCCCCCAACCTCCCACCCCCCGCCCCTTCAAAACCCTCAGGTTGTTTTTCAGAGTCCATAGTCTCCAATGGTTCACCTCCCCTTCCAATTTCCCTCAACTCCCTTCTCCTCTCCATCTACCCTTGTCCTCCATATTATTTGTTATGCTCCACAAATAAGTGAAACCATATGATACTTGACTCTCTCTGTTTGACTTATTTCACTTAGCATAATCTCTTCCAGTCCCGTCCATGTTGCTGCAAAAGTTGGGTATTCGTCTTTTCTGATGGAGGCATAATACTCCATAGTGTATATGGACCACATCTTCCTTATCCATTCATCCGTCGAAGGGCATCTTGGTTCTTTCCACAGTTTGGCGACCGTGGCCATTGCTGCTATAAACATTGGGGTACAGATGGCCCTTCTTTTCACTACATCTGTATCTTTGGGGTAAATACCCAGTAGTGCAATTGCAGGGTCATAGGGAAGCTCTATTTTTAACTTCCTGAGGAATCTCCACACTGTTCTCCAAAGTGGCTGCACCAGTTTGCATTCCCACCAACAGTGTAAGAGGGTTCCCCTTTCTCCACATCCTCTCCAACACACGTTGTTTCCTGTCTTGCTAATTTTGGCCATTCTAACTGGTGTAAGGTGGTATCTCAGTATGGTTTTGATTTGAATCTCCCTGATGGCTAGTGATGATGAACATTTTTTCATGTGTCTGGTAGCCATTTGTATGTCTTCATTGGAGAAGTGTCTGTTCATATCTTTTGCCCATTTTTTAATATGATTGTCTGTTTTGTGTGTGTTGAGTTTTTGTTGAGTTCGAGGAGTTCTTTATAGAGTCTCTCTTGACCAAACTCAGGTCAAGCTCTTTTCAGCTGGGCTTCGACCATGGGATTTCTGTGTTCATCTCCGCATTGTCCGATTTTACCAAGAATCCTGCTAAGTCAGGTTGGCCAGAATCCCCCATGATTCTGGTAGGTCTGTTTAGCCTGAATTCCCCCTTAACCCTGATGTTTCTGCTTAATTTCCAGCCCCTGACGACGCCCACCCACCCTGCTCCTTGGCTATGAATTTCCACTGTTCCTTGTTATATTGGACTCAAGCACCCTCTTCTCCCTCGCTGCGGGAGGGAGTGTGCTGTGCTGATCCCTGTACCAGTCACGAGAGCCCCCTCGAATAAAGTTTTCTTTACCATGATCTTTAAAGAGTGTCATTGCATCATTTTTTAAAAGTAGCTGTTACTAATGAGTTGCATGAGAGAGTTAGTCATTTGGACATATGGAGGAAGGTTTCAGGCGAGGCAGCAGCCAGAGCAGGGGACCTAAGCAGAAGCCTCCCGTGTGTGGAGGGAACAGTGCCTGGGACAGACAACCTTAGCAGAGTGAGCTTAAGGGAGAGTGAGAGGAGATGTGGCCTGAGCAAAAGGCTTCGGCTTCTCTGTATGTCTTCATATGGGGGTACACGCTCAATGTCCCTCTGTTGCAAAGGACAGCAGTCGGGTCATGGAAGGGGGATGGCGGAGAGCTAAATGCCCACGCTAGACACCGGCACCTTCTTTCCTGGGCTCCACCGGAAGGAATCCTGGGGTGCTGGGTCCCCATAGACCTTCCCTAGGTCGTAACTGTGACGGAGCTGCAGGTGGGCCCAGGAGGCCTCTCGGGAGAAACGCAGGATGGAGCATTGGACCAGAAACGAGACAAACAGATCTGGGTTCACGTCCCGACTTCTCCACTTTTATTTGTGAATTACTTAACCTGTCCAAGCCCCAGTTTTGCCATCGGCCAAAGTGGGGGTTGCAGTGACAGTTGTCGTTGGAATACAGTGCATCTGTTGGAGGGAAATGAACGTGCTGCCTTCAGACAAGCCCCTCAGTGGCAGAACCAAGGGTAGAGCTCAGTCTGCCCCCCTCCATGTTCCTCTGTGCCTTCCCGCCTCTCCTGGGCTCCCCAGACTTACAGGGAGGACCAAGGGAAGCTCATAAAGTATTCGAAAGGGGCTGGCAGATGGTCAAGTGCTGTATAAATGTACGTTGTCATTGTTATTACAGATGGGACTGGGGGTTCATGTCTGAGATGACCCTGGCCTCTAGTGCCTGAAGATTGTCCACATCAGTCGGCAGTGGCCTTTGAACGACAGCTGAACATTCTGTCGCTGAAGGTCATAGAGGAACTCAGCCGAGCCGGGCATGGTTAATAGATTCCATCATCATGGTTTGCACTTAAAACTATTATTTACACACGATGGCTTAGCAATGGCTGCCACATACACATTTTGCTAATTGATTTATGTGAACCTCCCACACTCGCTGTTGATCAATGGAAGCAGCTCTGTATTATCTCCTCCTTGGAGACTTAAAACAGACCTCACACGGCTGCGCTTGGCACACTGGATGACCTCTCCCAGCCTCTGTTGCATGGGGGAAAGGAGCACAGATAACTGCGGATCATCTAGATTTTTCTACATTGTCATGTGCGCCTGTTTCCAATCAATCTAGAGAGACAAGCGTGCCCTGAGAATCTATTTCAACATCACACTGTTGGCAACCGTTCTGACATGCATATCACCCGTAGGCTGGGGATTTTTATGTAAACGTCAGTAAATCTTACTTGGGTAATAAATTCAGATGGCCGGACTTGGTGGAAAAGTATGTGTAGCTGAGGAGTGGGGGGAGAGAGGGAGAGAGAGACTTCTGCCTGTGATATTTGAACTGGAGAGATTTCATGTTTACCTGGCTCAGGCAATAAACCCAAACCTGCCTGAATCATTTTCACCAAATGTGAATGCCCAGAAATAGCACTCACACCTGACCTTTCCCGTTTGAAAACAGCTGACTCTAGAGCAGGAAATTGAAGCACATGGAGAAGAAAGGGGCCGGCCGGAGCCAGACGGAAGGAGCCCAGTGTGGAGCCTTCAGAGCCCCGGTGCCTGGGGGGGAGCGTGTGTGAAGGGCCTCCTTCCAGCAACCTGAGTGGACTTAAAGATCTGGGTGAGGTTCCCAAGGGTCCTGCAGGGAGCCGATCTGTTCTCGTTCACTTTAGATACTCTCCTGAGATATGGGGAATTTGTGCAGTTGATACGAAAATCTAATTACATTTTTAAAGTATAGTGGGAAGCTATGTTTTATTTTATTTAGAATGATTTTCGTATGTGCATATAGTTAAGCATCAAATAATGCTAGAAAGCTTCCAACAAAACCCGATTCCCTGGTGGTCTCTGCACCTCCCCCGCCCCATCCACCCTGCTTCCAGAAGCAACCACCTCTCTACTCTTTTTGCCTTTTCTTCTGTATTTGCGTCCATATTTTTTTTCTTAGAGAGAGAGCGAGTGAGCGAGCGTACTAGTGAATGGTGGGGGTGAGGTAGAGGGAGAGAGAGAGAATCTTAACTAGGCTCCATGCCCAGTGCAGAGCCCAGTGCGGGTCTTGATCTCACAACCCCGAGATCATGACCTGAGCTGAAATCAAGAGTCGGGCACTCGACTGGCTGAGCCACCTAGGCACCCCTTGCTTCCATATTTCTGAATGATACTGTCTCCTGAATGATCAGTTTTGGACATTGTCTGTTGCTTCTGTGCCATCGTCACTCCCTCCCCTTCTCCTTGTCCCCGGATGGTGTGATGCCACATCTTGGAAGTTGTGTTGTTTCCGTGATTAGGATTATGTGAAGTTGTTGGCAGCGGCTTCAGGGACTTTGGTAGCATTGTTCTTCTACGGTTGTTTTCTTTCTGCTCAGCCTACTAATAAAATCTTCATTCTTCTATTTCTTGGAGTTCTTTTGAATCTCTCTATAATTGCCGACAGCTTATGACATGCCCGTCAATACGGTTTTCCACTTTTTCAGACCTCTCAGATGATCCATCAGGCCCGTATTTTTCTCCTTTGATCCTCACACGAACCCTCTGAGGATGGGCCCTCCTACTGTCCCCATTTTACAGATGAGAAAACTGATGCCCGGAGGGTCTGGCGACTTGCCTGAGGTGATACAGTGAAGAAGAGGCAGAACCAGTGTTTCGGCGATCTGTGACGTACAGCAGACCACCCCAGAACTCCGGGGCTCAGACACAGCATCTGTCACAATGCCTCACAGTTGTTGGGCTGCTGACTCAGCTGGGCTGTGGTCACCCTCTGATGGGGTTGACCCCGGTGGTGGCTGGAGCTGGAGTCACTGGAAGGCTCAACTGGGGCGGGCATCCAGATGGCTTCTTTATACCCTTTGCCCTCTCCACGTTCCCTGCCTGCGGTGTACATGTGTCTCTCTCTCCAGCAGAGGAGCCCGGGCTGCCCCTGTGGTGCTCTGGGTTCCTAGAGGCAGGGTGTGGCACAGCATGACACCTGTCACATTCAGTGTAGTCCGAGGGTCTGCAGAGATGGAGGGCTGGGAGAGCCACGGAGCAGTGCCACGGGAGAGCCTGTGGGGTGGGCAGGGCTACCACCACCGTCCTTGGAGATGCAGCTTCCCACAGTCAGGATCCAGTCCTTGGAAGTCTGCTGGCCGCCATGTAAGACTGTGTGTCTGTTGGCACAGCTTTAGTCTTATGGTCGTCAAAGCCTAAAGAGGTAGGCTCAGGAAGGATCAGCTAAGCCGGTGGTTTTCAAGATCATTAAAAAACATGTTGCACCCTTGCCTCAACGGGTAACTTAAGAGGCAGTGAAGAGTAGAGTGAAGAAATGAAAGGCACAGGCCGTGGAAACTCACTCCTGTCCTTCCTTCCAAGCCACAGGACCTCAGATGGGTGAGCTCACTTTCATGTGGCTCAGTTTTCTTTTCTGTAGAATGGAAATCGTGATCGTACTGATGCGTACCACAGGCTCGTGATGAGGACCGAGGCGTTCCTGAGTGTGGGTGCCGAGGATAGTGACTGGCGTGGAGTGCGAGCCCGGTGGACGGCTGCTGGTGTTCTTACTACTCTTGCTTCTAGTCCTGAGACCGACAGCATTCGCCGGGCATAAGCTCCGGGCAGGGGGTCCGTAACCGAGACTCCTCTCCCTCCATTCCCTGTGTGGCCTCCGAGGTAGACAGATAGACTCTCCATGAGGCCACGTTGGGGATTAGAGCGGATGTGGGTTCTCGGCAACTCCTCCCACTGAGGTATCTCCCCTCCCCCTGCATCGGGGCTCACCTGAGGGACTCACTTGACGAGAGAATGAGACGGAAGTGATACTGTGGGACGTCAGAAGAAGACTTTGAGCTTCTTCCCCGGGGAGCTTGAACTGAATGCTCTGGGGATATCTAGCCACCATAGAGGAAACCCACCTACCCCGAGACTGTCTTCCCATGAGAAGCCCATACCACGCAGGTCCTGGAAGACGAGATGCCATGTGGGAAGAGGAAAGCCAAGAGAAAAGCCAAGGGCCCAGACATACAGTTGACAGAGCCGTCTTGGCAGTGGACTTTCCACCAGCAGCCACCTTAGCCGACACCACAGTGATCAGGCGTGAACCAGCCACCAGAGCCCTTCCTGAATTCCTGACCTGCAAAATTGTGAGCCAAAGTAAAGGGCTGTTTTCAGCCGCTAAGTCTTGGGGTACTCAGTAACACTGCTGCAGATAACTCAGACAGGAGATGTACCCAACAGGTGAACGTTTACATGGAAAGGTGCTACCCCACGGAGGCGAAGCAACCCACCGGGTCTCTCATTCACCGAGGACAGTTTGGTGAGAGAGTTAGAAACAGGGACCCTGGACTCGGCAGTCCAGGCTCCTGAGCTGAAGTCCAAGATTCAACACTTGCTGTTTGAGAAGATTCTTAATCTTAAATGTCCTAATCCTAGTGTAAGATTGAAATGAACTATTTGCAAATGACTATCACATAGTAAACACTCAGTAAATGTCTGCAGTATTGTCAGCAGTGATAACTGATGGCAGAACAGAAACAGTGTTCACCGCTTCTGAGCTCACGCATTTCTACAGAGCCAGTCAACATGGTGCATGCCGGTGTGTGTGCGTGTGCATGTGTGTGCACGCGCACACATGAGTGTATGTGAGTAGAGAGGTTTCCACCCAGGCTTTTTCACTTCGTAGTTTGCATCTCCACCAGCAGATTATTGATCCCCGAGCCTCAGTTTCTTCATCTGTAGAATGGGCATAATAATATCAGAGATGTTGTATGGATAAACTATGGCTTCTACTGTTTTCCTACCCACAAGTGGTTATGATAGGAAATGGTGGGAAAAGACAGAAAGACACCATCAAAAGAGAGCTTGGAAGTCTCACCTTAGAGTGCAGAGAATAGACAAGGTCTGTTTGCCCAGATTCTTCCATTTCTAGAGGAGCACTTTGTATGTGAAATCTCCAAAAAATTAGTTTCAATTATCTCATTGGAAATCACCAGCAGTTTGATCAAAAATTTAATAGGAATCATGGACGGTGGGTTCATCTAATGATGACTAGGCGGTGACAGCATCTGTTACAGGTTCACTGAGAACCATTTTCAACATGACACACTGTTCTCACCAAACGAAAAATTAATTTAAATCCCCATCCCAGATGTAGCCAGAACAAACATTCCTACAGCCAAAAAATGAGGAAAATACATCCTAAGTATGTACAGGGATGGTGCCCTTGTGATTTTATATTCCTGTCTGCTGTTGAACATTTGGGCAGGACTAGATAAACATATATTTTATGTATTACTAAATTATTGCCCTCCACCCCCCCAAAAAAAGAAGGAAGGAAGAAAGCAGAGAGTGTATGTGTGCAACCCAAGTACGTTCCAGTGTCACATCTTGTTTGCTGGCTTGTGACTCGAAACAGAAGTCATTTTTCCTCCTGCTTGGAATTTCCCTTTCAGAGATGATTGAAAACACTGAGTGGACCCCCAGACGGTCTCCCTGCGTTGTTATGACAGTAAATGGTGGAGGTTTAATGAGCAAGATGCACGTGGCCAGCGTCCAGGACCAGCCATGCTTCTCTTCCTCTCTTGCAGTCACGGAGTTTCCTAGGACGAAGGTGTGATCCGGGTGCCAGCCCCTGGCCCTTGCTCTTCTCGGGGTCACCTGGCCACAAGCCCTATGTTTTGTGATTGGCAGCCTCTGAATTTCTAAATTAATTCCTGCGCAAATAGTAGCCAAGGCAGCCCTTTTGCTGGAATGTTCATTCTGTCAGAGAAGGGTGATCTGAAATATTCTGGTAGTCTCTTGGCATGCATCTGGCTTGGGGTTGGGGCGGCTGGGGCACCTGAATGAACCTTTGAACCGAAGAATTCTCTGTCCAGCGGGTGCACCTTATTTGTACCCTTGTCCATCCGTCCGTCCATTCACCTTTCTATCCATCCATTTCCCATCTGTCCTTCCTAAACTCTTTGTCTGGAAGCAGAACTGATGGAATTGGACACTGAGGACTGGTGCTCTGACCTGTGGACATCGGGTGGGAGGCACGGACGCCCTTTCTTGTCCCCATTGCTGGCTCCTGGAGCGCCTCGGTAGAACTCTAAGCTTTGAGGAGCATTTTGAGATCCATGCTCTTGGGCTTTTGCCTCATCCTCAGCTTTCATTCTCAATTTTATTCCCAAATATCCATCTAGGTCCTTCTCAGACCCCAGCCTGCATGTCCAGGAGCCCACTGAACAGTGTCCCTCAGGTATCGCCGTAGCTACTCAGGCACAACACTTCACACGGGACCTGTCGCCTTCAGACCTCACTCCAAACAAGCAAGCCCTCTTCTACGTGTACTTAATGGTACCACTCACTACCCATTTGTCCAGCCTGAAATTCAGACTGGTTCCTTACAGTATTTCTGCTGCTCCTAAAGAAAAGGGTTAAAAACGCTGGACCCTGAGCTCTGTGAAGGGACTAGGATTCGTGTCTCATGTGACTGTATCTCATGGGGACCTCTCTGGCCCAGTGGCTAAGGGTTTGGGTCTGGAGCCGGCTCTACCAGTCTCTAGCTGTGTGATTTGTGCAAATTCCTTAACCTCTCTTTGACTTGTTTTGCTCAGCCACAAAGTGGGAGACCACCTATCTTCTTGGGTTTTGAGGATTAAATAGTATAGTGTTTGCAAAGCCTTTGGCATGGTGTTGAGCATGATGGAAATGCTTGGTGAATGCTGGCCGTCCCCTTCTCATCCATGCCCAGTCAGCAATTCTGGCCAAATGTGTCTCAGCACTTCTTGGACTCATCTCTTCCTCTCCATGCCTACCCTAGTGTCCTGTTTCAGGCCCCCATACCTTCCTGGTCTAGATCATTTAACAGCATCCTGCTCTGGGTAGCCAAACTGATTTCTTTATAGTACATTATTTGACCACATCCCCTCCTACTTCCTGTTTAAAGCCCTTCCGTGGTGACCCATTATCTACTGGGAAAAGCACTACCTCCTTGGCAAGGCGTATTAGGTTGTCCGCAACTACCTCTGCACCCTCTCCAGCCTCAGGTCTCATACGCCATGTCCTCCCTCTCCCTCCCTCCCTCCTTCTTCCCTCCTTCCTTCCTTCCCTCCTCTTCCTTATCCCTTCCCTTTTTTCTCTCTTTCCCTTCCTCCTGTCCTTTCTCTAGCTCAGCCGAGGCTTACTGGAGACTCCCTTATGCAGGGGGCTCTGCCTAGCCCTGGAGTGTAAAGATGAGGGAAGACAGTTCACCTGCCCTCAGGGAGCTCACATGACAGACCGGAAGCCAGACATTGATCAGGGAGTTCAGGAAAGAGCGTCCGGTCACCGGCTGGGACAGTGCCGCCTGAGGGGCCTCAAATGTGGAGGTTATTTGACCTGGTTCAGGAGATCAGGCCCAGTATCCTGGAAGAATGCATGACTCTCTGCCTTGACTGGGGGGTTAACCAGGCAAAAGCGCAGAGGAAGGGGCTGTGTGTGTGTGTGTGTGTGTGTCTGTGCTCCCACTGTGATTTGAAGTACTGGCTACTTTTCTCACCTTAGTGAGGCCTCTCGAACTCAATTCAGCCTTCTCTTTCCCCACTAAGGTTGCAGCCAGCCTTGTGGGCCGGTCTGCCCCTGTGACAGTACCGAGGGGCAGGCCTGTCCTCTGCGACCCTCCCTTCACCTTCACAGCCCTGGCCCACCCCCACAACCTCAGAATGAAGCAGGAGATTAAGAGCGTTATCTGGAAAATCCGTAACCCGATATTACAACAAACAAACGTTATTTGGTTGAAACTATCTCCAAAGTTGTTGCGTTTTATATATTTTGTATTTTTTTGTTGTTAAAGAGAAGTAGAACCAGATGCGAGTACCATTATGACTAGGAAGGGAAGCTTTAGCTCAGCTTTGAAAACTGCACAACAGCTGGGTTTGTAGCTGGGTGAAGAGGAGGGGTCAGTAGATAGAGAAACACATCGAGGCTGGGGGCTTCTGACCACACTGACCTAACAGGATTCTTGCTGACGGCAGGCCAGGACTTAGACCTCAAAGGTGGGGCGTGAGGAACCTGCACAGATACCGAGAGTGGGGGATGTTTGCTAAGCTGACTTCACAGGGTTCCTGCCCAGACTGGCTGGGCAGGCTGCGGACAGAGCCCACGGAGGAGGCCTAGCGGAGAAGAGGGCTCTGAGGACCCTAAAGATGGTCAAGGGGAGAGACTTTTTCAGGTTGGGTTCGGATTTTCCTGTGCACCCACCTCTGTGCTGCCCTTAAGGGTAAAAAGGGTAAAAAAAAAAAAATCACTGGGAAGGGGTGTGCTTGCCTTATACACTGCCACGTGTTGAGTTCCCTCTTTCTCTTAACTGAAGGACAGGACGTGTGAGAACAGTGGTACTTACCAGGAGCATAGTCTGCGGGACTCGGCCAAGACTTCCCTCTGCTAATTCCCACGGACGATGGGCAGCGGCGGAGCGCAGAGGCTGAGCGCAGACCCTGGCCATGGCTGCGGTCACTGGATGGTCAGCCTAGCCCCGAGGTTTGGACACCTGTCGCCCCTCTGCTGGAGCGTAAGCTCCCGGACTGCAGAGCCCGAATCTCCAGGTGTTCCTGCCACCCAGACCGGCACAGGGCTTCTGCCTCGTTCCTGCTCCCTAGACGGGCTAGCCGGAGAGCTGAGCCCCCATGCCAGCCAGGTCCCTGACTCTGAGTGCCAGACAGGGCATTTTACGTAGGACGTCTGTGATAATTACTGACATGTTTACACATCCTGCTTTGTGCAAAGACATTAACCTTTTTGAGCCCTCTCTGTCAGCTGACCTCATCAGAATTTCAGAACTGGGTCAGGAAAAGCAAGGACGCTGGGCAGCACGGCGATAACCAGAAATGCTCCCGTTCGTCCCATCCTGCGTGGGTGGGTGGTGGCTGCCATGATAGGCCACGGAGGATGCCCTCCAGGAGGGTCCCGCCGAGATTGCGTCCCGTCATGCCAACAAGCTGAGTAGAAGAAGGAGAGGGTGCTGAGGTGTAAACCCTAGGAGCAAATTCTCAGGGAGACGGCGTGTTTGCACCGTGCGCTCTGTGGGGACCGGTGCTCTGGTCCTTCAGGTGCCTGGCCACTGGAAGGGAGAGGATAGCACAGGACTGTTTGTGGTCTCCTTTGGCCATCTCTGCCTGAGGAGCAGAGGGGATTTGTTGGGGTTGGGGAGCAAAAGTGGGAGGGAGGCCTCAGGAGATGGCCTTCTTCTCTCCAAGGAGGATGACCTATGAGCAGAGACCTGGACAAAGGCAGGGGTGGTTTGTGTGTTTATCCTGGGGGTCAGGGGAGCCCAGGCATCCAGGCATCCAGCAGGGGTAGCGGCCAGTGAAATGCCCTGCATCTGCCTGTGCACTGCTGGGCCCTCCCATTCCTATTGCTTGTGGAACGCCCGTGAGGTTGGCCTGGCAGACGGGACCCAAGGATGCCCTCAGGATCCCCACCTTGTGCCGCGCGCACGTGCTCTGGGGTATTCCCTTCCCATGATGGAGCCTGGGCCCGGATTCTCCTCCGGTTCGTCTTCAGCGGATGCTCTCGCCCAGCCACCACCCTGTTCATGTCCCTGGGAGCCGGTGCGGCAGGGAAGCAGGCTCACCCAGCACAAGCCGCCGTGTCTATGCTGACTTGTTACACGGCGGTAGGTAGCGAGTGCAGTCGGCATCCCAGGCGCTGAATGCTCTTTCTGCTCGGCTGTGAGGAAACCTATCCCGTGGCGGGGGCTTTAGGCGCTGACCGTAAGCCAGGGCTGTGTTCCGGCTTTTATGGGCCTGGGCTCTCCTGCCACGGCGGACTCCATCTTCCATGAAAATACAAATCTAGTAAAAACAAGTTTTATGCCCAACTCGTCGTAAAGATGGATATAATCCAGGTTGAGTTTATTATTACATACATTCATTATTGTATTTATTTTTCTTCGACTTAAAACGAGAAGATTTCCATGGGCTCCTAAAAGTGTCTGGGGTCCCCAGCACGTGCCTATGATGCCTGGTGGATACGCTGCCCCAGACTTTCCAGCCTGTCCGCTGCTCTGGAATTTTTAGTAGCTCAAACGAGTGAACGAAGGTGGGAAGTGGGAGGGAGAAGAAGAAATGGAGAATATTCCATCTCAATAAGCAGTTACTAAAGCTCTCCTGCGGGTTAAATGCTGGAGCTCCTGAGGCCACAAGGTTGAAGGTGGCTGGGTTCTTGACTTCTGGAACATTCTCTCGTAATTGCAGAGATGAGACAAGTCCCGGGTGATGATAAATGCGGCCCGAGATGAGAAGGGCCACGGGAGAGAGAAGAGCCCGAGACGTTCAGGAAAGGAGGACATTCTGTCCCAGGAGTTACTCATTTGTTTGCTTGTGGGTCGGTTCTTTTATTAGAAACCTGTATTGAATTCTAGTTTGTGTGAGATACAGACACTTCTAAGAAGTGGTCCCTGCCTCCGAGAAATCCACAAGCTCGGGTAGGAGACAGATGGTTGCAATGCCGTGTGGCGAGGGGTCTGATGCGTGCCGGTCCAAGAAGGCTCTCTGGGTGGGAAAACCTGCTTCCGGCGCCCATTTCTCAGTCTCTGCCCTGCCGACGCTGTGGGCCACATACTCCTCTGTTTGGGGGCTCGCTTGGGCTTTGTGGGATGCTTAGCAGCCTCTCCAGCTTCTGCTCTCCAGATGCCAGCTCTGTCTCCCTCCAGCCCCCGTTGAGAAGCACTGGGTTAGAACTTACAGTGGGACCTAGGGTGAGTTAGTTCGTCACTGCCTCAGTTTCCTCATCCGTAACATAGGGACAAAATGGGACCTGTCTCGCAGGCTTATAGTAAGGGTTAAATGAGATGATTTGTGTAAAATGCTATGAACAGGGTGCCTGGGTGGCTCAGTGGGTTAAGTCTCTGCCTTCGGCTCAGGTCATGATCTCAGGGTCCTGGGATCGAACCCCGCATTGGGCTCTCTGCTCGGTGGTGAGCCTGCTTCCCCCCGCTCTCTGCCTGCCTCTCTGCCTCCTTGTGATCTCTGTCTGTCAAATAAATAAAAAAAAATCTTTAAAAAATAAAATAAAATGCTATGCACGCTAACCAGTGCATGGTGAGTACTCCGTAAACGGAAGCAGTGCTTTGCGCCATTGTGTAGGAAAGGCTGCGGCACGTGGTTTGGATTGGACCAGAGCCTGCGATTCACGGAGGCCCGGGGATGTGATACAGGTGTCAAGGGGGCTTGGGGATCGAAGACACGTGCACGTTGACTGGGTGAGTGACAGAAGGTCCTGGAGAGCCCTGATGACCAAAGGGAGCCATCTAGGCTTGAGTCAGGAAGGGTCCGAGATCCAGAAGGTTTCTGAGCTGTGGCGAGTGGAAGTTTCTCAGGCATCCATGAGGGGAGGCCCATGCGCTGCCATTGTATCATCAGAGAGTGAGTTTATGTATCATTAGAGAGTGGGTTTAGATAACAGCTCCCTGGGAACCTAAACCACTCAGGCCCCCCCAGCTACGAGCTGTGGCTCCCGAGCCAGTAGACTTGGAGTTCTGCCAAGCGTGGTATGACTTGGAGTGGGGGAGCCTCGCACCGCTCCCTGGCCTTGCCAGTCTCCTCGCGCACGGGACAAGGAATGCCATTGTGTGCTGCAGAAAATCAGACTCAAGGATGTGTCCCAGGCTGAACTCTACAGAGGAGAATGTTAACCTCTCATTTTCTGGAGGAAAAAATTGCTACAGAGTCTATTTCCACTCTCCCCCCCAACCCCCAGAGGCGTCATTTCCTGCACTGTCCGTCTTTCTGCTTTCAGCAGGCCTGCTTTCTCTTCCCTCCACCACCACCCTCATCCCAATTCATAGTTTCTACACTTTGCTCAGTGACTCATAAGCTGCTTCTCCCTGACTTTCAGGATCCATTTTCCCCCCCTAAACTGCCTTTCCTAGGAAGGCAGCTCACTTTCAGGGAGCCCTAACAGTGTGACAGCTGCTTGCATACCTGTGGGAAGCTGGATTATGCCCCCGCCCCCATGTCCTCATCCTAATCCGGGGAATCTGGGAGCATATTACCTTCCTCAACAGAAGGGGCTTTGCAGATATGATTAAAGGTATGGTCCTTGAATTAGGAAGATTATTCTGGATTATCTGGTTGGGTGTAGGATGATTCCACCTTGCAAGGTGGAAGCCGAGGGTCAGAGAGATGTGACAACAGAAGCAGAAGCCAGATTGCTTGAAGGGGGCTGCAAGCCAAGGAAAGCAGGTGGCCCTTAGCAGCCGAAAAGCAAGGGAAAGAACAGATTTCCCCCGGGACCTTCAAGAAAGCACTCAGCCCTGCGTGCACCTTGATTTTAGCCCTGTAAGAGTCAACTTGGACTTCTGACCTCCAGAACGGCAAGGCAGTAAGTTTGTGCTGTTTTAAGCCCTAATATTTGTGATACTTTGTTACAGCAACAATAGGAAATGAATACATCAATCTTACCTGCTGATGAAGAGACAGAGGTTCATAGAGGTCCTGAGGTGTGTTTCCGGTCATGCAGCAGGCACATAAAGATCTGAGACACAAACAGGCCTGACTTCAAAGCCCACGTTGAGACGCTATGGGAAGCAGTCCTTTTCAGACACCGTGGGAGACCCAGACTGACTGTGGCCTTGTCCCCTGATACACTGCTAAGCTTCTCAAATATGACATGAGCAAGCGAACAAACAGAAAACACTCAGATTTGAACATCACCTCTCCGAACTAGAGAGCCGTTTCTCTAGTGGCAGAGAAGGGAACTTGCACGTTTGGCGTTCTTGGTAGTTTCCAGCTCTTTCATTTGGGTGTGTCTGGAATTCGGTCAAAGTCATGGTGTCCACTACTGCCTGGGCCAGTTATGTGTGCTCTGTGCTGAAGGCCCAGTCCGTGGTCCTGACTCCAGTTTTGCCTTCAAATACGAGGGAGTCTGCAGAATGCTTGACACCTCATAGTTGTTTAACAAATGTGCCTCCTTCCTCTGTCTGGCAAGTCTGTGTTTCCTAAAGAACCGATGGAAGAGAGCCAGGGACTCGGTAGGGCCCGACCTCGATGCTGGGAAGCCTGCTCCAGCGATGTGCTGACGGCGAGTGGGCCCACCGGTGTTTCTTCCAGAATGCATGCTCCCTGCAGGCAGGGATTTTTTTGCTGTTTTTATTTCTCTGCTGCATACCCAGTGCCTGGTACCTAGTACGTCCTCAGTAGATATATTTGACAAAAATCGACTGCGACTAGCGCACTGGACTAAGAGTCTAGCTTCAGGTTCTAATTTGTCACTTGCCGGCGTTTCAGCAAGCCTCTTGGCTTCTCTGAACTTCTTCAGGCCTTTCACTTGGAACAGGAAAAAAAAAAAAAGGATGTTTTTGACCACCTTTTGGGATTAGGGGACAAAGCGTAGGAGTAGTTCCCCTAAATCTTTCGTGAGCGGGATTTATGAAGAATTCCTACATGCTACATGTCATATTCTGTACTGTGTATGTCTACAGCCATTCATTACGTTCACGCAAGAGCCACGGGGCTCGGGGAGGTGAGATGAGTTGGCCAAGATTCTATACACAGAAGTAACAGGACACGCGGACTTCAAAGCTGAGACTTTTCCATCCCCCCACCCCCCCACCCCCCCACCCCCCCACCCCCAGACGCTATAAATAAAGGGTGGAAAGGCTTGTGTCCTGCATGGGCTTGAGAGAATCGATGAATTGAACATCAGGTGATGGGGGCCCAGAACGATGTACCCCTAACTTCATGTAAAGCGCTACTGTCCATTTATTATTTATTCTTCTGCAGCAGGTCTGACTCCTCCATGCACAAACTCGTGCTCTCAAATTTTCTGTATCCCAGCCTCGCTTACTACTCTGGACCCTCACTCCTTCCTGAGGTCTCCCGTGCCTTGTAGATCCTATTGCCGTCCTAGTTCCCTGAGCAGTATCAAAGTATTTGGGTGGGGGGTTTCCCATCCGGTCCTCTGTCATCTGCCCGCACCATTACCTTTGCGCCTCCGTGATTTCTGGCCTCATGGACGCCCTCCGGTCCCGTATCTTCCTGCTGCCTCCGTCCCCAGTGGGGGCTGTGGGAGCCCATCCTCTTCCCTTGTGGCAGCTGGGCTTTGCCTCTCCTCCCTGACTCTACCCCCACCGCCCCACCAGTCTCGCTGAGAAATGGGGCTACTCCTGGCTCTAGGGACGCTCACACTGACGCTCTGTCTTGTCCCTCCGTCCTTCCCTCCACAGAATCTACAGTCTGGGAAAAATCCTTTCCCGTTTCAAGTTTCTTTAAGACTTTCTGCTTTACTTCCAAATCCACTAAGAGCTTAGGCCTTTGTGAGAACAAAGCCAGGACACGGATCTGCTTCCTTCCTTCCTCTCCCGTGTGCCTTCCTGAGGGCAGTGGGCACGGGCAAGGGAAATGCATACGAAGACCAGGAAGGAGAAAGTGCCCCCTTCGCTTATGTCTCCGAATCACACTCAGTCACATAACGCATCTTTGGTACACACTTCCTCTGTCCGGAGCGCTGGGCTCGGTGCTGGCACACGGTAGCGAATGAGGGAGATGTGGACAATTGTGGAGGAAGAGACCGGTTAGACTTGAGGAAACACAAACCCATCCATTCTTCCATCTAGTAAGTATTTAGGGCTCGTGGAAGAGCTTTGTGGAAATCACAGTGCGGTGTGTGCTGGGGGACATGACCAGGAGGCTGGGTGAGAGAAGGGCAAGACGGACCTCCTTTGGATAGAATGGGCAGAAAGGGCCTCTGGTAGAGGGCGCCTGGGGGGCTCAGTTGGCTAAGCGACTGCCTTCAGCTTAGCTCATGGTCCTGGAGTCCTGGGATCGAGCCCCACTTCAGACTCCCTGCATGGCGGGAGAAGTCTGCTTCTCCCACTGATGCTCCCCCTTCTCATGCTCTCTCACTCTCTCTCTCTCTCTCTCTCTCTCTCTCAAATAAATAGATAAAACCTTAAAAAAAAAAAAGAAAATGATGTTTAAGCGAATACTCATGGGGTGGCAAGGGGTCACCGTGCAAAGAGAGGGGTGAGCAGAACTTGCCAGGCAGCGGGATCAGCGTGTGCAAAGGCTGAGGCGGGATGAGCTTTGGAAGCACGCTGGCGTGGGCAGACACCTCGGACGGGGCTGAGGGGCTCCCTCTAACACCACCCAGCTGACTGCTTCTGAAGGAAGGTGAGACAGAACCTCGGTCTCTTTAACCTGGGAATTCAGAGCGTGGGGTGGGGTAAGGGTCTTGTGGACCAATGAGAACTACCTTCTAACCTTGATATTCTGAGATGCTCTGTCTGCTCTGCCTACAGTACAGGGAGCTCAGCAGAGGTTCGTCTGCCGCAGGAGCTGGTGAAAACTGCTCTGGGGGATTCCCTCTGGGCTAACACTCCCGGCTGGTGGTCCGTCTCCGGGGGCGCATCTTGCGGCAGACTTTAACTACCTTCGCCGAGTCCCAACAACCTGCCTCCTTTCCCTGCTTTTCCTCTGATGGTTCAGAGGAGCCAGACCCAGTTTCTGGCAGTAAATCCTCAAGTCAATACCTTCCTTTCTTTCAGACGCGTTCAGTGGGAAGTCTTTGCCTTCCTCTTTCCTCCCTGACTTCTCAGCGCTGCCTAGAAAAAAGAAATGGTTTGTATTTCTGTGATTCTGTAGGTTTTTTTCTTCTTTTCTTTTGTTTTTAAGATTTAGAATTCCATGGGGGTGTCCAGGTGGTTCAGTCGGTTAAGCACCAGCTCTTGATCTCAGCTCAGGTCTTGATCTCAGGGTTGTGAGTTCAAGCCCCATGTTGGGCGTCATTTTGGGCATGGAGCCTATCTGAAAAAAAAAAAAAAAGAAAGAAAGAAAGCAAGAAGGAGAGGGAAAAAAAGATTTAGAACTCCATGTTCTTTATTTATAATGAGAACCACAGGGATGAAAGCTCCACCTGGTTCTAGCACATTCTCTCATGACGTGGATAATGTTTCAGAGCTGCGCCAATAGGATATCCTTGTTCAGATCACATTAATTCAGGAGTTTGTGGCGAGGCAACAGTTCTGCTCTGAATTCCCATGGGGGCAGAGACAGCGTGGCTGACTTCTCGTCTTCCTCCCCACCATCCCTGGGCAGCCTGGGGCAGTTGAATGACTGGCTCCCATAACTGTTGAAAGGGGGGGCTTTGTCTCTACAGACTTGGGGCAGTCCTGGCTGGAGGCTCAGCAAACAGAGGCTCTCCTCACTCTTTATCTACCTGTCCCTCTGATGTCTCTCCCATGGGGACCAGCCAGTTTTGCTCTTCACAGGGCATCATGGAAAACCTGTCTGCTCTTGGCTGGAGGGGACCATTTTTGCTTGGTTTACTTTTCTTTCTTGGCTTTGTTTAAGCAGCTCAGTCTGCCAAGTGGCTGATACCATCTGTAGGGCTCTTCGATGTGATTTAAAGAGCCAGAGTCCTTTTCCACCACCATCATACCCACTCTCACAGTCTGCATAACCCCTCCCCCCGGCAACCCCCTCCCCAGCTGGCTTCCTGGCAATCACTGTGCAGGTTTCTGGAGTGCTGTGTCAACTTCCAGGCGAGAGAGCCCTAACCATTCCCTCCAAATGGGCTTCGTTGAGTAGGGCCCCAGAGAGGATCGCGGGGTTTAGTTGTATGGAGGCCCCTCATTGGTTTGTGGTCGTGGCTCTCTATGGAGCCCCTTGTTGTGTTGTGAATAGAGCCGTGTGTGGGCCTTCAGGGAATGCCCTTGGGATGACCTCTGAGGGAGCTGCAGACCATATCCTGCTGCCGTAAAAGTAGGTTGACTGCATAAGTTAGTGTCCAAGCAGAACTCATAGACGGAAGAGAAGGTGTCGTTCATAATTATGCTGGGGAAATAGGCAGCAGCCAGGACTGTCCTGCGAGAACAGGGACATGTGGTTACCCTCCACCTAAGTCACCCGAATCCCCATCAGCTCCTCCTACATGTGACCTCTGGCTCCTGCAGGTGCACTAGATTTGGAGGAAGGAGACGCGGGTTCACGTCTTGTCTTCACCTCGCACTACCTTACAGCCTTTGACAGGTCAAGCAACTCTCATACTCTGTATGAAACTGTTCTCTTAGGGAAAAGTATGGTGGTTCCAAGATGGGAGATGAGATTAACACTGCTGACTAGTTGCAGTGTTCGTGGCAGAGAATAACTAGGTGTAGATTAACTAGTTGCCAACAAATGGAGTGTAAACAGTGAATAAGACGGGAGGCCATTATAAACCAGTGGTTATGTGCTCTAAAACCATGCCTGTGGGGTGCTGTGGAGCGCGGAGAGACACCTGCCTCCAGCTGGGGAGGGAGGCATTATGGAGGACTTCCTGGAGAGAGTGACCTGTGTGCTGACTACTGAGGAACGCATAGGGGGTTTCTAGGGAGAGGGTCGGGGAGGAGAACAGGAAGAGCAAGACACACAGCAGGGGCAGCGTTGAACAAAGGCCAAGCCGCAAAAGAGCATGACATGTTCTGAGGACCTGCAGGTAGTTCAGAATACCCATGGCCTTGAAGGTGGTGTTGAGGTGTCGAACGTATGCAAAAAAATGCTGAAAAGAGGCCAGGGGGCTCACATCCTGAGGGGCTTCGACTGCCCCTCAGAGAAGGTTTGGGTTTCACCCTAAAGGCAATGGGGAGCTTTGGTATCTGTCCATGTCCACCTTCCCCAACAGCAAATGGAAACCCCGCAGTGGCCAAAACCTGCCATCTGGTTTGCCACAGGGGCGGGTGCCGGGTTCACAGTGGATGTCAACAAAATGTTTACCAGGAGAATAGTGGATTGAAGGGGATTACCCAGGGGGCTGGGCACGATCTGCATTCCAGAAGTGCCACTTGAATGCAGACAGGTTAACAGGTGCCAGCTGGGGACCCAGGAAGTGAGAAGTCAGGTGGCTGTCCCAGCTCCAAGGAGCCCGCTGGGCAGGGGCCAGGGTGGATGGTCAGCTTCTGCTCCGTGGACTTGCTAGTCTGGGGGAGAAGAACGAGTCCTGTTGTGTTGCAGAACTCACACAGGGGTCTGAGTGGTAACGGAGTTCCTCCGCCGAAGCACCTTGACTCCTCGGAAGCATCACAAACACGGTGTTGAACACACCCTACGCAAAGGTGGGGGATCTTGTCTAACACATGAGTGTAAAATATTGTTTAGTTAGGGCACCTGGGTGGCTCAGTCATCAAGCATCTGCCTTTGGCTCAGGTCATGTTCCCAGGGTTCTGGGATCGAGTCCCGCATCGGGCTCCTTGCTCAGTGGGGATCCTGCCTCTCCCTCTGCCCCTTCCCCCTGCTTGTGCGTCCCCCCCCATCAAATAAATAAATAAAATCCTTAAAAAACAAACAATTAACCCAATGGTGTTTATTTAGTTACACTGTTAAATTGGAGGCAGGGCTCGTCTGAGGTACTGCGAGAGACTGAATTGCCTAATTGCTTAAAATCGTCACACACGGAACTGGTTTGTTTGTTGATCTCTTAGTGTTTATTGAGCACCTACTGTGTGGTAGCCCAGTGCTGGGAGCTGGAAAGAGGAGTAAGTAAAACGGATGGAGCCTCTCTGCTCCGGACGCTGAGAGTCCAGCACGAATGAGAAACAGTAACCAAAGGAGCATCTGGATTAATACGTAATTAAAAGCTGATCAGGGCTACGAGGGAATGGTTTAGTGGGCTCAGGCATCGTCCGGCAGAAAAACCAGATAGCGTTTGCGGGTGGGGACAGGGCAGGGAGGGCAGCCCCGATGGCAGGACGCTTGAGCTGACGCACAGTGGATCCCGGTGACAGGGAGTCAAGATCAACTACCGGGTCCTGCCAGGTCTGTTTCCGCGAGTAGGTGAGATGTGGCTGGGGGAGGTGGTTTGCAGGCAAAGCAATTACAAAATGCTTAAGCCATATTATCTTCAGGAAATTCAATATGCACATCTTTATATTGTTATTATTTTACTTTGCTCGGGTTGCATTGTCAACTCCAAATTACTGACAGTGAATGAATGGTCTTTTACGTATTAATTCAGCCGCTGCGTATTGAGCTCCTGATTACCTACCATCAGCCAGAGGACCCGATGCTCGAGACTCGCAGGGATGAATAAAACATTCCTAATGTCCTAACTGGGGAGCCGTCACGTACATCAATGTTTCCCAAGGCGTCAGTCAGTTGTGCACCCTCTGAATATGACTTCCTCTGAAGTGACAATAAAAATAATCATAATAAAAAAGGAAATGCCGTGTAACTGCCTTCCTGATTAGCTGTGCTGCCTGCAGAAGGCCTTTAGTCCAGGGTGTGATGTCTGTTCAAAATGGAGATGAAAGAGGTAGATGGGCAGATCTATCGATTGATTGATCGATGGATCAATGGGAGAGATGTTAAAAGACCAGTGTATTCCAAACTGAGACTGTCTCCTCATTACAGTCAGGTCCCGAGGGTGATTCTTCTGATGGAACCGCCAGCACCCTCTGGAACAATTGCCTTTAGAGTCAGAACTTTAACCACGACATTCCCAGTATCAGAGCATAATGTATTTAGAAGGATGTTACGGTGGGACTTACAGGAGGGGTGGTCGAGTGGATTGGTGCTTCTAGACTGGAGGGTTCTTTTTTTTTTTTTTTTTAAGATTTTGTTTATTTATTTATTTGACAGAGTTCACAAGTAGGCAGAGAGGCAGGCAGAGAGAGAGGGGGAAGCAGGCTCCCTGCTGAGCAGAGAGCCCGACACGGGGCTCGATCCCAGGACCCTGAGATCATGACCTGAGCCGAAGGCAGAGGCTTAACCCACTGAGCCACCCAGGCGCCCCTAGACCAGAGGGTTTGTATGTGAGGGAAGTGACAGACGAGGATAGAGAGCCAGCCGAAGGCGTATTCAGATTTTGGTTGTGTGGAGGAGGAGCGGGCTGTGGTGGTGGCAGTGGTGGGAGGGTGGGGAGGATGGAGAGGGCCTCCATCTCCTGGTGGTTTTCAGCAGGCCGACGGACCGAGTCTAAAGGAAAACTAATGCTCTTTCAAATTTGATTCTGTGCTCCTGTGTTGGAGGAGGTGAAGTCCAGCTCTCTTCTCCACACCATGAAGGCTGGGTGATTAACGTTATCTGTTAGGGCCTTTTGGAGGCAAGCAATAGAAAACAACTCTGGCTAACTTAGAATGGAATTTACTGGAAGTGTATGTGCAGCCTGGCAGAGTGGAGGGCAAAGTTAAGGAATGGCTTTGGGAAGGGCAAGACCGTGGAGACGTTGAGGACCCATGAAGCAGGAGCTCATAGACACTTGGGTGTGTCCAACAAGGGTGTCCATGGAGGGGGGGCATTGCCAGCTGTCACTGCCCTGGTATTCACAAAGCCAGGGGAGGCTGGGATATCCTGATCAACAGTGACACCAGGGCTTCTCGCTCGGTAAGACAATACATTCTCAATGGACAGTTGAAGCCCTCTTACTAAACAGGCACTGTCCGCTCTGTCCGCTGTAATTGGCCAGGCCAACAGGCAATCTAATTCATTCTGCCAAAACCCCTCCTTAGATCTGGGCACGAGGGATCCCTGCTCAGGGCCCAGGCTGTAGAAGGCCTGTTTGTTGGAACCCCCAAAATAAAGACCTTGTTTGTTTGTTTGTTTGTTTTGGTTTTGGAAGGAAGCATTTTGAATGTTTGGTACACAGCTGAGCAAAGGGGCATGATGGGCAGGAGCTGGGGAAGCTGATGGGACTCCCAAAGGCTGTGGGGCTGGGGATGCAGGCGTGTGGGGGGTAAGGAGACCACCGGAGGTCCAACCTGGGAAACTGGAGGAGACATGCTCTTGTGTAGGACTGCCCGCCCCAAGTCCCCCGGACCTGCCTCCCCGGATGACTAGGCTGCTCCCTCCCCTTCTGCTCATACGGTGTATTTGGGAAGTGTGTACAACTCTGGCAATCCTCAGGCAGCAGAGGGGGCTTGCAGAACTGGCTGCCTGGGGAGCTTGTCCAGGTCAGTCTCTGTCCCCGGTGTGGGCAGGTCCCATAACCCCTGGGCATCCTGGCCTCTGGCCCCGCTTCTACCCTGCCCTGCTTACCAGCACTCACACTCACCAGTGGCCAGTGAGGAGACAGGTCAAGATGGTGGGTCCCAGGGAACAGGCTGTGGGGCACAGGGTGGGAACGAGGGGACCAGGCCCTGGGTGGGTCTTGATCGTCATGTGTGTAGGGCTGCCAGGCTCTTTAAACGTGGCAGAGAGACCTACTCTTGAGAACACACACTCTGGGTGGAATTTCCTGCAGTGGTGTAAAGAATGTTGCAAAATTCTCGTGAGGGGCAGCCATTCCGTGTTACCCTTGGTTTTGATAGCATGACGGAGCTCATGAAGACACGTGACGGCACAGGGACAGAGGGTTTGGGAGGAAATGAGCAGGGGTGAGCGTTTGCTGGCATCGTCTTGGCAGTCCCTGAAACCCCGGAGCAGAAGGCACAGGCTTTTATGTTAACATACACGCACACACACAACACAACACATACACACACATGCACACGCACGATGAGAACAGGAAGAGCAAACAGCGATTTTCGGGTAAAAGAGGCTAATGCATTTTGAAACAGGCACTGCCAAAAAGATTGCTCACCTTTGAAAGCTAAAAGCACGATTTGAATCTTTTGTTTTTCTTTTCCTAGCTTTCTAAGCACACATAAGCTACCGTTATTCTAAAATCCTGGGCCAAATCTGAAATGCATTAAAAAAGAAAGCCCCCAGAGGAAAACTGCTTCAAATAGCGCATAAAAGCGATTGTCTGATCTCCCAATTACTTCTACAGGTTCCAGCCCCAGTACCTAATCCACACTGCTCTAAACTTGTTTGAGAATCAATACTTAAGGGGTGGGCTTGGCATTTCCCTGGTGGTCTGTGGTTCTGCTGCAGACACACCGACATCCTAGTGACTTCCCTCCAAGGAGGAAGGCCGAGGGGCATCGAGTCCCCTCATTCCTGCCCCTGAGAAGGTTGGGGTCTTCTGTGCAGTGATGATGGGATTTGCTTTCCTTTTCCAGGCAGTAGAACAAGCTGTGAGTTTTATGGTTAGACTAAGGTTTGGTCCCTGAGCCATCAGAAAAACCCTGTATGCGTAAGGGTCCTGCGGTGTGGTCTGTGGTCTTCAAGTTCACACTTCCATGCCCCCCCACCCCCCGCCAGGTGCAGGAAGCTGGCAGGGCTGCCAGGCTCTGGGTAAATAGAGGGAGTAGTAAATGCTTCATGCTTTCTCCAGGACCTCCTAATGGGTCTGTATCTCACACTGCTTTCTCCAGGACCTCCTAATGGGTCTCTAACCTACAGGTGGGTAGATTTCAGACCAGCTTCTGACCAGTGCACAGAAATGCTTTAGCAATCAGGCACAGAAACAGTGGAGAACCCGATCCGGTAAGCTCACTACAGCTCTTGCTTTCTGTCCTTATGGGTTGCAACCTGAACCCGGCGTCTGTTTTGCTCATCGGTGGAAGAAACAGTTACTCTGACTCAGCTTAAATGTCATTTGCTCTGAAACACCTGCCTTGACTATCCTATCTCGGGAGCCCCCCTCTGCCCCCAGGCCCACTTACGGGGTGACTGCCCCACTATCCAGTTTTCTTTCCTCTGTCTCACAGATCACTTTGCAGGATGATTGCTTTGCTGCTTCTTTCCCCTGCCTCTCCCTCCAGCCTCACCCCCCTCACAACATAGAACGTAAGACCCATGAGCCCGGGGACTTGTCTGTCTTGATTACCGTGGTTTGCCGGGAGCCTCACCCCCAGCAGGCACCGCTTGCGTGTTTGCTGCTCGAATGAAAGAACTCTTCCTCTCCTTTGCTGATTTTGCCCTCTGGGTAGAGTGTGACACTTCCCCCCATCCTTTGGGAAAAGAGGAGAGAGCTATTTCAGCTACACCAGTGGGGAGACTAAAGCTCAAAAGTTATTTCATGACATTTCCTACAATTGGAGGAATAGAATAGTAGCTTTTCTACCAGCCCCTCCCCCAACAGTGGAGTCATCTACTGCCTTTGTGTTGCCTGCTAGAAGGTGAGCTCCTCCTGAGTGAGGTTGAAGGCTTGTTTATCTTTGTATTTGCTGGGCCTGACCTAGCACTCCCTCCTCTGTAAACACTTGTGAAGTAATGCTCCCCCCCCCCTCGAGTACCCCCACACTGCTCCTGGCTTCTGAGGCTGGCCCATTGTGCCTCCAGGACTTTTGGTGACAGGAATCTAGCTCAGGCTTGCTAAAGGATAGAGAAGTGGGGAGGGCAGACTTGGTTCAAAACCCCGAGAGTTCTGGAGCAACCACAAGGGGACGGGGCTTGAACAAGGTCATCTGGGTTTGGTTTTTCCCTCATTTTGGTCTGTGTCACATCCACCCCACGGGGAGGCCATCTTCTTCACAACCAATGGTCCCAACAGAAAGAGATGTTTCCGGAAGATTGTCTGAGATGGGCCTAACTCATTACACACTTATCCCTAAACCAGTTAGGGTGCCCTCGGGCCTGAAATGATCTGCTGGCCAAGCCCGGATCCCAGCCCCACTCCTGGAGCCGGGGCTGGGTGGAGCCCACCTTCCTCACTGGTGAGACAGGAAGGAAGGGAGGGCGATCCTCCAAAAGAAAAAGTGAGGGGCTATTTCCAAACACGTGGAGTCCAGAGACCAAAACACTATAGACGGCTTCTAATCGACCAGCCTCCTTCCACACTGAACTCTGCCTTAGAGACAAAGATGTCCCCCATCTTGTCCAATAAATTAATCTACAGGATGAGCTTTTTGGAAGAAGCAACCCCTTCACTCCCAGGTGAGTTTCAGTGTCATTGTTGCTTGTGGAGAGCGTGTTCTCACCTGTCTCTCTAACCTACGATTCTCAAGCATCAGTCAGTCAAAGAACCGGGTGTGTTGTCTCGGAATCAGCTGGGGCACTTTTAAAAATGCAGATTCTCAGGCTGTACCCCAAAAGAGTTGACTTAAGTCTATAGGTGGGGCCAGGGATGTGCAGTTAAAAAAAAAAAAAAGAAATCTAACATGTAGCCAGGTTAGGAAACCATTGGCTGATTCCCTTTAAGTTTTGTGGTGGAGTCAGGTAGAAGGGTGGTACGGCTGGTGGTGGGAGAGAAAGCAGGGTGTTTCAGAGACTTCCACTGCCCTTCCGCATCCTGTGACAAACGCAGCTGCCTTTTCTCCGTTGCAGAGAACAAGTCTTGCTCTGACCTTATTCCTGCAGGGTCAGGAACGTGGGGAAGCAAGAAGCTGCCCGGTTCTTAACCAAGGTTTTCAGCTAAGTGTCCGCTAATGGCTTTCCTTATTGACCCAGGAGCTGATCTGGGTCCATAGGGTGCCCTGGGACCTAGTAGATCTGTGGCTGCGTCATACCAGGCATCGTCCACGGTTGGGTATGGGGAGGGACAGCTTGTCCCCTGGGAAACGTCACGTGCAGTGACTGCACGATGTCGGTAGCAGGGTTCCATGGTGACAAGGGTTTCTCCTGGACTGATGTGGACTGATGCCCCCCCGCAAAGCACCACAGGGATCCTCGCACAGGGCAGTGGGAACTCCTTGAAGCTGGATTTCATGCACGGTGCCCCGGGGACTCTGAAAGCTTTTACTCAAGCTGTAAAAGTAAGACCTGTTTACTTCCCAACCAGTGTAATTACAAATATCAAGTCATCTCTACTGTACAAAGAAAGCCCAATGATAGTGATCTGGTATTTGGGGCCATGTCTGCATTACTTGGAAGACTTAGCGGGCTTTCAGAAAGGCTAATTGCAGCCAGGGGAAATGCTGAAAGCCTCATATTTTCAGCCAGGCATACCGCATTTTCTTTTTAATCTCTCATTTTTATTTCTGAAAAATGTTCCTTTGGTTTCATGAAGGGCAGGGGTTTTAAGGAGAGGGAGAAGAGCCTTTTCAGGCTTTGCTCCTAAAGGCTATTTTTTCCTTATCGACTGCAAGCCAGGGCGATCCTGAGAGAAAGCTGGGGAACCCCACAGAAGTTTCCATCCCCTGTTGCTCTTTGTGTGTGATTAAGAAGGGAGAGAGGGAAGGCGGAAGCGAGGCGAAGCATGCCGGGGAGGGGATTAAATTATTTTTTATTTGTTTATTTTGAAACCTGAACAAAAACTGTACCTTTTTATTAATTGCACAAACAGCCTCATGTTTGTTAGGAATTTTCGCAAATGCACCAGTTTATGGAGAGAGGAAAAGCATTCAAATAGGCCTTAATGAAGATAGTATCAGGAATTTGGTAATGGCAAGGTAAAGGCCTTTTATTTGCAAAAATAATTGGAAAGCAGACAAGTGGTGTGTGGCTAGGAGGGCAAGACATTAGGATTTAAGGGGACAGAGACGATGCCGCCTTCCCTGTCCCACCGTGAAAAAACGTCCTTTCTGTAGCTCTTGGACGGCTCGTACTCATCACAGGAATAATGTTTAACCTTCAGTGTCTTCCTTTGGAGGTCGCATATGTATGTGCCCGTTCAAAAGGTCCTACTTCTGTATGTGCGTTGCCCACTCGCGAGTTTGTGGCTGTACACACGATGGTAAAGCGTTTGGCAACAGCGCGGCTGTGTTATGGAGCGTGTTCGAGTTGCCTAAACCATGAAACAGAGCCCTGGCCCACACCTTACCTGTTACAGATCCTCAGAGGAAGGTGCCGCCGTTCCATTGTAGAGCGGAGGGGGAGGGACCCTCGGGGAAGTGAAGTGATCTGCCTGGGGTCCCCCTGCCCCTAAGAGGCTGGCTTAGCATTCGAACTTGAGTCCCCTGCTTGCAGCCTGTGGGAAAGGTCTGCTGTCCTGCACTGCTTCTCCCAGGCACAGATCCCACCCGTGGGAGCTCTGCAGGCTTGCTTTTCTCCCACGGCCAAGTTGAAGCTCATGTGCACAGTCCTATCACAGGAGAGGTCAAGCCCAGGGCAGTTGTAGAAAAGGGACTCAGCTCAGAGTTTAGTTGCAGAAGCCGCTCTTAAGCGACGCCTGGGTGGCTCAGTCTCTTAAGTGTCTGCCTTCAGCTCAGGGCATGATCCCGGTGTCCTGCGATCGAGCCCCACATCAGGCTCCTTGCTCAGTGGGGAGTCTGCTTCTCCCTCTCCGTCTGCAGCTCCCCCTGATTATGCTCTCTCTCTCTGTCAAATAAATAAAACCTTTAAACAAAACAAAACAAAAAAAGAAGTCACTCTTAAGTGCATTGAGACGATCTCTGGTGAAGCCAGACTGGGATTCACAGTCTGTTTTCGGAACTAGTAGGTCACGACCGCTCGATGTCTGTGCTCTGGTTGCCATCATTGGGGTCTCGGGGGAAGGGCGGTCGTTTGACTGGAGGAGCCGGGAGAAGTTCTGGGGTGAGGCACAATGGCGCGCCTTCTGTGCTTACCCAGACCCCGTGGGTCCCAAGAGGGCAAAGGGCAAAGGGGTGCCACAGTGAGGACCTAACAGAGCTCTTCCCATGAAGGATTTTGTGAGATTCGGCGGACATGCGTTGGGGTCCCTGTGAGAAGACATTGTCCAGTGTGTCAGGCAGGGGCACCTCCTCCTCCTACAAGGAGCTCCGTATCCCACTGGTGTTTTGAAGGGCGGTGGCTCTGGGAACATGGGACAGCATCCTTGTGTGGACACGGGTGTGTCCCCAGCCGGCACCTCCGGGTTCGGGCTTCCTCAAGGAGCTCTGGGAGGGGGGCATGGAGGATTCGATGCTGGGAGCAGGCAGCATGCCCTTTGGGGATTCCCAGGACTTTTGTGGAGAAGGAAGGTGTTTGGCAAGAGTGGGTGGGTCTGTGTGAGCAGGTGGGAACAACCCCCTGGGAGATCTGAGCTGCACGAATTCTGTGCCTTATAACTGTAAGGTCTGGGAAGGCCTGGGATATATTTGAGCTTCTGTTTCATCTCATCAGCCTTGTGTGCAATATCTGCTGCAACATTGACTCTTCTGGACTGAAGGGGAATCCCCGGATGTCCCTTCACGGAGCACAGGTCGTCAGAGCGCAGAGGGTCAGGTGGGACCGTCTGGACTGGGATGCAGTCTCTACCAGCTCTTAACTTTGCTGCCTTGAAGTACTGTGATCTCCCATACCTATGTCCTCTGCTGAAAATGGGTATAATGATGATACAGCTCCTGCTGCCTATCTTAGAGCTTTGTTTCTTCGTAGAGTCTGCTTGATGGTAATGTGTATTATTATAGATTAAAGGTAACTAAGTGTTTTTGGTTTTGTGTCATGCTTTTGTTTTCTCTGTGTGCCTTGGGCTTTAGCATCCACGATCCAGAGGAT